>NC_136148.1:2454907-3054907 GCF_965212315.1 Lampetra planeri
GGCAGCCGGGGAAAGTGTGTGTGGGGGGGCTGTAGCATCATGCAGTAGAGCCCAAGTGTTAAGCTCACACACCGCTAGAACATGGGCACCTCGCACCGGCCACCGCTCCGCATGGTGGCACCACGGAGCAGTTGTGGGCATGGAGGTGAGTTGTGGGCATGGAGGCGGAGACAAATCGGGTATGCGTGGTTTTAGTGCAGTAAAGTATGAATTATTTTTGAAGGACGATATAAACCCAAAACAACAAAGACCTCGGCTGCCCGACATTATTTTTAAACATCACTGAAAATAATAGACTTTAAAATCATGGTGGGGCGCTCCTGTGCATTTTAATAAAACAGTAATGTAGCAATGTCACTCGGGCACTATAACAAGGCATCTGATCATGATTTTAGTCTCTTTCATCTTGAAGGAAGCTTCAAACTCATATCAGATAGCCTGGAACAGACATCCAAAGCAAGTATCTTCAAGACAAATCACTGTTTGTTGGATTGTATCTTCCGGAAAGAGCTTAATGAGAGCCTGGTCTGGCACGTGGAAACGCACGTCCACGCCCAAACGCAGCCTGACCTCATTCACATTCACCGCAGCTCTGACCTCACATATCCAGCTGCCAAACACTTTGCGAGCTCAGGAATCAAGACTACGGTGGCTCGTGTGGCTTTTCCGATTCCCAATGAACCATCACAAAGTAACGCTAAAACAAACGAGTCTTTATTCGTAGGATTAACTTTAACCGGACACTGCACCGCAACATTGTCGAAGAGCAGGAAGTTAATTGGTTACTAAAAGGAGAGCGTTTATGCCAGCGGCTCTTAACACATGAAGGAGCAGCATGGGTCGTTTTCCGCAACAAGTCCCCGTGCGATTGAGAACCACGTGTAGAGTGCGTCCCATTGGGCAGAGAGCACCAACCCACGAGTGTCCAAGAACCCGGAGCAGAAGATAAAAACACAGAGGGGATGGCACATTTTTCAGAAGTCAATGTCGCAACAACAAAAAATCAGGGATTTGAGCAAAATTGTAAAAAAGTAAAGCAATAAAGCCGCGGGAAAAGCAAAGTAATCTAGCGGCTCGCCTGACAAACACGCACGCAAGCAAACTCGCGCACATAAAGGAATACAATGAACCTCACAAGAAAGCATCTTCTAAGGGGAAACAAATCACCCATATTAATTAACTGGGGCTCTCTAGTTCCATCAATCCTCCAGGAAAAAAAAAACTGAATTTGCTGGGTTACACAGTGCAGTAGATCAGATCAAAGTGAAATTCAATTTACCAAATTCAGCTCACCCAAATTGCATGACCCAAATTCCCAACAAAGACTCTGCGATTTTCCAATAGCCAAAATCAGATATGGACAAAAATGATTGGCATTATTTCTTTCTTCAAAGAAATATTATCTGAATCTCAGCAATGTCGTTGTGCTATTCAAATGAGCTGTTAATTTGGGTTGTTAGAAGTACATGGGGGTACACCTTTCCATTGCTTCCAAACGTTCCAACGTGCGCAATTATAGACACAAGCGCGCACACACACCCACAGTGCACACGCACAAGCAAGCCGCCCCACACAGCGCCAGGCTGGGATGAGATGTAACAGTGCGATTGCAGCAATGGAACCCAGAAAGCAAGGATGTTAAATCCTCGGGGAATGGGACGATGAATACAGAACCCTCTCCGAGTCCAAAGCGGTTCATCGTCATGCCCGTACCATGTGTCCAACCAAACTGACCAAGCGAAACTGCTTGCGAATTATGGAGGATTTTCACACAACCCCAAGATGTCCGAGCTACATCTGAAATTGAGCCACGCCTGTAATTACGTCATGGGCGCACATCCAGCCAAAATGTTCCTCGAGTGAAATAAAGTACGTGAAAGTGCTTTTTGATAGACATTTGACATGTTGTAAATTACCATTTCGGCTATAATTTCAACCACCCCCATGAACGTATTAATTCACGAGCAGTCGACAAACACTGTAAGTGATTTTCACAGCCACTTAAGCATCTGTGCCAATAAGATGCATTTTTTTATTATACATCTGTACGTGAAAGTAAATTTCCATTTCAAGCAGAAAACAGAAGAATCTGCTGAGGATTTTTTACTCATTACCTACACGTATTATCCATGAACGTCATATCTACAGAATCGTGAAAGGAATGGTCGCATTACCTTTCCTGCAGCCGCCCGATAATAACCCAGTCTATCTATCTATCAGTGCAGAATTGTTACATTTCACGGTGTGACGTAATGAGGGTGCTGAAGACCCCATGACCCCAGGTGCAAAAGTAGGTCAAATGAGTGTCAAGCGTCACGGTCGCAATCCCTTGCTCGCTCGGCAATGATTGTAAACGGGTTGTTTAATTCAACTCAATTGAATGAAGTGTGTGACGAGATTTTGAAAAACTTGCGACGTGCTCGCGGTTCAGTTTTGAGCGTTGGGCAACGGGTCGCGCCGATGTTCACTCGTGGCAAAAGGTGGCCCCCGCGAGTTTGCTCAACCGGCCACTGCTTTGATTTCAGAGAGGGCCTGGAGAGGGTAGTTAAAGTGGCAAGCACTGCGAGGCAAGCTACGCCAAGGGGCGGCGGGACAGAAAAGGTCTACTTACAAGAAAGAAGGATTTGGATAAAAGATGCTGCAAGGCAATAGAAATCAAATGAAACGCAAATCATGAGTGTAAATCAATGGGACCACAAACAAACCGACTTCGAAAAATTCAGTGGCGCAAACACAAACACGGAACGAGACACTCGGGATGGCACTCCACAGCCACGGCAAGTCTGCGATGAAAAATTACACAGTAGGTCAAAGGTTGTCGAAAATATCATGCATATTATCATTTGCCATACAATTCAAGGGGAATCGTACAAAAGAATACAAGTTCATTATTTAAGTAAGCGAAATCTTACTTCAAATTTTAATGATGTGGTCTGTCCAATGAGATCTTCACATATCACTTATTGCTCAAAACATTCCTGCTATTTTTCCAAGGTCAGGCTTCATACAGCTCTAAACAAATAATAATAATAAAAGTCCCCAAAAAAATATGACGATAAAACCAATTACCAAAGACGTCTCGCATTATGAAGTGCTTGAACTTTTTGACAAGGCTAGGATTGGTTTTAATTATTCTGGGTTATGCCTGGTAGGCAAGTTAAGCATTGCACCCATTCCTGGTTTATGACCGTTGCTCCAGCCACATACATCACAGCCACGCTTGTCGCACAGGGCTGAAAATCCTATCGTTCATTCCCTTTGTCGTGAAACGATTGCAAACCGCTTTGTGCCGAGCATGTAAATTTTCCCACACGGCGCGATGCAATTTATTTTATTTTATTCAGGAGGTGCAGAACGCTCCATTTACAATTCACCAGCAGGCTGTGAATTGTAAAGCTCTGTGCATCTGTCCGTAACAAGTATTATATTAAATACATTTTCTCTTGTAATGAGCCTCCTTAAAATCTGCTGTTGCGGAACACTTATTACACACACCAATAATGAGGCTGCTATTTCTTCGGATAATTGCGATGCTTATGGGAATGCGAGTGCTTACAACACACCAGTCGCAACCAGGAATGATTACTTCCATGGGAGCGGTGTTTTTTTTTATATATAACTCAAGGACAGCAATAAACAGTGCATCAATGTTTTTGATTCACGTGTAAGGATCAAGAATCATGTGTCAGAGTTCATATTTTGCGAATTATATTATGTTGTGTATAAAGCGTTCCAGTCACCCTTACAGCCGCAATAGTCTGCTTATATTCATCACATTTAAAAAAAATACAAATTTAATTTTAGAATCGAATCCCTAGCCCGAATCGCACCAATATATCGAAAACGTAAGGGCAGCAAAAAACGTACACGTGTGCTGATTATCGTTCATATAAACGGCCACTCGATTAATCAGAAACTTTGTTGTGTGGATCAACGGAGTGGCTTCACCGTGGCGCTAGAGTCATCCGAGGTGCACGATGACCAGACAGGGGTATGTCGAACGCGTTGTGTGACCGGTACGCTCACAATAGCCCTTCCGCTTGGCCGGGTACACTTACAGTGAGAGGACGCCAACACCCAGCAGAGGACAGTGCTGATATGATCATCTGACACCATTTTTTGGAAGCAGTCAATATACTGACAGGAGCTTTAAGCAAACATTTTGTCCAAACTTACACTGCCCGGGCTGACCACTGTGTAAATATAAGTTAAGTGGATGTGGCAGGGGGGAGGCTCTGACAGTTGTTTTACAGGGGGCTGCCATGCCTCACCATCTAATACAGAGTCCTTCAACTGGTGGGACAGATCTGGCAGACGAATTCTCTTGTAATGGGCTGCAGAGAACTATGGCCCGCAGAACGCTATAAGCTCACCGAGACTTACAGAAATACACACTGGGCGATGTAAAATAGGCGAAAGGCCGAAATGAGAGAGCTGTGGGAAAACAATATGAAGCTTAGCGAGATGAGAGACCTGGAGACAAGAGGCAAAGACGTTATGACGTCACAACAATGCGTGATGTCACGTCTGTACAAACACGAAATAATAGCATTGTGTCGTCACGTGGCGTTTGACATCGTGCTTCTCGCCAACGCTCGCTAGTTTTAACATGTGGTCCGCTGGAACACACCGTTGAACAACCGCAATCTGCTTAGAACAAGAGCGGACGCCGTTGGTAAACTGCGCATTTGTGTTTGGGCAGCAGTATAACGAAACCACAAAGAGCCAATCGGAGGTTCCCTTGAGTGAGACCTCCTAGCTGGTTCTCGTACAACCCTGTGCCTCCGACCCCAATTCAAGCAGAAACCAAATTTTTTGCCGTTTCTTCACCTGAGGATGGCTGCTTGTGTTGTGGCCGAAACGTCGTGAGAATTGTATTCTGTTGTATTTTTATTATTTTATTATTTCCCTTCTACGCGACTTTACCGAAAGATCCAAGAATATGAATCCCTGCAGTCACGAAAGCTTTAAATCGAAATTGAGCCGACGAGTCGATTATATTGCAGAAGGCGACTTCTCAGAAAAACCTGTACAAGCTGTTTGCTTAAAACCTTTGGGGATATCTACTGGCAGGAGTCACACATTACGGTCAACGCATTTCTCAATGTAAATGTTTTGTTTTAAAAGGGGATGTGTTACTTGTTTCAATTAAAGGTTGCTTGGTTTGATTAAGTGACCGAAACACACACTTAGCGTTATCATACACATCCATTCCACCACGCAGTGTTTCCGCTGCCAGCGCGTTACTATGGCGACGTTGTCTGTGCCACTCTCCATCGCAACTCGGCATTGCAAGCCATTTTGGAGTCCGACCAGAGAGAACGAAAGGCGATGGGTTGGACCGCGTCGCAGAATGGTGCATGCAACTTGCAGAGCCAGGCAAACTGGGGCACATTTTACAGGTGGGCACACGTACAAACGGGCCGTGCGTTTGTACAAGCGGGTACACAACTCTGCACTTGCTGGGGTTTACGCAGAATATGAATAGGCATGCACGTGTTTGTGCGTGAGCGTGCGTGCGTAAATCATAAGCTTGTCTTATACGTGCACGTTTAACTTGATATTTTAATCTAATATCGGTTTAATATTACGTCAATAGATGTTTTTGGGTTAGATCGCGTAAATATAAACGTGTCGTTAAACCCGCCAACACCCGACACGGCCAATTAGTAAGGTTTGTCACGTAAACAGAACGTGCCAATTCGTAACTAGTACAGCAAACAGGGTGTCTGGGAGAGTGTCTCATTATGAATATTGGTCACGAAAGCCTACGTGTTGAACCAAAATGTACCTTGTTTGTTACTTAATTTGTGCGCATTTTTCCACTAATATAGGTTGCGTATAATTATCGCAGGTTCTGGGTCAGTTCAATTCTGACGCTGCACAAACATACACAAGGAAACTCGGGCGTGCTGAATTGTTCCGTCCCTTTGGCCACATGCTCGGCAATTTAGACATGCAAATGATGCCTTCACGTATCAATTAAAGGCGATTCTTATGCTCATAATACATTCCAAAATCATTTATACCGAGTCAATAATGTTCTATTTGTCTGTGTTGTGTCAAACAGTTTCATGTGACGCATGCAGCCAGTCGAGGTGCTTCAACCATCACAATATTAATGGAATTGACCACTCAAACTAATCATAACTCAGAATCATGACAATTAATGATGGAACGGTGACCCCGAGTCATGGCAACTCACAAAATCATTACATCATTACATGCCTCCTACTAGGCTATTAAAGTAACAAAACTTGCATTCAGAACCTATCAGCATCTCGCTGAGCCTCACGACTCGTACCTCAGCAGGAGCGGGCGCGCTGGCCGTGCCGTGCCGTGCCGTGGTGGGCGAGGCGTTTGATTCGAGTACTCCGGTGCGCGGGCCCGGAGGCCCGGGGGGACCTTACCCGTCATGCTGCCGTCACGGCTGACGGCGCCGTCCAGCCGGCAGCTCACGAGCGCCGCGTCGAACAGCCACTGGCCGAACAGGTTGAGCACGGAGTTGACGCGCGGGCGGGTCGGCGCCGGCGGGGGCCTTGGCTCGCAGCTGAGCTGCACCAGCGAGGGCGCCACCTGCTGCAGCATCGCCCCCTGGTCGCGCGGCGCGGGCACCAGCGACGGCGTCGAGGACGGGGCCGAGGACGCGGCCGATGAAGAGGACGACGCAAGCGAGGAGCGGCTGGCATGGGTGCCGCCCGGCACGCCCTGAGAGTGCGACCCCTTTGTGCGGAGAGAGCGGAGGGGGGCAGCGAGGGGGCGTCGAGAACGTGAACAATGGGTTGCGATCAGAGCTTATTTAAATCGATTGGTCTACCAATTGAGCTCTCAGATGTGTTTTTGGTTTATAACGATATTTTCACTCTACATGCTGTGAAATTGTGCTTTCAGAAGAGGTCTTGGGCAGTCCTTCACGAACCCACATTGACCAGCATGGCAAAGTATGCTAGAGAACCCCCTTAATCATTACGTGTGGGAAGACCCCCAATGAAGCAATGCACGACTAAGGACTGTAAATTATTGTCGTAAATGTACGGACACGTTCGGATGACAAGCCGACTGCAAGTCACCTGATCGGTATAACTGTCTACGTGCCAGTTAACCGAGCGGCGGGGGGGGGGGGGTCCGCCAGGCGTGCGTGCAGGCTCACAGCGGACGCTTTGCTCGTGGTCTTGCTGATGGTGACGGCGCGCGCCCTCTTGGTGTGCGGGGATGTGGTGGGCGCCCCGCCTCCAGCACCGCTCATCACCGGCATGCTCAGGCGGCTCGGGTTCACCGGCGTGGCAGGGGCGCTGTCCGAGCGCGCTCGCGAGATCCCTGGCGAAAGAGCGCCAGGCTTCGGCTTCAGACGTGGCGACATTACCACGTCCCGGGTGTTTAACCGTTATCCCGTTTCTACTGGCACACCTGTATCGAGCCGACGTGGGGAACGTCACGGTTACGGGTCGTTTTCTTCTCCTGGCTTATTTGCAGAGCAAAGCCTTGTAAGATATCTGAATCTGGCTTGCAGCCAAGAAGGGCCACGGTGTGGGGTTAAAAACCATTTGATTGTGGGACCTTGTGTGACTTCAGTGGGACAGCTTGGGTTCTGCGGTGGAAACACAACCCGGTGCCTCCTGAGCCTTGCCGGGCTTGCTCAGCACGGCTTTGGCGTGCATCGTCCGTGCAGTGTAAATGCGGGTGGACATAACGCATGCCGCGTGTAATGGGTCTCTTATGGGATTGGGGCCCTAAAGATATAAAAGCGATGCTTTTATATCTTTAGGACTAGTTATTCATTGCATCTCCACACTGCACAGAAACGTCAGGGACCACGCAGTCCTAATTTAGTACTGTATAGCAACCACCATAGCATTCATGACATAATTGTCTTGTTTTCGTAGTGTCGGTGGCAGATTTTTTTTTCACGTAAAAAATGCTTTTTATACATGTGAATAAAGTATAAAGCAACACTGACAATGTTAAAACTCGCACTCATCAGCATTCCAGACGTTTCAGGCAATGGCCCAACTTCATTTCGACGATTACAGGAGTAGCACCACCTCTTATCGATGGTAATTGGTTCCACGGAACCGGTCGTTAAGGGATTTGGTCGTTAAGTGATTTGGTCGTTAAGCGAGTATAGAAAATACACGTTAGATAGCATCGTAAGTTACCCTTTATCACCAAAAAATCGTGCTTTATAATATTTAAACATTGGATATTAATACATAAAGATACTAACACCATTGTAAACACATAACATTAAAAGAAACATGGTTAATCAATGTATTAATGAATATTTACTCTACCTACAACAAAATCACCTCGCATTTGTATTTCCTGGATCCAAATTTATAAAAGTCTCTCGTTTCCACAATCACTTCCCTACCTTTGTACACTCTGGTCGAAGCATCCGTCACTTTCATGTCTTTTAATTTGTCCTTTTGTTGAATAATGGTGGAAACAGTCGAATGGGAAAGGCCATATTCACTACTCAACAAACCTATTTTCACACTTTTTTCATGTTTATCATTTATTTCTTTCTTGATTAAAACACTAACGGTCTTCCTCACTTTCTTGTCTTACTTCGCAAGCACTTTCGAAGCCATAATTATTGATCTAATTATTAAACTTTTAAGTCAAAATACACCAAGAACTCAAAAGAGAAGCTTCCACTTCAAAGCACAGCAGACACTGAATGTAAACAATGCCCCAACGCTCATGAATGTATGTCGCTGATTGGCCGAGGCCTGGTCAGACCACATTAGCGCTTGCGGATTGGCGGAAATTGGCGGTCACGTGCTCATCGTAAGCCCGTCGTTAACAGGAAAATGGTCGGTAAGCGAACCGCTTTGGCCTCTATGGAGGCCCGTCGTTAAGCGATTAGTCGTTAACACGGGTGATCGTAAAGAGTTATACCACACACGACTATACACTATATTCTTAGGTTTATTCGGTAAAGTCACGTAGGTAAAACATTAAAAAAGTAAAATAAAATAAAAATCACGACGTTTCGGAGGCAACACAAGCTTCCGTCTTCAGGTGGTACCGTCACAGCCACGACAGCTGTATCAAGTAAATGAGAGATTGCAGGAGCTACCACTCCGTTTATATAATGGTTGGAGAAGGTGGACTATACACTACACTGCTATATACTACACTACTATACAAAGACAAAGATCCCCCATATAGCCTTAACAGACTGTTGGGGGGCAAGTGCTGTTAGCGAGCACCTATGAAGGCCGGAACGGTACACAAGGGGGTAGGTGGCCAGCACCACGTCCGACCTTTGTCTCCCCAGTGGCGATGTTTACACACCGCACCAGGCACTCATTTGAGGCTGAGTTGACCTAGGGGAGGCCCAGGACCGGTTAAAATAATCATCACTGGTGTTGGTGGCCGTGAGTGGGAATCGAACCCGGGTCGCTGGGTTTATAGCGCAGCGCGCTAACCACTACACCACTGCTTCCCACACGACTATACACTACACAGGACACATTGGACTCTATGGAGGCCTGTCGTTGAGCGATTAGTCGTTAACAGGGGTTCTACTGGATATACATGTTTTTTTTCTTTGAAGGCAGTGCAGTTGACGAGTGTGTCGAGTTTTCTTGCCAAGGTTGTGCTTGTCCACCACTTGCCAACGCAGCATGGTCTTCGCGGGAATAAGAGGTGGTGTGTGGTTTTTTTCTCTCAATAAATGATTGCATTCGTGAATTAGCCCGGTGTTGAGGAGACATGATACATCGTGTTGTGTACACCCGCCACACTTGACGCATTGTAAACCTGAACCATTTACAGCCTTCGCCGTTGGTCGCAGTGAATCTCACTGCCTGCTGTTCGGATGTAACGACGAACCAGGCGGACAATGAGAGCTTTGTTACAGGTGGCAGAGTTCAACTGAAACTTTGTCAGCGAAGGCCGTGTGGAAAAGTCTTTGTGAGTAACATGCTGAACTGCAAAAACCCCATGTGTATACTGCACCACTTGATTTTTTTTACTTTTGCCCACTTCCTGTTGAAAGACGATGTGTTTCTGCACAGGAAATTACACGATTTTTTTTAAACGATACACGGCCCGCAAAGGGGCGGTTTTTCTCCATTACGCAGAATTTTCTTGTTCACCAGCGCCAGTCGATGTCGAGTGCAAAAAGTGAGCTCCGTTCCACCCAACAATGCCCATCTCAGATGCTTTCACGAGGCAATGATAGGGTGACAGAAATAACCATTGCTTTTCAAGCAGAGCAATGTTGCACAAGCCGCTCGTTCTCTCTCTCCCGATCTTTTACTCCGAGAGCAAAGCACACCGAGCTGGGTGAGGTGACAGTGTCTATGCGCATGCGTTTAATCCCTGCTCACAAAACCGACGCTCCTGCGGTTAGCGCAGAAACATTCTAAGGGAGCTGCCGAGGTGTGATGGGCAGGACGCTGGACTTGCAAACCAGAGGTCGCCGGTTCGAGGCCATCTTTCCGACGCGGCGTTTGAAACAACGTAGCAAGTTCATTAAAATCCCCACGCCCCCGTCTACCAAGCAGCATAAAATGGTTATGCCGCAGTTGGTTGCTCGGCAGTACGTGTGCTGTGGGGTAAAGTGTGGGTACTACACTTGCTACAATTGAACTATTTTGATTTTACCAGGTAAGGTCCACTGAGCTGTATAGCTCTTTTACGGAAGCGACCTGGCCACAAATGATTGCTCAACGAAGTGGCTCATCATGTGGAAATGTATAGCATCCCAAAGTATGCTTCTAAATGTGGAGGGAAAAACCGGAGAACCCAGAGAAAAATCCACACGACCACAGGGAGAACATGCAAACTCTAAATATACAGGTGTCAGGGGTCAGGATCGAACCCATGAACCTCTTACCGAGGAAGGCGTCAACGAGGGTTGAGACGCCACGCATGGCACGGAAGAAGATGACCGGGAGCTGGCGCAGACACTGGAACTGTGGCACGTCGTGCAGCACCCCGCCCACCTCTAGCAGCGTCTGCTGGAACCTCGGTGTCGACGCCACCACGCCAGGGTTGCTCAGCTCCACCGGGTTACTGTGGTGAACAAAGACAATGATCTCCCCCCCCCCCACTGCCGTCATAGCCTTAACCGGCTCGTGGGGGCAAGCGCTGTTGATAACAACCTTTGAAGGTTGTTTCGGTAAAGTCACGTAGAAGGGAAATAATAAAATAAAAATAAAACAATAAAATAATTCTCACGACGTTTCGGCCACAACGCAAGCAGCCGTCCTCAGGTGAAGAACAGGTCTGTTGGAAAGACATTTCCCTTCTACGTGACTTTACCGAAAGAACCAAGAAGATGAATCCCTGCAGTCACGAAAGCTTTAAATCGAAATTTAACCTTTGAAGGCTGGCACGGCACACGAGGGGGGTGCTCGGGCCAGCACCACCACTTGTTGGCCCAGCGTGATCAAAAAGCCTTCTCAATTATTATTGGCTTTTTAGTGATCGGTTTACTAGGCTTTCAAGAGGGCAATTCCCCAGTCGCAACTTTACAATAAAATTGCAGTTATTTGGACGATTTTTTTCAAGAATTATCGTTCCAGACAGACGGATAGACATATAGAGAGATCTAATGCATGAATGCTTTTTAGTCTCATGGTGGCGAGATGTAAACTACCTCGTCCGGTATACAAAAGGTCGTGGGTTCGATCCCGACCCTGATGCCTGTATATTTGGAGTTCGCTAGTTCTCCCCGTGGTCGCGTGGATTTTTCCTCCGGGTCCTCCGGAGAAAAAATCTATATGTGTTTACAATATTTGGCTGCTATAAATGTCCACGTGATAAGCCAACTTCGTTGAGCTATAATTCATGGCCAAGCCATTTCTGAAAAAGAGCTATATACCTCGGTGGGCATTACCAGGTTAAATAAAAATAGTTCATAGTTTTAAGTCAATCACCACGATGTGGTGATTGCGTGCGTCGCTCAGCACTACCTGAGCATGTGGAGGAAACGGAACCAGGTCTGGGCCACACAGTCGTTCTCCATGTCCGGTGGGATGAGCCCGGCATCCTCCTCCGGCACTTTGAACAGCGGGAACACCGGGCCGTACATGAAGCGCAGGAGCCTGCGGCGCCAGCAAACGTCATCACGATTAGCACGGTTGGGTACGTAAAGCGCGAAAGAAATTCAACATACGTACGTACACGCACACGTGTGGCCAACACCAACGATCGGCAGGGACGTCGTCAATGATCGACAAACAGCCAGCACATTGCACATTTCACGAACACCATAATTGAAGTAATGTACTCACATTGCAGCGATCAGTTGACCCTACCGTTAGATATTAGAAGTGTTCCAGACAGTATGAAAATCATTTGTAAGATGAGAAACATATAAATTTAAATTCTTCTCTTTAATTGTATACTTAAATATATGTAATGGTTGTTATAGCGATTAGTCAGAGAAATATCTAAATCTGGGCTCTCTGATCTTTATTGTGCCTTCAATGAACATGAGAAGCCAACAGGACTGAATTGTTTCAGCTCGCAAAGCAATAATCTTTACGGCTGGAGATTCAATGCACATTGGCCGATCACCACATCACTTACACGCACTGAGCGGACATGCACAACCCAGCTTGAACCCGCAAAAGCCATCTTTGCCACAGTGTCGTGATGTTTTCTTCTTCGCCTGATATGTAAGAGATCGGGGGTTTTATCCCGACCCTGACGCCTGTATATTTGAAGTTTGAATGCTCTCCCCGTGGTCACGTGGAAATTGTCTCCGGGTCCTCTGGTTTTTCCCTCCACATTTAGAAACATGCGTTTAAGTATTTGGCTGCTATAAATATCTACTTGATAAGCCACTTTGCTGAGCTATAATTTGTGGCCAGGTCGCTTCTGAAACATGAGCTAATAGATCAGTGGGCTTTACCTGGTAAAAACATTTTTTGTGATTAGCTTACCTTTCGTATACTTTGCACTCCTATCGTGTTTTTGTATGGTTGGTCATTGTAACAAAGACCTTGATAGCTCATCGGATTCCTCCGGTACAAGTCAACATTCTGATTGTTTGTCGCTTGCACCTTGAGGTGAGGGCCGACACGACTCGGCTCCACTGGTCCACCACCGCCGTGTGGTGGCGCCAGCAGGCCACCATCTCGCGTGCCGTGCGCCAAAACGGGGGCGTCGGGAAACAGCGCGCACACGCCAGCATCCACGCCTCGAACAACACGGCGATCAGCTTGTCAGCCAGCTGCTCCGCCAGCCCACCTGCAGTGCAGAGACATCGCCGCCGAGGCTTGCAATGGCCAGGCCACGCTCCCCAGGGCAGATACAACAAGTCTGACCTGCCAACTACATTTGTCGGTACAGGTTTCCCTCGCTTTACGCGGTAGTAGATGCGTTCCAACAGAAGGGCGCACAACGCGAAACCGCACGGGACAGCAGCCTGCCCGAGTAGCGCACGAGGTACAAACACGCAATTTGGTCCCACGTCCAACCGTATAGCCGCATGAGTGAATTCAAACAGCATATAGAGAATTTCGGGTAGAAATATGTTAGCCGCATATACAGCGCGAAATCGCACAAACTAAACCCGCATGAAGTAAGGGAAACCTATACTAAAAAGGTATTGATTTTTCATTAATTTCATCCCGAATGTTTTACCTGCGATATGTCACGAGATCAAGCATCCATCCTGATTTCTCGCAAAGCAGAATGAACCACAGAAGGAAATATCACAGCTATTTCTCAAGTCCCTCAAAGTCATCTCTGCTCAATACGGTAGTGGGAGCAGCACTTTCCCACCAGTTATATCACTTTGAGTAAGGTTTGTTACGTAAAAATCCAATCAATATTTATAATTATTCGAGCTGGAATTTAGCCAAAGTGCAGAACTAAATGTAGTGTGGTGGGTCTTTTTTGTGCATTCATTGATGACTGGGCCGAGACCAACAACTTCACTAGACTTAGAGAACCCAACATGATCACTAACGAATACTTGGACTCAAATCGAGGCTCTCTGCGATGCCAGTTCAACAATCTGAACTCAGAGCCATTCGTCAACCTCCGATGAGCACGGATGGATACATACGGTGCGAAAGAAGTTCAACATTAAAGCCAATAATTTCCATTCGCACGTGTACAAATTTTCTGGGCCACAGTCCAGCCATCAATTAAAAAAAGAAAACACCAAAATACCAATTGTGTTTGTGCGTATCTTAACAAATAAACTGTTCTGAGTGTAATTAACTTCGATTTACACAGGTCAGATCATAGATCTTTCACGAAACTAAATAGCCTCTATTATAGATAAGCAATAAAATACGCATTCCAGTGTTGTCCTCTGCTAGGTAGTGTCTCCGTTGCCTTTGCGGAGGTTCCATGTGATGGATTACGGATGCTGGGAGCGGAACCGTTGTGCACGTGTGCACATACTTGCCCTGCTACGTGCCAAAAAACGATGCATCCACAAACACACAGAGCGCGTCCTGTCGATGCTTACCCAAGGTGTACGTCCCATGCGGTCCGACACAAATGTGAATCTCCATCGACGAGCAATCTTTAAAATCGTGGTAACGTAGATCATTCTTGCTCGCTAGTGACATCACTCGAATGGCAATGCAGTGACGGCACTTCAGCGCGCAATGAAGGTATCCCTTTTACAAGTTTAAAGTAATTTTTTCTCATTGATGAAGAGTCAAACTCATGTCAGACAGCTCAAAGCAAACACACCGAGGTATAGTATGCGTGTGTGGAACAAGAGCGAGTTGTTGTTTGTGTAGCCCCTTCCTTTAAGCTCTCTCCATCCTTCACAGTGGCTGTGTGGCTCAGAGGTCAGAGCCAAGATCTCGGATTCAAATCCAGGCACCTATCTCTGATTAAATGGGGTTCTCAAGCATAGTCAGTTGATGCTCTCGGTCTGATCACTAATGACTACAACAAAACAAAAACATTTGGTTCTGCACTGAAATTTCGTTCAATTCCAGCTTGGAGACTTACAAATAAAAGTTTGACTGTCATGCCCAAAAATACTGCCGTCAGTGGCAGAGCCGATAGGAAGGTGCTGACCACGGCTATGTGCTTGAGAGTTCACTACAAACCATCTCAGAGATAGCTCTGCGACTTATTTTTCCAAAGGTCATTCTCTAACACAAAGGGCTGCCATGGTCTCCGAGAGCGACGCCGATGGCAAAGCGAGCACTCGGGTACCAATGTGCGTCGGAGCGGCGAGCAGTGTGTCGTTGATGTGCAGCAGGAAGAGCAGCAGCTCCTCCCACGTCTCGCGCTCCATGGTCGTGGCGTCGCGCGCCAGCCTCTGCACGGCGTGCAGCACCCCACGGCACAGCTCCGCCTGCTTCTGCGTGCTGCCGTCGCTCCTGCGGAGAGTGAACGTCATCGTCAGCACCATGGTGTGCCGCTGAACGCCACGCTCGTATTTCCATCACAGTAAATTCACTCAGGGAAGTCTTGCTCCGAGGGATGTAAGTTTACAAGCTCGCACGGGGCGTATAATTTTATTTGTGGTGATTTATTACATGCCTTTCCCCCCACTTGTACCCTCCCCTTCCCCTCTCTTTCCTTTAATGTTAGTTATCTTCTCCCTTACCTTCCCCCCCCATATAAACTTTCACTTGTCTGCTTAAGGCTCCCCAACTGGGTGGGGCAGTGAGCCCAATCCGCCCATCTTCACCAAACCCTGCCGCGTCGATCTCAGGCTATTGCTTGCAGGATTCATGCATGCCCCGCTTCTTGTTCTACGATTGGTACGATGTAGCGGGCTCGCGTTGAGTCGAAAATAAAATCGGTTAGAAACGTCATCCTCGTCAGTCCAGGGCACCTGGGCACAAAGAGGTTGTAGAGGTGCTTGAAGATGTTGCGCGAGTAGGCGTTGGGTTCGCGGCGCACAGGCGTCGGGAGGTTGGGCAGCCGCGGCTCGGCCAGCGCCCGCAGCCACTCGGTGTAGACGTCGACGCACAAGCGCACCGCGTCCCCATCCAGCGCCAGCGACAAGCCGAAGCACAGAACCTCCATCGTCCATTTCACCTGCGGCAGGCACGCACGGTGGCGACCCTTTACGCGTGCGTTACCGACCAGTAAGACATACGACCCTTTACTTCCACCAGCGATTCAATGAATTGTAAAAATTGTGGGTCAGAAATTGATTCGACTGTTTTGTTAAATTGAGTTCATAAATGAAGATCCCGCGTGAACTCATCCTTGCCCACCTCTAGTCTCTCTCGTTACTAAGCGCCCGTCCACACACTCGCCGCTCCGGCAACTGAAGCTCTCTATCGAAGCTCCCAGTCAACCGTGGACCATTGGGAGGTTGCTCAATCTCCTCTGCTGTAGTCCAGACCTCCTATCCACCCAGATTTCTCCCTGCCCTGTTCAAGTCCAGGTCTAAGGCTTTATTTGTTTCCTCTGCATATGACTGACTGCATCACACTATAAAATAAATATGCGCACTGTTTCTGAACAGAATTTTGAGGTGTGGTTGTATTCAGATACTGTAAGAATTTTACTGTTTTATTTTCTCAGGTTTACAGTAAAAAAAAGTAGCAAACATAAATCATAATTTCACGTTCCAAATTTGAAACAAATATATATTGAGCATAAGAAGACATTTTCATTGTTGAGTATCTATATACAATTACATGTCTACGGGCAGGGATGTAGGTATGTAATGATGCCAGTTTGTGACCAGGAATCAAACTCAGTTCGTTGGGTCACGCTTTCGGGCGAGGATGAGCCGACGACAGAACTGGGATGGGCGCCGTGCGGAGGTGGCACAGGGAAAACGGGGCGTGCCTCCTTGTCCGTGTGCAGGATGGAGTCGGCGGTCGGTTGGCTGAGCGGCCGCACCACCGCCACCACGACATCACGGCCCACGCTCTCGGGGAAGCTGTGCAGCACACTCAGGTGGCCCTGGTCACGCTCAATCAGGTGCTGCAGCGAACGCCACTCCGAGTACATGGCGCCCGCGTTGGCGTGGCACGGGGGCGCACGGAACGGCACGGCCCCTGGTCCTGGCGCGAGCCGCTACGCGGTGCCAGCTTTTTGGCCCTCAATATCTGGGCAGAAAAAAAACAACGACGAAAGGATATTGTTATAAACACAACATTGACATCGATGTCAATACTGTACAAGTAAAAATATATATGCACAGTCCTTTGTTAATCCACTGCTGGATGATACTTGCCCACACCACGCAGGTCGTGAGGGTATTATGAGCATACTTCATACAGCTTGTTGAAAGTAGAGAGCATAGATGCAAGAGCAAATAAGTACAGTACAATCAGGGGCTTTTCTGAAATGTCCTATGCTGCCCATCGTTTTTGGCTCTATAGTAAATTAGAGCATAGTTATCAGCAGCATCAGCAAAACAAAAAGTAAATCTTGGCTGATATTTTCAAAGGCATCTACCATTTTAAAAACATGTGTGCCTTAAAAATACTTCTGAGCCCAGTTTAATCTTTTCAAACACTAGAGGGAATCAATTTATCTAAAAGTAAACAATTTATCTCAAACCCTGCAGTCAAATCTACACATCCGTGGCATGACAACAACGATTGTTTTACGTAAACACGTCTTCGTGATCGTATATCACCTTCAGGTTAACACTTCCATACACACACAAAAAATACTTCAGAGTGCTGCATATTTTAGCAATCGTAACAATAACACGTGCCACTGTGTGTACGAACTGTATACACGCAGACGCACGCGACAAAGAACTTACAACTGGGATAACATCAGCAAAATGAGTACACCAAGCAATACATGCTTGGCAACATTACACTCCACCGGTTCATTTGCAATGCAGCAGCTGCTGCTGCATTCTCTCCGATTATAATTATCAATCGCAGTGCACGGCCACTGATGATTGTCACTGTAAGAGTGAGCGCTCAACACAAATCAAATCTGATATCAGGGGCACAGAACATAGAGGGTAAGAGGGGGGGGGGGGGCAACTCAAATGCAAATCAAAGACAAAGATCCCCCGTATAGCCTTAAAACATTGTTGGGGCAAGTGCTGTTAACGAGCACCTATGAAGGCTGGAACTGTACACGAGGTGGTGGGTAGGCAGCACCACGCCTGACCGCCTTTGTCTCCCTAGTGGCGATGTTTACACACCACACCAGGTCCTCATTTGAGGCTGAGTCGATCTAGGGGAGGGCCCATGACCGGTTCAAATAATCGTCACTGGTGTTGGCCGTGAGCGGGAATCGAACTTGGGTCGCCGGGTTCATAGTGCAGCGTGCTAACCATTACGCTACAGTTCATTGTAAACAAATCGAATTCCCATGTGAAAACAACATTCAGTAACACATTGCACAACCACAACTACATGAACCACTACCGGTCACCACACCAACACCATTACTTGGACGACAACAACAACAACACTCGCGATTCGCCACTAAGTGGCGGCGACGTCACCACGGCGCCTGTGCCAGGCTAGGTGCACTTTGAGACCCAGATACATGCATACGCCTTAGCTCCCGCAATTCAAATGAGAAGTTATTGGGGGCTCCAGGTAAGCGCTGTACCAACACTCCACCACACCATGCGTAAAGCAAGCAAGGGATACCACGTGGAGACACTCACTGAAAGAGACAAACACGAAGAAGATGCAGAAGGCTTCGCGAGACAGAGGCAGACGTAGAGACTCCGGGCACAAAGTCTCACAGAGACACAGACGGGACGGATAATGAACACCGAGACATGGCAAATGCAGTGGCAACGAGATAGAACAAGGAAAGAAACCGAGAACGACATTGACACCGAAAAATGGAAAAAGAGACGCACACACACACAGAGTTCAAGTTAATTTATTAGGTATAGCCCTGTGAGCCATTCGGCTCTTGAATCGGGTGCAACCGCAACAAACAAAAAACGAAAACATAAACAAGAAAACATCTTAAAGTGACTATGTGACTATGCACAAACAGAAAATCCAAGAAAAGACAGCTAAATGTTGCAGAAATAGCACCGTACACCAACGCTGTGTGCAAAAATCCCAGTGGGATGCAAGTCAAACAACAACCACAACACAACTTAGATTAAAACCATCAGTCTAACTCCGTACTACAACAAACAAACATGGCCAAACCAAATAACTTTTCGAAAACCACCAAAATAAAGCCATAAAAGCAATGAAACAGTGATCTGCCTCTGCAACAGAGGCAGACATCGAAAGCCACAGGAGACAAAGTCAGAGTGCGAAAGACAAATTGCCGAAGCGATAGCGAGAAAGATATAGAATTACACAGTAATAGAGCCAGACACGTCAAGAGAACACGGTGACAGGCAACGTAAAGGGAAGGACGCAAAACGACACGGAGAGCCACAGCGGAACACGAAGACGCACGTAGCGAGAGAGACATAGCAGCAAGAGTGAAGCACTAACATAGGTGCACACAGCGACACGCAAAGCGATAGCGAGATACGGAGACGCGAGTTGTAACCTGGGCCCGGTAACAACAACAACCACCACCACCACCATCGTTGCCCCAAGTCGCGGGCAGCTGCTGCTGCTGCTGCGTCTCATTTACACAAGCAACACCTCGCCCCGCAATAATTACCGTCGATTCCAATCATTGCCGCCGCTTTATAGAAATATATCATCGCGAGCGTCGTCAAAACAAGCGAGCCAGGCAGGTCGGCGTTGTAGCTTTGCGGGTGTCAAAAGCCCGCCCGAGGTAGGCCCCGTCACACCGTGACGACCGCGATCGGGCGCACGGCAGCAAAAGCACTCACGGGTGGGCGACCAAGGGACGAGGTCGGGCGGGTTGGGCGACGACGACGATGATGATGATAACGAGACGAGGGTGGTCGAGCACGTTCGGCTTCACCGGAGCCTCACAACCACCACCTCAGCCACCGACTTCTCTGGGCTCACGAGGGACATCGGCAGTGACGTCACGCGAGCCGGAAACAAAACAACGGCGGGGCGGGGACAAGGAGCGCGGGGGGGGGCCTTCACGGCTAAGTGACACGCCCACATAGGGGCTCCGGTTTACGACGCGGGGTTGCTACCGCGGACTCGATTTACGACGTATCCGACGCGAAATCAAGTTCATTCAAGTTCATTTATTAGGTATAGCCCTGTGAGCCATTCGGCTCTTGAATCGGGTGCAACCGCAACAAACAAAAAACAAAACATGAACAAAAAACATCTTAAAGTTAATATGTGACTAAGTGCAAACAGAAAATCCAAGTAAAGACAGGAAAAGAAAACAAATTCGGAACGCGTTTGAACAGTGAGTCTGTATTCTTGGTTCTTTCGGTAAAGTCACGTAGAAGGGAAATAATAAAATAATGTAAATATAAAACAATAAAAATTCTCACGACTGCAACACAAGCAATTATCATCAGGTGTGAAATCCACAGCAAGAAAATTTGAAAAAAAAATGGTTGAGTCTGGTTTCAGATGTGATTTGGTGTGGGTGGTTGTGGTGGTGGTGTTATTCTCAGGTGCGTATTGGGGGATTTTTTTGTTTGACCTCTTAAGCCCCTGTTAAATATTGTATTGCTGGTAAAAATAATAATAAAAACACATATGCAAGTGATGTTATTAACTATTTCTAATGTAAATGGGTAAGCAGGGTCCGATTTACGACTGGGGTTCCCAGGAACGTGACCGCCTGATGTAATGTCCAACGAGGGCTCGGCTTGATTGTACGAGCCACGCCTACACTCTTTGGTTCTTGCGGTAAAGTCACGTAGGTATAAAATAAAATAAATAAAATCACGACGTTTCGTGCGCAACACAAGCATCCGTCATCAGGTGTGGGACAGCCACAGCAAGAAACAACTGCTGAAGTGGGCACTTGTGTTGCGCCCGAAACGTCGTGATTTAATTTATTTTATACCTACGTGACTTTACCGAAAGAACCAAAGAGTATGGATCCCTGCAGTCACGAAAACTTCAAATCGAGATTTAGCCACGCCGACTCACAGCCAACTGCCGAGCAGGGTCTTAGCGCGATAAAAAGAGCTTTATTGCTCATCGGATTTCTCCATTACCAGTAGCACTCCTCTTAGAGATGGTAATTGGTTCCACAAAACCGGTCGTTAAGCGATTTGGTCGTTAAGCGAGTATAGGAAACACATTCCTGCGGAGGGAGTTGGTAGTGTAGTGTTGTAAGGACGGACTTCTAAATGTCTTTTATGGCACACACCGTTTATTATCTTAATAACACAGTCCCTATCACACTAAGGGGTATATGGTCCCCTCACCCGTTACCCTCAGAAGGTACAAGCCTCCGGACCTTGCAGGCTATCTAATCTCCCTGCTCTCTCAGCATCCTCTGGCTGGACCTAGGGGATCTCTCCCCGACCACTGGTTACTCCGAGCCCTAGCCCTGATAAGGGCTGGAGGGCTTGGTCCAGGGTCCTAGACGTCTTCGGCCGACTTGGGTCTTCGTGTAGCAGAACTCCTCCAGAGCTCTCAGCGCTCTGGCTTTTATACCTGTTCGTGGCCGGGTTGTCCAATCCCCGGCCACCTTGTGAGACCCTCTGATTGGTCCTTCCCAATCTGGGTTTGAATCCTACCTCATCCCATTTGACCCTGACCGTTTGATTGAGTGGGAAAACCTTGTTAACGATCTGCTGTCACAGTTTGCGAACAGCGAGTAGTTAACACCACTACAGTAGGAACTCTGGGCTGCTCGGTCAATGGCCAGGGTCAACGGCGGCGTGGTGTATTCTGCAAATATGGCCGACTGTGAGAGCGGGCACAAGCCGGCGTGAGTAGGTTAAACGTTGAGTTTTATAAGGGCACCACGGGGTGACCAGCCCCTCCCCACCCAGCCCCACCCCTCCCACCCCCCACCTAGCCCCCCCACCCAGCCCCACCCCACTCTCCCCACCCAGCCCCTCCCCACCCAGCCCCCCCACCCTCCCCACCCAGCCCCTCCCCTCCCCACGACCCCACCTTCCCCTCCCCACCCAGCCCCACCCTCCCCACCCAGCCCCTCCCCACTAAATTTTTTTACCTACGTGACTTTACAGAAAAAACCTAAGAATATTAAGCCCCCACGCCCACCCACCGCGACGCCCGTTGTAAAAAAGGGGGCGTGGTCTGACTGCACAAGCCCCGCCCACTGCAGAGGAGGCGTGGTTTAGTGATTGCAGCCACGCACCTGGCCTTACGAAAGGAATGACATCAGTGTCAGTTTAGAATGCACCTTGTGCCCAGGAAAGCGACACTGAGTCTAATTTCCCCCCTTTTTAAGGAGCTTTCTGCCAAGTTAAATGCATTTTTTTCAATTCTAGATTTGAAGCTTTCGTGACTGCAAGGATTCATATTCTTAGGTTTTTTCGGTAAAGTCACGTAGGTAAAAAATTTAAATTAATAAAAGTAAAATAAAAATAAAATAAAAATCACGACGTTTCGGAGGCAACACAAGCTTCCGTCTTCAGGTGGAACCGTCACAGCACGATAGCTGTATCAAGGAAGCTTGTGTTGCCTCCGAAACGTCGTGATTTTTATTTTATTTTTATTTTACTTTTATTTATTCTAATTTTTTACCTACGTGACTTTACCGAAAAAACATAAGAATTTTTTTTCAAATTTAGGCCATGAGGCCGGCACACAATGGGTCTATAATCGCGAATGCCCTCGCGAGATATTTAACGTCTGCTGTGGGTGAAGCGCACGGCACGTGGCATTCATGGTTATTATTCCGCAGCATTAATCAGTGCGGGCTGCTGGAATTCGAACCGTGCACCTAGGCCATGTCACCGCCCGGAAGCGAAGCAGGGATTTGAGCCTGGATAAGCGTTTGGATGGGTGACCACCATGCATGGCAGGTTGTCAAAGGCTAGTGCAGCAAAATACATGCTTTTATTTGATGTTTGATTTACAGTGCTTTATGAATGCACTGTGATAACAAGTCTTCCTTAGCCGTTGTAGTCATGGGGTTTGTTTGACCATACTTCACCACGCTGCTCAGCGCGGGTTGGTGAAAGGAGGGGGGGGGAGTGGAACCCAGGACCGGTTGAGATGTGACGACGCCACTGATGTTAGCCGTCAAAGTTCAGGACACGAGGTTTGCAGTGCAGTGCACTCACCACTGTGCCACCACTCCACCCCCAATATAAATGAGCAAAACAAAAACGGTGCTGTGCGGTTGAGTACAAGTCAGATTGTCCACACGTTTCAATGAGCATAGTTTTGGGCTCATTCATCACTGGGGTTCTTACGCTAATGGTATAAATTACATATTCTTACATCCAGAAAATCCACTGACTTCCCACCACCATGTGCTCCATCAAGTAGAACTGGTGGGAAACGATGGCTTGGGGAGGTCTTCATTCAGCAGGGGATTGAACATTTCTCATACATGTTTTAGAGTCATGTCTGCCTCGGTCGGGTGACCCAAGCAACTACTAGTTAATATTTAAAACTCCAGTATACAAACAACCAGGAAAATATTCCGAGGGAATTAAGCCCTACTCATAATTCACACATTTTGGCAATAAGCTTTAGGAAATTGGCAGTATTTGTGACTTACGAAGCTGCATTATTTTGTAGCTACATGAGTATTGCGCATTAAAGGCTATTGCAATCTTCATAGGTG
The DNA here is from genome assembly GCF_965212315.1 of Lampetra planeri. Lineage (NCBI taxonomy): Eukaryota > Metazoa > Chordata > Hyperoartia > Petromyzontiformes > Petromyzontidae > Lampetra > Lampetra planeri. Next base: position 2,478,440 of record NC_136148.1, read on the forward strand.
ACGGGTATGTTCACAATGTTAATTACAAATAGTCTCAGTAGCAACTGGAGAATCTTGATTGTAATTCATCACATTTGACAGAGCCGAGGAGGGAGGGTTGATGTTTTATGGAAATTTTATTGCAAGCGCGCACAACGAACGACCTGTACAAAATGCGCAAGTTTGTGCATTTTAAATACTGTTTGTAATCTCACACGGTGAAGACAGAAAGAAAACAACCACACTCGAAGAAGCCTTTGGATGCTGCGATGCAAGTCAAAGATGTTATCAAATAAGCCAACCTAGCAACAATGTGAAATGTACCACTGACAACAGTACTGTATTGTCATTCACTGGGTTTCCAATATGAAGAGGAATATCTCGCTCCTTTTGTTTTTATGGTTGTGCTGTCGAGCTCTGCGACGTGTTTTGGGTTGTACGGCGTGTTATTCGGCACGATTTACTAAAAAAAACTATTTTTTATTTCACCAGGTAAGGCCCACTGAGCTACTTAGCTTCTTTTCAGAAGCGACCTGGCCACAAATGACAACTCAACAAAGTGGCTTGTCACCTGGGAATTTATAGCAGCCAAATACTCTTAAACGCATGATGTTGATTCTAAATGCGGAGAGAAAAACCGGAAGACCTGGAGACAATCCACTCGACTACGGGGAGAACATGCAAACTCCAAATATACAGGCGTCAAGGTCGGGATCGAACCCATGCCTACTGTATACTAGACGAGGTAGTTAACATCTTGCCACCGTTTATACGTGCCAAGAGTCTTCTTCAGGAACTAGATTACGTTCTGTGCGCGCGTTTCTTCAGTGCAACGCCAAATCAGTTCCTGAAGAAGCGTCCAGCGCATGGAGCGAAACGTCGGGACTTCGTGCAGGAAAAAAACACGCGGTACAATCCAAATAATCACATCGGGAGACAATCAACTAAATTGCTACAACTCGTAGCAATCATTGCCCACCTATTGGCGAACTAATGCCCCCCCACTCGCAGAAACAGGTGAAGTGTCACATCATGTCCAGGAGGGGCAAGCTGCCACTGGAAGTGCCCTTTAAAATGCGTTGAGATGAGATGGGATGTAAGTTGCTTGTCGTTTGTAAAGCAACTCTGAAACGCCCCGGGACATGTAGGGTGCTCTTTAAAAACAAGTCATTGTAATAATACATTTTTAAAATCATTATTTGAATCAAAATGGATTCATATAAGTCGAAAAAATTACGGTTTACCAACAAAAATGTGTTTTTCTGAAACGGCCGATACTGACGTGTGCTGTGATCAATTAATTGTTTTACAGAATCTTTATTTCTATTGGAGGAATGCGATGAGCTAAAAATCTCTTTTTCACAAATGTCCAGTAGGGGCACGGGGTCAGAAAGTTACAACAACAACCTATGTAAAAATACGATAGGACTGCAAAGTATAGGAAAGGTATACGTAAATAAATAATTAACTATTTTTATTTTAACAAGATAAAGCCCACTGAGCTATTAGCTTCTTTTTCATAGGCGGCCTGGCCACAAATAATAACTCAACAAAGTGGCTTATCGTGTGAGCATTTATAGCAGACAAATACTAAAAATAATCTAAACGCACGTTGATTCTAAATGTGGAGGGAAAAACCCAGCCCGAGATCTGAGCGAGGCCCGGCTGCAACCGAGACATACAATCCGTCACGTGTGATTCGTTTAAAAATGTAAATGTATGCTGTCCAACATACATCATGTGCAAAACATGATATGGAGTAGGTTTTAATTTTTTGGAATACCATTTACGTTTTTTATACATTCTATAAATTAATGGCACATTTATAAATGGCATATGCTAGTAAATGGAGATTTGGAAACCCAGTAAATAAGATGATGTAACAGTAAAAAAGTAAAACCTGATTTCAAAACACAGAACACAAAAATATCCCAAAAGCAAACGCAGACGTGGAGCTTTTACATTGCAACGGATTTAATCGCAGTGACCCGAATTAAATTGGTGGGAATTTACTGTTCATACAGGTAAAACGTCTTACCGTGTATACTGCATACGCTGCAAACATGTTAGTAGTCGTTTAATAACTATTATACGTTACTGAATTGTAAGTGATTCTTATCTACAGTTGTGTAGTGTACAGTATGAGCGCAAGCATTGTTGTGCACATCAACAAAAAAACACATTCAAGATCACACACGATGCCGTGGGGCTCTTCGCAGCGACGAGCGTGGTCCGACAACCGCATCACTCACTCTCTCTCTCCATCCTTGTCAGCTCGCGGTGCCACCGTTAATCCCAAGAACCGACTCAAGAATTTACAAAAATGAAATCCGACCGAAATAAATGTCATAAATGCATTCCTTAATAACATTCACATCGATCTTCAGGAGTAAGAGTGGTGCAGCCCTGCAATTGTCTACTCACGCTACCGCTGGCATATAGGGCCTCCAACACGAGGGAGTTACTATTGAGGGCTGGCCATCGAACAAAGACGGTCACTGCATCGCGCATGCGTTCAGATGCGTTTCTGCGGCCGTCTGGAACGCTCTTCATCCCCATATTAGGAAGCCACTGGAGCTATGCACTTTTAAATCAAGATTGAAAACTCATTTATTTAGAACTGCTTTTTGTGTTTAGATTGTTGTCCGTCCTCCTGCACCTCCGATTAGCGCGATTGGCTACGTACGGTGCGAAAGAAGTTCAACGTACGTACGTACATGGAGCCTCTCTAGGGAGTGTATTTGTCCCATTCTTCCATGGACATTCATCTTGGAAGAGGTAGGAGTAGCCCCGTTACCACGCACACCCAGCCCACCCACTAAGCGGTTTCCCCAATTATACTGCTGGGCGGATAGAGACGGGCGGTATTTAAGAAAACTGCATCATTGTTTCAACTGCCGTGCTCAGAGATGAAACCGGTGACCCGTGGACCCGCAAGGCCAGCGTGATAATCATTACACCGCGGCAGCATCCATTCATTTTCAGATGCTCCTCATTTTTTTCTGAATGAATCATGAAATTAAATTAGAATGGCGCCATTGAATAACAAGCTGAGGCTGTCCACTCGTGGTTCGCTCGTGGTTGTTGTCACCTCCTGTCCATCGCTCTCTCGTTTTTATGCAACAAAAAATTCCGACACTGCTGAGCTGACACCACCGCGGCCCTTAGGACGCACCGTTGTGGCCGTGCCCGCGCTACCGTGGACTAGGGGTGTCCGCACAGACTGAGTTCGGATCTGTAAAAAAGCTCAAGTGATCCATCACCGGCTTTCCCACGTGGGTACCATTCCCACTGCCTGCCTCTCCGCGCACCTGACAGTTTAACTCCGGGGCCTAGCAGTGCCGGTGCAAGCTCTCCGATCCCGGCGTAACAAAGCGCCGTAAAAAAATGCCCTCCAATTATCTTTTCCTTCCCGCAACCTCAGCGGCAGAATTGATGGAGGAAAATATTTTGTTTCTCTGCAGGGCAGGTGACAATGTGTCTGCCAATGACCCTCTTCTCTGCAAGCCAAATTGGCTCGAATCCATTAAGCGGTAGGTTCCGGAGCAGCAGAGGAATGCAAAAAAAACAATATCCCTTATTGAGGTAATGAAGCCAAGGCAGGTGACCACTTGTGACAGCCGTGGTGGGTGGGTGTCCCAAGGGCCACGCTGATCCAGGCCCAGGGAGCACAGGTTGCTGTGTTTGTGTCTCTAAGGTGCTGCCTAACCAGGAAATCCCTACGCTTGCACTTTTTACACTACAACGTTTCCTAACATTCACTATTACGCGCTAACACGTCCCCTTCTCGTTACCTCTGGTGTTTTCCAGATCGTGTATACATTATATATATATAAAAAGATCAACAAGCACGCGTGGTAAGTATGTTGAACGTCTGCCAACCCACACAAAGTCGCTCCTTCGTAAATAAATGCATCATTTGTTCGACTATATGTACACGCCACTGTGTATATACACATTACATATCTGGTTTAAGTTACCCACGCGCCCCGCCCACGTTGGCACGTGCGCCGCTGCACACGTCGCGCTGTCGCGTCGGTCTAGCGCGCGGGGTTAACGGCGCACAGAAGCTGAGCAGCCAGGAAGATCCACGGCAGGAGGTGGCCAGCCATCGTCTTTGTGCCTACGGACACGAGGACGCAAGGGAGACAGAAACGCAGGCAGCTGAGCGAAGTGAATCCATGAACAGAGCACAACAGCGGGAGCTGCCACGTCAAATTATGAGCAGATTCGCCCGATGCGTGTAAGTCCGGGGAATGGAACACGAAAATGAAAACCGGCGCAAAGAACCGGATTTAACTGGTCTTTTTTTTTAGAAGCAAAAACAGAACCCGATTTTTTTTTTTAAGATGCTGCAATCTCGAAGCCAATTTTGAGAATCGGAATATTTATTGACACTGGAGGAATCCAATGAGCTATAAAGCTCTTTTTCACAGATTGTCCAGGGCACAGTGAATATGCTTTCTCAGTCATGTGGTGAATTGTCAGGCTAGCTGCACTTGTGCCAGGCTAGGTGCACTTTGAGGCCACGTGAAGTGTCGTAAGATGACTAACCTGGCACCTGTTAGGGGACATACCCAGCTGTGAATGGGTTAAACATACATACTCACATAGACACACTCACACGGACAGATAAAAGCAGGATGTGTGCAACTGCTCAACACTGCATTGAACACTACATTGAGATGTTAAAGAGGTTAGCTTTGGAGTTAATTGCAGGTTTCTACACGAACATAAAAATGGTACTAAATTACATTTAATGTATGCTACGCAATATTTATTGCTAGAATATAATACCGGTTCAAGCGGGCTTCCGTGCACACACCCGAACCGCGCAAAGCCAAACGGTTCAATGCCCTGCTCATCACGTCGTCACCATCGTTCCCTTCCCCTCCTTTCCATTTCCCTCCCGTTCGCATTCCGTTAGTCGTGCGTAACTCTGCCGTCTGAGACGCTCGTTACGCTACGGGGCGCATGAGGATGCGATACGTCGCTGTCGGTTGTCTTCAGTGGTTTTTTTCAGCAGGGGGCGATGTCGCTACGTGGCTGTACCCAAGCGTGTAATAAATTAGTAATTTGCTAATTTGAATAAAAATTGGACCGTTACACCGGCAAAAAACACGCGGCCTGCTCGTTTTCAAATAACGCCATGGGATATTTGATGCTCGCGCCGAAGCAGACGGTGCATTCGTATTTAACGGTTCACACGCCCGCGGTATTAACCGGGGGTGGCCGCTCGCTGGGTTTGAACCGCAAGTCTCCGCGAGCAGTGGCAAACGCGCCGCTGCTCCAGCACACATCGCGTGCGACAGTCCCCCGACGACTCCAGCGCCAACTTGCGGATGAGCGGCCTCTGAAACGAGCTCCATAAATCCCATCCTCACCTTCCATTTCAGACACTGTCAACCAAAAAAAAATGAAGAGGGGGGGGGGGCAACTGCTAGAACAGCGAGCCGTGAACGTGTAATCAATCTCGAGGCCAGTGTTGCAAAGACAAACACAACTCCGCCATTAATAGCTGACAACGACCGCAATGCAGATGCAGTGAATATTGATCGGAGAGGGCTCATGTCCACTTTTTTGTCTGTAATGTTTTGCTGACTTAACATTCCGTGAAAGGAGGGGGTGGGATCCACACGATACATTTTGGCCGAATAACACATCGCTCTGCCCCGCGCGCACGAACACCATTTGTCTCGGTGAATTGATAAACACGGGCTCACCCACCCGCACCACGGAGTGATTTATTCAGTCGGAGTAATGCAAAGGGAGATCCTGCGAAAGTGAGAATGAATGATGATGTTTGTTTATGAGCCAGGTAAGAGTCTGCTGAAACACAGAAACTCCTCCACCCAGGGTGGCTTGGGTGTAAATATTACTGTGATCCAGTGAATTGCAAGTTGGTGTTTTTTTTAAACTTCAACATGTATATTGTTTTGGCAGCCACTCGTAATCCAAATATGCGTGTTGTGGGCAAACTGAGGAATCCATTCTGCTGCTGCGTAGGCTTGCGCGGTTGCGCTGTTTGTCCAGCTCTCCGATGCGTTTTCAGGCCGTAGTGCTTTTGGTTCGGCACCGTGTCCGACGTTTCGCTCTACGGGGCGGGGATGCTGCTCGAGGAACTGAATTCACGAAGAGGCTCGCAGGACGCGCCGAACAGCGCTCAGCGCAAGCCGTGCACTACCGCGGACGCCTGCCGGGAGTGCATGGCGAAAGAAATGCCCAACACGTGGCCTAAGCCGGAAAACCACAACTCGGATTGACATTTTTGTTTAAAACCCAGGAGCCCGATTCAAGTGATACGATGGTGGAAGCTAGGGGAGAAACAATCATTGATTCACAAATTAACATTGATTTTTAAGCTCATGATACATGCATTGAATTACGCGTGTAAAAATTCAACATTTTTCTCTATGCCGTTTACTTTGCATGTCACCACTGTAGTTACTGGACGTGCTACCATTCACCACAATTTCCAAAAAAATATAAATATTCTTGAATCAAGTTGTCAACCTCATGATGGACATTTAATTGCATCTGCAGGGAGGCATGAGGGGGCGGGTGAATGGTTCCACTCTTTTTTTTCTATCAATTCTGGGTGAACAAAAACCGATGAAAGCAAAAAAATACTCGCAGCCGAATTTTCCGCTTTTCCGCCAAATATTCCAGAACACCGCCTTTCCGCCAACAAACTAATCAGGCCATACACATGTCGTGCATGTGGTCTGCTCTGCATTGCTCCTTACCCAGTAATGATCTCAAATCGACTTTTGTTTTGGCACCTCGAGATGTGCTGCATGGGAGGCGTTCTATAAATAATAGTGACGATGATGATGATGAAGTTGACGATGGTGAAACACAAGATAGCTACTTAGGCACGTAAAGCAGCATCAACTCAAATCGATGCTTGCACTCGCGACGCGTGCGTGGAATCGTGAGCGCGAGAATTGATCGTTCAGGATCCACGCGAAATGAAAACGGCGAAAATTAAACAGGACAAACGACATGTTAAAGTGAGATGGGGAAAATTTTAAATAATCGATCGATTTTATTTATTTGTTTCAGCAGAAAGGAGCCAATGAGCCCGTTAGGCTCGATTTCATCGGCGTCCCACGAAGGCACAATTCTTAAAAGTCGATCACGACCTCCGATCGCGAGACTCCGATCGCCACCTCCGATCGCGACACTCCGTTTCGTCGCGATGGGACGCCGCGATCGTGAAGTGAAGTCGTGATGCCCGTGCCGCCCCACCTACCAGCACCGGCCGCCCGCTGCTTCTTTTTCTTCTTCTGCTCCTCTTCCTCCTCTCCTTTCTTCTCGGCCTCCTCCTTTGCGGCTTTGCGTGCGGACGAGGATGTGGACGACGAGGAGGAGGAGGCGGACGACGAGGAGGATGAGGAGGAGGTGTCATTGCGGACGATGGGCTGGGCCTGAGCGGCCTGCATGTCCTCGGGCCGCGGCGTGACGCGCAGCCAGGCGCGGGCCGTGTGCTCCTGCGGCGGCCGCGGGCGGTAGTCCGTGACGCGGCACTCGTACGCGCCCTCGTCGCCGCGACGCACCGACGTCAGGCGCAGGCGGTTCGAGATGTCGCTGCCGAGGACTCTCACCACCTGCGGCGTGGGGGTCACGTGGGTCACGGGGGTCACGGGGGAGGGGTTCAGAGGTAGATGATCCGAGTGGGTTGTTGGTGATGAACCGGCCACAGAAATCCATGTCATATCTGCCCAGCGATGATTGTCCTTAGCCCTAAGTTGTCGCGCTGACCCGAGTCTCAATACCGGCTCGAACAACAGCTGTAATTCATTGCCCTTCCCCCCGCACCTCCGATTAGCATGGTTCGCTATGTACGGTCTGAAAGAAGTTGAGTATACCGACACGCATATGAATATGTCATTTCTACAATGAGTTCAGGAGCTGTAAATGGGGAGTTGAGCACCCCTTTAATACTCATTTCAGTAACAAATACTTCACACTATTAATGTCGTCCTAACACTGGCCGGATAATACACTTTAGACCGTAGCCTTCACGTCAACCATAACCTTTAATCTCAACAATGGCTCTAACCCAAGACGGTTGCCTGGATTCGAGCCCAGGGTCTCAGCTATTGCCGGCTCAGTGCTCTGACGTCTCGAAGCCATCTCGAGGTAACGTTTTCACACACCCCACCATTGTATTTCGGACGATAACCATCAAAAGTAGCTACATATTTAGTAGCTACGCGCCCCGAACTTTCAAGGGCCCCGCGCTAAATGCTTTCAAGCTATCAATTCCGGTTCAGTGATTCTGAACTTGCTCAATTACTATAGTACTATACCGCCTTCAACTTTTATGAACGACTGGGTGTTTAAGGTTAGCGATTCGTCGTATTATCTGGCTGTGTAGCAAATGAAAGCATACAATTACCTTACTATGCAAGTTAAAAATGAGTGTTTTAATATTTTTTTTTAAATGTATGCTACAGGCCCCGCACTAGCTTCGTCCGGCACTGAAGCATCCGCGCACAGAGACGAGTGCGCAAAAGCTCAGAGGCGGCGAGGCAGCGGCGTCACCGACTCGCACGTGGACGCTGAAGGAACGCCAGCCGGTGTGGGGGGGGTGCTCGCTAAGCCACTTACACTGATCTTTGTGCCTTCTTCCTTCATCACCATCTGCGACAGAGGCAAAGGGGGTCATCCCAAACTGATTTCAGCACGTGTGACGATAACACCCGCTTTCAACTTTTTTCAACAATAAGCTTGGTTTATTGAAAAACGGGTGCGCGCGCATGTGTCTGTGTGTGTGCCTGCGTGTGTGTCTGTGTGTGTGTTTGTGTCTGTGTGTGTCTGTGTGTGTGTCTGTGTGTGTGTCTGCGTGTGTGTCTGCGTGTGTGTCTGTGTGTGTGTGTCTGTGTCTTTGTGTGTCTGTGTGTGTGTCTGTGCCTGTGTGGGTGTCTGTGTGTGTGTCTGTGTGTGTGCGTCTGTGTCTTTGTGTGTCTGCGTGTGTGTGTCTGTGTGTGTGTCTGTGTGTGTGTGTCTGTGTGTGTGTCTGTGTGTCTGTGGGGAGCGGCAGCGCAACGGTTCGCGCGCTGCGCTACGAACCCGGCGACACGGGTTCGATTCCCGCTCACGGCCAACACCAGCGTACGATCGCTTGAACCGGTCCTGAGCCTACCCCTAGGTCGACTCAGCCTGAACTGAGTACCTGGTGCGGTGTGTGTTAAACATCGCCACTAGGGAGAGACAAAGGCGACCGGGCATGGTGCCGGCCTCCATCAGGTGCTCTTCGCGAACAGCGCTTGGCCACACGACATAAAGGGAATCTTCATCATTTGGACAGAGAGGGGGTGCCGGTTGACGGACCTGTCTGCGGGGTCCTCCGTCGTCCAGAGCCACTCCCCTGGCCGCCTCTCGCGTCTCGCCTTTCACGAACCACCACTGGATCTCGAGCGAGTAGGCGGGCGCTCCGCCGCCGTGGAAGGCGCACGACATCTCCACGTCTTCGCCTTCGCGCGCCGTCACGTCCTGCGGGACCTGCCGGAACGTGCCTGGCGCGCGCGCGTGCGACAAGGAAGACGACGGATATGAAGACACCTGGAGGGGGGGAGGGGCGATGTTGCACAACTTCGCCTCGAGTGATGATAACTCAAAATAATTTGTAATTTTATTTTTTATTAATTTATAAATTATAAAATAATTTTAATTTTTATTAATTTTAATTTAATGTTTTACCTACGTGACTTTACCGAAAGAACTAAGAGTATGAATCCTTGCAGTCACGAAAGCTTCAAATCTAGAATTGATGATAACTCGGTTCTTTAGAAGCTGCTTCTTGTGTTTGTTGTCCTTCACCCACCCCCACCACCTATTGCACGGTTGGCTATGTACGGTGCCAAAGAAGTTCTACATACATACGAGGACAAAGGATCTATGAAAAATGATAGCTCAACGAAGTGGGTTATCATCATGTGGAAATGTACAGCAGCTCAAATAATCTAAACGCGCGATGTCGATTCTAAATGTGGAGGGAAAACCCGGAGGACCCGGAGAAAAATCCACGCGAACACGGGGAGAGAGAGAGAGAGATGCAAACTCCAAATAGACAGCAGGCGTCAGGGTCGAGATCGAACTCACGACCTCCTGTATACCAGGCGAGGGAGATAACATCTTGCCCCGCGCGACATCCGACGTTGCATCAGCCTGCAATCTATTATCTTAAATTGATTTGTGCAGCGCCTTATTTCTAAGCGCTTTACAGCGATGATACAATTGTGCACCAGACGACAGTGGTTGAGATAAAGAGTGGGGTTGTTGTTATTAAAAGTGGTGGTGGTGTAGTTATGGTGGCATGAGACCAGGGGCAGAGGATAAGGACTCGTTGTTGAGGGCTGACGTTTGTGACGGTGTGCGGTTTAAATTTCGATTTAAAGCTTTCGTGACTGCAGGGATTCATCTTCTTGGTTCTGTCGGTAAAGTCACGTAGAAGGGAAATCATAAAATAATAAAAATAAAACATAATACAATTATTTTAAAGCTTTCGTGACTGCAGGGATTCATCTTCTTGGTTCTGTCGGTAAAGTCACGTAGAAGGGAAATCATAAAATAATAGAAATAAAACATAATACAATTATTTTAAAGCTTTCGTGACTGCAGGGATTCATCTTCTTGGTTCTTTCGGTAAAGTCACGTAGAAGGGAAATCATAAAATAATAAAAATAAAACATAATACAATTATTTTTAAGCTTTCGTGACTGCAGGGATTCATCTTCTTGGTTCTGTCGGTAAAGTCACGTAGAAGGGAAATCATAAAATAATAGAAATAAAACATAATACAATTATTTTAAAGCTTTCGTGACTGCAGGGATTCATCTTCTTGGTTCTTTCGGTAAAGTCACGTAGAAGGGAAATCATAAAATAATAAAAATAAAACATAATACAATTATTTTAAAGCTTTCGTGACTGCAGGGATTCATCTTCTTGGTTCTTTCGGTAAAGTCACGTAGAAGGGAAATCATAAAATAATAAAAATAAAACATAATACAATTATTTTAAAGCTTTCGTGACTGCAGGGATTCATCTTCTTGGTTCTGTCGGTAAAGTCACGTAGAAGGGAAATAATAAAATAATAAAAATAAAACATAATACAATTATTTTAAAGCTTTCGTGACTGCAGGGATTCATCTTCTTGGTTCTGTCGGTAAAGTCACGTAGAAGGGAAATAATAAAATAATAAAAATAAAACATAATACAATTATTTTAAAGCTTTCGTGACTGCAGGGATTAATCTTCTTGGTTCTTTCGGTAAAGTCACGTAGAAGGGAAATCATAAAATGATAAAAATAAAACATAATACAATTATTTTAAAGCTTTCGTGACTGCAGGGATTCATCTTCTTGGTTCTTTCGGTAAAGTCACGTAGAAGGGAAATCATAAAATGATAAAAATAAAACATAATAAAATACAATTCTCACGACGTTTCGGCCACAACGCAAGCAGCCGTCCTCAGGTGAAGAACAGGTCTGTCAGAAAGACAGCATCAGATGCTGTCCGACAGACCTGTTCTTGTATTTTATTATGTTTATTTTTTATTATTTTATTATTTCCCTTCTACGTGACTTTACCGAAAGAACCAAGAAGGTGTGCGGTTTGTCCATTCGTAGGGGGCACCGGTGGTGGTTGTACGGCACACATTTGGTGATTGTACGGGGCACAGGTGGTGCATCAGCCGGTCATCTCAGTCTGTCAACCCATGGCACCTGGGTCTGTCCCGTGGCCTGCCAGTGCGCGTTCGACACTTAACGTGACCTCGATGTGCACATAGCCTGGCACAATCGCCGTGGAGACGTCACCGCCACTGAGTGGGGAATGGCGGTTGTTGTTTGTCCGTCATAACCGAGTAGACGAAGCTTCTAATTTATCAAATTGGTCTCCTGCACGCCCGTTTCCAGGATTCCTTACTTGTTGTAAATGTATTGTTCATCAAGCAGTGGATAGATTATAACTGATAATGATGATGAACTTAGTGAACGTGGCTGTCAATGGCCATGAGACCATCTCGAAAATTAATATGTTGTTGTCCTGCTTGCTTTGTCTCTTGTCGCAGAGAAATTAAGTTTATTGTCCAAACTTACTCTGATAAAAAAAAACACTATTAGAATGTGTTTGTTGTTGTTGATGCATTCTGCTTCCATCGGGGATTTCGCATTCATATTCTGAAGTGCTCACTCAGTAGATGGGCGCGATTATCACGTGCTAATTAACCAAAGACGTTCTAATCACTTTGCGCGATCAAGCGAACTGACCCGGGTTTCACATTAAAAAAATCATAATCTGAATAAGAAGCAGCTTCCCGAAGACAAAATCAACACGTGCAGGTGGAAAAGTTAACCCCAATTTGACACTCGTGGGGAAATGGTTAATGCGCGCACGGAAAAACAAGGACATGTTTCAACTGCTTTGCATTGCAGTAGTTGAAAAATTGCAGCAGTTGAAACATTGTACGTAACATGATGATGGTTGAGATAAAGAGTGGGGGTTGTTGTTGTTGTTATTGAAAGTGGTGGTTTAGTTATGGTGACAGTTGTGAGGATAGGCCGGAGAGGATGAGGGGTTGGGGTAGTGATAGGGGTTGGGGTAGTGATAGGGGTAGTGATAGGGGTTGGGGTAGTGATAGGGGTGGTGATAGGGGTTGGGGTTGTTATAGGGGTTGGGGCTAGTGCTGTTAGCGAGTACCACCTATGAAGGTCGGCATGGCACACGAGCGGGTGGGTGGCCAGCAGTGGATGAGGCGTTGGTTCTGTATGTTACACGGGTCTCACGATTTCGTCCATCTGGATGGACTCTTGCCGATAACATGTGGTAATTCAGCAGCATTTAAGAAAAACAATGCCCGATTCTGCTGCTGAGACCCAGATGGTCAAAATCAGCCCAGACTTTGCTTGCATTAACAAAGGCCGCTGGACAATATTGATCTGGAACGCCAACACCTTTGAGCTGATGGACTAAAACGCATTGTTATTATGTGGAGACAGAGTGGAGTTGTGCCTATGTTTGTTTTTACACTTGTACGTGCACACCTCGGTTTCAAAAGATACCTCTGCGTTCTGAAGCCATGAAGTTAGTACGGCCATGGAGTTAATACGGCATGAAGTTAGTACGCCTTGGAGTTAGTACGACATGGAGTTAGTACGGCATGGAGTTATGACGTCATGGAGTTAGTACGGCATGGAGTTAGTACGTCATGGCGTTAATACGGCATGGAGTTAGTACGGCATGGAGTTATGACGTCATGGAGTTAGCACAGCATGGAGTTAGTACGGCATGGAGTTAGTACAGCATGGAGTTATGACGTCATGGAGTAAGTACGGCATGGAGTTAGTACGGCATGGAGTTAATACGGCATGGAGTAAGTACGTCATGGAGTTAATACGTCATGGGGTTAGTACGTCATGGAGTTAGTACGTCATGGAGTTAGTACGGCCATGCAGGGACCACCTGAGCCACGAAGGGCCCTTTTTAAACATTCCTCAACATACAGCCCCCCTCCCCGCCACCCCGGGACTCGATGGCGAATGCCTCGACACTCCGGCATACCGGAGATCTACCGACAGGGGGAGATGTTGACCACCGGTGCCTGCACGAGGCATGGGGCTTGGTGCCTGGGGCGGTGGTGCAGGAAGGTCAGGGCCGGGTTAAGATTTTGTCGGCACCTGGGTAAATATTTCCAAAAGGAAAACAAAGTTCAAACAAATAAAATGCATTTTTTTCACGAGGCTAACAACAAATAAAATTCAGCATTCACAAGTGAAAAAACTTTTCACTTCATCTCTGGAGGCCCTCGAGTTTGGCCCTGAAGCCCGTGGCCGAATTCGGACCTGGCAGTTGCCAGCGAGACGACTTCGATTCCCCGCTCACGGCCACCAACACCGGTGACGATTATATCTGAGCCGGTCCTGGGCCTCCCCTAGGTCGACTCGGCCTCAAATAAGTACCTGGTGCGGTGTGTAGTAAACATCGCCACTGGGGAGACAAAGGCGGCCGAGCGTGGTGCTGGCCACCCACCCCCTCGTGTGCCGTGTCGGCCTTAATTGGTGCTCGCGAACGGCACTTGCCACGAGCATCTGTTGAGGCTATACGGGGGACATTTCTCTTTGGTGGTTGCGGCAGGCAGGGCTGCTGGAAGTGTTCACGTGAATAATTCACAATCATAGGATTTTACGTCTCATGCAGAACATTTTTGTTTGATGTTCTGTTTGTGTTTTGCGATTTAAGGTTGGATTTTTTTGCATTCCATCAGACGTTTGCCACCAAGACGGGAGGCAACGTTGTACAACGGCACCAGCCTAACCTCCACAACATGTTACTGGTAGAAACCTCCTGGTTCCACCAGCCCACAGGGGATTATTGTGTCCGTCCGTCGTGCATCCAAAAATGGGAGGGGTGGGGCTGGGTGGAGAAGGGAGGGTGGGGAGGGGCTGGGTGGGGAGGGGCTGGGTGGGGAGGGGAGGGTGGGGAGGGGCTGGGTGGGGAGGGTGGGGAGGGGCTGGGTGGGGAGGGTGGGGAGGGGCTGGATGGGGAGGGTGGGGCTGGCTGGGGGGTGGGTGGGTGTTGCTGGGTGGGGAGCGGCTGGTCACCCCGTGGTGCCCTTATAAAACTCAACGTTTAACCTACTCACGCTGGCTTGTGCCCGCCCTCACAGTCGGCCATATTTTCGGAATACACTGCGCCGCCGTTGACCCTGGCCATTGACCGAGCAACCCAACGTTCCTACCAGCTCCCTCCGCAGGAATGTGTTAAATCGACAAGGTTTTATCCACTGGTGTACAGATTTCAAACCCCAGATTTGAAAACAATATTCCACATTCATTACATTTGACTCGCCCGTGACGGCACAGGCAACCGATAGCATCACTCAACGCTGTCATTTACAATAGGTAGATGTCCCATGACAACAGTGTTCTCTGGGCAAAGGAGACCTATCAAAGTTTTGCCCTCCCCACCCCCCCCACTGTGTTAGCATCACAATTGTGTCATAAGCGGCAAGTCATGAGACCGAGAATCCCTCCGGATCTCTCGCAAAGCAGTGCCGCACCTTGTGTGTGTGTGTGTCACAGAAACGGTCCGCAGAAGCGGATATCACGGAGCAACCTGCGAGATCCCATCTCATGACATGACCACCGATAACACAATCGGGATGAAACTGGGGAAAATAAATACAGTCTTAGCGGTGACAGATCAATGCCCTGACCTTTGCGCCACCTAGTAACCTCTTGACTGGGCATTGTTATTAGTTTTTATGTTTTTATTACATTGCTGGTAATAACGCCAGCACAATAAAAAAAAAACAACTCTCGAAATGATGTGTCCGATGAAGTGAGCCGAGTGCAGAGGCGTGTCGTGCCTGTGGTGTAGTGCTTTGGAGGCAAGGAGGGTCGGTGGATCATATCGAGAATTGTGAAACTCACAAACCGGCTGGTATATACGACGCTAATGCTGTAGAGCACATGCGGTTTGAAGCCACAAATGTGCATCTTTTGAATGTCATCCCCGCACATTCAGGAGTTTCCTCCTACGAGCAAAATAAGTAATATATTATTTTTAAACACGATTTTTATGAAATGTATTAGTAATGGCAGAACTCCACGACTCCAGGAAGTGGCCCCGAAGCTTGCCATAACATAAGGGACCGTGGCCAATTACAGCCAACGTCAGTTGACCGTGGACAATTATACCCAAGCCGAAATATAACATGTAAAAAATAATGCTTAAAAATATGTTTTTTTTATGATAGAATATAGTATTGTCATGAGTATGACATACATATACCAAGTTTGCAGCCGATAGCACATTAGGAAGTGGGTTAAAATTGAGTTACAAGATTTGAGGATACAACGACAACAACAACAACGACAACAACGACGACAACAACAACAGACAGAGTGAGTTAAAAGAAAGCGTGTAAAAAATTAACCCGTAAAAACAACGTTTTTCACTATAAATCCTTTATATGCGTGGCAGCTAGAGTCCTCTCGTCCTCTGGCTTGAGATGGCTGCCACCTATGGGGCAGATGATTGCATGCAACCATTAAGCAATTGGTAATTAAATATAATATTTTTGTCCTAAAAAGTGTAACATTTTGGAAAAAAAATTTCACGAAAAGTAATTGTCACGCACAACGAGTCTGTGTGGAAAATGTC
Organism: Lampetra planeri; assembly: GCF_965212315.1. NCBI lineage: Eukaryota > Metazoa > Chordata > Hyperoartia > Petromyzontiformes > Petromyzontidae > Lampetra > Lampetra planeri. Next base: position 2,494,592 of record NC_136148.1, read on the forward strand.
AGCTCGATTGGATCACGGGAAGTGGGTTAAAAAACGACCAAAATATTTGCACGGTCGTAAGCAAGCAAGCAAGCGAACTTAATATAAAGGATTTAAAAAAAAGGTTCCACTAATCGGTCAAACGCTTCCCGTGCAGGATCCTCCAGACAAGAGTGGTGGCTTCGCCGAGACTGTCCCCGGTAAATGATCTACAGCCCTTTGTCAATCCAACTTGCTGGATGAAGGCTTTCCCATGCCCCATCGGTCACGGTGACTGTTTTAACCATACTTCGCGCCCGTATATTTGGAGTTTGCATGCCTCTCTCCCCGTGGTCGCGTGGAATTGTCTCTGGGTAATCCGGTTTTCCCTCCACATTTAGAATAATCATGCGTTTCGTTGAGCTATCATTTGTGACTAAGTCGCTTCTGAAAAACAATAGCTATATAGTGGGCCTTACCTGGTAAAAAAATTAAAACAATTTGTTTCGCTTTACAGTTCAATGAAAAGAGAGAGAATGAAAGAAAGGCATCAGGGCGGATCCTCGAGGGACCTCCGCTCGTTCACTCTCTTGCGAAAATGATAATTAGGGGCAGAGCCCCGTGGCGATTTGGCAGGAGTTGTAGGGACGGTGGTGGTGACAGTGGTGGTGGCGGCGGTGGTGGTGGTGGTGGTGACAGTGGTGGTGGTGGTGGTGGCGGTGGTGATGGCAATGGTGGTGGTGGCAGTGGTGGTCGTGGTGGCAGTGGTGTTGGTGGTGGTGGCAGTGGTGGTCGTGGTGGCGGTGGTGGCGGTGGTGGTAGTGGTGGCGGCGGTGGTGGTGGTAGTGGTGGTGGCGGTGGTGATGGCAATGGTGGTGGTGGCAGTGGTGGTCGTGGTGGCAGTGGTGTTGGTGGTGGTGGCAGTGGTGGTCGTGGTGGCGGTGGTGGCGGTGGTGGTAGTGGTGGCGGCGGTGGTGGTGGTAGTGGTGGTGGCGGTGGTGATGGCAATGGTGGTAGCGGTGGCAGTGGTGGTCGTGATGGCAGTGGTGTCGGTGGTGGTTGTAGTAGTGGCGGCGGTGGCAATGGTGGTGGTGGTGGCGGCGGTGGTGGCGATGGTGGTGGTGGCGGTGGTGGCGGCGGTGGTGGTGACGGTGGTGGCGGTGGTGGTTGGTGACGGTGGTGGTGGTGACGGTGGTGGCGGTGACGGTGGTGGTGACAGTGGTGGTGACTGGTGGTGGTGACAGTGGTGTTGGTGGTGGAGGGAAATGGCGTGGGGCGTTAATGCGCGGGGGTTGCTCGGCGTTTCCTTGACATCGGCAACTGCCGCACGGAGTGATGGCAAAAACCACGCGCTCTGATAGCGTCAGTCACCGCCGCGTGAAATCCCTAGCCACTCGCTCCGCGGGACGCAGCGATGAGACGTTAACTCCACCCGGCCCCCTGTCACCTGTCACTGCCGTGCAATTTAACCAGTCTCCCCGAGCGCACGCCGTGCGTGCACGCGCGCACACACGCGCACACATTTAAATCTTGACTTAAAGCTTTCGTGACCGCAGGAATTCATATTATTTGGGTCCTTTCGGTGGCTTTACCGAAAGACCCAAAGAATACGTACGCATTTGTCATTTTCATCCGATTCCTTCCTGGATAAATGCACTAGGTGTATACATATATATGTGTGTGATGTGTTTTGCAGTGGTGTCCCTCAATGCAAGAGTGATGTTTATGAGCGAACTTCAAATGAAAACCAAACAATTTCGCGATGCTGTCCGAGCTGCGGTAGCTGAAGGCGCAGATTACAAACAAAAACTGGATGGATGTGCGGAGTTTTGAAACACGGCAGAGGCTTCGAGGCACACGGAGAAAGATCCACCGTGGCAGACGTTTCTAAAAACCTCGTCATCGCAGCCGATGAAAACGATCTGAAGGAAATGAAGCCGCAAGGTTTTAGATTTACAGCTCCCCCCCTCTCTTTTTTAAAATCCTCTATCGAAGGAAACATGGTCAAGCATCATCCCATGTCAATCATGCGGCGATGTTTCACCACATGTCACCACGCTGCACAGTGCAGCTTGGTTGGTGGTGAGAGGCCCAGAACTGTTTCCGATATCACCACCGGTGTTAGCCGTAGTTGGGAATCAAACTTAGTAGGAGCTCGGATTCACAAGGCAGTGCGCTAAGCATTGCATCACCACTTCCACCCCCCCCCCGACACACACACAAGACCTCACCTCCCATACTTATTTACGACCACAAATTAAACGGAACATTGAGCCCTAAAATGAAAATACGAGCAGCCATTTGGCTTCGTGGCCCACATGAGCAATCTCTTCTCGTCTTGACTGTGCAAAGCGACGCACGTGGATTGGCGGAACTGTGTCCTCTCATCGAGGAGCATTCTGAGCCACGATACTTTGGTAACCTCGTCAATGAGCGTGAACCATCATCACGCAAACTCTCCCGGTCACAATTAATCTAGAATTGAAGCTTTCGTGACTGCAGAAATAACTATACTCGTTGTTTTTTTCGGTAAAAAGTCACGTATGTAGAAATAAAATAGAATGTAAATTAATAAAATTAGATGAAAATAAATCGCGACCTTTCGAACGCAAACACAAGCGCTCATCATCAGGTGGAAGTGGGGTAAAGCACATAGCGAGGGAACACACAGAGGGACACCACGTACATGGCACATAGAGGACGGCAAACACAGCAACAAGATGGTCATCAGCAGCAGCAGCCGCTTTTGGCTCGGCCATCGAACAAAGTCGCTCACCGCATCGCGCGCTCTCAGATGCGCCTTTGCGGCCGGCTGGAACGCCTCCTTCTTTCCGATATCAGGAAGCCAGTGGGGCGATGCACTTTTACGTATCTCGATTGAAAACGAATTTCTGAAGAACTGCGTTTAGTGTTTGGTTTCTTGTCATTCTCCATACAGGCACCTCCGATTATCACGGCGGACGCGTTGAAGCTATCTTTTAATCAATTCGACGGGGCAATAATTTGAATCGATTTGTACGCACACTCGCCATACTGCCGCTGCATTCTGTGCGTATGAATACAAAAGATCCCTCCGTATAGCCTTGAACAGATTGTTGGGGCAAGTGCTGTTTATTCGCACCTATTAAGCCTTGTCCAGCACTTGAGGGGTGGGTGGTCATTACCACGCCCGGCCGCCTTTGTCTCCCCAGTGGCGATGTTTACACACCGCAGCAGGTACTCATTTGAGGCTGAGTCGACCTAGGCGAGGCCCAGGACCGATTCAGATCATCGTCACCGGTGTTGGCCGTGAGCGAGAATTGACACCGCTCCCCACCACACACACGTACACACACAGACACGGACACACACGAACACGGACACACACGTACACCCACGTACACACACGTACACACGTACACACACAGACACGGGCACACACGTACATACACGTACACACACACGGACACACACACGTACACACACAGACACGGACACACACGTACACCCACGTACACACACGTACACACGTACACACACAGACACGGGCACACACGTACATACACGTACACACACACGGACACACACACGTACACACACAGACACGGACACACACGTACACACACGTACACACACACGTACACACACAGACACGGGCACACACGTACATACACGTACACACACACGGACACACACACGTACACACACAGACACGGACACACACGAACACGGACACACACGTACACACACGTACACACACACACACGTACACACACAGACACGGGCACACACGAACATACACGTACACACACACGGATACACACACGTACACACACAGACACGGACGAACACGGACACACACGTACACACACGTACACATACACACAGACACGGGCACACACGTACATACACGTACACACACACACACACGTACACACACAGACACGGGCACACACGTACACACACACGGCGTATATAGGTTTGGGGGGGGGGCGGAGAGGGGGGGGGGAGGTTATCGCCTAATCACTGCGCTCGAGTCGGCGGGGCTTGCCGCGATTGTGAAGGCTGCCTCGACAATGCTGGGGGAGCGATGCTCCCGAATGCTCTTCGCTATCGCGGCGGGATGCTCATTTTAAACATCCCCCCGTCGCCCGCGCTGCCGACTCGCTGCATCACTCGTCGCCGCGTCGCCCCGGCGATGCCGAGGAGCCCAAAAACAAAACCATCGCACGCTCCAAATAACGCGTCCATGGGCGCGTAGCGATGGCTGCGTTAAAGGCCAGATAGCGCGCACGCACGCGTGCGTGTGTGCGTGTGTGTGTCAACGTGTAGCGGTTAGCGCGCTGCGCTACGAACCTGGCGACCAGGGTTCGATTCCCGCTCACGGCCAACACCCAGTGACGATTATCTGAACCGGTCGTGGGCCTCCCCTAGGTCGACTCAGCCTCAAATGAGTACCTGGTGCGGTGTTTAAACATCACCACTAGGGAGACAAAGTCGGTCGGGCGTGGTGCTGGCCACCCACCCCCTCGTGTACCGTTATGGCCTTCATAGGTTCTCGCTAACAGCACTTGCCCCTACAGTCTGTTAAGGCTATATGGGGAATCTTTGTGTGTCGACGTGTGTGTTGGCCAACGCCACTCACAATTATATGAACCGGTCCTGGGTCTACCCCTAGGTCCACTCAGCCTCAAAATGAGTACCTGGTGCGAAGTGTAAGCATCGCCACTGGGGAGAAAAGGGCGGGCCCATGTGCTGTGCCGGTCTTCAAAGGTGCTCGCTAACAGCACTTGCCCGAACAGTCTGTTAAGGCTACACGGGGGATCTTTGTCTTTGTGCCGCCGTGCCAAGAGAATCCCACGCGGGGGACCACGTGGCCAGGCATTGTTCTCGTTGGATCGCAACCTCCTGCAAAACGGTGAACACCGCTCCTGAAACGTTCCAGTGGCCAGGTAGGAGGGTGGCGGCATCGGCCACGCTGGGCCACGCGTGCATCTGTCGGGGATGCCGGGTTGAAGGCATCTTGCCTAACCCGTGTTCCTCCAGCAGTGACGGTCTTAAGTAGAAGCCGCCGACGCACAAGGAGCTTGAGGTGCGTCAGATTCATGAATCAAATAGGGGAGCACCAAACAGAGTGCTGTGTATCAGGTGTAATTCAGAACCTGATGAACTTAAAAACGCTCGTATTCCCATTTGTATTATGATTAGTCCATTAGCTTTCGTACACGTGACTGACGTCGTTAAGGCATATAGCTTGCCCAGCGTATGAGGGTCATCGTCACATTGTCCCTTGGGGAGACTCGACCCTGCCATAAGAACATGGAATTTCCACCACTGGCTCGGGGCTGTCAAAAAAAAGAAAAACAGGAGATGCGCACCAATGCCGCAATTGCTCTCATTTTCAGTTCGAATTTCATCGATACGTTGCCACACGTGAAAATATTAATATTTTATTGGTGGCTCAGCACAACCCAATGGGTTGACACCGCCTCTATTCCCTTACCGGGGCGAGGGGGGGGGTGTGGCAGTGACGCCTTCTAACTCCATTTGCGAATTGTGGCCGCAGCCCAGCGGAACGTGTCACGAACGAGGCATCGATTCGACAATATAAAAAAAGATTTGCCGGGCGCAACGACAGAGAGAGAGAGAGCGAGAGAAGGATGCAACTCTTAGCAAAACGACGCAAGGGACCACTGGCAGCTCGCATCGTCCGCACGCAAACGAGGAAAGAAAAACATTGCCTCGGGGTGGCGCGTCAATGTTAGAGAGTTCAGTTAGCACCGCTGGTATGCTGGCATTGAATCCAGGTTTCAGATGCCCCATGATCAAACCGGGGATGCCAAGTGTCTCAGCACGGCCGCTAATGACTGTGTGTGTGTCTGCACGCCGTGCTACGAACCGGGTTCAATTGCTGCTCACGGTCAACACCGGTGACGATTATCTCCACCGGTCCTGGGCCTCCCCTAGGTCGACTCAGCCTAAAATGAGTATCTGGTGCTGCGTGTAAACATCGCCATTGGGGAGACAAAGGCGGCCGTGCGTGGTGCTGGCCACCCACCGCCTCGTGCGCCGTGGCGGCCTTCATAGGTGCTCGCTAACAGCACTTGCCCCTACAGCCCTGTTAAGGCTACGCGGGTGATCTTTGTCTTTGTTTTCACGGTGGCCCGGCCGCTGACTAAATCTGCGCTGTAACTATGGAGCCAGGGGCTGGGGGAGGGGGTAGGTGGGGGTGTTGGACAGGGGGGAGGGGCGGGGGGAGGGGAGGGGGGTAGGTGGGGATGTTGGACATGGGGGAGGGGGCGGGGGAGGGGGGAGGGGAGGGGGGAGGGCCCCAGTTTCATTGCCTCGGTAGACTTTGCCTGAGCTCGTCGTGGTGGCGTTCACTTCCACTGTGCAACTCCCTCCTCCTCCTCCTTACTTTCACTTTCGCCAAAATAAAAAGAGAGGCTCCTTGATCGATACGCTGCCACTGAGCTGATGCTCAGAGGCCGAATCAGAACAGAACAAAGGACACGATCACGCCTCGATTTAATACCCCCCCTCTCTCCCCCTATCCACCCCCCCTCTCTCCCCCTATCCACCCCCCCTCTCACCCCCTATTCCACCCCCCTCTCACCCCCTATCCACCCCCCTCCCACCCCCTATCCCACCCCCCTCTCACCCCCTATCCACCCCGCTACATCAAGCTGCCCACTCTCACCCGAGGCCGCAAAAATCAAACTTAACAACACACAACTCGTAAAGGTGCGAGACACGGCCGAGCGGACATCTCTAAAAAAGAGCTGCATAGCTCATCGGATTCCTCCGGCACAAGTGAAGATTCTGATTCCAGTGAGTGCTCTGGGAGTGCGCGCTGTGCATCAGGCGCAGAGGCGCTCGCTCGAAACAACAACCAGCGGAGCTCTTCCACTGCGCATTCGTAATGAACGCAGCAGCAGGCAGCAGCAGCAGCAACAGCAGCTGCAGACAGCATCTGCAGGCAGCAGCAGCAGCAAACAGCAGCAGCAGCAAACAGCTACATCAGTTGCAGCAAACAGCAGCAGCAACAAACAGCAGCAGCAGCAAACAGCAGCAGCTGCAGACAACATCTGCAGGCAGCAGCAGCAGACAGCAACAGTCAACAGCAGCAAACAGCATCAGTCAGCAGCAGACAGCAGCAGACAGCAACAGTCAACAGCAGCAAACAGCATCAGTCAGCAGCAGACAGCAGCAGACAGCAACAGTCAACAGCAGCAAACAGCAGCAGCAGCTGCAGGCAGCATCAGTCAGCTGCATGCAACAGCAGCAGCAAACAGCAGCAGCATCAGACAGCAGCAGCTGCAGACAACATCTGCAGGCAGCAGCAGCAGACAGCAATAGTCAACAGTAGCAGCTGCAGACAGCAGCAGCAGACAGCAGCAGACAGCAACAGTCAGCAGCAGGCAGCATCAGCAGCAGACAGCAACAGCAGCTGCAGACAGCAGCAGCTGCAGACAGCAAACAGCAGACAGCAACAGTCAACAGCAGCAAACAGCAGCTGCAGACAGCAGCAGCAGGCAGCAGCAGCAGAAGCAGACAGCAACAGTCAACAGCAGCTGCAGGCAGCATCAGTCAGCAGCAGGCAGCATGAGCAGCAGACAGCAAACAGCAGCAGCATCAGACAGCAGCAGACAGCAGCAGCTGACAGCTGCAGGCAGCAACAGCAGACACCAGCAGCATCAGCAGCAGCAGACAGTGCGCGCTGTGCGTGACTCCGCGCCCTCGCCGCTGCAGAGCGCTGTCGGTGGGAATCAGCGTCTCGCCGCGTCTGCCGCCGTGCCTGGGAATCGATACATTATTCAAGCAGCAAAAACATACAAGTGCCCGGGCGCATTCCATAGCTGCACTCTAAGCTTAAAAATAAAGATTCAAGATGTGTTCAATTGTAACAAAAAAATTGTATAAAAATCTCGAGGTACCGACCGATCCCACGAGTTTGAGGTTCTTGGTTGTCAGTAACGCTGAGTTGCAGCCAAAAGGTGACCCACACGAAGTTCAACCCCAGATCGTGTCGTCCTCGTATGGACACGTCTTTATGGACACGTCTTTTAAAGTCGTGTGGTTGTTTCGTGAATATTCCGTCTGCTTTGCTGTTGGGGGATGCTTGGAGTCTCTGTGCGTGTGTTGATGAAGTTCATTTTGTACACAGTGGCGAGATGTTTAATGCCTTGCCTGGTATACAGGAGGTGGTGGGTTCGATCCCAACGCTGACGCCTGTGTACTTGAAGTTGGCGTGTTCTCGCCCGTGGTCGCGTGGATTTTTCTCCGGGTCCTCCGGTTTTCCTCTCCAAATTTTGAAACGTGATTTTAGAGTATTTGGCTGCTATAAATGCCCACACGATATTGCACTTTGTTGAGTTATCATTTGTGACCAGGTCGCTTCGAAACACATTCCTGCGGAGGGAGCTGGTAGGAACGTTGGGTTGCTCGGTCAATGGCCAGGGTCAACGGCGGCGTGGTGTATTCCGCAAATACGCCCGACTGTGAGGGCGGGCACAAGCCGGCGTGAGTAGGTTAAACGTTGAGTTTTATAAGGGCACCACGGGGTGACCAGCCCCTCCCCACCCTTCCCTCCCCACCCAGTCCCTCCCTCCCCTCTCCACCCAGCCCCATCCCTCCCATTTTTGGATGCACGACGGACAGACGGACACAATAATCCCTTGTGGGCTGGTGTAACCAGGAGGTCCCTACCAGTAAAAATATCTACATAGCTCAGTGGGCCTTACCTGGTAAAAAACAACTAAAGTTTATAGTGTTTTTCAGTTGATATAATTTTGAATTACTTGCAGAATCTCTTTCTCTCTCTCGATGTGCCGTGTCCTTTCTCAAAGACGTTGGCGACAGTGGCCTTTCTTCCATTCAGCTCTCTTCATCATATTTACTCAAGAACTTTGCATGAGATATTTCCATTTGCATCCAATTATTCAAATTGCCTTGTGCACTTAATTCGCTCTCTTACAATGATTATTGTTCCTATGATTTTCCCAGACAAAGCGATACATTCAGTCTCTTTTTTTCTAATTACATGTTCAAGAAATATAACTTGTCTTTCTTGAATTATTCTCACTTACGTTCTTGTTGCGGACGCTTCTCCTACCCCTAATAACGTCTCTCATCTTGTGTCTGTCATCTTCTTTAAAATAAAACGAATTTCTTGTGCTTCTAATTTGCCGCTGTAGGGGGTCTCTGCAATTGTCCATCTTTCACATCCGTATCGGACGTGGGTCTCTGTAATTGTCCATCTTTCACATCCGTATAGGACAGGGGTCTTTATAATTGTCCATCTTTCACATCCGTAGAGGACAGGGGTCGGTAACCCGTGGCTCCAGAGCCGCCTGCAGCTCTTTAAGGACTGCTTCGTGGAGTTATTTATTAAGGACCACCATCTCGTATTTACCACACACTCTATGCCGGGTTATACTCGTAGCAAAAGTAGCTACATGTGTAGCTACTACACGTGTAGCTACTACATGTGTAGCTACTACACGTGTAGCTACTACATGTGTAGCTACGGGCCCTGCACTTTCAAGGGCCCCCGCGCTAAATCCTTTCAAGATATCAATTCCGATTCAGTGATTCTGTACTTGCTCTATTACTATGGTACTATACCGCCTTCGACTTTTATGAACGACTGGGTGTTTAAGGTTAGCGATTTGTCTTATTATCTGGCTGTATAGCAAATAAAAAAATACAATTATTTTACTATGCAAGTAAAACATTATGTGTTTTAATATTTACGTGTGTTTTTTTTTACTTAGGACCCCTTTATAACATCTGCTACAGGCCCCGCACTAGCTTAGTCCGGCACTGCACACAGTGCATTCCTGCTCTTGAAATATTGAGAGTTTTTTTTACCGAATTCTACGAAAATGCCTCTTCTTGTTATTGTTGTTGCCGGTAGAGCAGAACAGACCACATGGAACACTGCACTATTTTAATCATTGTTTATTTCAGGATGCGAGCTCAGTAATACAAACTTAACCAGTAGATTCCAGTAATTAAGCAGTCTTGAGTGAGCACTGTGTTTAGGCAAAGGCGGATATCACTGGCCTTGTGGCTCAGTGGTAGAGTTAGCAGCTTGCAATCGGAACGTTGTAAGTTCAATTCCTGGTTGGGAGTTGACTCACCTATCATTTCGCACCTACCCCCAGCACACACCCCCTGGGGGGTCGGTAAAATACGTACCACTTTGTGTGCAAGTAAACAATGGTTGTCCCATGGACAAGTTATTAACTTCTTCACAGCAGCCGAATGAGGGAACGCGTCTGAGAGGACGTCCTGCTAGGAGATGGAGCGAGCGATGAGATCGGCGCGTGTGCTAGGAGCGAGATTGATCGCTGCATCGCGACACTATAAAGAGATGACGACAGCTTGCGAAGGCTTTCATCCAGCAGTGGATATCAAGGCTGACTGATGAGGATGAACCTGTTCTTACCTGGGCCGGGGTTAACTCGGCTCATCATCCCTCCTGGGGTCTATAAAATAGGGAACCACTTTGTGGGTTAGGGTGAACATTGATTATCCCACGGAGAGACTCGCTGCGCGCCGTCATAGCAACGTGGAATTTCCACCGCTGGCTTTGGGGGCTGTAAACAGTAGACTTTCTCCGCCTCCACGTTCACACTCGCACGTGTGATGTTGTGTTTCGTGTTTTTTGTTTGTTTGTTGTTGTCGATGACTTAGCATCCGTTCACCCATCCGCCTGAAATTTGCCACGTACGGCACACGATCGCCGCACACTCGGACTGACGGTCGCACCGTGGGCAGGCGGCCACGCGCGCTGCACCACCGCACGAGTTGTGCATCGCAAGCGCCGCCAATTAGAAAAAAATGCCGCTGTATAAATAAATAAATGTGCAACAAACCCAAGATGCATTACGACAGCGCGGACTGAATATACGGGCGATGTAAAGCCATCGAAAGAGGACGTGTTCATCCCGCCCTCGTACATTAAGTGCGAACGCTGTGTTTTATTTTAAATGCGCCTGCCGTATATCAGACTTTGACGATTGTTCCTGCGGCACCGTTGGGACCCAGCGCTTGTGTCGAGCGGGCGGTCGCATGGGGGATGCGTGCGATGATGCCTCCCCCCCCCCCATGCTCGTCTTCTCCACGAGGCAAAGGTCTCGCCCGTAAAGCCTCCAACACACTGTTGGGGGGGGGGGGCAAGTGCTGTTTAGCGAGCACCTATGAAGGCCGGCACGGCACACGAGGGGGTGGGTGGCCAGCACACACAGACAAAGATCCCCCGTATAGCCTTAGCAGATTGTAGGGACAAGTGCTGTTTGCGAGCACCTATGAAGGCCGGCACGGTACACGAGGGGGGTGGGTGGCCAGCACACACAGACAAAGATCCCCCGTATAGCCTTAACAAATTGTAGGAGCAAGTGCTGTTTGCGAGCACCTATGAAGGCCGGCACGGCACACGAGGGGGGCGGGTGGCCAGCACCAAGCCCGGCCGCTTTTGTCTCCCTAGTTGGCGATGTTTACACACCACACCAGGTACTCATTTGAGGCTGAGTTGACCGAGGGGAGGCTCAGGACCGGTTCAGATATAATCGTCACCGGCATTGGCCGTGAGCGGGAATCTAACTCGGGTCGCCGGGTCCGTAGCGCTAACCCGCTACGCCACCGGCCAGCACGCGCGCGTGCGCCGGGAATATCAATTAGCGCAAGTCACGGCACAAGCCAATTGAGTGAGAGCGCGCCAGGCGAGCGAGCGACGACGATGGGTCGTTGCCGACCACGCGAACTCACGCCGCCTCTTCTCGCTTCGACACCTGTCTCGCCATTGAGCAGCAGACGTCGCTTTGTGTTCGGGCGGCGTGGGGGAGGGGGGGTATGTGTGGGGTTCCGCCTGCAGAACGTGAGAATACGGTTCTGTATATCCCGTGTCAAATTGGGACGATCCAATTGTGCGGGGGAGCGGTGGCACGCCGTTGAGCGCGCTGCGCCCCTTGAACCCGGTGACCCCCGAGGTCGATTACCCCAAACAACGGCAGGTGGGACCGTCACAGCTAAAATTACTGCATCAAAGTGAGGAAAACTAAACTCTAAACTATATTTTACTTTACCAGGTGAGACCCACTGAGCTACGTAGCTGTTTTTGAGAAGCGAGCTGGTCGCCAATGATAGCTCAACGAAGTGGCTTATCACGTGGTAACTTATAGCAGCCAAACACTCTGAACGCACGTTCATTCTAAACGTGGAGGGAAAAACTAGAAGACCTGGATAAAAATCCACGCAACCATCGGGGAGAACATGCAAACTCCATATATACAGCAGGCGTCCGGTTCGGGATCGAACACGCGACCTCCTGCGTACCAGGCGAGGTAGTTAACATCTCCTGGTCACTGAAGCACAAGTGGTGATGGTGGCGACGTTGTATGATTTGAGAAACGGTGGGTTGATCACACAGAGGGTTGTGAATCTGCCTGGCTAAGATGGATTGAATCCATCTGTGTGGAAATGTTGAGTCTCATACATTTGTGCAAAAACAATCTCCGGACATCGTCTTGGTTCTTACGGTAAAGTCACGTAGAATGGAAATAATAAAATAATAAATATAAAACATAATAAAATAATTCTCACGACGTTTCGGCCACAACGCAAGCAGCCGTCCTCAGGTGGAGAACAGGTCTGTCGAGACTGTCTTCTCGCCGTGAGAATTATTTTATTATGTTTTATTTTTATTATTTTATTATTTCCATTCTACGTGACTCTACCGAAAGAACCACGAAAATGAATCCCTGCAGTCACGAAAGCTTTGAATCGAAAATCTCCGGACACTCTGCTCCCCTGGCGCATGGTAACCGCTCGTGAATATGGCCGAAGATTCTAATACAGGACCCTCCTGACAAGAGCCTCAAGACCCCTCGATGCACAAAGGGGGCATTATCATTACAAAGTAACCCGCGACGATCAACGAAGACAATTGCGGCAGTGCTGGTGGTGATGATTGCTCATAATTCATAGCGGCAATCGCGACGAGTGATGACTTCGCTTGCGGCGAAGACCGACCGCCGACAGAGATTGACAGGTTGACGGTGATCGCCGATATAATTCCCGGTGGCGAACACTGCGGTGATTGCGCGACACGTCGCGGGCGGTCGACCGCAGTAGAAAGCGAGGGACCTCACCTGGAGCTGGGCGACAACGTCAGCTGATGTGTTCGCCGTGTCGCTCCCGAGAGCTCACGGCAACGTCCGGACGAAACCAAAAGCCGCAGTCTCGGCTGCCCTCGAATCGGCGCGATGCCGACCGACGCGTCACTGCGGTTACCGTGCAGTCACGGGCGGCGGGACGTCATTCGCTAAATTAATAATAGCAACAATAGAAGCTTCAGCTGAAAAGGTAAAATCCCGGAGATTCCCGCGCCCCAGCGCTTTATTGTTTTAGTCGCCGTGGGATTGGTAAAAGTGCGCGAAGAAGGTGCGTAACGAAAAAATGCGTGCGAGAGCTTCATTCATTCATCAGTACAGATTTGTAACGCTGCGAAATTTTGACTTTAAAAGGACAGAGGCACGGAAGAACAAATTGAAGAGAGAGCGAGCGATCAAAGTTTTCAGCTTCTGACAGAAGTGACGACACAGACATTTGTGTCGTCACTTCCCCCTCCTCCTCTCTGACAGAAGTGACAACGCAGACGTCTGTGTCGTTACTTCTGTCAGACAGGAGGAGGGAGCGCGTTCCAGACGACCGGAGCTTCGACAGAGTGGCGACGACGTTCACCTCGCCTGGTTTGAGAGACTCACGGGGCCTGACAAGGAGGAGGAGGAGGCCGCTTGAGGCAGATTGAAGGTTGGAAACGGGGAACGCACGGCGAGATGGTTGACATTGGTAATTCACCACACCCGCCATATCCGTGCCGACCTTTGACCTTTTAAATTATCAATGCGCATGCTACTCCACTGGGTCATTAAAGACACTCTCAACCCGAACTCAGGTTTGCCACAAAAGACCCAGGACATGTCATGGGAACAGTGGAGGAGAGTACAACGAAATGGGAATGCATCGTCTTGAGTGGTGTGTTGTTGTTATTATTAGTGTCAGTAGTAAGCAAATGACAACAAAACGCGACTTTTAATGTCCTGTGAAGACGTTCAGATTTCTCGGGACAGCCACCTCAACAACAGGCAGAACGTCCTGGGAAAACCAGGACGGGTGGCATCCCAAACCCTAACCACGAGTAGATCCAATTCACAATCCTCGTGCCGAGACGCAGTCGCTCTCTTTACATTGTGATCGTGTCACACGGACTGCTGCTGTTTACTCTGTTCATAACGCACGCGTTGGTTCTGTTGGAAATCTCTGAAAGCGATAACTGCGCTTTCAAAACATGAAAATATACGGCGCCTGACAGGTCGGCTTGACACATATTTCGCATCTCATTATTATTGCTCTCAAACGCGCATTTAAAAGTGTCGCGCAGAATGTGACAGTGGCATCGTCAGCGCTTCATTCTGATGCGGAATTAACGGTCCCAGTAACATCCCCTTCCCCCCTTTACTGCGACGAATGAGGGCAGCAGCAACAGCAACAGCAGCAACAGCAGCAACAGCAGCAGCAACAGCGGCAGCAGCAGCAGCAACAGCGGCAGCAGCAGCAGCTACAGCGGCAGCAGCAGCAGCTACAGCGGCAGCAGCAGCAGCTACAGCGGCAGCAGCAGCAGCAACAGCGGCAGCAGCAGCAACAGCGGCAGCAGCAGCAGCAACAGCGGCAGCAGCAGCAACAGCGGCAGCAGCAGCAGCAACAGCGGCAGCAACAGCAGCAGCAGCAGCAGCGGCAGCAGCAGCAGCAACAGCAGCAACAGCAGCAGCAACAGCGGCAGCAACAGCAGCAGCAGCAACAGCGGCAGCGTGACTTGTCACGTTCTGATCCTCTCCGACTGGACTTCTGTGCAAAAATAGCTTCACAGCTCATCGAATTCCTGCAACATAGATACATTTTCTGATTTTGTGTTTCTAGCTCCTATTGTGTGCCGTGCCGGCCTCAATAGATGCTCGATGGCCAACCCGAAACAGCTGCTCGCGAGGATGACCATGAGTTGGCGTGAACACAGGCGGTGGCTGGAACCCAGATTCAAACCCAGGCTCTTGACAGTCTGGGCTCAGTGCATTCATCCCTGAGCCATCGGCCACGGAATGCCACTCTTTTTAATTCACACTTGCAGTGGCAAAGACCCAAACAAAAATTGCTAAAATTTGCAAAGAAATTGTAGAGGTTTTAAAAAAGTTTTTTTTTGCCAAACATGCGTCTGGTTCTACCTCCTTCAACCGACGGACATTTGATACATTCGCCATGAGGCCACTTCTCAAAGCTGTCCTCCGGCTCACTCACCATCTTCTACATTAACTTAGAAAAGGGGTTGCCGATCAACTCCTCGGCATACGATAGCAGTGTCCGTTTTAGCCTCAGGATATATGCGCGCTCGAGAGCGGAGACAAATGATTCCCAGTGAGCTCCCGAACAGGGCCACAAAGCCACGCTGTGTAGGTGCCATGGGGTTTTATCCTGTGACCTACACAATATATTCTATATATGTGCAGGTGCTGGGTGGATTATTTAGAGCAGCGGTTCTTCTTAACCTGGGGTGAACGCACGCACCCCCTGGGAGTCTGAGATGCCCTTTCTGGGGGTGCGAGACGTGGCCACATTTTTTAAGAAGGTAAATCATCGAAACGCAAATTAAGCACGGGCACATAAGTACAACTACTCTGTTTCACCAAAACCCTACGTATTTATTTTACATGATAAAACATTTTTACGACCTTTTTTTGCGCAAGGCTGCGGTAAAGGTTAAGAACCACTGATTTAGAGTATTTGGCTGCTATGAATTACCACGCGATAAGCCACGTCGTTGAGCCATCATTTGTGGCGAGGCTGCTTCTGAGAAAATAAGGGTTATGTAGCTCAGTGGGCTTTACCTGGTCAAATAAAATAGCTTTTCTTTTTTTAATCGCAGGCTCGGATTCTTGCTGGCGAAGGTGGGTCGGTGTGGCCTTGATCCAGCAGTGAATTGATGATGGTGTTCACATTTATCTCGCCACCAGAAGGTGACAGAGTCGCCGACGACGGGAGTGTTAAATGCTGCAACACAGTATCGCGCGGAAAGTAGGCTCAGGACTGAGCGAGTAGCCAAGTAGTGGCACAGATGAAATATTATCAAAGGGTGGCAGTTCAGTTACGTTTGAGGCGTGTTAAATGGTGGGGTTTGTCAGAACTACGTATGGCGTGGCAACAGTAATTACATTATTGGTCGCATGGGCAAACGATGATCACTGTCCACCTGAATTTATATCAATAACTACAAGAAACCGTCCGCTGGTGGGTTACCGGCAGAGCTGCGAGTACAGATTATTTGGCGTAAATTCTAGATTTGAAGCTTTCGTGACTGCAAGGATTCATACTCTTTGGTTTTTCGGTAAAGTCACGTAGGTAAAAAATAAAATAAATTAAATCATTTGGCGTAAGGCACGACCACTACAACACAAGGCACGCCCATCCATGACAATAAAAATAATACTCCGATATGATGATTATACCCTGTATTCCTTGAATCCGACGGAAACAAGTTTATACAACTTCGCGACCAGGGCACAGCACCCACGCCTCTCTGTGCCCTCCGCCACTCTGTCGGCGCGTGTTCGAGCGCGCCGCAACACAATTTGTGTCGTTCTCTGAATATAATTAATCGGCCTCTCAATACGCCGTTCTGCGTGAGCAGGAGATGCGTGCCAGCGCGAGTGGGCGGCGGGAGGGTGGGGGGGTGTGAGAGAGATCGCGCGATCACCTCCCCGTTGTGTTTTTCGGGTTGTTCCGAGGCATTGTTCGGCAACGTTCTGCGAACTGATTTGCCAGTTCGCCCCGAGAAGCCTCCCTGGGCGCGGAGCGAAATGTCAGAGAGACACTGCCGAACAGCACGCGCGGTACCAGTCGACAACACACACGAGAGAAAGCGAGAGATGCGGCACAAGTGAGAAACATCTCCGCGGTGCACGCGGTGATTGGTGGTGCGGAGAGGTCGGGGGGTTTGTGTGGCAGAGGGAGGTCGAGAGAGAGCGTGGACCAGTGACAACAGCAACAGCGACAAAGAACAAATTGGTTGGGGAGATGCGGTCAGTCATAGGAGGATAGAAAGACGCCGGAGTGAGTGGGAGGGAGGAACAGGAGCTGGGCTTGAACAGGGGGAGGGAGACCAGGAAAACATTCTATTGCTCGCTCCGGCAAACACGAGCTGCCATTTCAGCAGCAGTGGCAGCAACAGCAGCAGCAGTGGCAGCCTCAACCCGTGCAATGAACTCATTGACTCCAGCAAAGGCCACTGTCACCAATCACTGAGACACACTGCCACGGACAACGATTAATTACGTTTCTTATTAGCGAAATGCTGCGTGGATTCCTTATACATGCACGGCCATCAACTCACATTGACTAGCTTGGTAAAATACGGTCACCCCCCACCCCCCATACTCCCGTTCAGCAGATGATTGGCAAAGGCCTTCAATCTAGCAGTGGATTACCAAGTTAGGCCAACTTGATCTATTATTTATTTTTCAGAGGCGACCTGACCACAGGCGATAGCTCAACAAAGCGGCCTGCGTCGTCACCTTCATCGCACGTGGCAATTCATGGTAGCAACCGAACTAACAATCGACACGCACGTGTTCTAAACATGGAGGGGAAAGAAAACCCCGAAGCGACCGGAGAATAGCCACCACTAAGAGAGAGGGAGAACACGCGGACTCCAAAAACACATCAGGCATCACCATTGGAACCTCATTTGCCAGTAGAAAAATATGATAATTGTTTCTTTACCCTTTTATCTGGCAACAAAATGACGCCTTTTGGCGTCACCTGGTCCAACACCATGTGAGACTAGGCTCTAAGGAAAGCTGTCTCGGGTGTGGACCAATCAACTTCAAGGACAGTGCATACATTATCAGAGTTATATTTTTTGTTTGCATTACGACTGCAGGTATTGTGGTCTATGCAAACATGACTCCTTGTAAAAAGGTGTCAGTTTTGTTGCCAGATAAAAGGGTAAAAAACCAATGATCACATCAGGCATCGTCACGGTCGGGGGGGGGGAGATGGAGCTCACGACCTCCTGCGTACCAGGCGAGATAGGTAACACCTCCGTTGCAGTCGTAGCAATGTGGGCGGCCACATTGCAGCAGAGGTCGCAAACGGGTTTTGATTCCTTACCCGTACCCGTACCCGGCCGCACCAGGGTCACAAATGGGTACCCGTTCCCTACCCGTACCCTACCCGAAATGAGTGACAAACGGTAACTCACCAGTGACTCACGGCCTACCCGTACCCGTACCCGGCCACACCAGGGTCGCAAACGGGTACCCGTACCTGGCCGGGTACGGGTAGCCGGGTATCGGGTAGGGTACGGGTATCGGGTACCCGGTTGCGACCTCTGCATTTCAGCTACTGCCGGCGGAGGCCATGCATGGGCAGAGTCGTCCACGGTCATCTTGGTACGGGGCTTCCTTCACCGCCTCGAGCGGTAGAGGAGGAGGAGGAGGTGGTGGCATTGCAGCCGGACGGAAGGAGGGGGGAACGGAGGTTTGGTGCTGTGGGAATTGGACGGCGTGCTCCCCGCACGCATCCCTGGACGACTCGGAGTGCGATTGGAGTGATCGCGCTAAGTGCACTGCCGCAGGTTTTTAGATTTTTCAAGTTTTTTTTGTTGTATCCATACGACGGGCTCTTTCGAATGAAGGCAGTACAGCGTGATAATGCGCGTCAAACACAAATGGAAATTTGGACGTGGAGAGGATTTTTTTTTTTATATTCTGCCCCTCCATTAGATTCAAAGTTTTTTTTTCCTTTCGTGAGCCATTGTCTTTAACCACGCTACATCGGTTTGCATCTCACATTCGTACCTTAATATTCTCAGTGGTCATCTCCCCTGCTGTGCGCCCCTCTGTTGATTTCGTGTGATTCGTGACACAAGAGACGCAGCTGGGGGAGAGGGGGAAAGTAGTTGTACCCATAACCCCCCATGTCTTTAATGGCCATTGTATTTCACAGACCATTTTTGAGATGTGTAATGAATTGAACATTAATATTCCATCATTCTTGATGTATATTTAGGTTTGGATGGGGTGGTGACACGGCCCAGCGGTTGCACGTAGCCCGCTTTTTGCAGAGTTTTCGTGGTTAAAATCCGCCAGGCCACCCTGGTAAATAATGCAGGGATATTAACAGAAATATATGCGCCGTCTGCTTCGTCGTGGACGTTTCAAGATATATTGACGTCATTATTAATGAGTAGGACATTGGGTGCTGGTGTCATGGTCCAAACTTTCCATAATTTGAAAAAAAATGACACCGCAAATAACTCAACTTGGATTACATGTAACAATCATCGCCTCCCTCTGCTGGCAGCCTAATGCCCACACGTGGCCTCCCCGGTGCTGAGTCGCCTTGTGCCGCATAGGGACAGCTGCCACTGGGGGTGGCCCTTTAAACGTATATTATTTTTCTATTCTAAAATTGACAACGTCTGAAGAAATTCCACTGAAAATTGTACAAAGGAATCACGTAGAGCGTCGTCGAGAAGACAGAAACGAGAACAAAAAAACCCTTCACACGCACAAGTCAGGCACAACATTCAAAATGTTTGGAAAAGTAAGCGGCCTTTGGCAGGACACTCCACGGCTGGAAGGGGGCGACAATGGGCAGTTGCCATGCCGAGCTACGGAGTGGCAGGCAAAGGAGGGACCGGGCCACGGGGAACGTCCACCACAGAGATGGAGCGATGGGATCAGTGCGTGTGCAGGTGCTCGGTAGATTTGTAGGTTGGGGAGGCCACCATATTGCAGTGGATTGATCATGGCTGATGATGACGATAATGACTTAATTGCATCTCGAACGTTCCGTTCAATAAATGTAGCTCTTTTTAAACTTCATTTGGAGCTTTCGTGACTGCAGGAGTTACTTTTGGTTCTTTCGGTAAAGTCACGTAGAATGAAAATGAATTCAATAATACAATACGACGTGTCGATTGCAACACAAGCAATCATCATCATGATGAATCGAAAAGTCGTATTCTATTATTGAATTTATTTTCTTTCTACGTGACTTTACCGAAAGAACAAAAAGTTAGCTCTTTTGTAAACTGCTTCATTTTTTAATCACCGTATTGATCGCTGCCAAGGAAATCTGGAAGTTCCACCACCAGTTCAGGAATGTCAAGATATTTTTTGAAAATGTCATTGCTTAAATGGACATTTGATTGTTCGATCGTTCATGCCACAGGTCGGCAGTAGCAGGCAGCCCACTGGAGCAACATCACGTGATCGTGAGATATGGAGACATCATGTGGAGGCCTCCATCTAGCAGTTAATCTATCTTATCCGCTGCTGCTGGTCTTCTTTTGTATGGCGTTTGAAAACAGCAACAGGCCAGAAGTGCAGTTGTTGTAAGCCATTCCACGCTACCCGGGGGGGGGGGGTGGGGGGCAGCCGAGTGGAGTTTGCTTGTTCCACCAGAATTCGCCCGCTGTGTTGGGCAGTCTTCAGCGATGCACGCTCGGCGGTTTGCACCTCTCTGCTTGGCAGTTTGGTGAATTGCTCTGATCTTACATTAATGGAGGGAATATCCACATTTTGTTTCGTGGGTTGTTGTTTTTGTTGTTGGGACACGGTTGAGAGCGGTCCCCATTGTCGTCTGGGGCAAAGAAAAAACAGGGATGTCCCTTCGCCGAGCCTTACATAATGTCCTTGTGTGTGACAATACTGTTTTCCCCACGTCTCGCGCCATCGGGTGGCGGCTGCTGCTGCTGATGGATTAAAACAGTTGCCTGCGGTAGTGCACTTGCACAGACAATGTATTTCCCCACTATTGGCAACTGAGCATTTTTTTAGCACGGAGGCCAAAATGATCGGGTCAACCAGCTGAAACGTGGCACCTCTTGAATATCTCTATCCTGGCCAAAATACGGGTGAAGTTTTCAAACAAAAATTTCGGTGATGAGACACGGGTGATGAGACACGGGTGATGAGACACGAGTGATAAGACACGGGTCACCACACAGATCGGACAGCTTGCGAAGTAGGGTAACTCGCATGTTTCAACATTTAACTTTCATTTTAAATCTCGTGTCATGTATTCTAAATGTACTGTACGGTATTGCCCTTAAAAAAATCCCCTACATGCAAAACCAGATTTTTTTTAAATGTCATACGTCGCGTATATTTTTTCGAATAAATGAATTTAGGATGCGGATTTTTATATATATAAGTCAAATAAATAATTCACCCCATCTGTAGGCAGGGCTGCTTTCTTTTATCAAGTTACATGTGACGGATTCCATCCAATCGCAGACAGTTATAATCAGGACGCTGTCGTAAAGGCAAATATTTAAATCGCAGCATGTGACACTAACGGTGCATGTTGAAGAAAAACGACTTCGCGTCGCAAAGCGGAGAAGCCACTCAACGCTTTGTCTCTCTGCGTTAGCCGCTAACGTCCCCACTGTTGGGTCAAGGCCTCTCCTCTCCACGCTCTCTTTTCCACCTCCATCCGTCTCATAGACTCAACACTGCCCATAGACTCAACACTGCCCATAGACTCGACACTGCCCATAGACTCAACACTGCCCATAGACTCAACACTGCCCATAGACTCAACACTGCCCATAGACTCAACACTGCCCATAGACTCTACACTGCCCATAGACTCAACACTGCCCATAGACTCAACACTGCCCACAGACTCAGCACTGCGCTTAGACTCAACACTGCCCATAGACTCAACACTGCGCTTAGACTCAACACTGCCCGTAGACTCTACACTGCCCATAGACTCAACACTGCCCATAGACTCAACACTGCCCATAGACTCAGCACTGCGCTTAGACTCAACACTGCCCATAGACTCAGCACTGCGCTTAGACTCAACACTGCCCATAGACTCAGCACTGCGCTTAGACTCAACACTGCCCGCAGACTCTACACTGCCCATAGACTCAACACTGCCCATAGACTCAACACTGACCATAGACTCAACACTACCCATAGACTCAACACTGCCCACAGACTCAACATTACCCATAGACTCAACACTGCCCATAGACTCAACACTGCCCATAGACTCAACTCTGCCCATAGACTCAACACTGCCCATAGACTCAGCACTGCGCTTAGACTCAACACTGCCCATATACTCAACACTGCCCATAGATTCAACACTACCCATAGACTCAACACTACCCATAGACTAACACTACCCATAGACTCAACACTGCCCATAGACTAACACTACCTATAGACTCAACACTCACCATAGACTCAACACTACCCATAGACTCAACACTGCCCATAGACTCAACACTGCCCAAAGACTCAACACTGCCCATAGACTAACACTACCCATAGACTCAACACTGCCCATAGACTCAACACTGCCCATAGACTCAACACTACCCATAGACTCAACACTACCCATAGACTCAACACTGCCCATAGACTCAACACTGCCCATAGACTCAACACTTCCCATAGACTCAACTCTACACATAGACTCAACACTACACATAGACTCAACACTGCCCATAGACTCAACACTGCCCATAGACTCAACACTGCCCATAGACTCAACACTGCCCATAGACTCAACACTGCCCATAGACTCAACACTGCCCATAGAATAACACTACCCATAGACTCAACACTGCCCATAGATTCAACACTGCCCATAGACTCAACACTGCCCATAGACTCAACACTGCCCATAGAATAACACTACCCATAGACTCAACACTGCCCATAGACTCAACACTGCCCATAGACTCAACACTGCCCATAGACTCAACACTACCCATAGACTCAACACTGCCCATAGACTCAACACTGCCCATAGACTCAACACTGCCCATAGACTCAACACTGCCCATAGACTCAACACTACCCATAGACTCAACACTACCCATAGACTCAACACTACCCATAGACTAACACTACCCATAGACTCAACACTGCCCATAGACTCAACACTGCCCATAGACTCAACACTGCCCATAGAATAACACTACCCATAGACTCAACACTGCCCATAGACTCAACACTGCCCATAGACTCAACACTGCCCATAGACTCAACACTACCCATAGACTCAACACTGCCCATAGACTCAATACTGCCCATAGACTCAACACTGCCCATAGACTCAACACTGCCCATAGACTCAACATTGCCCATAGACTCAACACTGCCCATAGACTCAACACTGCCCATAGACTCACAACTACCCATAGACTCAACACTGCCCATAGACTCAACACTACCCATAGACTCAACACTGCCCATAGACTCACAACTACCCATAGACTCACCACTGCACCTCTCCCATTAGCACGGTTGGCTATGCACGGCGGGAAAGAGCACACATACACCCCGCCATCTAATTTAATATTTCATCTCTCTTCATCATTCCCTCCATCGGCCTCCACTCCGTCTTAACTTTGCCCATCTGTCCGTCATCTGATGTCCCGGCAGGGATGAGCTGCCGGATGAGCTGCCAAACTCCATTGCGCATTCGTCCGCTTTTGTAAATTACATTTTGTTGTCCTCGTTCCATTCCTCGAATCTACTTTTCTGATTTTGCCCCACACTCATTATCTTCCAAATCATCCCTTCCGTTACCCCTTTTTGGCAGACTTGTAACCGATTCACTCGTTCTCTCGATCGGGGCCAGCTTTAAACAATTCATACGAATACACTTTAGAGGCGAATACAGCCGGTTTGACTCCTCCTAATTGTCACCCGGGCGATATCACACGCGACACGTGACACAGCGTCTGCATTTTGAGTCAAATACAAAAAAAACTCAGTCGCCCCGTTCCAACATCGAATCCGCCCGTCACTGAGCCCTCGAAAAAGTGCCGAGACACGGCGCGACCAAGAGGATGCTCCGCGTGGCTCAGGCCCGAGTCACAATGAGCGCTGGCAGGCATCCAGACAGCGCGCAACTTGTGCTCATTAACGTGCGTTAGAATTAAACAGCGCTGGCACAAACCGAGGTGGTGTGTGTGTGGGGTGGGTGTGGGGAGTCGGGTTGGCAGGCATGCACAGGAATTAGAATTGCCCCCCCCCTCCCCCTAATGAAGGCGTCAGCGGAATCGTTTCTTCGCTGACTTGGACGTTCCTTCCTCGGAGTCATTGGCTGTAAAAATTCCCTCTTCGCGTGGCTGCCTCCTCGGGCAAATCGGATGCAAATTGTGACGCCAACAAGGCTGGGTGGTGGTGGATGGGGGTGGTGGTGGGTGGGTGGTTGGTGGTGAGTGGGTGGGTGGTGGTGGTGGGTGGTGGTGGGTGGGTGGTGGTGGTGGGTGGTGGTGGTGGTGGGTGGGTGGTGATGGGTGGGTGGTGGTGGGTTGGTGGTGGTGGTGGGTGGGTGGTGGTGGGTGGTGGTGGGTGGGTGGTGGTGGGTGCGTGGTGGTGGGTGCGTGGTGGTGGTGGGTGGTGGTGGTGGGTGGTTGGTGGGTGGGTGGTTGGTGGTGAGTGGGTGGGTGGTGGTGGTGGGTGGTGGTGGGTGGGTGGTGGTGGGTGCGTGGTGGTGGGTGGTGGTGGTGGTGGTGGGTGGTGGTGGTGGGTGGTGGTGGTGGGTGGGTGGTGATGGGTGGGTGGTGGTGGGTTGGTGGTGGTGGTGGGTGGGTGGTGGTGGGTGGTGGTGGGTGGGTGGTGGTGGGTGCGTGGTGGTGGGTGCGTGGTGGTGGTGGGTGGTGGTGGTGGGTGGGTGGTGGTGGGTGGTGGTGGTGAGTGGGTGGTGGTGGGTGGGTGGGTGGTGGTGGGTGGGTGGTGGGTGGGTGGTGGTGGTGGGTGGTGGTGGGTGGGTGCGTGGTGGTGGTGGGTGGTGGTGATGGGTGGTGGTGGGTGGGTGGTGGTGGGTGGGTAGTGGTGGTGGGTGGTGGTGGGTGGTTGGAGGGTGGGTGGGTGGTGGTGGGTGGGTGGGTGGTGGGTGGGTGGTGGGTGGTGGGTGGGTGGTGGTGATGGGTGGTGGGTGGTGGGTGGTGGTGGGTGGGTGGTTGGTGGTGGTGGGTGGGTGGTGGTGGTGGGTGGTGGTTGTGGGTGGGTGGGTGGTGGTGGTGGGTGGGTGGTGGTGGTGGGTGGGTGGGTGGTGGTGGGTGGGGGGGCTCAGCTCGGAAGCCGGTGACTTGCGAGCTGGCGGGATGATATCAGGTGGGGTGGGGGAGGGGGTGGAGGAGGGGGTGGGGGTGGGGGAGGGGGCTGTGGTGACTGTAGACATTGAGGATGTAACGATTTGCCCCCTCCCACTCCGTCGCCTCCTCTCCCCCACCCCCCTTGCGATTCAATCGTAAGAAATGAAGGTCGCAATTCGATCTGAGAATTGATTTATTTTGCTAAACCATCGTGCTAAATGTAGCGGCCTCTAGTGGCTATGGAGGGTGGGAGTGGGGGTGGTCACGTGAACCCATAACATGCAACACACGCGAATGAGACAAACCACAACTTGGATGCGAACGCAGCCACCGGTAGCTACGAGCTATGCCTGCACCGGCTCTGCTTGCAGCCCCCCCCCTACCTCTAACTCACTTCTCCAACCTGCACTGACCAGCACGGTGAAGTATGGTGAAACATTGCCCAGGGCTGGCACAGCGTGGGGGAGGCCTCCATCTAGCAGTAGATCGACAAAGGGCTGTACACTCGCTTATTCCTTATCATGCACGCACCATCGGCCAATGAATTAATATTAATCGATGCATCGTTGCACTCCCAACAAATATGAATGTAGTAATAGGTTTTTACCTTTTCAACTGGTACAAAAACTGACACCTTTATACAAGGCATCATGTTTGCAATGACCACAACACAAGCAGTCAAAATGCAAACAAAAAGAAACAACTCTGATAATGATAATGATATGCACTGTCCTTGAAGTTGATTGGTCCACACCCGAGACAGCTTTTCTTAGAGCCTAGTCTCCATTGGTGTTGGACCAGATGACGCCAAAAGGCGTACAACTCAAAAACAGCGCACTATCAGAGTATTGAGAGCTCGGGGTAAATTATGAAGGGCCGTCGCCTGAAACGTCGCCCATTATATGCATTTTCCGAGAGCCAGATAGTGTTATTGATGAATGTGATGAGGTTTTTGTTGTTGTTGTTGTTGTAATTTGTACTTACGCACCACTTCCAAAGCAGCATCTCGAGTGGGAATACAACATTCGTTGTCGACGTTCGTAGTCCCATTGAACCGAAGTTTGCAGGAGAGTTCAAACTCAACCAGAACTCTCCGTTCGCACTTAGTTGCATCGCCTTTACAATAACGTACTGAAGTAGAGGCCCACTTTATTTTCGTTTCAATGCCATTGCAGATGCATAAATGCATTCCGAGTGAGAGGGCAACTTCACTCGAGGTTGTATCCTGCGTAAATGCGTGGGCAGTGCTAAGTGCTCAGCGGCACGACTTTGTCGAGATTTGAACTTCCTCGTCTGGTAAGCAGGAGGTCGTGGGTTAGATCCCGACCCTGACGCCTGCTATATATATATTTGGAGTTTGCATGTCTCTGTCTCCCCGTGGTTGCGTGGATTTTTTTTCTCCGGGCCCTCCGTTTTTCCCCTCCACATTTAGAAATCAACATGCATTTAGAGTGTTCGTCTGCTATACATTTCCACATGATAAGCCACTTCGTTGAGCTATCATTTGTGACCAGGTCGCTCCTGAAAAAAGCAGCTATTTAGCTCAGTGGGCCTTACCTGGTAAAATAATATATATAATAATATATAAGCCATCAAATAATTTGTTGAGATATTAATTAATGACCGCGCAGATAAACCGACCATCGCGGGCAATCGATCGCGCGAGTGGAGATGAGCAGCAGCCGTGCCATGCCCACCGTGTCCCTGCATCCACCATGCAGCTACCCGTATGCATAGCGCCGGCAAAGACCATGCGAGTTTGCAAACCCGGACCAGATGACTGAGCGCCGTGGTCACGTGGGGCGCCGGTCCATGTCCTACAGCAGCACGCGCTCGCTCGTCGGATGCACGCGGGCCACTGCCGGAGATGTATTGATTTTTGGGTCAGACCGTGCAAAGTAAAATGTGTGTCGTAAACCCTCCTTAACTCATACACAGCCAATAAACAAAAGTTGGCACGTGACGAACAAACGTATTACGGCTTCAGAACGCCGCGGTGTGTTGGCGAAACATTGACAACATTGCCCAAAAAAGGGGATATTTCACAACACGGTACGGCGTTTCGCTGCGGGAGTGGTGGCTTCGCTGATTTTTATTCGCCGCCACGGCGGACGTAAGAGATATCGGCACTTGTCCTGGGCCTCCCCCGGCCAGCATCATCAGGCAGTTATATAAATGTCCTCCGGTCTCGGGCACTGTCGTGTCGCTTGCCTGCACCACCGCTGATCTCTCCGTCGGTACGAATTCGCTGCCGTGCCGGCGGCAAGTCGATAGCACGGCAACATTCGGTCAAAAACGAAGACAACTTGGCCCGTGCGAGTTGACGACGAAAAATAGTTTGCAATCGGCGGGTGGGTGGGTGGGGGGGTGGTCTCCCCAGATCGGCCACAGAAGCCACTCCTCATGCACCACCACCGCTGCTGAACGTCGCCTGCCACGTTCGGCGAAGACTCCTCATGCGATGGACGAGTGGCAGCGTGCCCGGCTGTTGGATTAAATTGAAATTCTGTTACGTGGCCGGTGGCGCCGCTTAAATGGACGTGGGCCCATCCTTATTGACGCGCGCTTCTAAACGGGACGCGTGTTCAGGCCGCGTTTCCTTAATCAGGCGATCGTTATTACTCTGCATTCCCTTTTAATATGCCTCATTAGCAGCGGGCTCCGTACGAACCCCCGCAATTAGGGCGGACATTTTATTTTTTCCCCCTTTGGTTAAATAGCCCTATAGCACGGGGCATTGATCGCCCAGTGTGCCATGACGGAGCGCGTGGAACCGGTTTTGGGGAAAGGAGCCTCGGAGGAGGAACAGCCCCCCGGCAGCGCTTACACAAGCTCACGGTCAACCGATGGAGCAAATGGCTTGCGCACACTCAATCTCGCATCGTGTGCAGCCGTGGCGCAGTGACGCGAACGATCACCCAAACCCGGCGGGCCCGAGTTCGATTCCCTGCCACGGCGAAGATTTCCCGGGTCATCCTCGCAGAGTCTCCGGTCTTCCTCTCAGCAGCAGCGGCTTTTGGCTCACCATCGCACAAAGACGGTCACTGCATCGCGCGCTTCCAGATGCGCTTCTGCGGCCGTCTGGAACGTTCTTCCGTCCAATATTAGGAAACCACTAGGAGCTGTGCACTTTTAAATCTAGATTGAAAACTCATTTTTTTAGAACTGCTTTTTGAGTTTAGTTTGTTTTCCACCCCCGCACCTCCAATTAGCACGGTTGACTACGTAGGGTGCGAAATAAGTTCAACATGCATACATCATACTCTTTGGTTTTTTCGGTAAAGTCACGTAGGTTTAAAGAAAACAAATAAATTAAATCACGACGTTTCGGAGGCAACACAAGCTTCCGTCTTCACAGGAAAATTGCTGTATCAAGTTGATATACATTTCCAGGTCGCTGCTGAAAAAGAGCTATATAGGTCAGTGGGCCTTACCTGGCAAAATAAAAACATAGTTCATCGTACTGGGGAGACAAAGGTGCCCAGGCAATGGTGCTGCCCACACCGACCCATCGTGCCACCCTCATGTGTGCCAACACCACTTGCCACGGGCCACATGGAGGGACCATTGTCTCAGTGGTAAACACAGAACTCAGTGGAGGCACACTCATTGTCTCTGAGAAGGCATTATGTGTACGCATTAATTTACTTATTCATTCGCTCATTATTGTAATAATTCACGCATTCATCCACCCGTTCATTCAATTATTCACCCATCCATTCACTTACTGATTCATTCACATTACGAGCAGGACACCCAGACTCTACAAGGTTCACTCTGGGGCCCATGTAGAGTCACGATGGGGGCACATGACGGCTATTGAGGGGGCATGCCCCCTCACAACCCCCTCCCCACCCCCGCCCCCCGTTAGAAAGCAGCTCTTACTCTTTGGTTCTGCAGTTCTTCCTCGTCACCAGGGGTCGGCAAACCTGCGGTGCCAGAGCCGCATGCGGTGGCTCTTTAAGGACTGCAGTGTGACTCTTGAAATTTGAAAAAAAGTCTCTACTTGTTATTTTTGTTATCGATCCCTTACCATTGAATTCCAGTTCACCGTGGAAGTCCAGTTCACCGTGGAAGTCCAGTTCACTTTGGAAGTCCAGTTCACCATGGAAGTCCAGTTCACCATGGAAGTCCAGTTCACCGTGGAAGTCCAGTTCACCATGGAAGTCCAGTTCACCATGGAAGTCCAGTGCACCGTGGAAGTCCAAATCACCATGGAAGTCCAGTTCACCATGGAAGTCCAGTTCACCAGGGAAGTCCAGTTCACCGTGGAAGTCCAGTTCACCAGGGAAGTCCAGTTCACCGTGGAAGTCCAGTTGACCATAGAAGTCCAGTTCACCATGGAAGTCCAGTTCACCGTGGAAGTCCAAATCACCATGGAAGTCCAGTTCACCATGGAAGTCCAGTTCACCAGGGAAGTCCAGTTCACCGTGGAAGTCCAGTTCACCAGGGAAGTCCAGTTCACTGTGGAAGTCCAGTTCACCAGGGAAGTCCAGTTCACCGTGGAAGTCCAGTTGACCATCGGCAGGGGTTGGGCAACCTGCTGCTTTGAAGCTGCATGTGGCTCTTCAAGGAGCGCGCTTCGTGACGTCATTTATTTAAGGGCCCTCCGTCTCGTATTCACCATGCGCGTTGCAGCTCCCCAAACATTGACTTTCTTTTATCCGAATTCTAAAAAAAAATTGTTGTTCGTTATTTTGGTTGCCCACTCCTGCCCTGGATAATAAACAAGCTTCGTGAAATAAATAATAATCCGTGTTCCGTCTGTCTCATTCAGTGTGTCTTGTCTGTACTGCCTGTAGCGTTTCGCCTGCACCAACGCATTTGTACCATCTCGTTAGCTCTGTGTGTGCGTACCATCTGTCCTGTCTGATTCGTCTCCTACATTCCGACCGCCGAGTCCCCGAGTGAACATCTGCATTGCATTTTCGTGCACGTAAAAAATATGCAGGGGCGTTCCTGCGCGAATCAATTGGTTGCAAGCATCCGCGAGAACAGTTTTCGAATCGAATGGATGAATCAAACAGAATCATCACCGCCGTGGAAGAGTAGGCGACAAACTCTTCCGGCAGCAGTGACGTGAGCAAGATATTGCAGGGCTGCGCCATCACCTTGGTGCTGTTAAAGTGCGGCACCCACACTTTACACCGCCACAAATGGCTCTTCTTGTTGTGTCGGTTGCTGACCCCCCCCCTGATCTGCACCCCCATGTCACACATTCACAACGGCAGCACTCACCACCACATCAGCACCTACGCGATTCACAGCAAGAGCATAACATTCGCTCAACGGCTTCATTATATATGGCTGCAGAGTTTGGTGGTACATGTTGTTTACGTCGTTTATTGTGAAAATTCGGTCACAGTTCCCATGACCTGCACTGTTTCATTGCTTTTATGGCTTTATCTTGGTGATTTTCGAAAAGGTTTTCGGTTTGGTCATGTTTGTTTGTTGTGATAGAGAGTTAGACTGATGGCCTTAATCTAAGTTGCCTTGTGGTTGTTGTTGTTGACTTGCATCCCACTGGGATTTTTGCACACAGTGTTGGTGTACGGTGCTTTTTCTGCAATATTTTGCTGTCTTTTCTTGGATTTTCTGTTTGCACATAGTCACTTTAAGATGTTTTCTTGTTCATGTTTTAGTTTTTTTGTTTGTTGCGGTTGCACCCTATTCAAGAGCCGAATGGCTCACAGGGCTATACCTAATAAATGAACTTGAACTTGATATACAGGATGTGTAATTCTTTTTTTAACACTTCCGAGAATTTGCAACAATACCATAAGAGACGTGTCCTCCTGCCTCTGGGGACCACCTGGAGGGGATTCCAGGCACGTGTTGACAATGATGGCGAACGAGTGGAGACTCTTGGACTTTTTGAAGCTATTAACGTGCATTTGTTATCACGTATAAAGTGTATTATCCGTTCTTTCTCCATTAAAAAACGATAGTCCCGTACACGTGTTAACATTATTTTGAAGAACGCTGTATAATGAAGCACCGTTGAAATGACTTGCTCATGCCGTTACCGGCTGAAGGGTCTCCACCAGAGGGAGCTTAGAGAATCCCCCTCGAGGGTGTTTTGGCCTACTCATCGACCCTGGTCAAAACGTCGTGGAAGAGGCGGCGGTTCCCACACTTCACCCCGCCACAAGCGACCGGCAAATCGACTAACTGTGGTTTACGGATGTATCCTGTTGGGCACACAGATGTGGTAAGAGGAGGGGGGGAGGTTCATAATGAAATCATAATTTAGACATTGATTGCAAATCACATTGCATGTAGAGCATCAGAATCGGACTGTGTATCTAAACTGGAGGAATCCGAAGAGCTATAATGCGCTTTTTCACAGATGTCCAGCAGAAGGGAGGAATCCGCGAGGCTAAATAGAGAGATATAAAGAGAAGCTCAAGAGGGCGCTACGGTGGCTAGGAGATGTTGTCTCCCTCGCCAAGTACGCAGGAGGTCGTGTGTTCGATCCCGACCCTGACGCCTGCTGCTGTATATTTGGAGTTTGCGTGTCTCTCTCTCATCATCATCACGGTGGCTAGGAGATGTTAACTACCTCGCCTGGTATGCAGGAGGTCATGGGTTCAATCCCGACCCTGACGACGCCTGCTGCTGTATATTTAGAGTTTGCGTGTCTCTCTCTCATCATCATCACGGTGGCGAAATGTTAACTACCTCGCCTGGTATGCAGGAGGTCATGGGTTCAATCCCGACCCTGACGACGCCTGCTGCTGTATTTTTGGAGTTTGCGTGTCTCTCTCCCGGTGGTCGCGTGGATTTTTCTCCGGATCCTCTGGGGTTTCCCTCCGCATTTGGAAACACGCGTTTAGAGTATTAGGCTGCTATCGATTTTCTACGTGATGATAAGCCCACTTCGTTGAGCTGTCGTTTGTGGCCAGGTCGCTTCTGAAAAAGAGCCATATAGCCCGGTGGGCCTTACCTGGTAAACAATAAATAGTTTTTTTTTATAGTTTAGATAAGTGGTTCTTAACCTTTACTGCAGCCTTGCACCCTTTTGGTTGTCATTCGTAAAAAAAGTATAATGTTAATAAAAACACAGGGTTTGATGAAACAAATTACTTATGTGCCCATGATTAATTTGTGATTCGACGATTTACCTTCTAAAGAAATCTGCCCATGCCTCGCACCCCCAGAAAGGGTATCTCGAGTCCAAAGGGGGGTACAGCGTGCACCCCAGGTGAAGAACCACTGCAAGGATTCATACTCTTAGTTATTTCGGTAAAGTCACGTAGGTAAAAAATGAAATAAAAATTAATAAAAAAATAAAATAATAAAAATGACGACGTTTTGGAGGCAACACAAGTCTCCGTCGTCAGGTGGGACCGTCACAGCCAGGTTTGCTGTATCACTTGTATCACTTGATACAGAAAACCTGGCTGTGACGGAGACTTGTGTTGCCTCCGAAACGTCGTGCATCAAGTGATGTAGCAAATCTGGCTGTGACGGTCCCACCTGATGACGGAGACTTGTGTTGCCTCCGAAACGTCGTGATTTTTATTATTTTATTTTTATTAATTTTTATTTCATTTTTTACCTACGTGACTTTACCGAAATAACTAAGAGTATGAAGAACCACTGGTTTAGACAGAGAGACCGCCTTTTTATACCCGTTGGGGGGGGTCTTTAAAAGTGCCCACCGACTCCAGAATACCTGCCTCCCCCCCTCCACCACTACAAGGACGGGGTATAATTCCTGAAACCCGGGTGCCGTGCTGACATAAAATCTCCATTGCTCTCCCCAGGGTGGCATCCGCCGATGGTTTACCGCCTACTCCGCGGTTCACAGTGGGGCACCATCGGTGGGGTGTGAAAGAGACATCAGGGGAGTAGCGTGCGGCTGAATCAACTCCGACAATGCAAGGGTGGATGGAGCAAGCCCGGAGCAAGCACCATTTGAAGGAGGGTTGCCCGCATCGAGTGCCGCGCCGGGAGGTCGCATCTAACCGGCGCAGGAATCAGATTTAGATGTGAGAGAAGGCATGGACAGTTTGACGCATATGATCAGTCAAAGGCAACTGATAATGTCTGAATGTAACCGGGATGTTCGAAGCGTAGACGTTAACAGATTCCCGCGGAGGGAGCTGGTAGGAACGTTGGGTTGCTCGGTCAATGGCCAGGGTCAACGGCGGCGTGGTGTATTCTGCAGATATGGCCGACTGTGAGGGCGGGCACAAGCCGGCGTGAGTAGGTTAAACGTTTAGTTTTATAAGAGCACCACGGGGTGACCAGCCCTTCCCCACCCAGCTCCTCCCCACCCTCCTCACCCAGCCCCTCCCCAACCTCCCCTCTCCACCCAGCCCGACCCCTCCCATTTTTGGATGCACGACGGACGGACGGACGGACAAAATAATCCCCTGTGGGCTGGTGGAACCAGGTGGTTCCTACCAGTAATATTTATTTCTACTGGAGAGGCATTCTGAGAGGCAGTAAAACTCTTTTTTTACAGATGTCCAGTAGGGGCGGGCTAGAACGTCACAACAACAAACAGGACAACAGCGGGAGTGCAAAGTATAGAAAAGGTAAGCAAATCACACACAAAAATAAATATGCAAATAAAACTAAACTATTTTATTTTACCAGGTAAGGCCCCACTGAGCTATTAGCTTCTTTTCAGAAGCGACCTCGCGATCACAATTGATAGCCCAACGAAGTGGCTTATCGTGTGGAAACGTAAGGCAGCCAAATTATCATCGAAGTAAAGATAGTACCCGAGTTACGATGGTCCGACTTACGATATTTCGATCTTACGATCGCGATACGACAAAATGCATGTTAAACGTTTTTAAAGCAGATAGGATTGTTTCCTGAAAACACTTTCCATTCAATTGCAGTTCATATAGGTAGGCTAAGGATTTACCTTGGTTTTTTTACTTTACATTTTACTGTGCAATACAGTATTGTAATTAATAAATACATACAGTATATAGTTTATACAGTACGGTATTGTAAATTGTTCTGTTTTGCTAAATTATCACCATTCTTGAAGACTCCTGGGTAGGCCAGGCCATCTTCGACTTAAGATATTTTTGACTTACGATGGGGTCGTCGTAACGCATCTCCATCGTAAGTAGAGGACTGCCTGTAATCTAAAACTCACGTTGTTTCTCAACGTGGAGTCAACGCGCGCAGCTCACCTTCACACGCCGTGCAAAGGGTTCGCCAGACGGCTTCAAAAAAATAAGCAGCAGCATAATTTGAATATCACGTGGCAACAATTGCAGCACTGATGGAGCAAAATTACATTCACAGCGAACCAAGTGCGATAACGATAATATTTATATTTTTGCTGGAGCCAATACTGTAGTTACTCAACTGCCAGTAAACATTTACGGCTTTTCCCCATGGCTACGTCCTATTAAGCTGACCACACGTTAATAACGTTAGGCTCTTGCCGTAACATCTGGCTGGGCATCATCGCCGACTGCGTGAATGCATGAATGTTGAACTTATTTCGCATCGTACGTAGACAACCCTGCTCGTCGGATTTATCCCGACCGTGAACCCAAGCGCAGCGGAGGAGTTTCAGAAAAAAATCGGAAGAATCGGCTCTCGTTCCTTACGAACCGTGAGAATTTTACAAGGCCCTGCTTTGTTGTGCCACAGTTTCCATTGGCTAGTTTTTGACCTTGGACGCACAGCAACTAACCTCGCCATGCTTTCCTTTCAGCTAACGCATTATTTTATTTGGTACAACAAGCATTGAATTGTACTTTTACACACAAACGTAATAATAGTTCATGTCTTTATTAAAACAAGTATTGAATTGTACGTTTACACACAAACGTAGTAATAGTGGTGGTAGCGCACGCAGGCATTTTGCTGTGGATACTGCTGCTGCTGCTGCTGTTACCTGCTTCAATCGCTCTTGCTTTTATCTTCGCCAAAGTGATGGGGTAGCCCGACCCCTGCCTATGGTGAACTGGACTTCCATGGTGAACTGGACTTCCACCGTGAACTGGACTTCTATGATGAACTGGACTTCCATGGTGAACTGGACTTCCACTGTGAACTGGACTTCCATGGTGAACTGGACTTCCATGGTGAACTGGACTTCCACGGTGAACTGGACTTCCATGGTGAACTGGACTTCCATGGTCAACTGAACTTCCACGGGGAACTGGACTTCCACGGTGAACTGGACTTCCATGGTGAACTGAACTTCCCTGGTGAATTGGACTTCCACCGTGAACTGGACATCCACGGTAAACTGAACTTCCATGGTGAACTGGACTTCCACGGTGAACTGGACATCCACGGTAAACTGGACTTCCATGGTGAACTGGACTTCCATGGTGAACTAGATTTCCATGGTGAACTGGACTTCCATGGTGAACTGGACTTCCACGGTGAACTGGACTTCAATGGTAAGGGATCGACAACCAAAATAACAAGTAGACGCTTTTATTTCAAATTTCAGGAGTCGCACTGCAGTCCTCAAAGAGCCACCGCATGCGGCTCTGGAGCCGCAGGTTGCCGACCCCTGGTGACGAGGAAGAGCTGCTTTCTAACGGGGGGCGGGGGTGGATGGGGTTGAGAGGGGGCATGCCCCCTCAATAGCCGTCATGTGCCCCCATCGTGACTCCACATGGGCCCCAGAGTGAACCTTGTAGAGTCTGGGTGTCCTGCTCGTAATGTGAATGAATCGGTCAGTGAATGAATAAGCGAATAATTGAACGAATGCGTGAATTATTAAACGAATGAGAGAATGCATGATTGAACGAACGTGTACACGTAATGCCCTCTCAACATTGAGATGATGTTTGGCCAATAGCCGTTACATCGTATTTTTTAACATTTTAAGCTTGCGGAGAAAGCTCATGCATAACGGGGGGGGGGGGGGGGGGGCTTTATTGATGTGAGGCTCGAAGTGTGACCACTGCGCCACCACCCTGCCGCCCAGAGACAGACGGTGCAGGCACGACACATTGCACAGGACTCACGTACGATTAATCGATTCGTGAATGAAACCTGAAATCCCGAAATTCGCCGCTTCGCGAAGAGAAGGGTCGAAGGAGGAGGGGGATTTTTGCCGGTATGCCGCCTGCATCCTCCCCACACACGACACGAATTGCTTGCAACAAATGAACCACAATACCTTACTGATCTCGTCAAGGAGGATAGACCATCACGTGAACCCCGGTCATTCTCGCAGTAGCGGCGATTGGTTATCTATCGAATAAAGATGGCGGTCACTCCATCGCGCGCATTCAGATGCGCTTCTGCGGCCGTCTGGAACGCTCTTCCTTCCGCTAATGGAGCTATGTCGTTTTCAATCTAGATTGATTTTTTTTTAGAACCGTTTTGTGTTTAGCTTGATGTGCTTCCCCCGCCGCACCTCCGGTTGGCTACGTGCTGTGCGAAAGAAGTTCAACATACACACTTAGAGACCCACAGAATCACACAGATACCCATAGACGCATAGACACCCTTAGACTTACATCGATTGGAAACTAATTTTTTTCGGACTGCTTTTGTGTTTAGTTTGTTGTCCTTCCCCCCCCCCGCACCCCCGCTAAGCACGGCTGGCTACGCACGGTGCGAAAGAAGTTCAACATGCACACACACAACATACACACGTGCAACATACACAAACGCATGCAACATACGTGGAGAGCCGCAGAGCTAACGGAGGGGTGGGGGTGGGGGGACAGGCTCGCATCGAGCGAGGCAGATTGGCACCCACAGTGCTCCCACGCGCATTGGCCATGCATGCGCATTGCGATGAAACCGCTGCCGGGCAGTATTATCGGGCAGCGTTGCTGGACTTTGCAATCCACAGATCGCCGGTTAGATTCAAGCCGCCACGACACAGCAAGTTGCTAACGGCTCGCTCTCACATCGCATCCGCTTCGCACCGCGTCTGTCCGCCCAGCGGTTTGCTGAGTGGCTAATTCGATGTGGTGGAGTCAAATTGTGGGTTTACTCCTATGAACTATTCGTCCTGAAAGTTTGACCCGCGTGGAAGAGTAGGCCAGCGTACATGCGGAGAAGCGAACTATAGCTCCCTCGAGTGCGAGACTCTTCCACCAGCAGTGGCATGAACTAGCAATTGCAAGGCTGCGCTATTACGTAACAATTTTTTCCCCAGTTTAACAAGTAGGCTTTCGCGACCAATATTATTCATAATCAAGGTTTTTGGGGTTTTTTTACATTTACAATTTGAGTACGACGTTTCGCTGGCGAATTGCCCGATGATGCTGGATGCAATTACCAGCGAAACGTCGTACTCAAATTGTAAATGTTGTGGTTTCACGCTTCAACACACCGGTGGGCTAAAGCAGTGAACTATTTGTCTTTTGTCAACGAAACACTTTTTTACTGATTGGCCGTGTCGGGTGGTGGAGGGTTACGACACATTTATAAATAACGCGATTTAAACCCAAAAACGTTGATTATGAATGTTTTTCCCATTAACGTAAAGAGGAAAGTAATTGAAGGAGGGGAGGGTTCTTTTGGGGGGGGGGGGCTGCGTTTGGGGAAAAGCGCTGGCAGTGGGGGGGGGGATGCTTGGAATTAACGCACTTAAAATGAACGCGTCAAAGGAATAATTAGCTAATTTTATATTTTTTGTTTAAGTTTTTAATGTGTTCCGCCTTCTCCCAGAGTCGTCGTAAGCAGCCGGCTGCTAACGACGAACAAGGCGAGCCAGAGATGCATTACAAGTCGCTGGGATGCGGCTATTACACGGGATAATCACCGTCGCGCACCCAAAAGGTGCTTCATTAGCATGCGCACGTGAACGCATCTGACGTCTACTCAAGTGGAGAGACAGATCGAGAGAGAGAGAGAGAGAGATGCGCGCGGCTCTGCTAAAACGCGCGCACGGTTTTGCGGATTCGTATTCACCATGAAAACTTCAACATAATGAGATGCGTAAGGGTGACGAGTGCCCCGTGACCAACCTGGCCATCAACGCGCACAATTGCGTTGGGATCTCAGCGAGGGATAAAGACGCACCGGTTAATATTTGGATGTGAAACTGCCCGGTGATACCAGGTGTTTTCTTATCTTATCTTGAAGGAATGAAGGAATGTGTATACCGTCTTAACCAAGGCGCTTCACACAGAATTAACAAAGGTACATGCGGATTTAATGGTTGGGATGAGGTGGGACAGAGAGAGAGAGACAGCGTGGATTGAGTACAAGGAGGAGAAGGAACAGAGAGAGAGAGAGAGCAAAGGTTGAGAACGTCGAGCGCGAGAAGGCGACGGAGAGAGAAACACGCGTGGCAAGACCACGAATGGGGTTGTAGACCATGGGTTGGCTCCAGTGGGCAGCAGATGGAAGTACAACAATGGGTTGTTGAATCCATCTGTGCAGAGCTCTGAGTGTGGTTGGTGGGTTTTTTCCAGGCTCGCCAGTTCTCTCACGCGAAGGCAAACTCTGCAATGATGGAATTGGCAAACGAGCCCCAATGCAGGTGCCATCCTGAAACCAGTCTCAGAAATGCTCGTTGATGATTTCCCATGCAACTCGAGGTCATTATAGGCATCATTAAATCGCCGTTTCTTTAGAATATTTACACTGCGATTTTATTCCTTAAACAACATTACGAATTAGTTGATTAGCCTTACATGGATTTTCGTTCGTGTCACTGGGGATAGCGAAAGACATAACAATAACTCAATCGGGTGATAATAATATTATTAATAATAATAATAACAACAGGAGCACCAATGATGATGAAGGTAGTTGCGGCGGGGAATTGGTAATGTGCTCCCTGCAGAGTTAATGGCAAAGGCTCATCAATTCCAGGTAAATGACGCCAATTAGCAATTAAGGGTCCCCTCATGCTTGGCCAGACTCCCTCCAACTGCACCGAGTGGGACTCGAATACCAAAAATGCAAAGACGCGCAGCCTAGGCCGTATGAAGAGCACATTGCGTGCCAATCGATTGACGCATGCGTTTATTGCCACACACGAATAGTACATGCGCCTCGTACGGGGCGCGTTCAGTTCATAGATTCCGTCACGCAAGTGGCGAGTGAGAAAATACTGCCGAGTAGTAGGAAACAACATTTAATTTGACAGTCTTCTTGGTTCTTTCGGTAAAGTCACGTAGAAGGGAAGTAATAAAATAATAAAAATAAGACCAGGTCTTCACCTGAGGACGGCTGCTTGAGTTGTGGCCGAAACGTCGTGAGAATTATTTTATTATGTTATATTTTTATTATTTTATTACTTCCCTTCTACGTGACTTTACCGAAAGAACCAAGAAGATGAATCCCTGCAGTCACGAAAGCTTTAAATCGAAATTTAATTTGACAGTCTTACAGACGTCTGCCCGCGACTCTCAACAACACATGAAACCGTGTCAATGCTCCACTCTGTAAAACAACAAGGGGGCCCAACGTGTCGGCCCACGTTCAATCATCCGGTCGAGAAGCGTGCAAGAAGAGGGAGGGGGGGGTCATTCGAAATCAACGGGATATCTCCCAATTGATCACCATCGCCGCCATAAAATCCGCCACAAACACCTTGAATTTCAGAAGCTCAGCCGCGTTGGGGTCACTCGTTGGATGGGAGACTGCCGGCGAACACCACCACCACGACCACCACCACCACGACCACCACCACCACCACCATCACCACGAGGTGCTGCGAGGCTTGCGGCGTGTCCGTGGTGGCCAGGAGATGGCGTTACGGCAATTTGTGGATTCTCGAATTGATCGGTGCGGGGCTGTTTCCGAGTCACTGTGTGGTGGTGGTGGTGGGGGTATTTTCTCTGGGCATTCTGATTTTTGCCTCGACACAAAGCCAAGCGCTCGTTGATGGAATTTCCAAAACATGCTGCTGTAGCAGGACCTTCCTGAAAAGCAGGCTATGAGCCTCCATGAAGCGTTCCTGGGTGAAACAAAAGGGCTGTTATGTTTAATACGGTGTTGACACGTGACACTCATCTCTGCTGGCAGATCCACATTACTATGCCGTGGGCAACTCGAGGCACGCTCGGCACAAAATATCTCATTAAAGGCACAAGGCATGCGCTGTCTTTATACTGGGAGGAACCTCCTGGTTACACCAGCCCACAGGGAATTATTCTGTCCGTCCGTCGTGCATGGAGGGGCTGGGTGGGGAGGGAGGGGCTGGGTGGGGAGGGGAGGGTAGGGAGGGGCTGGGTGGGGAGGGGAGGGTGGGGAGGGGCTGGGTGGGGAGGGTGGGGAGGGGCTGGGTGGGGAGGGTGGGGCTGGGTGGGGGGGTGGGAGGGGTAGGGCTGGGTGGGGAGGGGCTGGTCACCCCGTGGTGCCCTTATAAAACTCAACGTTTAACCTACTCACACCGGCTTGTGCCCGCCCTCACAGTCGGGCATATTTGCGGAATACACCACGCCGCCGTTGACCCTGGCCAACGTTCCTACCAGCTCCCTCCGCAGGAATGTGTTAACGTCTACGCTTCGAACATCCCGGTTACATTCAGACATTATCAGTTGCCTATGACTGATCATATGCGTCAAACTGTCCGTGCTTTCTCTCACATCCAAATCACAATTTGACGCCGAGCTATCGATTCTTCAATGATAACTTCGCCTGCAATTGCATTTGGCTTCACATATCCTTGTCTGTTTACATATTCATGGAATAGTCACCCCTATACATCCGTTGAATGTTTCCGTGACTTAATATTCTGATTGTAAGTCCTTTGATCGGGTAAAAAAAAAATTATCGGCCCGAGCCGATTCATGCTAACGGTGAATTCGTTATTCAACGTTGATTTGTTCGTGCGATGTTTTCGACTGTTCGTTTGACGCAGTTGTTTTTGCGCAGATTTCTATTCGCTGAATGGATGAATGGATGCGCCGTACGTTACATTATTATTGCTTTTGTAAATTGGTTGACCCATGCTACTCTTGAATGAGACTCACCCCTGGTCTCGAAAGGAAACTTAAAAACACAAAGTAGTTATTCTCTCCTGTATTCACTATTACCCTAGACTTGTTATATTCCGGACTCTGTGACTCTGGCGAGGTTCTCGGCCAAGGCTAGCATCAGTGGCTCGCGATATCAAACCCGATTCTGCCCCCCAACCCTCAAATCCTCACCAACCAGCTTGGGGGTGGGTCATGGTAGGCATTTGACCCACACTTCATCTAGCAGTGCATTGACAAAGGGCCGCTGTACATTAATACCGTTACCATTGTATCGCCGAATACTCGCGCGGCCCCGTGTGTCCGAGCGTTATACGAAGGCCGCCGCATTGGTTGAATCCCTCGGCAATTTCGACACGGATCACCAAACGCCACGTGCCGACTCGTAAACGCGCCGCTGCCGCCACTGAATTCGCCTCGCTCTCTCGCGGGGTGGAGAAGGGGGAGGAGGGGAGCATGGAAGCCGCGCGAATTTGCCCGAGCTCCGCTCTCGCCCACGCATATCAAGTTGCCATCGGCCAATCAACGAGCGTTCACGCACGCGGCGAGAAAAGCGGAGCGCTCGGCCCGCGCGTGCGAGGGGGAAACGCTCGATGCCAAGGCGGACGTAAAGAGGTGGGAGGTCACACGAGTGTTGCTGCGCTGCCATCAGCTGGCAGGCTCGGGTATTGGACCTCTTCGACGGCCACGCGGGAGGGCAGTTGAGTCGACGTGTCAGTTTGTGAGCCACCAAACCCTGGCCGCCTACACAGCGCTGGATTACAGACAACGTGCATGGCCGCCACCACCTCCCGGCTCATAATATCTTGTCAGGTTGTTATAGTTGGTGTTGTTGTTAATGCCATACGCGAAACAAAGCGTGCACGTAAAAAAAAAACTAAAAAAAGACAAAGATCCCCGTATAGCCTTAACAGACTATTGGGGCAAGTGCTGTTAGCGAGCACCTATGAAGGCCGGAACGGTACACGATGGGGTGGGTGTCCAGCACCACGCCCGACCGCCTTTGTCTCCCTAGTGGCGATGTTTACACACCAGGTACTCATTTTGAGGCTGAGTCGACCTAGGGTAGGTCTCAGGACCGGTTCAAATATTCGTCACTGGTGGTGTTGGCCGTGAGCGGCGAATCGAACTCGGGTCGCCGGGTTCACAGCGCAGCGCGCTAACCACTACACTGCCTCTCCCCACACACACAGACACACACAGACACACACACGCAGACACACACACACAGACAGACACACACAGACACACACACGCAGACACACACACACAGACAGACACACACAGACACACACACGCAGACACACACACACACACGCAGACACACACACACGGACACACATACACACGCACACACACACACGCAGACACACAGACACACACACGCAGACACACTCCGACAGGCGCGTGCTAACGTCCCCCAACGCCGATAACACCCGATTGAAGTCTGCGGACAATGTTGCCAATTTAATGGGCTTCATAATTCCCCTATCGTTGTGATCATGAGCCGAGGAAAGGAAAAAAAAACACACACAAACCCTCGCTTGGGGTTTTACACGAATGCCGCCAGAGCGCTGCTCGCGACGTGCGGACATGCAGCGGTGGAGGGAGAGAGGCAGGGAGGGGAACGCCTGTTCGCGACATCACAGACGTCGCGACACCCCCGTGTAAACACTCGCCCGCCGGGAGCTAGCTCGGCACACGAGTACTGTTCTTGAAAGAACTCTCGACAAAAACACAAAAAAAAAACAGACGAACGCTCAGCACCCGTCCGACACGGCCCCAACTGAGACACATCTTACAAAATATTAATCAGCAAACAAAAGCGCGTTACGAAGGGCAATTGCCTGCGACGTCGCCTATTTTTTTTCTCTATGCATACACAGCGTAGGCACGTTTCCTTTCAGGGCAGTTT
Organism: Lampetra planeri; assembly: GCF_965212315.1. Taxonomy (NCBI): domain Eukaryota; kingdom Metazoa; phylum Chordata; class Hyperoartia; order Petromyzontiformes; family Petromyzontidae; genus Lampetra; species Lampetra planeri. The sequence continues at coordinate 2,537,532 of NC_136148.1, forward strand.
AAACGGCGAATGTGTGGAGTGTTTTTTGCTGTTATCCCACACAAGCGGAGGGTCATTGCCCGGAACGTCGACTATTAGGTATACGTTTCCTTTTCGTGGAGTGTAATTGGCCAACGTGTTGAGTTGCCCTGCGATTCGCGCTTTGTCGAAACCCGCTCCAACGCAGTATCACCACGACCCGCTTGTAAGAGCAATAGTGGGGAGCGGTAGTGTAGCGGTTAGCGCGCTGCCAACACCCAGTGACGATTATCTGAATTTGGTCATGGGCCTCCCCTAGATCGACTCGGCCTCGAATGAGTGCCTGGTGCGGTCGGACGTGGTGCTGGCCACCCACCCCATCCCTTCGCTAACAGCACTGGCCCCAACAGTCTCTTGAGGTTATAGGGGGGGGGGGGGGGTTCTTTGTCTTTTTAATAGCGGCACCGTGCGTATTGCACCTGTGTATACTCACGTATACCCAGAACTTACGGACGCATCACACCGATGTGCCGAGGCATATCACATTCATAAACCAACCGCGGGGGCATGGCAATTACGGTACAACAACGTATTATTGTGCCGGTCTGTGCAGATGGACTTCATATAAATGCGATGTAGGCGGATGTGGCATGACTCAAGAGGCACAAGGAGCCGCAGGGAGGCAGCCACGTGGCGAGCCGGCAGCTAACAGCTGCTCCAAGCTCTGCCGTCCTCTATACAGGAAGGGGCTATCGGCCAATGAATGATGAGTGTTTACTTATGGCATGAAATCAGAACACTCAGAGGAGGCCTACGCGTGCGAGGGGGCAGCCCTCTATACGATACAGACGGAATAAGCTTTATGTCCACATTTGCAGCACCTCCTCGAAGCCATAAAAAATTAACCCGTAAAAACAAAGTTTTTCACTATAAATCCTTTATATGCGTGGCGGCTAGAGTCCTCTCGTCCTCTGGCTTGAGATGGCTGCCACCTATGGGTCAGATGAATGGCTGCCACCATTAAGCAATTGGTAATTAAATATAATTTATTTTTTCCTAAAAAGTGTAAAATTTTTGAAATATTTTTTTTCACGAAAATAGATTGTCACGCACAACGAGTCTGTGTGCAAAATGTCAGCTCGATTGGATCACGGGAAGTGGGTTAAAAAACGACCGAAAGATTTTCACGGTCGTAAGCGCGCAAGCAAACAAGCAAGTGAACTTAATATAAAGGATTTAAAAAGTGGCGTTTTTTTCTGAACGTCAGCACCACGGACAGCAACTAGCGGTTGTTCAGACCGACGAGTCCATATATGCTCGGAACAGAGGAGGGGGGAGAAAAGGAGAATGGAGCTTTAAGTTGCTGCAGAAATTAAGCAAGTGCCCTGTCAATGGAAAACATGAAGCCATAAAAAGGGAAGGGAGTTTCACAACATCTGTGTGCGATTCACCAACCCCGGCTGCTGCCTCCACAATGCTGGGTTACAGGCCACGTGCGTGGCCACCACCGCCCAAAAAATGTCTCCATCATGATTGGTGACTATGTCTAATCGCTGGGCCGTGTACGTCCTAGGAGCTTGGAGGACACGTGCAATATTGGGGTTTTAAATGACTTCCTGAGACAATCTGCGTGGATTAGCTCCATAAACGTCTCAAACTGTAATCGACCGATCGATTAACCGAATTAATAACAACAGCAATATATACATTGCCCGAACCTACCGACCCAGGAGCGAAAGTGAGATCTTAAATAGGCCTGCACATGAGGCTCAGAAAAACAACCGGACTTTGTTCTCACGCATCCCGACTCGAGTTGAAAGCGTTAACTGTGCTATTAGCGTTGTGTCTGTAGAGTGGAGGGGGGTGGGGGGCCCCAAACATATCTCCTAAATATCATCCAGTATACACGCAACGTTCGAATAATGTTGTGTTGTTCCGAGTGACTTTCATCATCATCAGCAGCAGCAGCCGCCACGGTCAATCTCACTGCTGGATGAAACCCTCTCTCTCCACAGCCGCCGGGGACAAATTGTGCCGATTCGCATTCAGAAGGTAAACAACAAAAGGTAACCAGAAGGTGATCAATTCTTGCCGAGTGAATGAATTCCTAGGGAGGGCGCCATGCGTGTTGGAAGAGCGTTGCAAAAAAAAGTGGCACGCGTAGGCACGGGTTTTCGTCATTGTTTAAAGACATAAAATAAAAATTACCAGGTAAAGCCCACTGAGCTATGTAACTCTTTTTCAGAAGCGACCCGGCCCCAAATGATAGCTCAAATAAGTGGCTTATCAAGTGGAAATGTATAGCAGCCAAAAAACTCTCAACGCATGTTCCATAAACGTGGAGGGGGGAAAACGGCAGGATCCGGAGAAAATTCCACGCAACCACGGGGCGAGAGACAGAGAAAGAGAGACATACAAACTCCAAATATATAACAGGCGCCAGGGTCGGCATGGAACACGACGACCTCCTGTATACCTAGCGAGGGAATTAACATCTCGCCAGCGCGGCGCCCCAGTTTCGTGTGCCGCTCGCCGTATATCGGTAAACTCCGGTATCCTCAGAACTCGCTCGCTCGCTCGATCGATCCGCGAGTGAATCAACACGCGGAGATTTACATCGACCTCGTCGTGGCTGACATAGACTGCGCTAGCGATAGCCTCGCCCGGCCGAGCATTGTGTGGGCGATGGGCTGCACATGTGGGGCTGCGATTCAGTGCGAGTGCTGTGCACACATTGTACGCGTGGGGTTCGGTAGGGCACGCTCGTTAGCGAACACGTCAACACGAAGACAACGACCGGAAGGAAGAAAAACACAAACCCGCGCACAGAAGAAGTACGGTCAGGGAGACATTTGCTTTGGGGGATCGAAATAGCGATGGAGCAAACGCGCGGAACGGCGATCAGCACACGTAGCTTACTCACTACCAGCATCATCATCACCACCATCACAACCACCACCAGCACCACCATCACCACCACCACTACCATCATCGCCATCACCACCATCATCATCACCACCACCATCATCACCACCACCATCACCACCACCACCACTACCATCATCGCCATCACCACCATCATCATCACCACCACCATCATCACCACCATCACCACCACCACCACCATCATCACCATCACCACCACCACCACCACCATCACCACCACCATCGCCACCATCACCACCACCACCATCACAACCACCACCACCACCATCATCACCACGACCACCATCACTACCGCCACCACCACCATCACAACCACCATCACCACCACCACCATCATCATCATCACCACCACCACCATCATCATCATCACCACCACCACCACCACCACCACCATCACCACCACCACCATCATCATCCAAGCTATTATAAGAGAACAAAGTCAACGGGCTTGGGCAGGACACGTCATGGCGGGAAGAGACGATGGTCGAGTGTAACAACGGAATGGCAGCCAAAAGAACGGAACGCGCTCGGAGGAGAGCGAGAGAGAGAGAGGCAGTGCCTCCACGCACGCGGAGACGGAGCAAACGAGATCAGTTCGTGTGAGGGAGGCGCTCGGTGGATCGGTAACATCACACGATCGTCAGAGGCGAGCGGCAGCTTTGGAGAGGCCTTCATCCAGCAGTGGATTGCCCACGGCCGATGATGGCAATGACGAACGGCAGCGAGGTTTGCTCGATGCTCAACAGCACTTCAAGTTCATGTATTAGGTATAGCCCTGTGAGCCATTCGGCACTTGAATCGGGCGCAACCGCAACAAACAAAAAACAAAAACATGAACAAAAAACATCTTAAAGTGAATATGTGACTAAGTGCAAACAGAAAATCCAAGAAAAGACAGCAAAATATTGCAGAAAAAAAATCACCGTACACCAACGCTGTGTGCAAAAATCCCAGTGGGATGCAAGTCAAACAACAACAACAGCGAGACGCTGACCACGGAGACGGCGGTGGGACAGGCTGGGGGTATTGAACTCCGCCAGTCTGTTAGGTAATTTGTGAGAATATTAAAGTCTTGATGAATGGTTCACACGGTGACGCGGCGAAGCAGTGACATGCTGTCGAATCGTGTGAGGTTGTTGTAGTTGCCTATCTAAGTGTGGAGATATTCAAGTGGGATTCTACCACTCTTACCCTCTCACTCTTACCCTCTCATCTTACTCCCCTCCACACTCGCCCCTCTCATCTCACTCCACTCCCCTCCACACTCGCCCGCATCTCATCTCACTCCACTCCCTTCCACACTCTCACCCTCTCATCTCACTCTACTCCCCTCCACACTCGCCCCATCTCCCCACTCATCTCACTCCACTCCCCTCCCCGTACTCTCCCCTCTCATCTCACTCCACTCCCCTCCGCGCACTTTCTCCTCTCATCTCACTCTACTCCCCTCCACACTCGCCCGCATCTGCCCTCTCATCTCACTCCACTCCCCTCCACACTCGCCCGCATCTGCCCTCTCATCTCACTCTACTCCCCTCCGCGCACTTTCCCCTCTCATCTCACTCCAATCCCCTCCACACTCGCCCCATCTCCCCACTCATCTCACTCCACTCCCCTCCACACTCGCCCCATCTCCCCTCTCATCTCACTCCACTCCCCTCCGCGCACTTACCCCACTCATCTCACTCCACTCCCCTCCACACTCTCACCATCTCCCCTCTCATCTCACTCCACTTCCCTCCACACTCGCCCCATATCCCCTCTCATCTCACTCCACTCCCCTCCACACTCTCACCATCTCCCCTCTCATCTCACTCCACTCTCCTCCACACTCGCCCCATATCCCCTCTCATCTCACTCCACTCCCCTCCACGCTCATCGCCCTCTGTTCTCCTCCACACGCTCCAGCTCTGTCCTGCCATGTCACTCCCTTCACGTTCTCTCCGATTCACATTCGCTCAGTGGGGGATGTCACTCATTCTCCTCTGCCGGTCCCGAAATAGAGAACTCCCTCCCCCGTCTTCCGTGCTGTCGATTCCCTGCCAACCCACCCCCCCTGTTCAAGTCGAGGCAATAGTTCTACCTATGACTGTCTCTTGTCTACAACAGAAACAACGTCTGTGTGTTTGTGTAGGCATCAACAGCATGCGCGTGTCACACTCTCTGTACACGTAGTCTCGCGATGCAGAGTTGTCATGCGCACACGGCCGTATGAATCCACATGGCAATCGGATCCCTAATCACGCTGCGCATCGAAGTGCGGGCTACTAAAAACCGGTGCTGCTGATGAGCAGCGTGTGCGCGGTGACACCGGGGCACACCGATCATCGTGCCCATACCCCCCCCCGCCCCCCACCCCCAGTACCGAGAGCGGCGAATCCCAGAGAGAAGCTGCAGCAGCAAGCGACACTCAGCAGGAGCAGCGGCGGCAGCGGCGGCGCGCGGAGCTGCTCCATCCCGGCTCGCTCGCCCCGTCCCCGCGGGGCTGATGTGCCAACACGGGATACCGCCTCGCTGGGCTGCTGCTGATGATGATGATGTTGTTGCTGCTGCTGATGATGATGTTGTTGCTGCTGCTGATGATGATGTTGTTGTTGCTGGTTGACCGCTTCCCCGACCGAGGGAAGAAGGGTCCCGGCCAAGGGGCACGGATCCTCCTCGTCCCCTTCCCCACAAGCCCTGCGCCTCCTCTTCCACCACCACCACCTCCTCCTCCTACTCCCTAGGTCACCTGCATCGCCGCGAGCATGACTCTGTGCAGAGCGCCGTGCGTGGCGCTCCGATCGTGGCCGAGTTGCGAGAGGGAATGAGGAGGAGGGAGGAGGAGGAGAGGCAGAAGGCTGAGAACAGCGCGTGGGAAGGGGGAGGAGGGAGAGCGGGGAAAAGAGAGAGAGGGGGGTGGGTGGGTGGGTGAGAGGGGGGAGAGTGGCAGGGGGGTTGGGAGAGTTAGCGAGAGAGAGACAGAGTGCGATTGGTGAGAGATGGAGGGAGAGGAGAGCGTGAGAGAGTGGGGCAGAGGGTAGCGAGTGGAGAGAGTGGAGAGAGAGCTGAGATGGAGCGGGAGTAGAGAGGCAGAGTGGTGGAGGGTGGGAGAGTTAGCGAGAGAGAGAGAGAGAGTGCGATTGGTGAGAGATGGAGGGAGAGGAGAGCGTGAGAGAGTGAGGAACAGAGTAGCGAGTGGAGAGAGTGGAGAGAGAGTAGGAGGGAGAGCTGAGAGGGAGAGCGGTGGAGGATTGGCGAGTTAGCGAGGCAGGGGAGAGATGGAATGAGAGAGAACGCTGCAAGTAGAACAGAGGGAGCGAGAGACGTAGACAATCTCCTCGCTGCTGCTTCAGGCTGTGAGCGTCTGCACTGAGCAGTGAACAGAGCATGACAAGGGGATGTGGGCAAGCGCAGGGGGTAGGAGGCTGGGCGAAGAGCCGACTCGGGGCTAGCTTGCCAGTATTCAATCTGGAGGCAATTTGCTGCAGTCGATCTACACCGCAGGCAATTATGCTTTTGCAATACATCCAACATTTTTTTTCTTACTCGTGTGATGCGGTTTGCTTTTTGTTCTGATGTTTTTGTTATTTGTGTTTTTTTTCATTTTGACGACCCAAGGTGACTCGATCGTTGACTCTTGAGTTCTCATCTGGTTAAATAAATAAATAAAAACTTGGACTAGCGAGTTGGTTCGGACTTTTATCGCAGTGTCTGATTGACCGGTTGACCATGGTGAGACGTCGGGTGAGTATTGGGGATGGTGATTGTGGGGAGCGGTGGTGTAGCGGTTAGCGCGCTGCGCTACGAACCCGGCCACCCGAGTTCGATTCCCGCTCACGACCAGTGACGATTATCTGAACCGGTCATGGGCCTCCCCTAGGTCGACTCAGCGTCTAATGAGTGCCTAGTGTGGTGTAAACATCACCACTGGGGAGACAAAGACGGCCGGGCGTGGTGTTGGCCACCCATCTCCTCGTGTGCCGTGCCGGCCTTCATAGGTACTCGCTAACAGCACTTGCCCCTACAGTCTGCTAAGGCTACACGGGGCGATCTTTGTCTTTTGTGAGCTGTTGGTGATTGTGGGGGTGTCGGTGATTGCGGGGAGTGGTGGCACAGCGGTTAGCGCGCCACCCCACGAGCCCACTGACAGCTGTGACGATGATCTGGACTAGCCACGAGCCTCCCCTCGGTCGACTCAGCCTCATACAAGTACCTGGTGCAAAGGCTGTTGGGATTGGTGCTGGCTTCCAAGCCCTTGTTCGTGTGCTCACTAAAATTGAATTCTCCAACAGTCTGTGAAGGCTATACGGGGCAACTTTGTCTTTGGTGGTGGTAGTCGGATTACGATAGTGTTGGCGGGCGGGTGATGATGTACGTTGAACTTCTTTCGCACCTTACGTAGCCAACCTTGCTAATGTGGTGGTGGTGGTGGGGGGTGTAATTCTGGCGATGGTGGCGGACGACAACGACGATGATTGTGGTGGCTGCTGCTCTGATAGGGCAGTGCCTCTGCGTGACACGCGAGGATGAATCAAGGGCGCGCCCTCTCTCTCTCTCTCCCTCTCCCTCCGTCTCCTCTCGCGTTTCATCGTCGGCTCCTGTGCAGCGACAGAGGAAGCACCACGCACAGCAGCCAGCGTCGCGTTTCCCAATGCGCGCGCGTGTACACTGCGCGTGTCCACTCTGCGTGCAAGAAGACACAAGACTGCAGCTGGCCAGACTCCACGCAATGCTCAAACATACACCCCACACAGATTTTAATATGAACTCATATTCGTCAATAACAAAAATGAAAAGTATATAATTATTAGACGTTTCAGGCACTGGCCCTTCTTCGTAGCACGTAAACAGCGAGCCCAGAGAGATGGTGGCTGATACGCGTTGGGCACTGCGCGACCATGGTGCCCAGTGACATTTGTAACAACGATTTTTGATGACCTCGTTTTTTTAAATTGGCATATCAATAGTTACACTAACAGTAGATACAGTATTGAGAAATATAAAAAAAACCTTAAGTATATCTAGAAATGCTGCTATGAAATAAACTAATGTTAAATTACATTTTTTTTATTTTGCCGGTACATTGCATCGTGGAATATTTGTTCGTGTGAGTGCAAGGCACAACACGCTGCATAGTTTATATTTACAACCAAATACATCATCCTGATTAATGTACCCGTTCTTGGGACCTTTTTACCAGTAACAAAGTATGAAAAAACTAAAATAGGGTTTTACCATTTCTGGCCATGAAACAGGCGATGTTTAAATGTTCAAACACCAAATAGAAACCTTGGCAAAAAATCAAGTCTGCAATAACCACACGTACTTGCAGGTGAACATGCAAACACACATGCTCTGGTTATTATTATTATACGTACGTTGTCTTTGAAACTGATTGGCCTACACTAAAGACATCTTTCTTTAGGGTCTAGTCTCAGCATGTTTGTTTGCATGTTCATCACAAGTACTGAAAATGTTGATACTCCGACTGATGCTCCTGCTGTTGTGGAGTGACTCATGCAGCCAGCTATGGCTGCAGAGTTTGGTGGTACATGTTGTTTATGTCGTTTATTGTGAAAATTCGGTCACAGTTCCTATGATCACTGTTACATTGCTTTTATGGCTTTATTTTTGTGATTTCGAAAAGTTTTTTGGTTTTGCCATGTTTGTTTGTTGTAGTACGGAGTTAGACTGATGGCCTTAATCTAAGTTGTCCTTTGCTTGTTGTTGTTGTTTGACTTGCATCCCACTGGGATTTTTGCATATAGCGTTGGTGTACGGTGCTTTTGTGGAATATTTTGTCGTCTTTTCCTGGATTTTCTGTTTGCACATAGTCACATAGTCACTTTAAGATGTTTTCTTGTTCATGTTTTTGTTTTTTGTTTGTTGCAGTTTCACCCGATTTAAGAGCCGAATGGCTCACAGGGCTATACCAAATAAATGAAACTGAAAAAAAACTGAAAAAAAACTCTGTGTGGTTAATGCAGACTTGATTCCTTGCAAAAGGTATCCTTTTGGTGTCTGAACATCTGAACGCCTCCTGTTTTATTTAAAGTAAGGGTAAAAGCTAATCTTGTTTTTTTGTCGTACCGGATCTTGTCACATTCTCTGCAGCTAAGCAGAAGTGAGCCTGTGTAGTACGAGGATGGGATTGTTAGAGCCTAACTTTAAGGACATAAACCGCAAATGCCAGGAAACTTACCTTCCCCGAGTCCTTTATTATGATAAATTTCAAACGTTTGTGCGTTAGAATCAAGAAAATAAATGTAATGATGATAATAATACAATAAACGCCACTGCTGTGAATGCATAAACTTGTTTTAAAGTTATTATTACTGAAATAAAGTGTGTTTACACAATTCCAGTCGTTCCCAAAAATTGATTTTACACACGCACACTCATCACCTGGCACCACGCCGGTGTACTTTGCTTTACAGATCACGAACAACCTCAACTCTCTGGTCTCTGCGGCGGCGGCAGCAGCGGCCTTTCTCGAGCTCTGCCACTTTCCTCTGCTCCCCTCTCCCCTTCTTCCTCCATCCTCCCCTTCTTCCTCCATCCTCTCCCCCATTCACAATCAACCACCCCCCACCCCCACACGCCACACACCTGCTCCTTGTTAAAGGACGACTGCCTCCCCTCCACGTGCACCTCGCAAGCCGTCAACAACCGCCGTTAGAGCCACGAGGTGGCGGTGATTCTCACCACGGCGCTCGTGCCAGGCTAGGTGCACTTTAAGGCCCGCTGGCAGCAGGTCACGGAAACAGACCCGGGTACCATGGAGTTGACCGAGATGACTGGCAGATACACCAACTGTGCTCTCCGCTTTGCCAACTTATTGAGCCTCTAAATCCCCGTGTCTCTTGCCATCATTGTCAACCTCATTCTGCCTTGAAGTGCTGCCCCTATCGGCTACGGCACACGTGATACCTCCAAATAAGCGCGCTGACGTCACAACACCCATCAAATCTCATTCCACCGTTACACTTCAAGGCCACCTGAATTAATGAACACATTTGTATACAATTTCTACTGTAGAATTAACTGTGCTGTTAATGCAATGAATATCCACTTGTGTTCATAACAGGAGGATACCACGTGTTGTAGGCTTGGGCTTTGAGGAGCCCAGGAGATGGCGGTACAGCAATGGATTAATGAATCTATCTGTGCGTGACTTTTAGCGTTGCCCGCCTTCAATGAGCAGTGACTCTGACGCGCCTTTCGTGTTCTACGAAGAGCTTCTGCTGTGGACACCAACACTGTCCCTGAGTCCGGTGTTCGATTCTTGACGCTGGAGCTTCGTCCTCTCTCCAACCGCCCCTTCCCTCCTCGTGCTCTCCCCCTTTGATATTCCTCGAGGCCCCCTTTCTCGAAGGTTCGCTCACCCCCATTTCCCTCCGCCAATCCTCGTCCTCCTTCTCTGAGTGTAGGCCAATCAACCGTTACCCCCCCCCCCCCCCCCCGAAAAGTCCACCCTCGTTTCCCCGCCTTTGAACTTTGAATTTCTCTTCCAGTCAGCTGAAGTCTCCAGCCGTAACAAATCGTCTTTGAGGTCTGCTAGAGCACGTGGCAATTCCTCGCCATCACTCTTCAAGTGACTCGACCGGTCTCAACGCTGCCGATCTCCCAAGATCCGGCGAGGTGGATGTTGCCATGGTGATTGAGAGGGAAAATGTAAAAAAAAAATTACGAAATGATGAACGAAGCAAAGTGCCGACTACACCGAGCATCTTCTCGTTTCCACTGATCGTAAAAAAGAGAGAAAGGGACTCTTTACTGTTAATGCTCAAAAGGCACATTTTGTTGCAAAATAGGAGCGACAAAAAGTTGTCCGGACCGTTTTTGTTGTTGTTTCTTGACTGACAGACCCAGATTCATACGTCCGTTATTGGTTAGGAATTAATCTTTGCGGAAATTGATCTTAGGAGATGTCTTAATGGGGGCGCTGCAGTCCAAACGCACGGCGGCCGAGCCAAATTCTGCAGTCAGCAGACACGGACGACTCAGCACGATCACCCCAGCCAGCCGGCCTCTCTAACACACGGGAGACCGCGGGTGAAAAAACAAATCACACAAAGACCACGGCCGTAGGTTTTCGCGGTCGACAGCCTCTCCGACGCTGCTTTCGTCCGACGTTTCGCGCCAAGCCCTCTTCGTTCCCGAAGCGCGCTCAGCGGCACGTGCGCGATCGCGTGCCTTGCTGTGCCGCGTTCAGTCTTCAGGTCGTCTCTCTCCCTTCTCCCCCTTTAGCCCCGCGTGCGAGGGGAGGCTTGAGCACGCCAGCCGGCTGCGGCGAGCTGCTAACCCAGGCTCGCGGACTCGCTCGCTGCAGCTCGCAGCGAGAATGCACGGCTGCGCAGCGTTCCATTATCATTAGGCGAGACAGCGGAGTGTTTCTGCTGCGCCCTATATCTATTCTGTGTGCGAGCGAGCGAGCGAGTGCTCGCGCGAGTAAAGAGATGGGGAGCGTCCTAGGCACAGCTATAGGACGATGCACCACCTGCAACCACGCCACAGCGAGGTCACTCGGGGATTGATGGCCCTAATCTTGACGTCCGTTTAAAGCTGAACCTCACGGGCAATACGCGCAATGCCTCTTCCCCCCCCCCATCGCTCTCCCACTTAAAAATCCGCAAGCGGCTTCCTTTCCTATTCATTTTTTTTGTTTCGTATAAATATTCCGCAACCCACCCCCCCCCCGCCCCCCACGGTGTTTGTGTAAATACGAGCGCGTGTGTTAGCGCTGGGAAGTATTTTTTTTTTGCACATGATAGAAAAAATAAATTGGTATCCAGAGACCGTTACGGTCAATTCTTGCGTAATAAGATAAAGCAATTTATCCCGACAACACGACGCAGGGCAAAATAGGCACGCCTCCAGACGAAGGCAGTTCATTTCTCCACTGCCAGCGGTTATGATGGGAGTAGTTATTTCGTTTTGATTATCTCACACTTTGCCTGCTGCTCGTGTCCCTTATAATGTCAACATGTAACCGCCCACCTCCGCCGCTGCTGCTGAAACTCTACGGAACACGAGCTCTGGCTTGACCCCCGTGATCACCACTCGCCCCGCTCTCGCATCGCCTGCCGAGCACTGCCGCAACACGCGTTCACATCGTCGCAAGTCGGTGCTTTAGTACCCCTCCGTGCACCGCCTATCGGCAGTTGCGGAGCGATGAATCGATGTACGTACGCTGCGTGTTGAACTTTCTTTCGCACCGTACGTAGCCAAGCGCGCTAATGGTAGGTGCGGTTAAAGGACATCAAAACTCAACACAAAACGCAGTTCCCTAGTGTACGCGTGTTAAACTTTTTTTTCGCACCGTGCGTAGCCAAGCGTGCTAATCGGAGGTGCGGCGGAAGGACAACAAACTAACACACACAACACATTTTCCGGAGGGTTAGCTGGTGGCCATGGAACTCGATCAACCGCGGGAGCGAGGCTACGGCGTCGTTGACAAGGCGTGGACGAGCGGTGACGTCGCTGCTGCTCGTTGCAGACGTTCGCGGTTCGAACCCAGTAGTCGGCACCTGGTAAACACCGCGTGTGTTCGAACCTTAAACACACACGGTGCTGGCCGCTACTGCGGTGGACATTGGCGATACCCAGCGGAGAGCCAAACGGAATAACAAAAAAACAAATGCACCAGGCATCAACTCGTCAGAAAACACGAAAAACTACAAACTTCGTGCAATAAATTCTCATAGCCGTGAGCTTTTTTGTGTCAAGCGCTGATACACTCCGAGTGTTCACCGGCCGAGAGGGATGGAGACCGCGGCGTAGTCGAGAAGCAGCAAGCACGCCCGTGCCCGTGGGCGCGTTATATTTGGCGCAGATCCCACGTCGTTACTTGAATGAGATTAGGTCACGTGTGCCAGCGCCACGCTCCAAATTTTGGCGAATTTGAGAAATTGCTTGCAAATGACTCGAATGGGAAGCCAAATTACAACACCGCCCCCCCACTCCACTTCCCCCTCCCCGCCGCAGTGGATGAGTGCCCGCTGGCTGGCTTGTGCTGCATGCACCTTGTGCCGAAACGGGGCAGCTCCCACCGGGGGAGGGGGGGGTCCCCTGTCTGCTGCAGCAAGCCTCACGAGATGCACCGCATTGGTGGCGGCGTATTGATGTTAAAGTGGCGACGGTAACTGATTATAACGATGATATGATGATGTGTCTGTTGAAACGTTATGCTATTGTATCCACGATCGGAGGGCTTGCACAAACACAAATTAATAACGCGCTCGTATTTCAAGAAGCGGACGCAATGCTCGATCGAATACTCGGAGGCTCGGGGCCAGAGCTCAAAGTCATTCGTACGAGAGCCTGAACAGGTGAGAGAGAGAGCCTGAACCAGGTGACGGCGTGAACCAGATGAGAGCCTGAACCAGGTCAGAGCCTGAACCCGGTGATAGCCTGAACAGGTGAGAGAGAGAGCCTGAACCAGGTGACGGCGTGAACCAGATGAGAGCCTGAACCAGGTCAGAGCCTGAACCCGGTGATAGCCTGAACAGGTGAGAGAGAGAGCCTGAACCAGGTGACGGCGTGAACCAGATGAGAGCCTGAACCAGGTCAGAGCCTGAACCCGGTGATAGCCTGAACAGGTGAGAGAGAGAGCCTGAACCAGGTGACGGCGTGAACCAGATGAGAGCCTGAACCAGGTCAGAGCCTGAACCCGGTGATAGCCTGAACAGGTGAGAGAGAGAGCCTGAACCAGGTGACGGCGTGAACCAGATGAGAGCCTGAACCAGGTCAGAGCCTGAAACCCGGTGATAGCCTGAACAGGTGAGAGAGGGAGCCTGAACCAGGTGACGGCGTGAACCAGATGAGAGCCTGAACCAGGTCAGAGCCTGAACCCGGTGATAGCCTGAACAGGTGAGAGAGAGAGCTTGAACCAGGTGACGGCGTGAACCAGATGAGAGCCTGAACCAGGTCAGAGCCTGAACCCGGTGATAGCCTGAACCAGGTCAGAGCCTGAACCCGGTGATAGCCTGAACAGGTGAGAGAGAGAGCTTGAACCAGGTGACGGCGTGAACCAGATGAGAGCCTGAAGCAGGTCAGAGCCTGAAACCCGGTGATAGCCTGAACAGGTGAGAGAGGGAGCCTGAACCAGGTGACGGCGTGAACCAGATGAGAGCCTGAACCAGGTCAGAGCCTGAACCCTGTGATAGCCTGAACAGGTGAGAGAGAGAGCTTGAACCAGGTGACGGCGTGAACCAGATGAGAGCCTGAACCAGGTCAGAGCCTGAACCCGGTGATAGCCTGAACAGGTGAGAGAGCCTGAACCAGGTGACAGCGTGAACCAGATGAGAGCCTGAACCAGGTCAGAGCCTGAACCCGGTGATAGCCTGAACAGGTGAGAGAGAGAGTCTGAACCAGGTGATAGTTTGAACCAGGTGAGTCCCAGGACAGGTGAGAGCGTGAACCAGGTTAAAGCCTGAACCAGATGAGAGCCAGGACAGGTGAGAGCCTGGGACAGGCGAGACTTGAGCTGTCGCTTGGATGCGGGACGGTGCTTGGATGAACGAGAGGTGCGTGGGCTACCCTCGGACGTGACACCACCGCAAGGTGAGCAGAGATGACGGTGATGGTTTCACGGCTTGGGGGGGGGGGACTTGGCGCGAGTGGGTTGGCTCTCAGGCACCGTTGCCACATTTTCTTGCCGTCTCCCCGAGCTCTGTTGCTTTCCAGAGCGCGGCTCGTGGTTTTGTTGTTGTTGTTGTTGTAGCGACGTTCTCCACAATAACCCTCACAAGAACGCGAGCGGACGTGAGTTTAAGAGGCACTCCGGACAAGACGTCTCGCGCTCTCGTCTGACCGCGTCGACTTTTAAAATCCTTTATATTAAGTTCACTTGCTTGCTTGCTTGCACGCTTAAGACCGTGCAAATCTTTCGGTCGTGTTTTAACCCACTTGCCGTGATCCAATCGAGCTGACATTTTGCACACAGACTCGTTGTGCGTGACAATTTATTTTCGTGAAAAAAAATTTCCAAAATTTTTCCAAAAATTTTCACTTTTTAGGATTCTTTTTTTCATATTTAATTTTAAATACCAATGTGATAAAAATGAAACTCTTACTCAAGAAAAACAGAAATGAATAATAAAATAAAACCGATGCCACGCATATAAAGGATTTATAGTGAAAAACTTAGTTTTTACGGGTTAATTTTTTTGAGTTCACAGGGCAAGCGGGGGGCGTCTGCAGAGAAACGACAAATGGTGTGCGCCGAAGTTGTTTTCAAAGCCGGGCAGCCGGCCGCAGTTAGCCCGAGCCGCAAGAATAAATTGGTACCGCTTTAAGGTGGTTCAAAATATTAACGGCGCCA
Source organism: Lampetra planeri (assembly GCF_965212315.1). Lineage (NCBI taxonomy): Eukaryota > Metazoa > Chordata > Hyperoartia > Petromyzontiformes > Petromyzontidae > Lampetra > Lampetra planeri. Next base: position 2,552,743 of record NC_136148.1, read on the forward strand.
ATTCCTTTATACGGGCCAATGAAAGTGATTTAGTTATCGATAGTAGCCATTTGGAAGTGGTTTCCTATTTCCAAAAAATATCACTTATGGTTAAAAGCCCATTCGAAAGCACAGCGAGGCTTTGCCACCTCGGGTGGTGGCATTACGTGGAATGTCCAGGACCCAGGGATGGATTGCATTGGCAGTGATGCGAGTTCACGCTTATGAGAAAATCTCGCCCTGAATGCACCCGATCGCCATCAGATGTCGAATGCTGAAGTTAGCGGTTCGGCCTTGTTCACACGTGGATGGGGATACCAGATGTTGTAGACTTGTGCTGCGGGGTGGCGAAGAGTTGGCCGTACGGCAATTGTTTAATCTATATGTGCTTAGCGCTGAGTGTTACCCCATGCTGTGCGTGTGGGTTTTCTCCGGGTACTCGCCTTTCTTCCCCACTAATTTATGGAATTGGGTCGACAGCCAAAGCAGGGTTTCCTCCTGAAAAAAGAAGAGTCTTGAGACCAGGATGAGCCTTACCTGTAAACAGTCTTGAGAATCAGGATGAGCCTTACCTGTATAAAGTGTTGAGAGTCAGGATGGGCCTTACCTGTATTAGTCTTGAGACTCAGGATGAGCGTTACCTGTATCAAGGGCATCCTGGAACAGACAGGGATAACTATGCACGCTACAGGTCCCTTCGCACATACAAGCAAGGGTGGCCTTCTGTATTTTTAATTGGAGACCAAAATACCGTGATCAATTAGGGCCCCTTTGTGCCCCTTAATTTGGGCAAAGTGATGGACCACGGATTTTCCAAATTCACCGGCCAACACGTGAACAACACAGGAAATTAAAGAGCGCCCGGGCGCGTGCATGCACGCACACCAATCGATAAACCGAATCAATCCCGTCATTTGGAAGAAGGCGAGGGCCCGGACGGCAATGACCTGGGGAGGCCTTCATCCAGCAGTGAATAAATCATGACTGGATTATACTAATAATGATGATGAAAGGCACATTATGGGGTGGGGGGGAGGGGACACACATATCAATGTTTGCAACAGTGACCTGCATAGCTCTCCGACGCGTTTGTTGGGACGTGTCACGTGATGCTCATCAGTATCTCTCCGCCGCTAGTATATTTTATTTTTGGCTTACCCAGGGTGAGGCCCATTGGGCTAAAAAAAAACAGCTTCTTTTATTTATTTTTCTCCTTCTCAAGGCTCACATTATAGCAGCTCCATCTGGATTAAAATTTCGCAATTTTTACTTTTCAGGATTCCACATTTTCCCAAGAAGCTTCGGGTGCAGTTTCTCCCCGTTGGTTATAGCGTGGTTGGCTGCGTACGGTGCGAAAGAAGTTCAACGTACGTACATACAGCACACCTCCCTGTCCGATAAATGGGATGAAAGCAGGGCATGCCCGTGAGATATTATTATATATATATACACACTGTATATACACAATTTACTTTCGTAACAATGATTCTATTTTTCATTATAAAATACTATGTGTTAGAGAATTGCTACCGTTGGCAGGCGATGTTAAGTTTATTCGTTGTATTTTACCTCCAGGAAAATAGGCACAGACCACTGAGGAAACATCGACAGAGACAATGACAAAGATCCCCCGTGTAGCCTCAACAGACTGTTGGGGGTAAGCTCCGTTCGCGTGCACCTACGAAGGGCGGCACGGTACACGAGGGGGTGGGTGGTCAGCACCACGCCCGCACGCCTTTGTCTCCCCAGTGCCAACACATCGCACCAGGTACTAATTTGAGGTTGAGTCGACCTAGGGGAGGCCCAGGACCGGTCCAGATAATTGTCACTGGTGACGCAAGACACACGCACATGCACAACCACAAGCCGCATGTGCTACTCCATGGGCTTATTTTGTTTGCGCTTGTGCTGGGCAGCTCTCCGACGCGTGCTCGGTACGATGTCAGACGTTTCGCTTCCCGTGCCGGAAGCTGTGTGAGAGACCTCACGCCGAACAACCTCCCGCGTGGCACAACCCCCGAAAATCGCACCTCTGAACTGATCCCACACAAAAGTTCCAGGGCAGGCACATAACTGATGTGCCTTGTGGGATATCCGTGCGATGCATACTTACAATCCGTGTGTGCAAGTATGCGTGTGTGCAGACGGTTCGAACGATTTTAGCTAGGAGGACTCTCTTTAAAAAAAAATCGTATTCGATTAAGGCATTCGCATGTAGTGTCGGTTACAGGGGTTGTTAGATCATACTTCACCGAGGAATCACCAACCAACACTTGAACAAGGGTTCATCAATAATAATAGGGTTTTTCCCCTTTTTTTCTGGCAACAAAACTGAAACCTTTTTACAAGGACTCATGTCTGCATTAACCACAATACTTGCAGTCAAAATGCAAACAAAAACACATTATGATAATATATGCATTGTCCTTGAAACTGATTGGTCCACACCAAGGGACGGCTTTCTTTTGAGCCTCGACCCAATTGGTGCTCGACCAGAGGACGCCAAAAGGCGTACAGCTCAAAGACAATTCACTAACAAAGTAATGAGGGCTCGGGGTGAGTATCTACATCATTAGACCTCCTTTTCCAGTACCAAAATATAATGTTACATCGACTCAGAGAGACCCACATACTCGCATAGATTGAAAACTCTAGACTGGAAACGAATTTCTTTAGAGCGGCTTTTTGTGCTTGGTTTGTTGTCCCTCCCCGGCACCTCCGATTAACACGGTTGGCTTTACGTACGGTGCGAACCAAGTTCAACATGCGTACACGCACGAGGGAACGACAACCTTCGCACCCATCCTGTCGCCACCGCCGCCACGTGCGTAGACGGGCGCTAAATCCGCGTCGCGAAACAACCAGAACAAATACGGCAGCACTCAAATCTGCGCAGCGAGAGAAACACTGGGGAATAACCTCTCCATTTTTCTTTTTTTACAAGGCATTTCCAATGTTAGGATTCGACTGAGATACGGGTGAGAAAAAATAAAAACATTTGAAACGATCTAGAGAGTAAAAACAACAACCAAAAAAAAACCTCACGCAATATTAAACATTATGGGAACCTCATTTGCCAGTAAAAATATGATAATTGGTTTTTTACCCTTCTATCTGGCAACAAAACTTACACCTTTTTACAAGGAGTCATGTTTGCATAGACCGCAATACCTGCAGTCATAAATACAAACAAAAGACATAACTCTGATAATGTGCACTGTCCTTGAAGTTGATTGGTCCACACCCGAGACAGCTTTCCTAAGAGCCTAGTCTCACATGGGTTGGACCAGATGACGCCAAAAGGCGTCATCTGGCGTCATCTGGTCCAACCCATGTGAGACTAGGCTCTTAGGAAATCAATCAACTTTAAGGACAGTGCACATTATCAGAGTTATGTCTTTTGTTTGTATTTATGACTGCAGGTATTGCGGTCTATGCAAACATGACTCCTTGTAAAAAGGTGTCAGTTTTGTTGCCAGATAGAAGGGTAAAAAACCAATTATAATATTAAACATTTCAAAGGGCCCTGCTTTTAGTGCTTTGCAATGATGTGTTTTTTTTGGCAAGGGATGTTGATGAATGTCGACGCGTATTCATTTTATTGTAAAATCGCCACCACCGTCGTGTCCTTATCGAGGTGGGCACAGCGCCCAGGTAATTATGCCGTTGTCTTGACTTTCTGAAGGTGTTTCACGAAGAACGACAAACATAAAACACTCCGGGACCATCAAAATCCCTCCGAGGACATCACCAGAAAATGTTTCCACCAAAGACCCCGGACGTCAATGCATTTTTTTGGGTCCGCTATTCTTTTTTTTATTCATTTGTCCCCCAAATTATGCAAAAAGGTTGAAGTTGCGAGGCGTCCTCTTTATGCTTTGCTTTATATTCGTCCGTTCCAGCGGGAGGAGAGAAACTGCAGCTTTGATCCACGCTGGAGCGAGTTTGATGGGCCGAATGGCCTTTCCACGTCCCATAGCGTCTGTGACACCAGCATGAAGGGAAGCTGATGCTAAAGCGCTCCGTCGTGTGCGCACCACCGGCGAGCGCTTAAAAAAAAGACATTACAGCCAGCGTGGCATGAAAAGGGATGTTTTTTTATTCTTCTAAAAGGTAACGCTAATATGTTGTAATTCCTTTGAAATACGGCAACGTGATTGGAAATGCCAAAGACCCAAGGTCAGAAACGGTAATATTCGGCGGAACGAAATCGAGCGCAATTTGAGCGGACGTCATTGGCAAACGTCGGGCAGAATGAACGTCGGTGCGTGGCCCATCTCCGATGGTCGGTTAAAACCTGTCGCCGTGAAACATTTCTGAAAAAAAAATCGCTGCGGCGGTGGCAACGGGTGGCAAGAGCAACCTCCGCCGTCGACGGCTTTGAACAAAAAGATTTCTGTGCCAAAGGAATTTACTTTTCTGGGGGATAGCGGCCGTGCAGGTGGCACAATCCCTGCCCATGCCACCCACGAGTGGCGTAGCTGAACGTCGACATTTGTATTTTGCATGTATGTTGCATGTATGTTGCATGTATGTTGAACTTCATTGGAACCTCATTTTCCAGTAAAAAATATGATACTTGTTTTTTTACCCTTTTATCTGGCAACAAAACTGACAGCTTTTTTTTACAAGGAGTCATGTTTGCATAGACCACAATACCTTCAGTCATAATGCAAACAAAAAACACAACTCTGATAATGTATGCACTGTCCTTGAAGTTGATTGCCGTCTCGGGTGTGGACCAATCAACTTCAAGGACAGTGCATACATTATCAGAGTTATGTTTTTTTTTTGCATTATGACTGCAGGTATTGTGGTCTATGCAAACATGACTCCTTGTAAAAAAGGTGTCAGTTTTGTTGCCAGATATAAGGGTAAAAAAACAATTATCATATGTTGAACTTCTTTCGCGCCATACGTAGCCAGCCGCGCTAATCATAGGTGCGGGGGACGGACAACAAACCAAACACAACAATCAGTTTTAAGTAAATTAGTTTTCGATCTACGTGAGTCTCTGGGTCTCTATGCGAGTCTTTGGGTCGCGATGAGTCTGTGGGTGTCTGTGTGACTCTGAGTCTCTGGGTCTTTGTATGTATGTATGTTGAACTTCTTTCGCACTGTACAATTTTTCCACGGGTCCTCCGGGTTTCCCCTTTAACTTTAGAAACCTGCGTTTAGAGTATTTGGCTGCTATAAATGTGCACGTGGTAAGCCACCTTGTTGAGCAATCATTTGTGGCCAGGTCAATTCTGAAAAAGAGATATGTAGCTCAGTGGGCCTTACCTGGTAAAATAGTAAATTGTATAATCAATAATTAAAAGTCCTCGTGATACTTTTTTTTTATTCTGCAGCCAGTGTCTGGTACACGGGGCCACGCTGCCACGCGTGATCTTTTCGAACGGATTCTTCACTTCGTGACATGCCACAAATTGCACAATTGGAATTGGTTGGGGAAAAAAGACCAACAAAAACACATAAAAGAGAAAATCCAAGTGGCCTGTGCTCAAAAAACTAAAATAATGACATTAATAAAAGAAGCAATTAGTCTTGATACATTTTTTGCTCAGAGGTTGCAATTAAGCACACGGAGGCTTCTCATGTGCACAGATACCCAAAAACTCAAACGGAATGCATGAGTGATGAAAGGGTGGGCTTATTACTGGTAATTACGGGTGAATTGTTAAAATCCAGGCTCGCTAATTACGCCTACTGGGATAAGAAGCCACCACGTGGTAAATAAACAGAGCCTCTTTAAGCCTCAGAAGCTGTAGGTGCACAACTATTAGCCTCATTAAGTCGGCGCGTTCGCTCTTCCCGTCTGCCCTGTCGGGCCCCTGAGCTCGCCTACGGCAGAGGCGCCACGCGCGGTCGCAGACGTCACCGGCAAGCGACGCAAATTCTAGATTTGAAGCTTTCGTGACTGCAAGGATTCATACTCTTAGGTTTTTTTCGGTAAAGTCACGTAGGTAAAAATAAAATAAAAAATCTAGATTTGAAGCTTTCGTGACTGCAAGGATTCATATTCTAGGTTTTTTTCGGTAAAGTCACGTAGGTAAAAATAAAATTAAAAATCTAGATTTGAAGCTTTCGTGACTGCAAGGATTCATACTCTTAGGTTTTTTTCGGTAAAGTCACGTAGGTAAAAATAAAATTAAAAATCTAGATTTGAAGCTTTCGTGACTGCAAGGATTCATATTCTAGGTTTTTTTCGGTAAAGTCACGTAGGTAAAAAATAAAATTAAAATTCTAGATTTGAAGCTTTCGTGACTGCAAGGATTCATATTCTAGGTTTTTTTCGGTAAAGTCACGTAGGTAAAAAATAAAATAAAAAATCTAGATTTGAAGCTTTCGTGACTGCAAGGATTCATATTCTAGGTTGTTTTCGGTAAAGTCACGTAGGTAAAAAATAAAATTAAAATTCTAGATTTGAAGCTTTCGTGACTGCAAGGATTCATATTCTTAGGTTTTTTTCGGTAAAGTCACGTAGGTAAAAAATTAAAATTGAAATTAATAAAAGTAAAATAAAATAAAAATCACGACGTTTCGGAGGCAACACAAGCTTCCGTCTTCAGGTGGAACCGTCACAGCACGCTTGCTGTAATTTTTTACCTACGTGAGTTTACCGAAAAAACCTAAGAATATAAAATAAAAAATTACTAAAAGTATTTTTATGATTACTTTTAGTAATTTTTAATTTTATTTTTTACCTACGTGACTTTACCGAAAAAAACCTAAGAGTATTGTCACGCAAAGACAAAGATCCCCCCGTTTAGCCTCAAGATACTTTTTTTGGGGGGCAAGTGCCGTGAACGAGTAGCACCTATGTAGCACAGGGCGGCACACGAGAGGGACGAATGGCCAGCACCAGGCCCGGCCGCCTTTGTCTCCCGAGTGGCGATGTTCACGCACTGCACCAGGTACTCGCGAACTTCGGGTCGCCGGGTTCGTAGCGCGCAGCGTGCTAACCGCTACACTGCCGCTCCCCACAGCACAGACACACACAGACACAAAGGGACGCACGGAAATCACGCACACACACACATTCGGCAGTACAGCAAGTTGGTGAACCCGTGTGTTTAGCGGACGTGTGCGTAGCATCGTCACCCGGGCATGCCCTTGGAGTGAGCTCTGCCCGGGTGTCACCTCGTTGTGCCCGAGTGATGAAGATGATGATTCTCGTAAGTGACGAAGCTAATCAGAAGGACCATCGGCCGGCCTACACCAAACACCAACAACAGCAGCAGCAGCAGTCGGCTAGCTCCATACAATCGAGGGAGAAAGCGCAATTCTTCATTAATTTCCTGAAGAGGCTCCCAGCATGTGGAGTGAAACGTCGGACACGGCGCCGAAGGACACGCCGTACGACCGTGAAGACGCGTCGGGGAGCTGGACACAGACGTCGTCCCATCGACTGTCTCCCTCCATTCCTCACCACGAGCCACACTTGGCCATGCACCGCACCAGGGACCTCCCCCCCAACCCCCCCCCCCAATCCCTCCCGAACCCCACCCCCCACTCCTACTCCCAACCCCACTCCCAACCCCAACCCCCCCCGAACCCCACCCCCAACTCCACCACAACCCCCCTAACCCCACCACCCAACCCCAAACCACCCCCAACTCCACCCCCCCAACCCCACCCCCAACTCCACCCCCCCAACCCCACCCCCAACCCCAATCCCCCCAAGCCCACCCCCAACCCCACCCCCAACCCCACCCCCAAACTCCACCCCAACCCCCCAAACTCCACCCGACACCCTTCCCAACCCCACCCCACCCCCTTAATATGAACCCCAAGGGGTGGGTGGGGGGTTCCTAAAGAAGCCGATCCTCATGACGAGTCGAGGCGCAGCCCCCCCTCCCCCCCTCGCGTGCGCACGCAGCGCGGAGTCGTTCTCCTCGTAAGCGGAGAACTCCCTCGTGGCGGCAAGTCTAACGAGGATAATGAAGGAGGCAATGAAAAATAGATCATACGTGCATCACGAGCCGCCTCCACCCTCCCACCACCACCACCAGCACCGCATCGCATTAAACAACGGACTGTTGGGGCAAGTGCTGTTCGCGAGTAGGGCCTGTGAAGGCCGGCACGGTGCCACTGACGGGGTGGGTGTGTCCAGCACCACCCGCCCGGCCACCTTTGTCTCCCCAATGCTGATGTTTACTCACCGCGCCGGGTACTCGTTTAAGGCCGAGTCCGACCTGGGGGGGGTGGGGGGCGTGGCAGGTACCGGTTCAAATTGTCTTATGGTGCATGCACATGACTTTAAACCCCTCGCCAAACCTCCTACGCATTTCACAAGTAGTACTAATCGCATATCTGCATTTCCCATAAATATGCTAAAATCCTCTTGATTTGCAAATTATTTTGTCAAGGCGCTCTTCGCCCCTCCATCCCAGCTTAAATAGTCGCTCCAAGCCTGGGGCTTGTCATTCAGACTCTGTCTCCTCGACAGACCTGTTCTCCACCTGAGGACGGCTACTTGCGTTGTGGCCGAAACGTCGTGAGAATTATTTTATTATGTTTTATTATTTTTATTATTTCCATTCTACGTGACTTTACCGAAAGAACCAAGATGTCTTATGGTTGTTATTATTTTACTTGCATCCCAATGGGATTTTTGCACACAGCGTTGAATTGCGGTGTTTTTTCTGGAAAACTTTGATGTTTTTCCTGGATTTTTCTGTTGCGTGTAGTCACTTTGAGATGTTTCTTGTTCGTGTTTTTGTTTGTTGCGGTTGCACCCGAGTCAAGAGCCGCATGGCTCACAGGGCTATACCTAATAAATGACACTGAAAACTGAAAAGCTGAAAATATTCGCCACTGGTGTTGGTCGTGAGCCGGTATTGAATTCGGGTCGCCGGGTACGTAGCAAAGTGCGGTAACCACGACGTTGCTGCTACCCTATATACCGTTTGCATGCACACCCGCAGAGGCGCAGACTTAGTACGCATGCACATGCGCGCGCGCAAGGGGCAGCTGTAAAGTTTTGCGATAGCAATATGGGAGGAACAATGAGATTGCGATGCGGTATAAACAATGAGATAGCAATACGGTATTCACAATGCTGCAGCGGCCTAACAGACCCTGCTTAAGTTCCCAATCGAGGCACCGATTGGTAAGTAGTGATTGGAGTTCAAAGGCAAGACAACATTAACCGCCGTGACCTTTGGTGCCACGATGGTTGCGTTAGTTCTAAAACGCAGCACGCTGTGGCTCGTTCAAGACCACGGCGGCGTCGTTGCTAGAAAATCCATCACTCGTACGGCATTTCGATTTGCACGAATGCAAATTGAGTGGTGGAGGAGCGGTTGACACAGTGGTGATCGCACTGCGCTCTGAAGCTGGATGAGCCGAGTGAAGTTTCCGGCCACGGATAAAATATTTGTGCAGGAGGTCGGCAATGAAGATGACAATAAGAGGCATTCTTTTTCGAATTCTGTGGAAAAACCCAACAACAACCCCGCAATATTTCAAGAGCCGCAATGCCACTGTGTGGTGAAAACGATGTCAAGAAGCGGTCCTTTAAAGAGCCGCCGCATGCGGCCATGGAGCCGTAAGTTTGCCGAGTCCTGCTCGAGTAGCATGTGACTTGTGAACCCACCCAACCGGTCCAAAAAACAAAACCCACACGGTCGATATGGCTTGGAGAGGGCCTTTATCCAGTGGTGTATTGACAAAAGGCGTTAAATTATTACGAACATCGATAAAGATGGTGTTTCAACTGAATGTTAGGTTAGAGCATCACCTGGCTCAACTGAACTTGGACTAGTGGTCATCTGACAGGGCCCTAAAGCCAGCAGTGGAAATTCCACATTTCCAGTACGTTGCTGGGCCGTGCCTGAAGGGTAATTGGTCCACGAAACAGGGCAGCGGAGTTAAATTCCCGCTCGGGAGGGTGCAAACAAATAACGTTGGAAGAAAACAAAGAGCAATTTGCGATTGTGAGCCGCGCTATCCAGTATCGCCTGTGTGTAGACTCCCAGCTCAAGCACTCCGCTGTGAGACCATGCGTGAGCGTGTGTGTCCTCGTCTTGCCTGGTAAACGAACAATCACACTGGCGCAGTGGACAAGAGTCCGCACGCATTCAAAGCGCAAGGCAAATACAGCGACTGAAATGTACATTTATCAACGGACTCTTTTACCCAGTGGCTTCTGCCACAAGAGGCCAGGCACGCGACAACAAAGAAAAACTCACCTTTTGCCCGTCCAAGAACGACGGGTGTATTGCAGTAAATCTGAAACTTGCAAGCGAAGAGCAGACCGCGACGTGATATATTCATTGCATCTATTCGCGTGCAATTTGTAAGGGCGCGGTGACACAGAGCTATTTCATTTTAAGGTTATAATCCCTTGTTCATCATGACGTCCTTTTTACTTTGATGTCTCAACAGCGTGACGGAGATCGCGTGACGTGAGGATTCTGCCTTTGTAGTGAGGGCTGTGAGTTGACGCCGAGGAGGGGGGAGGAGGCGCCTCGCCCCCCCATGTGGAATGACGTCACCTGCTCATGATTATTAATGAGGGGGGCTGGTCGACGTGGAGTGACGTCACGCGCGGGACACACAGACATTCTTGGCTCATTGTAGTAGTAAATATCCCCTGTGCAGTCTTGGACAGACTATTGGGGCACGTGCTGCTAGCAAGCAACTATTAAGACTGGCCCAGCACACAATGGGGGCTGGGTGGCCATTGTCACGCCCGGCCGCCTTTGTCTCCCCAGTGCTGAAGTTTACACACCACGCCAGGTACTCATTTAAGGCTGAGTCGACCTCACGGAGGCCCAGGATCGATGCAGATATTTGTCACCGAACTCGGGTCATCGGGTTCAGAGGGCAGCACGCTGACCACTGCACTGCCGCTGCTCCCCACACGTACGAAAGACAAGGAAAAAGATCCCCCGTATAGCCTTAAAAGCATTACTCTTTGGTTCTTTCGGTAAAGTCACGTATAAAGAGAAAATAATAAATTAAATACTAGCATACGACGTTTCGATTGCAACACAAGCAATCATCATCAGGTATAAATGAAATAGAAACACAAATCTAGTGTACTTAGAAATGTAATGCAATACAACAGAGAGTCGGATAAGATGACAGTCATCACCTTACCTGGTTGATTACGTTCTTCCTGAGAATGCTAAATTTGAGAGAGAGATAAAACACAGAACCAGAGACATATAGACAGACATATAAGTAGAGACAGATATCACAGAGATACATAGAGAGAGACGTACATACGCACACAGAGAAACCACGCCTCTGTGTCGAGGCCTGGTTGATTACGTTCTTAAAAGCATGTTGGGGCAAGGGCTGTTAGCGAGCACCTATGAATGCCAACACTGCACACGAGGGGGTGGGTGACCAGCACTGCTGTTGGCCGCGAGCGGGAATCGAACTCGGGTAGCCGTGATCGTACCGCGGTGCGCTAACCAATACACGACTACACATCCAACAACACAAACAAAGATAGATGTAAAACAGGAGTAAAACAGAAGACCTTTTTTTTTATCGCAGTACGCGTGTGCGAGGGTGGCTTGTGGGAATTGGTCGTGCACGCTGATGGAAATGGGATTGGCGTTAAAGTGAAGTTCACAGAGCAGCCCTTTACATTTGGGCTCTGCATTCTTCTAACAAGATGATCTTCACCTGGGATAAATCATGTTATCGTCCAATAACCCAGGACAAATAGACAACAGCAGCCGCCATTCGCCACCAAGTGGTGGTGACGTCACAGCTGGGCCTGTGCCAGCCCAGGTGCACTCCGAGGCCACGTGAAGTGTCGAAGGCTCGGTGACAGGGGGTCACGGGACAGACCCTGGTGCCATCAACTGACTGACTGAGATGGCTGGCAGATGCACTACCTGTGCCCCCTACTGTGCCAACTCGCTACATTTTAGCCACCCGGCGCTCCGCTCGTTGTTGTGAGCGTCGCTCCTCTGCTCTCCGTTGTTGTTGGAGGGCGACTGCCTCCAACTGCCCAGTAGCAGCGTCCTTCACGAGCCTCCTCCATAGAGGCCGAACTTGACACCGCTGGTACCAGTCATCGGCAAGTCCACTGAGCTCCACGTCCTCCCGAACCGCATCAGTCGATTTCTTCTCCAGCCCGTGTCGCACCCTTGTAGGCCCCATCTATCCGGCCAAACAGAAGCGGCTTGGGGCATGCTGTGGTTGTGCATGCGCGCACTACATGATTCTGCCAACGCAGCCTCGCCTGCCGGAGGAGCTCACCGATTGGAGTGTACCCACATGCGCACGCACCCGCGCTCACACATACACAGACGCACACAGAGACACACACAGACACACACAGAGACACACACACAGACGCACACAGAGACACACACACAGACACACAGAGACACACACAGACGCACACAGAGACACATACACAGACGCACACAGAGACACACACACAGACACACACAGAGACACACACAGACACACACAGAAACACACACACAGACACACACAGAGACACACACAGACGCACACAGAAACACACACACAGACGCACCCGATTATCCGGGCGCGAGTCCCTCGGGAGGAACATCAAAGCAAACAGCTCTTTATACTATTTTGTTCTTTCGTTAAAGCCACGTAGATAGAAAAAAATAGATCACGACGTTTCGATCGCAACACAAGCAATCTTCATCAGGTGAGACAAACAGCAGGAGAAACTGCTGAGCGGTTTCTCCTGCTGACTTTAACCGAAAGAACCAAAGAGTATGGATTCCTGCAGTCACGAAAGCATCAAATCAAGATCGAACAGCTCTTCTTCTCCGATCCGAGGGCTGTGGAGTCATCGACTGTGACTAACCCTCCACCCGCCTCTGTAGATGAGTGTTTGCTCACGAGAGCGCTCGTTTTGCTTTCTAGCAATAAGTCGAACGCGTGGCAGCGTGTGTCAGTCTCTGAGCCGTGTTCGGACCGCATTCTCCTCGTTTCTGATCTTTGATCAAGCATCACACCCCCCACCCCCTTGCCCCCACCCCGCCCCTCCACGAGTCATTCCCTCCAATTCCTAAACGTCCGCTCTCTCTGTTAGCAACACCACCGCCGTGTTTTTGCCGTTTGCTTCAAAACCACCTGGTCGCCTTGAAGGCAACGCTCCCCAAGTCACTCAATATAAATAAATAAGTAATATTCTTTATATTTTCTAAGCAGGGGTTTGCCACCCCACGCACGCCCCCCGCCCCCCCACATTTAATATGTGGCTATTGACCGAGCAATTTTAACTTGAAAACAAAACGAAATCAGCAACAACATTGGTTTAAATCAAAACCACAAAATGAAATATATCTGACACTTCTGGAGCAATTTGGGTTCCGTGGCCCAAGCGTCTGTGGCACCGCAGTGGTCCCTGTGAGCCTGAGTTTGAATCCCGCCCGCGGCTGCTAATATCGGTCGCGACTGATTAGGCTAAATGGGTCCTGAACCCCACCACGCTCCGCCCTTCACCAACCTCCCCCCCCCCCCCGCATGATTGACACAGCGTGGGGTGGCCTTCACCCAGCAGTGAATTGCCAAAGCGCCGCACATTTTATTGAAATGTGGGTGGAGCAGAATTGAATGGGCATTTTTTTGGAACCACCTATGGACATAAAAGGCAATAATAATAATAATGAAAAAAAAGTACGAGAGATAGAGAGAGAGAGGGAGGGCAATGAAGAATCAAATAATGCGCTAATTATATTCTTAGGTTTTTTTCGGTAAAGTCACGTAGGTAAAACATCAAAATTAATACAAATAAAATAAAATAAAAATCACGACGTTTCGGAGGCAACACAAGTCTCCGCCTCCGAAACGTCGTGATTTTTATTTTATTTTATTTTTATTAATTTTGATGTTTTACCTACGTGACTTTACCGAAAAAAAACCTAAGAATATGAATCCTTGCAGTCACGAAAGCTTCAAATCTAGAATTAATGCGCTAATTCCCTAGCGGGCTTTGCGAGGCTGGATGCCGGGCGTACGGCAGAGGCTGCGCCTGCTAAACGACTGCGCTCCCGAGGATTCCCGTGGAGAGAAGGGGGGGGGGTACGGATAGGGGCTTGGCCGTCCCTCTCCCGCTGGCGAGGAAAGCCGGGGTCAAAGAATTCGCACATCACAACAAAATTAAAAAGTCGATATCAAATAGGCCGATCACTCACGCAGCCGGTCGGGCAGTCTTCCAACCCTCCCACTCCTCGCCCCTCCCCCCCCCTTTCTGCCCCTTCACCCTCCAAAAAAAGACACGGGCACACACGCACCCGTCAAAACCCTGGCGTTGGCCCACAAATGTTTCGTTTGCCCTCGAGTGACCACGGAAGGCGAGCGCGCCACGGACGATGCATTAGCGGGAGCGCGGTGGAAATCGTTCATTAAAAATGAAAGCCGGCGATGGTGGGAGGGCCGGGCAGGCTGGCGGGGGGGGGGCAAGAGAGACTGGGGGTGGGGGGGGCAAGGGAGACTGGGGGGGGGGCTTGCCAGACGAACAAAACATCGCAACGCTGCGTTTGTCCTCCGCTCTCTCCGTCTCTTGAATCACAGTTCCTATGATCACTGTTACATTCACTATGAGACCTCCTTTACCAGTGGCAAAATGTAGGTTTTTACCCTTTAAACTGGTACAAAACTGACACCTTTATACAAGGCATCATGTTTGCAATAACCGCAACACAAGCAGTCAAAATACAAACAAAAAGAAACAACTCTGATAATGGTAATGATATGCACTGTCCTTGAAGTTGATTGGCTTGTGTTGCGGTTATTGCAAACATGATGCCTTGTATAAAGGTGTCAGTTTTGTACCAGTTTAAAAGGTAAAAACCTACTACCACTGTTACATTGTTTTTAAAGCTTAATTTTGGTGATTTTGAAAACGTTTTGGTTTAGCCATGTTTATTTGTTGTAGTACAGAGTTAACCTGACAACGTTAATCTACATTGTCTTATGGTCGTTATTGTTTGACTTGCATCCCACTGGGATTTTTGCACACAGCGTTGAAATACGGTGTTTTTTTCTGGAAGACTTTGCTGTTTTTTCCAGGATGTTTCTGTTGCGTGTAGTCACTTTGAGATGTTTCTTGTTCATGTTTTTGTTTTGTTGCGGTTGCATCCGAGTCAAGAGCCGCATGGCTCACAGGGTTATACCTAATCAATGAAACTGAAAAAACTCTTGGCCCAGTTCCCTGACGTGTCGCTCGTTTTCTCCCCCCGCCCCGCCCCGCCCGCCCAGCCCTCTCTCCGCCGCATTCTCCCCGACAGCCTCTTCTCTAGGAAGTATGTATCTACGTTGAAGTTCATTCGCACCGTACGTAACCGACCATTGCTTGTCGGAGGTACGGCGAAATGCGTGCCTCGTGTACTGCGGCGTCACGTGTCGTAGTCGTGGTCACGTGGCCCTCCCGACGCGTTCTCGGTGTCTGCCACGTGTTGTTGGACGTGATATCCGACGTTTCACCCCTCCCCCCCTCCATGCAGGGAACTTCTTCTGGACATTTATTTTTCAGCTCCTTTCTTGGGGAAAGACTTGAATTCTTCCAGAAATGCAATTGCCTTCCTGCAATGACTGTCGGCACGTGGACCCGAGTATCGGACGCCGTCAATGCCATAGCCACCTTTCCTGGTTCCATCACTTTTGTTTCTCAACCCTTCCTCATCTCTCGGTGTGTCTTGCCGTGTCACTCCACAAGCCTGCGCGTCTCGTACCAGCTCACACCTCTGCATTCTCTCCCACTGCCAAGCAATCTGTGCTGTCATCGGAACCAGCAATTAGCCACCTTTCTTCCCCACTAATTTGGCTTCCAGACACCAGAATCCCATCCTCCCCTTCGTCCAAACAAAACACAGCACTACGTGCGCTTGTGTGTAATTGCAGCCGGTAATGGAAGCGGCGGTTATTAAGCCTCCGTTTACGGCAGTTATTCTTAAGCGAGCCATTATGCAGTATCATTAGACAAGTTTTCACTTCCCACATCTATTTTGTAAGGCTCTGCTTTTATTTCAATTATGCTGCCGCTGTTGCTGCTGTTGTTGTCGTCGTCGTTGTTGTTGTTGTTTTTGCGCGTGTCATTTGTTTTAATTTTCATTTCTGATCTCGTTTCACAGACGATCGGGGTGGGGTGGGGTGGGGGGTGCACGCGATTCTCAATAAAAAATGAAACGTGGTCGGTGACGCGGCCATCAATCGCGACGCCGTAATTTGTGCATAATTCACCAGCTCCGAGCTCTCGCACGCCGGCGCCATATGCCGCCAAACACCCGAAAGCCAGGCTAATCGAATCTTGCGACAGGGATTTCGGCACGCTGATTTAGTATTAAAAACAACAACAGCAACAGAACGTCACAAAACACAAACAACATCAAAGGCGCCCATTGGCTGTGAAGTGCAACCCAAACTCTACCCAGTGCGCTGGGGCAGTGCGCAAATTCTAATGATGATTAAATGACTGTAGGAGCCTGAGTCAGGCGAATTAACCGTTTCGTGGGGTAGCTCCTGGTAGGGCAGTCCTCGATTTACGAAAGCGATTCGTTCCTGAGACCCGTTCGTAAGTCTAACGGTTCGTAAGTAGGAACACAGTGATCTCCTGTATATTTAAATCCCCCCACAGACACACAAACACTGACTCCCAGCACGTGGCTGGATCATTTACATCTCGTGCAGGATCGCTCAGCCGACCAAAATAGTGCCGCGGTTCAATTTGCAAGTGCGAGTTTGCGCTTTAGGTCGATGTAATTAATAAATAAATATTCAATGGAAGCTGGTCCGTAAGTGCGGGTATTCGTTAGTCGGGTGTTTGTAAGTCGATCACTATCTGTACTGGGTTATTAAAGCTGCCAAATGGGACGCATGTGGAGTAATCTGGCAACTTCTCCCTGTCGGGCCCGACCACAATTTCATAGCCACGCCCACTCAGCCACTAGCCCCCTGCCGCACAGTGTCTCAGGTAGCTCCACCCTCTGCCTGCATCATGGGTCCAAAACATGGTGTCAGAATTCTAGATTTGAAGCTTTCGTGACTGCAAGGATTCATATTCTTAGGTTTTTTTGGTAAAGTCACGTAGGTAAAATTTTTTAATTAATAAAAGTAAAATAAAAATAAAATACAAATCACGACGTTTCGAAACGTCGTGATTTTTATTTTATTTTTTATTTTACTTTTATGGAACCGACACAGCACGATAGCTGTATCACTTGATACAGCTATCGTGCTGTGACGGTTCCACCTGAAGACGGAAGCTTGTGTTGCCTCCGAAACGTCGTGATTTTTTTTTATTTTTATTTTACTTTTATTAATTTTAATTTTTTACCTACGTGACTTTACCGAAAAAACCTAAGAATATGGTGTCAGAACATTTCATATTGAGGATAATATCCCGGGTTTCACAACGCTTCTGCTGACACCTACACTGGGAATACATGTATTCATCATCATCAGCCACGGTCAATCCACTGCTGGATGAAGGTCTCCACAATCCACCACCATGTCTCATTATTCTATGATATCATAATAATGCAGTGGGTCTTCAATTGTCGGGCGCACGATTATCCGGCTTCCAACATTGTCCGGCGGTCACGGGCCGATCTTGCGAAACCGGCAAACCCGCTCCAAAGGCTGACGCACTACATCGAATGACTGAAACAATGAAAATCCTGCACGATGTAAAATTCCCATGACTAAGAACGCCAGTAAATGTAATAGTAATCCACCCAGCGCTTGCACGCAAGCTGATTTCATTGCTCAATCTCCCTACGTGGACTTCCTCCGGGCACGTTGAGTTCCTTGGCCGCCACTCCATCATTATTCCCGACCCTCTGCCATCATTCATCTGGCGACATGTCCTGTCTTAGCCCACTTATACTCCGTGTTATTAGCTAACAGCACCGTACCGACATGCCCACGGCGTCAGCGCGTGCTGCCTACTGCGACGCAGGAAGAACACGGTCATTAACAAAATAATCGAGAGAGAGAGAGCGAGAGCGAGAAAACATGCGCACAGCGTAAGCACAGCGAAGAAGACGCAGACTCGGAATCTATCTTCTCAGTACCTGCAAATGGCAATGTGAAATTCGCAACAAAATGTACGTTTGTATTATATTTAATTCCACATTAACGGCGCGGCCTCTCACGCGGCGCTCCTGTTAAAGTGTCTATCTCTCTCTCTCTCTCGGATCCGGGCAAATTTTGCGAGTCAGTCGACGCAGCGAACTTCGTGAGCCGGTTGCCGGACATCGGCCCGTCTTGTGCTCATGGCGAATAGCAAACGCCACGCGTGGGAATGGCCGCTCATCGGCTTCCGGGGTTTCGTGGAGAAACGAAAATGGAGGAGGCACGCTTGGATTGTGGAGCGCACGCTGGTTTAGGGCAAAATTCAAACTTAACACGTAGGCTTTCGCGACCAATATTATTCATGAGAAAGTTTTTTTTAGTTAGATGGCGTTAGTATAAATGTGTCGAAACCCTCCACCACCCGACGCGGCCAATCAGTAAGGGATTTGATAATTGGTTCTTTACCCTTCTATCTGGCAACAAAACTGACACCTTTTTACAAGGAGTCATGTTTGCATAGACCGCAATACCTGCAGTCATAATACAAACAAAAGTCTCATATGGAGACTAGGCTCTAAGGAAAGCTGTCTCGGGTGTGGATCAATCAACTTTAAGGACAGTGCACGTTATCAGAGTTATGTTCTTTTGTTTGTATTATGACTGCAGGTATTGCGGTCTATGCAAACATGACTCCTTGTAAAAAGGTGTCAGTTTTGTTGCCAGATAGAAGGGTAAAGAACCAATTATCATATTTTTACTGGCAAATGAGGTTCCCATAGTAAGGGATTTGTCACGTAAACAAAAGGCCAAACAGTTACTGCTTCAGCCCACCGGTGTGTTGAAGAGTGAATCCACAACATTTACAATCTGAGTACGACGCTTCGCTGGTAATTTACCAAACCCAAAAACCTTTATGATCATTCAAACTGTTACTAACTATAACGCCGTGTAATGGCACAGAAGCAACGCATCGAGGTGCCTTTAGTCGATTAAAAAAAGAAACCGGCACGGTTGTGTACGTTGACATATTTTACTTTGCCGCGTTATCTTGAAAAAAAAACGGGTCGAGCAAAAGGAGATGAATATGGCCTTTGATGAAGGATGCAAATTTTGCTTTGTAAAAACAAGAGGCACGCGTCTCACTTGAAATGCTCTCACGGTGCACTTTGTTTCTCGCGCGTACACAATATGCATTACGTAATATTTAATGCTGCATCCATTAGTTTGAATAAAACAAGTTGTTTCATGTAAAGTCTATCACCGACATGCCAAATGCACTCTAATGTGAGAATAACCTTTATGTGCTGGAATTGACTCGTGTGGGTCTCTCTATGAATTGTTTTTACATTCACCTATTGTGTAAGATCATCTCGATTCCCCCTTTCTCATCCATAAATGCAACATTAAGGACAAGCTATGCAACCCAGGCTATGGATAATTCATCAAAAACCCACCGTGGCAGTCTGCGCCCCTTCTACAGGGTTTGGCTACAGGGTTTAGTGGTACATGTTGTTTATGTCGTTTATTGTGAAATTTCGGTCACAGTTCCTATGATCACTGTTACATTGCTTTTATGGCTTTATTTTTGTGATTTCGAAAACACTTTTTTGGTTTGGCCATGTTTGTTTGTTGTAGTACGGAGTTAGACTGATGGCCTTAATCTAAGTTGTCCTTTGCTTGTTGTTGTTGTTTGACTTGCATCCCACTGGGATTTTTGCACACAACGTTGGTGTACGGTGCTTTTCTGGAAGATTTTGCTGTTTTTTCCTGAATTTTTCTGTTTGCGCATAGTCACTTTAAGATGTTTCTTGTTCATGTTTTTGTTTTTTTGTTTGTTGCGGTTGCACCCGATGCAAGAGCCGAATGGCTCACAGGGCTCTACCAAAAAAAGAAAAAAAATTAAACTTCAACGGAGAACGAAGAGGAACAGCGAAACGACACGAATTCGCTCTCTCTCCTGAAGCCCCCTCGTGGCTAGCAGACCTCGATATTGGCATTTAGCTGCGGAAGATATTGTCAAATGCAACAATAGAACAGGATTCCCTCTCTGGCCAGCGGAAATGTACCCTTCGTTCCCTACTATAACAAAAAAACCTCCTTATACTCTCGAGATCCTACAAATCAAAATCTGTTTTGTTATATATATAAAAATCAGCAAAATAAACAATACGTGCAAGACACCAATCCAACACCAAACCTACCGTGCAAACAATACACAAGTACGTGTCCACATATGTTGTCAATCCACTGCTGAATGATGGTCTCCACACACCGGGCAGGTTGCGTTTTTTTGTTTGTTTGACCATACTTCACCACGCGAGTCAGTGCGGCATTGGCGAAGGAAGTGAGCGTAGGCGCGGGCACATGTAAGTACAGTACAACAGCTGAATTTGTCGCATTGCCCTCTGCTGTCAGGGCACATGTCCTCCTGTCACGCCTTGTGGCTGCCCCCCCCCCCATTCAAGTGTTGAACCAGAGACGTAACTCTGCTCAGCTTCCAAGATCATTGCTCAAATTCATCCCTCCACAGCACGTATATATATTCCGTATACATAAAAAACGAAAATCTGTGCCGTGTGTCTTCATTTGTGACAACGCTTTGAGCACTCTGCCATAATAACTCGGTTGGCAGGATCGCGGGGAGCTGATATGCAGGGCGCGTGCCAGTCACTTGGTGTCCCGTAGACGGCACGTGACTTAGGCGAATGCCCATTCCCATTAGCGAGTGGGTAGGGATGGAGTGGGGGGAGGGAGGTGCCTTTACGGAATGAAGATTCCCTCTCTCTCCGTCGCAGTACCCGGGAGGATGCATCGATTGATAGCAACATTCTCTTTCGTATGGTATTTGAAAAGTACATTGGTACATTGTACAGTCGTGTGTTGAGTCTGGGAATCCATTCATCGGCGTCAGGAGTTGCTTGATGAGTTGCGTCCGCGGCCCACCTCGTGTTGTGTAAGCGGGTTAATGGGAGAGCGGTCGGTCACGGAACGAACGGATCACACCTCACCGTATTATTTCATCCGCCCTGCACAGCAGACCATTGATTTGCTACGCGGCCTGAGGCCATGCGGCTCATCGGCGGATCTCGATGAATTCCTTGTTCGGGATGTCGCAGGCCATGCAGCTTTGACGCCACTGATCTCTGGCTATCAGAATAGTAATATTGGTAGTAATAATGATAGTGAACACGATTGCTATGCGTTCAGAAAGTGACATGATAGACGGAATTGGGGGGGGGGGGCTCTCCGGTTAATTAAGTAATCGCTTCCTCTGCCGGTTCAATTTAAATCTACTAATTTATAAACAAAGTAATCGCTGAGAGAAACAAAACAACGACAAAAGGTTCACGCGTGACGCTAGACAGGAAGTGATGAGCGGGGCCTTGTGACGTCATAGACATCGTCGGCCGTGGCCACGCTGGGCGCGTCTTGTACGAGGCACGGTGTCGGAGGAGGCCATCGATTTCAAAAGTACACAACTGTAATTGATCACGTGACCAAGTAATCGATTAGGAGTTTGAGTCACTTAACCGACCGCTGTACTCGTCCCAGCTCGAAAATTAAACCTATTTTCCTAGCTGCGGCCTGGGACAAAAAGCATAAATACATAGGTTTGATTAAAAAAAAGTAGTTGTACTTGTATTCTTGGTTTTTTCGGTAAAGTCACGTGGAAGGGAAATAATAAAATAATATAAATATAAAACAATTAAAAAAAATATTTATATTACTTGATTATTTCCCTTCTACGTGACTTTACCGAAAAAACCAAGAATATTAATCCCTGCAGTCACGAAAGCTTCAAATAAAAAATTTGTCGTACTTACTTGTCCGTGCTATTTGTGCGTTTCGATGCTTTACCTTCTGGCCATGTCTCGCACCCCCGCCTCGCACCTGCACGGGGTGCAGCGTGCACCCCAGGTTAAGAAGAAGAAGGCGAAAGACCCCTTCTTTAGACGTCAGCGAAAGCCAGAGCGGTAGAGCGTAGGCGACGCGGAGGCTTCGGCGCCCCGTTTGGCGATGCGGGCCGCGCCGCGCACCGCCACATAGAGGCAGCCACTTACACGCATGGACACTTACGCACGTGATGCACTTGCTATTCATTTAGGACGGCGGTTTTTCAACGTATTTATTTTTTATTTGTACCAGGACAAAGACGACGAAAATCTTTGGCCGAAACGTCGTGAGAATTATTTTATTATGTTTTATTTTTATTCTTTTATTACCTCCCTTCTACGTGACTTTACCGAAAGAACCAAGAAGACGACGAAGATCCCCGTATAGCCTTCGTAGACTGTTGGGGCAAGGGCGGTTAGCGAGTAGCACCTATGAAGACAGGCACGGCACACGAGGGGGGGGGTGGGTGGCCAGCAGCACGCCCGGCCGCCTTTGTCTCCCCAGTGGCGGTGTTTACACACCGTACCAGGTATTCATTTGAGGTTGATACACACACACGCGGTGATAGGAGCACCATCAAGCGTGCTTAGCAGACGAACATTGCACGATTCACAAAGCTACCATTTGTTTAATTAGGGGCTTCCAAATGCAGCCGCTTCTCAAGATGCCATACAAAAATGGCCGGACACTGCGGCATCGCTAGAAAATAAAATAAAACAACAACAACCCAAGGGGATATATTACAGCAACAACAATAGAAAACAACGAATTCCTTAGTTGGCTTTGCCTGGTAGGATGGGGATGGTTATGTTGTATTTGGGGTGATTTGTTTACCTTTCGTGTACTTTGCACTATGATCATGCTTTGTACTGTTTGTTGTGCTAACGTTCTCACCCTGCCCCTACTTGACATCTGTGAAAAAGAGCTTAACATCTTATTTGATTACTCCAGTACAAATAAACATATTCTGATACTGAAAAAGGGACAATGGCAGCCCTGCAGTGGCTCGCTCACGCTGCTGCTGACGAGAGGGCCCAGGCTGGACGGAGCCCCTCGAGACGTACCTGGTGCGGTGTGTAAACATCGCCACTGGGGAGACAAAGGCGGTCGGGCGTGGTTGCTGGCCACCCATTCCCTCGTGTGCCTTGCCGGCCCTTACAGATGCTCACTAACAGAACTTGCTCCAACTGCCCTCTGTCTTTGGAGTCAACCGCTATATGTAGCCGGGTTCGTGGGCATTTTAAACTTTAGTCCGTGTTGAAGCTGGAGCAGATTTTTCCAAGCGCAAGGAGGTTCATTCAGAAGAGCAGTGGGACAAGGATGGAGGCTCGTGAACATTGCAAGGGCTGTTAAACAAACCAAGTAATACAGCGTTATAGAACATATAACTTGAGCTTATATCCGCACACGTTACACTCGGGTGGGCACGATCATAATTTGTTATGAAGCCGTCTTGAAGGCTCTCTGCTTGAACCTTCGAGGTGACATGGGATTTAGCAGCACGGGGATTACGGGGCTGTTGCGACAGAGTGCGGCGTGATTAGTTAACGAGCGCGTGAAAAACACGGCCAGGTCATTATCCCAATTAATAATGAGCTCTGTTGGGACCTCGTTAACTTTGCGTTGGGGGAAGGGGGGGGGGGAAACGTGTTAAATTAGGGGCACGTGGAATTCTTGAGGGCTTTGCTGCGATAGCCAGGTTGACAGGTGGTCACTGAAGACTGCCCGATAGACCTGTTAATGATTTGCGATTCAATTCAACGTGGGACTATTTTTGGGAACAATATATTCTACTATATATTAATTAAACAATATTTATAGTTCTTTTTCAGAAGCTACAAATGATAGCTCCACGAAGTGGCTTGTCACGTGGAAATGCATCGCAGCCAAATACCATAGACGCGTGTTTATAAATGTGGAGGGGAACAAAAACCGGAAGACCCGGAGAAAAATACACGCCACCACGAGGGAGAGACACGCAAATCTCCAAATATACAGTGGCCGTCAGCGTCGGCATTGAACCCACGACCTCCTGTATACCAAGCGAGGAAGTTAACATATCCTAGCCATCGTGGCGCCCCATATCCCAGCCTCCCCTCCCAATCCCGCGCAAGTGGCTGTAGGTTCCACATGTGAACCAATGACAATTATGCACCCTGATCGAAAATTATCGATTCACACAAGGCACGACCCAGGTCGATTTTTATTGTTTTTTTTTACAGTACAGGGTGGTTCATACGACTTGTAAGCCCCATTTAAATCTCTAAAACTCAACATTTTGCAAGTACGGATATTTTAAACAGAAATTAATATGTAAAGGGAATAAAACATGTTGGAGTTCAATTAATTGGGGGGGGGTGACAATACATCTGGACCACCATTTCCAGTCCAGTGCATTGTGGGTGTTTTGTGGCGCCCTCTAGTGGTTGCTAGAGTCACGTGGACCAGATACAAGTAAAAAAACCGAAAGATTCTTGGAAGCATGATTCGATACATGTATCAATGGGCGTTTGTGATTTGTTTACCTTTCCTATGCACAGCACGCCCATCGTGTGTGTTTGTATTGTTCTTTGTTGTAACGTTCTGACCCGCCCACTATTGGACATCTGTGAAAAAGAGTTTTAGAGCTCATCGGATTCCTCCAGTATAAACACACATTCTGATTGTGATTCTGATTTCAATTAAATTAATCTATCCAGTTACTGCTGCCTCGTTACACTGCCATACTTGTCAACCCCTTATCAGTGCCCCCCCCCCCCCCGTTATTGCAGACCAATTGAAACGGCTGCATCCCCGTATGGACCTGAAAACTCAATTTCCCTCGACAAGCATACAGGTAAACCGCATGGGTTGACAGGTGTGCACGCCTACCGCCTGTGAACGGACCGAGCGGCGCTCATCATCGCTGTTCCAAGTTGAAACTCGGCAATGAGCAAAGGTCCACGCTCTTATCCTTAACTTGTGAAGCTGGTTACCCGTTAATTGCTCAAAGAAAGTCCTTTCCGCTCGCCAATCATTCAGCCCCACAAACACGTCTCACCGCAATGCCAGGGTTCATATGATTTTATAAAAAAAAAACGACTTGACTGCTTTCTTAATTCATACTCTTTGGTTATTTCGGTAAAGTCACATAGGTAGAAATACATTTATTTATTTTATTTTATTTCTACCTACGTGATTAACCCAAAGAGCCAACGAGTATGGATTCCTGCAGTCACGAAATCTTCAAATCAAGATTGCTTTCTTAATTGTTCCGTCTAAGAAACCGTGAAGGGATAAGTGAAGATGGGACTGCCTCCATGCAGCAGTGAATTAATCACGTCCGATGTTGACTTTATTATTATTGTTGATTGAGTGACCCATAAAAAAAAAACCTTCCAGTGTCTCCTACTGACATAACCTGCTGCAGGCAAGTCATCGTGCAATTAACCTGAGCTGTTTCCATTTGCCTCGTTAATGAGGGTTAAGATAATAGCCGCAGGGGAGTGGTGGCGCAGTGCTTAGCGCGCTGCGCTATCAACCAACGACGACCTGATTGGGATACCCAGCCCAGGGCGAACATCAGTGGCATCTGAACCAGTTTAGGGGGGGAGGGGGGCGTCATCTGCATTTACCGGCCCAATGAAGTATGGTCAAACAACCGCCACGACTGACACAGCCTTAAACATGCAGTGGATTGACAAAGGAGTGGTGGTGGGGTGGGGCGGCTGAAATATATTATTTGTTGTTGTTGTTAAATCATTCATAATTCATGTTATCGTGACGATAACCATCTCGAGGCCGCTGCGAAGGGGTTAACTTGAAAAAAAGCAAAGCTTGTGGAGGAGTCTGCGTCTCCCTGGGTTGGCCCACCAGTTGATGGCCGTACCTCATTTGCCGAGCTTTTAAGCTGCCTCGCGTGAGTAATGACACCTCCCCGAGCCGCCAAGACTCTGCCCCGCGCAAGCCCCACCGCTGTGTCCATTCATTAAGCCGCACTCCATCCATTGCAGCTCCCGGGCGCTGAGGGTTTTCATTGGCAAGAATTCAGCCAAGAGGAGGGGTTGGCGGGGTTGGGGGTTTGGGTTGGGGGGGAGGGGAGGGGAGTTGGTTGCGCGGTAGCACGGCGCAAGGGGGGCTGGCTCCTCGCTCTGGGGCCAGCCACAAAAACCGTGGGCGACTCAGGCCGTCACCAAAGACAAAGATCCCGCGTCTAGCCTTAACAGACTGTAGGGGCAAGTGCTGTTAGCGAGCACCTGTGAAGGCCGGCACGGCACCACAAGGGGGTGGGTGGCCAACACCACGATGTTTACACACCGCACCAGGTACTCATTTGAGGCTGAGTCGACCTAAGGGAGGCCCAGGACCGGTTCAGACAATCATCAATGATGTTGGCCGTGAGCGGGAATCGAACCCGGGTCGCCAGATTCGTAGCGCAGCGTCGCGCTAACCACTACACTGCCGCCACCACACACACAAACCAGGTGTGCGTTAACCCTTCACCTGCACGCAGTTGTCGAGGGGACATGTCACACCGAAAATGGATACGAGTTAATCGCACGGGCTTTACTGACAAATCCTCTCGCCTCATAGAGTCCCCGGCGTCTTGACACGCAGTGGGATTTAGACGCCAGAAATAAGTTAACAGGTAAAGGTGCAGCCAGGCAATAGCTTGCTCACGTCACTGCCGATGGATGGGCCTCCAATAGGAGGGGGGGGGGGCTCCAGAGAGCTATTCGAGAGGGTCAAGGTCTACTCCACGCTGTTCAAGGCGTTCTTTGAAGAGGTGGGATTAGCCACACTTCACCCCACCACACGCTGCTGATTCAAAA
Source organism: Lampetra planeri (assembly GCF_965212315.1). Lineage (NCBI taxonomy): Eukaryota > Metazoa > Chordata > Hyperoartia > Petromyzontiformes > Petromyzontidae > Lampetra > Lampetra planeri. Next base: position 2,579,457 of record NC_136148.1, read on the forward strand.
CAAGCGTGCGATGGATCTCACAATCTCTCTTGACAGCCCTTAGCCAGTGATGGCAACTCCACATTCCCATGAAGGGAGTTTGTTTTCTCTCTCTCTTCTTCTTTAAAGGACCACCACTTTTAATTGACCACAAAGGCGGGAATGTAGACACGCGTACGTCCCCTCAAGGTCCCTAAGATGTGGGCACGATGCAGGTCTTCTTTGTATTCCCAGGTCGAGGTTTCGGTCTATGGGTGACCGAGAATTTTCCCGTGTAGCCCCCAGGCTATGGAACGCTCTTCCACGATGTATCAGCGATCTCTCTGAGTTTGTGGACATTTTACAAAAAACGCATCCGCTTAGTCCATTTAGTAAATTATTTGTAACGTGTATTTAGAATGTTATTTTATGCTGAGTGTCTGCTGCTGATGCTGTGTGCTGTACAGCGCTTTGAGATGCTTGATGAAAAGTGCTACAATACATGGCATTATTAGAAATACAAAAAATTGTATTGTATAAACACGTAGGTTTCGCAGACAATATTACAATTCACAATTGATTTTAGTGTTAGGTCACTAATGTATTCCATTGAACATCGTCTCGTCATTAAACAAAAATAATATCCGAGAGGAAAGATGCTTGGCAGGTGAAACAACGCCGAAGAACGTTTGCCCACCCGGTCTTAAACACGATCGCAAAAAAAACAAAAATAAATACGAGGCAATTTTAAAACGACACAGGGGCAGAATAAAAACAAATACTGCACTTTCAGGTTTTAGGGTTAGGGGGTAGGGTCAGGCGATTGAATTGCATTCAACCCGATTCCATGAACTCGCGTGCTCCAACTGCAAAAGCACCGCGTGGCCTCAGTGGGAAAACAGCGAAACATTTTACATGAAATATTTTTCTTCTCGTCAGCTTCATCCTTCCCGCTCGCCCGCCCGCTCCCCGTAGTGAGTTCCAACACGAGGGCCACGTGATTGCGAGGAGACCCTAGGTTTGCGCCCCTACCACTCTCTGCCCTCGCCCGCCCGATGCCTCCTCTCGGAGAGGCTTCTGACGCCAAAAACGCTACCTCAGGGTCCGCTTACACACACACACCAAAACACACACACACAACTAATAATAAGAAAACAACGTTTACGCAAACCGTGGCCCTGACAGGCAGTCTCTTCACCTTTGACCCCAATACGGTGGCGAGATGTTAAGTACCTCACCAGGTATATAGGAGGTCGTGGGTTCGATCTCGACCCTGACCCCTGCTGCTGTATATTTGGAATTTGCGTGTCTCTCTCCCCGTGGTCGCGTGGATTTTTATTACGGCCTTCACGTGGTTGTGACGCATCGACGAGGACTGTGACGCGTCACAACCAAAGTTTTGTCTCCACTTAGTTTAGTTTTTCCTGGCATCCGCCATTTCTGTCGTTTAAACTGACTCCATAACTGACTCCATTAAAATCACTCAAGTTGAAGTGTGATGTCATTTTACAACACTATTGATTTTATTAAGCGTTTTTTGTTTTTGTTCAAACCTGTAATCGTCGTGTTGTCTGCCGGACGAGTTGCCCTTTCAAAAGAGCTTCTTAGCTCAATGGGCTTTACCTCAGTGGGAAATAACACTTCTGATTCTGATATCAAATTGCTCAACGCGATTGTGAGGATGGTTCTTTTCCTCCTTACCGGCTGGGCTGGAACTCCAAACACATTCCTGCGGAGGGAGCTGGTAAGAACCTTGGGTTGCTCGGTCAATGGCCAGGGTCAACGGCGGCGTGGTGTATTCCGCAAATATGCCCGACTGTGAGAGCGGAAACAAGCCGGCGTGAGTAGGTTAAACGTTGAGTTTTATAAGGGCACCACGGGGTGACCAGCCCCTCCCCACCCAGCCCAGCCCCACCCCTCCCACCCAGCCCCACCCTCCCCACCCAGCCCCTCCCCACCGTCCCCTCCCCACCCAGCCCCTTCCCACCCTCCCTACCCAGCCCCTCCCCACCCAGCCCCTCCCCTCTCATTTTTGGATGCACGATGGACGGACGGACACAATAATCCCCTGTGGGCTGGTGGAACCAGGTGGTTCTTACCAGTATAATTGGCGCGTACATTGCTTGTACCGTGACGATAAAATTTATCGGCCGTTTCAGTTGGTCGAGTGTTCTTAGTGATGCATATTTTCGGTCAGTTTTATAACGTGGCCTCACAAAAATGAATCATTGCATTCTCTATATATGCACGATATAAAGTGCCTACATGAGTGTGCACATCTTTTTACTGCTGATGAAAATCGCTCTGCTGGTAAGGTTGCGATGGTGTCGTTTTCTAGGAAACGTCTGTCCGCTGTCCAGAGATTTATTTACAATCCCCGTGGGAATTCGTGGCAAAATGGACGGTAATCCCGGACCTCGACAATCAGTGATATAGCGGTAGGGGCCAGAGAGAGAGAGAGAAGCACACTTACTTTCTTCCCACGAGAGAACACAAGGAGTAAACAAACAAAACCCCCCAAACACACAAAAAAAATCTTAAAACGTAAAACCGAAAATTTGAAATAGAAAATCGTCAACGCAAAGCAAAATTGGCGAACCATAAAAACATATATTAAAAGGGAAGCAGACCGTAAAGTATAATGTGAATTTAAGCAAGTGTTCATTAGTATTTAAGGCGAAATTAAATGTTTTTTTTTTTAAGAGGCGTCATTGGCGATGTTTTATAGCGGCAGTCTGGTCGGTGGGACGAAGCTCTCTGGGCGACTCGGCAGCGCATCAGGGAAGCCTTCCTCGGCAGCGGCAGATGGTGGATTAGAAGTGGCCGTGCGGGATGGAGAATTCATCCTAGAAATCGCTCGGCTCACCCGGGTAGCTTCACATTCTTAAGCAATCGCCGCTCACTCTCGCCCGTGCGATTGGGCAAAATCAGCTCATGGGTATGCGCGCGGAGCGTCAAGCGACACAAACCGGCACGCGAATGGCAAAGTCCGTGGGTCTGTCCCCGCCTATCCCTTGGCAGCAGCCGCTTTGGGTCTGTGCAACTTCGAGAGCGGCGTTGAGTGGGACCTTGTGCCGTCTTTGCTCGTCCAGTGAATCGGTGGAAAACGCCACAATGGTTGTACAACGGGATGGATCAATGATCGGCACCGTCACGATTCAACGAAACTCTTCCCCTCTCATCGCGAGGAGGAGCTCTCCGGATGTGTTTCTGGGTTCGGGGTTGTTACCGATGCATGATGTTTTATTTATCAATCAGGAATGTTGGTTTCTGATTCTGTATATTGTAAAGGAACTAAAGTTGCCGAATAAAATGCCGAAGCTCTTGAAACGTCGAACATGCTGATCAACACGCGGTACAAATGGAAAGGCACGTTGGGAAGATGTACTGGTTAACTGTGAAGAACAAGCACAGGGATAGATTCAGGAACGCCTCGCCGAGTCTTAAGAATTAAATCTTTGTTTCCCAAGGTGGCCTTTTAGCGTCCTCTGGTCTAACACTCTTTGAGGCGAGGCTCTTAGAAAGCTGTCTCTGGTGTGGACCAATCAGTTTCAAAGACAATGCACATATTACCAGAGCATGTTTCTGTTTGCATGTTCACCACATGTATATGTTGTTAATACAGACATGATTCCTAGCAAAATATTTATGTTTGGTGTTTTAAAATCTTAACACAACTGTTTTATTTCCAGCAAGGGTAAACCCCCTTCTAATATTTTGATACTGGCAAGGGAGGTCCAATGATGGTACATACTGCGACTCGTTTGGCCAACAACGTTTAAAGATATTTAGTTTTGCATCTGGAGAAAAACCAGCATGCCAGGAGAAAACCAATGCATGGTAGGGAAATACAAATGAAACGCTCCATGGATTTTGTCAGAATCCCACTGGCAATACTGCCTCCTCCAGTTTGCTTTTAAATGGAACCCTTCATTAATTTAATGGCGCCATGGTGGCGAGATGTTAACTACCGCGCCTGGTAAATAAGAGGTTGTAGGTTCGATTCCGACCCTGACACATCATCATCATTTATTATAATAAAAAAAAGTGTAATGGGATTGGCCAAAACATCCCACTGCTGTAAAATTACCGGAAAATCACTCAACTGTGATTACACACGGCAACAACTACGACCGCTAACTTGGCAGGACCCTCTTGAAACAAGAATTGAGACTCAGTGAGACGTTCCTGGGCAAACAACAACAATAACAACAGTCATCTCCTTCTCCCACGCAGCATGTCTCGGGGAGTCAGAACGACGGAGTTGTTCCAGACAATAGAATCGCTGGCTAAAGGAAGTGATGACGGACACATGCAAATGAGGCAATGCAGATTGAACATTAAATGTAGATATATTTAGATCATGGTTGCTGAGCACAGGCCGAACGGCCCAAACGCACCCAAGTGGCTCGGAAACAAAAAGCAGTGTTGAAGGTGTAAGAGACCGCAGTTAATGCATTTCTGCAATTTTAGCAAAGGTTGCAAGATGTTGGGGGGGGGGGGGGGGGGGGGGAAACAGGTGACGGTGGAAGGGAATTCCAAAGTAGAGCAACAGCGGCGAGGCAAGACGCAGAACGAGAAGGGTTTTTAAATCCTTTATATTAAGATCGCTTGCTTGCTTGCTTGCGACCGTGCAAATCTTTCGGTCGTTTTTAACCCACTTCTCGTGATCCAATCGAGCTGACATTTTCCACACAGACTCGTTGTGCGTGACAATACATTTTCGTGAAAAATGTTTTCCAAAATTTTACACTGTTTAGGGAAAAACATTTAAATATTTAATTACCAATTGCTTAATGCTGGCAGACAATCATCTGACCCATAGGTGGCAGCCATCTCAAGCCAGAGGACGAGAGGACTCTAGCCGCCCCGATGCCACGCATATAAAGGATTTATAGTGAAAAAATTTTTACGGGTAAATTTTTTTTGAGCTGTGGTGGTGCTGGTGGTGTTTGAACACAGGATGGATGAGATCAAACAGTGAGTGTCTGGTAGACCGAATCCTTGACACGGGCGGGGGAATCAACGAGTCAAGTTGACAGGAAGAGAAGACGATGACGATATCCACAGACAGTCGTGAATCAACGACGTTCCAAATCCAAGCTGCTGTTACCCTTGCAGGAGGGTGCATCAAACAGGCACCATCTCTGCTCCACCATACCCCACCTCTCATGTCACCTCATTAACTGGCACAACGCAACCAAAGCCAATTCGGCCAGTGGTCACTGTTGAGGCGTTGAGAGCGGATTTGCTTGTAGACGTTGACTACAGATTGTCCGTATCTTGGTGCACGGTGCGAGCGTGAGTTTGGTCAGCTGGCTGGCTGAGTTAGCTGACACAATACTGCACGGCACGCCCATTCATAGCCAGGAGGTGCTGAAGATTGAGCGCTTAACTGACAATTGAATAACTTGATTTGAAGCTTTCGTGACTGCAGTAATTACTCTTTGGTTCCTTCGGTAAAGTCAAGTGGAAAGAAATATATTAAACAATAGAATACGATGTGTTTCGATTGCAACACAAGCAGTCGTCATCAGGTAGAACTTAATTTGAGAGAGAGAGACAAAACACAGACACGGAGACACACAGACAGACACACAAGCAGAGAGAGACAACACAGAGACACAGGGAGACACACAGAGAGAGACACACACAGAGACACACAGAGAGAGAGACACACAGAGACACACAGAGAGAGACACACACAGAGAGACAAACACAGAGAGAGAGACACACACACAGAGAGACACACACAGAGAAAGAGACACACACAAAGAGACACACACAGGGAGAGACCCACAAGCAGAGAGAGACAACACAGATATACACAGACAGACACACAAGCAGATGAAGAAAACACAGAGACACAGAGAGAGAGAAACACACACAGAGACACACAGAGAAAGACCCACACGCAGAGAGAGACAACACGGAGACACACAGACAGACATACAAGCAGAGAGAGACAACACAGAGACACAGAGAGAGATAGACACACACACAGAGACACAGAGAGACACAGAGAGACCCACAAGCAGAGAGAGACAACACAGAGACACAGAGAGAGAGAGAGAGGTCTCGTGTCTGTGTTGTTGTCTCTCTCTCTCAAATGTAGTTCTACCTGATGACGACTGCTTGTGTTGCAATCGAAACGTCGTATTCTATTATTGCATTTATTTTCTTTCTACGTGACTTTACCGAAAGAACCACAGAGTGACAATTGAATAGCCTGGTGGTGGTGGTGGCGCACACCGCTGCAATCCAGCACTGTGGAGGGCAACGCGATGATTCATGGATCGAACAAACGCTGCGAAACTCCCTTGCCTGTGGGCATCATCTAGGACCGATTCAGATACTCGTCACCGGTGTTGGCCCTGAGCGGGAATCGAACTCGGGTGGCCGGGTGGGTTCCGTAGCGCAGCTGCACACATGACGTGTCACACCCCCGTGCCAGCGGGCACTGCCACGCAGGTGCCACGCTCTCGTTCCAGTTTTGTGGACAGCTCGGGATTCTGGGTGGGGGTGAGGGTTTGGGAGAGATGACATTTGGCGGTGAACTCTCTCTCGCCCGTCACCGTTCCACCCCCAAAGCCCCCCACGCCCACCCCTGTCAAGGGAGAGGCCGCGGTGGCCATGTGATTTCCAGCTGGAATTGATCTGGCGCGCGAGGTTTCAAACTTAAAATAATTGGCCAGCCCGCCGCGCTCACAGAGAGAATGGGCACGAGACTGGAGCCTCGCTGTCCGGGGCAGGCTGAGCCGCACTGCTCTCTCTCTCTGTTAACCCTTTGCCACATCGGTGTAGTGTGGCTGGTATGCTAGTGTGGTTGGCATGGTAGTGTGGCTGGCATGCTAGTGTGGTTGGCATGGGCCCCTCCCTACTTGGTCGCCAAATGCTGGAGGAACCCCCCCCCCCCCGGGTTCAGCGGTACCACCTGCAAGTCTCAGGCCTCGCGGGCGACTCGACGAAGTTTCATCTCGGCCCTCGTCCTTGACCCGCGGTGTCGGGGGGGGGGCGTGGTCCGAGGCCTTGACGCTGGCGTCAACCCAGAGGAGCCGCCGCTGTTATCCGGATCAAAGTTCACATTGCGACTGCGGAGGACAATGAAGCCGCCACTAAAGAAACACACGGGCCGCGTCGTCCCACAATGCCCAACGTGACAGTTCTCAGTCCATGTCACAGCCACCCACGCCGATGATCACCCCCTCTCCTCCTGCCCCAACGCCGCACTCGGGTTTTATGAATTGAAAGGGGAGCCCCCCACCCCCCCCCCCCCAAGGGCAAATAATGTTCGGGCTCAAGGCCCTAAGCCGGCGAGAAGGCGACCATCACCACCACCACCACGATGGCCGCTCCGGCTCTCGCTTTACCCCGGCGGTGAATGGACGTGGAGTGGCCATAAATCACGCGATCGGCTTTCCATGGGCGCGCCGCCGCCACCGCTCTGTACAAAACCACTTTCTGCGTTCAATTTCCAAAGTCCTTTAGCGAGAGAACGTGGCGGGGAGGGGGGGTGTCCGCTCGCGATGACATAAAATCTAACATTTATCCGATCTGACTGCGTGTCCATTTGTCTCGATTTTTGATCCGAAGCGAACGACAGAATAATGGATGACATAAAGCAGGAATCCATTTTTTAGGGCGACCCATTTAAAACAAAAAGGCAAAAAAAAAACCTTTCCGTATTATCCATATGCACAAAGCTCTGAGACGGCGCGGGATCATCCGTACGGTACAGCGCGCGCACGTGGGTCCATCGTTTAAGCGGCAGTGAGCCTCCCTCCACCACCCCACCCCCCCCTCCCACCGCAGCAGAATTGACTGAACATTTTTTTTTTCCATTTTCATTTTTGAACAAAAGGTCGGCTCGGCGGGAGGACGTTAATTGAGCTCGCGGGCCGTGGCCAGGTGGGATTGGGTTAGGGCCACGCCACAGCGCCGCTCACAGAAATAATTTGAACCGCGCTGCCAGCGGAGTGTCCACGGCTGCCCAGGTAGCCGAGGCAGTTGAGCAGAGGTTGTACCTCACCAGCTGGTGACATTTAGAATCGTGGCTTGTATTTGCAATTCTTAGGTTTTTTTTCGGTAAAGTCACGTAAAAAAAAACCTAAGAATATGAATTCTTGCAGTCACGAAAGCTTCAAATCTAGAATGTATTTGCAATGTTTTTTTTTATTTTCAATCCACTGCTGGTAAGTCCAGGGGGGGTGGGGGGTGGATGGGTTTGCTTGACCATACTTTACCACGTTGACTCGAGTGGGTTTGTGGCAGGTTAGCCCTGGATGTTTAACCGTCTCGCATCGTGATAACCGCTGCACCACCACTTCGCCCGGTATCGTGATGAACGTTCAGCTTCGCAGGCACTCCCGACCGGTTCACCGTGATTTTGGCCGGCGCGTGCGAGATCAAAACGGGTGGTTGGTGGGGGGGTGGGGCAGAGAAGCGAAGATTGGTATTTAATTATTCACGTATTGCAGAAAAGTAATTGAGTGCGCGAATGATTGACAATTTATTAACTTGAGCGTTGGTTTCATTCACTACAAGCAATAACCCCGAGCTCTAAGTCTCATGTCAGTAAAGATCTCCAAAAATCTGCATCAGATTAGCGCGTTGTCGTTTCTGGGATTTGCAGGTATGAGCTGCGAATGTGCAGCCGTCCGCGATATTTGTTCGAATGTGCAAAGTGTGGGGCGATGGAGTCGGGGGAGGGGTGGGGGGGGGGCTACTCTGCTTTCCCATAAACTCATTTCAGACCCAGCTGACCTAGGGGGAGCTTCCCCCCCTCTCCCCACCCCTGCTCACCCCCCCCCCCCCCCATACCCACCCTTCCACACACGGCGACTGCTTCAAATTGTCAGAATTGTTTACCCCCCCCGCCCCGCCCCGCCCCCCACATCGGGAGCCCGAAATAAAACATGCTTCACCGAGACAGGGCCCTGAATGCCAGGACTCTCCAATGTGCCCAACACTGCGGCACTAAATTCAAATTACACGTGGCACTTTTAACGCCGCAGCAAACACGCTCTCAATCTTCAGTGCCCGGTCATCTTCCTCGCCGACTTCAACTGGCCCACGGCGCGCCACTTGAATAGCCGCCCTTCTGGAGCAAAGCGTCCAGCCTGTGAGCTGCACTCAGAGTCTCTGCTTCATATCACCCCCCCCACACACACAGGGGAGAAGACAAAGCACCGCCACCTTCTGTAAACCCGCACGGGTGGAGGTGGTGGCAGGATGGGGGTGGGAGGGGGGGTTATTCATTGGTGGCCCTGGGGGAAAATCCAACCAAGAAAAAAGTTTAGGGCCACCGCTAAAGCGTCTCAAGGTGCGCCACCCGCCCCAGCCTCCCGCGCCACCGTATTCATGAACCAAAAAAAAAAGCCGGTGCGTAAAATATGAGTTCCAATTTTAATCCTATTAATGATTACAAGCTATTTTACAATGACCCACCTCTCTCTTTATCTCTACAGTTGTCTGCAGCCTCATCGCTCTCAATGTCCCGCTTTCATTCGCCTCGCCCGCGACGCTCTCCTCTCATCTCGTTCCACATTTCCCATTTGTCCACATTTCTCTCATCTCGCTCTAAAAAAAAGAAAAAAAAATCTCTCTCCTTTGTCTCATACCTCTTCTGGCATCTCACTCGGATTTTAAACATCGTTGAAAGTCGTTGGGGGAAGAGCTAAGCAGGGGAGAGCGGTGGCGTGGGAGGGAGGGAGTTCCCAAAATAATTTCTGCTCACGACCCCCACCACCCCCATGGGGCAGCAGCAGCAGCAGCCTCCTCGTGGCTCCGCCTCGTGGGGCAGCTGTTTTGTAGCCCACGGGGTCGACAACCTGCGGCTCTGGAGCCGCATGCGGTGGGGCTTTAAGGAGCCTCTTCGCGGCCGTTATTTATGAAGGTCCCGCACCGTCTCGTGTATTCACCACACGCGTTGCGGCTCTTGAAATATTGAAGTCTTTTGTGTTTGTTTTCTACCGAAATCGAAACAAACGGCCCCTCTGGTTACTGTTGGTTTTTGCCGCACCCGCGTCGCACGCCGAGGTTGAACTCGGAGCAAGCCACAATTGGGGGTGCACCATCTCTAGACAGGGACACTCGGTAGAGGAGGGGGGGGGGGGTCGCGTCCTTGGCATCCGGTGCATCTATTCCTGGCGCAGCCGGTGGGATCCAGCGGTTGGTCGCAGATGGCCGACCGGTGGTTGTCGTGATTATACAACCCGTGCCGTGGGGATCGGTGGGGGGGAGGGGGGGTTGTGGGGGGGGGGGTGTGGTGGGGGGCATCGAGGTCGGGGCCGATGTGCCGCATGCCCCAGGCCCTCTCGAGACGGCCGATCACTTCCAGCGCCGACTGCTGGCTGGACGGGCGGCCGCTGTGGTTTCACACCCATCGCCCCCCCCCCCCCGCGCGTAGTAGCCTGATAGATGTAAACACAGTTGTCGTCCCGAGGATAGACTTTCCCCCGGCCAAGAGAGAAGTGGGGATTTTTCCACCTCTGGTTCGGTGTGTGCTCGTACGTATGCTCAACTTCTTTCCCGTGCTCATCGGAGGTAGGGGGGGAAGGAACAAACGAAACACGATTCTAGATTTGAAGTTTTCGTGACTGCAAGGATCCATACTCTTTGGTTCTTTCGGTAAAGTCACGTAGGTGAAAATAAAATAAAATAAAATCACGACGTTTCGGGCGCAACACAAGCGACGGACGCTTGTGTGATTTTTATTTTATTTTCACCGACGTGACTTTACCGAAAGGACGAAAACGAAACACGGTCAGGGATTCAAACGGACCCGCCCTTGCTGGACATCTCATCGGATTCCCCCAGCCGAAATGCAGATTCTGATTCTGATGAGCACCAAATGCCCCAGACCTTCGGCGTAGTTTTGCAAACCTTGGCGCGATCTCGCAGCCTGTGCCTCCACTGAGTGCCGGGTCGCAGGAGTGTGCCGCTAGGCCAGCGTAAGGCGCCAAAAAGGCCTCGCGTGCAAAACGTCTGACAGATTAATCAATGGCCATCAAACAATGGCCGAAACAGGTGAAAGGCATTATTGCATGCCTTTATAAATGTAAATGTCGTCGAACGAGTGTGTACCGTACAAATTGTGGCTTTTTTAATTGTTAGGTGCGCTCGTGATTACGTGTTTTCCGCGTGTGAGTGTGTGTCACCTGACACACAACATATATAGGGGCCGTCCATAAATGACGTCACACGGCGTCACAAAAAGTCTGACCCCCCCTCAAATATGACGTCACAAAGCTCTGCCCCCCCCCCCCCCCAAATAAAATATGCTTCAAATCGCGTTAAACTATTGTCATTGTAGTGCGTATTTCATGTGGCGCTGCACTCTGATGTTGTAGGAGAAAACATTTATTAAAAAGTCTATTTAATTAAGTAGAACGTGTTGCCTATATTTACTTAAAGTTGCGCATTTTGACGTGACGTCACATTTCTCAACCCCCCCCCCCTCGTCACACATCGTCACAAATGTCTGACCCCCCCCTAGGTGCGTGACGTCATTTATGGACGGCCCCATAGAACAAGAAGGCTTCTGTGATACCCATACTTGATCCAATAGCGGAACGTAAGCAACACGTGGAGTTTAAAGGTGCTCACTGTATGAATAGCAAGACTACGCCAATAAACTACTTGACAGTCAAATATTTAACTAAATTAAATAATAGCACACCAGGCAGATAATAATAATAATACTTTCACCTCTATGTTACAAGGTGCCTTTCATATTGAAGTATATCAACGCACTGTGCTTAAATATAAAACTATACTCACAAGCATAGATAGAATCTAAGCGAAATAGAAAGCTCATAATGACATCAATAACTGCATTCGAAATTCCAATAAAATGAAGAACTATGATAAAAGCGAATGATAATAATCACACAGTAATCCAATCAGACAACCACATTGGCTTTCAAAGCTTAAGTTACGGCGAAAACCTGCAAGTGCAAATGGGTGCGCTTTAAGACCGATTGAAAAAGTTAAACAGACTCAGAATCCCAAATGGACCAAGGTAAGGGATTTCACAATCTCGGGGCTTTGCTGCAGAGGGCTTCATTTCTCGTGGAACATCACTGCGGTCTCGTCTTTGGAACGATGCGTAGACAAAACTCAGCAGATCAAACGAATATTTGCACACGTTCGTATAATCACGGATTGTTTCATGAGCACACAAGTGGGGAAAGAATTAAACCAACTCCTCAAACACGCCTCTCACCACAAAGACAAAGATCCCCCGTATATAGCCTTAACATACTGGTGGGGCAAGTGCTGTTAGCGAGCACCAATGAAGGCCGTAACGGTACACGAGGGGGTGGGTGGCCAGCACAACGCCCGACCGTCTTTGTCTCCCCAGTGGCGATGTTTACACGCCGCACCATGTACTCATTTGAGGCTGAGTCGACCTAGAGGAGGCCCGAGACCGGTTCAGATAATCGTCACTGGTGTTGGCCGTGAGCGGGAATCGAACCCGGGTCGCCGGGTTCATAGCGCAGCGTGCTAACCGCTGCACCACCGCTCCCCGTACCCCCTCATACACACACGCACACACACACTTTGTAAAAAGCAATATTTGTTTTGGATACTCCGGATCACAAGATATTTCTTTCTGACACCCTCTGTATTTTAAATCAAAGGTTTGGGGGTGCCATGCCATGAATCTGTAAAAATTAATCCTTCTTGCTCGAAACGTGATTTTTTCCCAAAAGTATTTTACTAACAAGACGGAGGCTGACACCAAATCTGGCTGTTGCCCGATGTTGCTGGTTGTAGTTCCTGGTGAAACGTCGCACTCGAATTGTAAATATTGTGGGTTTACTCTCCATACCGGTGTGCTGTACTAGTAATGAATTAGCATGTTCTGTTTACGTAACAACCCTTACTCGTTGGCTGAGTCCGGTGGTGGCGGGTTTAAAGACACCAGCACAAACATATCGCGAATTAAAGTGCAATGGACGCCCGTCTAAAACCGCGTGTTTCAATAAACTGTTTCAATAAACTCTCAAACATCCTGGTGTCTTCCTAAGCTCTGATACCCTTGCAGGAAAAGGGGAAACAGAGAGGGGAAGGGGCAGGGAGTACCTCAATGCCCTAAGGGGCCGTCCATAAATGACGTCACGCACCTAGGGGGGGGGGGGGGGGTCAGACATAGAGGCGAAAGTATTATTATCTGCCTGGTATGCTCTTATTTAATTTACTTAAATATTTGACTGTGAAGCAGTTTATTGGCGTAGTCTTGCTATTCAAACAGTGACCACCTTTAAACTCCACGTGTTGCTTACGGTCCCCTATTGGATCAAGTATGGGTATCGCAGAGGCCTTCTTGTGCTATGGGGGGGGGGGGGGGGGTCAGACATAGAGAGCGCTCTCCATAAGTAGCACAATCTCCCGATTAAGAGCCACTACGTCTTCCACAGGACGGTGGCTCTCCGCAAAGTGCCGCATTCTCCCCGACTATATCGCGCACAGACTTTTATTCAGAACGGCCCCACACTTTTTGGAGCATATTTAAATCCGGAGAAAGGGTCCATCAACTCACCCGCCTCAAGAAAGCAGTTGGTCAACTTTGGGTTTGCTATATTTCATCATCATTGCCGGTATTATTAATCTTGTTGTGGTTGCTGGCTGCAGGATTGATGAGCGTATTCTCAGCACCAAGTGTCCCCCCCCCCCCTTTTCCACAGAGTGTTCAGATTATTCACGCATTTTTTTTTTTACCCAGATGGAGTTTTGAAATTACCTGACAATTTGATGCATAAAGGGGGCGCATTTCACCCCACAAGCGAAACCATCGGGGGGAGGGCGGTTGTGGTGGGGTAGCTGCGTGGGATGTTGCACGACTGCCAGAAGGCGTGGGCTTTGCACGGCTGCCATGACGCGGTTGATGTACGAGACTGAGCTTAACGCACATCGAAAAAAAAAAACCTCGGTACATCCACCATCACCAACCACCACCACCCCAGCCCCTGGACCAGAGCGGCCGTCAATGACCACGGCTCATTGAAGGCCCGCATGGCCTAGCCATGAGGCAATCTAAGGTCCCCCAAGGGCAGAGCAAAGGGGGCTCTGCATTCATTAAAACAACAACAACAACAAAAGAACGGGTGAACCTTAAACATCAGCTCGCTTTCAAATCCTAATAAACGAAGCAAAGCTAATTCGAATTAGATAAATGTAATGAACATTCCATTGCTATTTTGGTCTGTAATCTTTCTTCTCAAAATTATCCTGGCCTTAAACTGAGGAAACCCAGTGACTTACGCACTACTGTGTTTGTTGTTTTGAATACTGAATGTTGTTATTAACAGCTTGCTATTTCATCTATATCTGTGAGTGTAGTTTTATTTTTACGTACAGCACTTTGAGATACTTCAATACGAAAGGCGCTATATAAAAATAGAGGTTATTATTCTTAACATTGAACCACAACTGTGATAAATAAGTCGCAAGTTACTGAATCGGAAAGGCACGGAGCAAAATCACCGCACTGTCGGAAGACTGATTCCTACTTCTAGATTTGAAGCTTTCGTGACTGCAAGGATTCATATTCTTAGGTTTTTTTCGGTAAAGTCACGTAGGTAAAAAAATAAAATTAATAAAAGTAAAATAAAAATAAAATAAAAATCACGACGTTTCGGAGGCAACACAAGCTTCCGTCTTCAGGTGGAACCGTCACAGCACGATAACCGTCACAGCACGATAGCTGTATCAAGTGATACACTTGATACAGCTATCGTGCTGTGACTGTTCCACCTGAAGACGGAAGCTTGTGTTGCCTCCGAAACGTCGTGATTTTTATTTTTATTTTATTTTTATTTTACTTTTATTAATTTTCATTTTTTACCTACGTGACTTTACCGAGAAAACCTAAGAATGTGATTCCTACTTGGCGACTTCACTTTGTGCCACACAGAGACAGCTGCCGTCGGGGGTTCCCTGCTGCAGAGCACCACGAGATGCATTGCAGATGGGAGGCGTCACACGAAACAAAGATGATAATGATGATGACGACATCATTGTTTTCTACAATGCAAGCCACGGTTATACAACTACATGATACATTCATCGAGTGCTGGCGGGCCACGTGACCTCATAAATGCTGTCACATTGCGCCATGCGTCACGACGTCACATGGCATGATGTGTGATGTCACAACGTCAACATGTGATAAGCAATGTGTACCTCTCGTTTCGATGTCTTTCACCTCTCGCTTATCTCTCTGTCATCTCACCCGTCTGTAAATGTTGTCAGCAGCTCTCTCATATATATCTCGCGTGTTCAGCTCTTTCATCTCACTAATCTGTGTCTTGTGTATTGGCAAGCCTTGTCTCTAACAAAGCGGGGCTGTAGCTCGGTAGAGAGGAGGTCGGGGGTTTGATCTCGATCTCCCACGCCTGTATATTTGGAGTTTGCATGTCTCTCTCTCCCTATGGTCGCGTGGATTTTTTTCCTCCAGGTCCTCTGAGTTTCCCCCCCTCCATATTTAGAAACGTGCGTTTAGATCATTTCGATTATTTTGCCGCGATAAATCTGCACGTGCTGATGAGCCACTTCGTTGAGCTATCATTTGTGGCCAAGTCGCTTCTGAAAAAGCTCAATATGAAACAGAACAACAGTTTGGTTTTATGTGTACATACCTTTAAGCGATTTGTTTACCTTTCCAATACTTTATACTCATATCGTTTGTTTGTACATCTTTTTTGTCGTTTTGATTTAAAGCTTTCGTGACTCAAGGGATTAATCTTCTTGGTTGTTTCGGCAAAGTCACGTAGAAGGGAAATAATAAAATAATAAAAATTAAACATTATAAAATAAAATTCTCACGACGTTTCGGTTGCTTGCGTTGTGGCCGAAACGTCGTGAGAATTGTATGTTATTACGTTTAATTTGTATTATTTTATTATTTCCCTTCTACGTGACTTTACCGAAAAAACCAAGGAATATTTGTTTGTCGTTGTAACGTTCTGAGCCGCCCCTACTGTTGTGAAATGTATCATCTTCGTCATCTCTCCGTGAATCGACGGATGGGGTTAAGCGGAGGGCTTCGAAATCCCCCGGGGTTCGCGCTCTCATCCAGCATCGCGCTTCACGTTTACACACGCGGCAGAAGAATGGGGAGATGCCCCGGTTAGCGTAGAGAGGGAAATACGCTGGGTGCAATCGAAAACAATTTGTCGCTTGCGCTGAGATTCGTCGCATTGCAAACAACTGCAACCTGGGACATCCGTTACGTTGCAAGAGGAAGCCAAAAAAAAAATCCCTTCCCACCCACATTCAATTGTAATGCCGCGCGTCTCATCAATATCAATTAAGGTTCTTCACGACACATTCTCGCTCGCGGAAAATCAAATTGCACAGGGACATTACTTACACGTAATCCCTTAAGGTGGAGATAACGTTTGGTGTGCACGCACGATCAGAGGAATCGCTCGACCCTCGCCAGCGCCGCACGAGGGAGAGAACGAGGTTAGGGTGACACGGCGGGATGCGACGTTCTTCATCGAGACATGTCCGTATGGACATGTATGCTGAACTTCCTTCGCACCGTACGTAGCCAAACGTGCTAATCGGAGTTGCGGGTGGAAGAACAACACACTGAACAGAAAGAGCAGTTAAATTTCGATTTAAAGCTTTCGTGACTGCAGGGATTCATCTTCTTGGTTCTTTCGGTAAAGTCACGTAGAATGAAAATAATAAAAGAATAAAAATTATATTATATTATTTTATAATGTTTTCTTTTTATTATTTTATTATTTCCATTCTACGTGACTTTACCGAAAGAACCAAGAAGAAGAAAGAGCAGTTGTAAAAAAATTAGTTTTTAATCGCGACGATTTAAACGTGCGCAGCTCCAGTGGCTTCCGAATACGAGAAGGAAGAGCGTTCCAGACGGTCGTAGAAGCGCGTCTGGCCACCGTATTTGTTCGACGGTCAGCCGAAAGCCGCCGCCGCTGCTGCTGTTGCTGCTGCGAGGATGATGACCGGGGTGCGCGTGACGGTGGTTTGTGTGTCCCTTCACGATACCAGCGAGGCATTGACGTTCGCGTGCACGTGGAGTGCGACCGAATCACATCGCGGTTTGCTGAGCAGAGGCTCGACGTCGTCACAACGACGTCACGTGGCCACGCGCCGTTGAGAAGGACGGGCACTACGTGAATTGCGCCTGGTCACTTTGAGCACTTAGGGGCCGTCCATAAATGACGTCACGCACCTAGGGGGCGGGGGGGGGGTCAGACATTTGTGACGATGTGTGACGAGGGGGGAGGGGAGTTGAGAAATGTGACGTCACGTAAAAATGCGCAACTTTAAGTAAATATAGACAAAACGTTCTACTTAATTAAATATACTTTTAAATACACGTTTTCTCCTACAACATCAGAGTTCAGCGGCACATTAAATACGCACTACAATGACAATAGTTTAAAGCGATTTGAAGCATGTTTTATTTTTGGGGGCGGCGGGGGACAGATCTTTGTGACGTCATATTTGAGGTGGGGGTCTGACTTTTTGTGACGCCGTGTGACGATGGGGGAGGGGTGGGGGTCAAACATCGTCCAACATTGCGTGACGTCATTTATGAACGGCACCTTAGGAAAGCAGACATTGGGATGGAATGTTCAACATTGAGCGGTGTGAGGGATGGAACAGATGCTGGGGCAAGTGGTGTTAGTGAGTACCTATGATAGCCGGCGCGGCACGTGGGGGTGGCACGTCAACAAAACCCGACCGCCTTTGTCTTCCTAGTGGCGATGTTTTACACATCACAACAGATACTAATTTGAGGCTGAGTCGACCTAGGGGAGGTACCACTTCAGATAATCGTCACTGGTATTGGCTCGCCACGGGAATCAATCTCCAAATCCCCACAATCATTATCCGATCACATACACATCTAAGATGTGAACCTAATTGCTTTACTTGCCATAGTGCATGTCTGTGATATGTGTTTTGCAATGCATTGTGGATATATTTTTTGCTAGGGGTTGTAAAATTTTCCACGAGACGTAATTCTATTTTGGTTTCAGAGGAAGGGCTTTTAGAAGCACGAAGGCTCTTTTAAATCTCTACAGCAGTCATGGAATGATGAGCATTAGAAACGGATTATACGGTTACATATCCTAACGTAACAATGCTTGTATACATTATTTGTGCACTACAAACACACACGCACACATAACACGTGTTCTGTGTTTGGGGAATTAAATATTCAAGGAGTTGAGCGGAACTAATATCAATCACGGAAACGAGACGGAAAGACGAACAAAGACGGGCAGCAGTGGAGTTGTGACAACACTCGAGCCCTCGCAGCAAGAAAGGCCCTGGGTTGGATTCCTGACTCGGGTGTCTCTCTGTGCGAAGTTTGCATCCACAGTAGAGGTGTTTTTTTGGGTTAGATCAGGGGTCGGCAACCAAAATAACAAGAAGAGCCATTTCTTTCCAATTCGGTACAAAATTCAGTATTTCAAGAGCCGCAATGCATCTATGTACATACGTACATATCGTCAAGAAGCAGCCCGTAAAGAGCCGCATGCGGCTCCGGAGCCGTAGGTTGCCGACCCCTGGGTTAGATTGTGTAAATATAAACGTGTCGTTAAATCCGCCAACCAGCCCGGCACAGCCAATTAGTAAAGGTTGTCGCGTAAACAGCACGTGCCAAATTAGTTGCTAAGTTCAGCACTAACCAGTGTGTTGGAGAGTAAACCCACAAAATTTACAATTCGAGTACGACGTTACTACTGGATAATTACAACCCGCCTTATCAGGCGATCTAACCAAAGCACCTCTATGATGGATAATGTGGGTCGCGAAAGCTGACGACGTGACCAACTGAAGTTTGTATGTTCTACCCCCGGCTCGGCATGGGGTTTTTCCAGGTTCTCCGGTTTCCTGCCATGGCCACAGAGATGTACAATGTTACTGGTATCGCCCCCCGCCCCTCCGATTCAAAGGGTTAGTTAATGTACGGTGCGACAGAAGTTCAACGGTCATAAATACGTACGCACGTGGACAAACAACGCAATGCTGTAGAGCCAGGGGTAGGGAACCTTTTGTCCTGCCAAGGGCCATTTGGATATTCATAACATCATTCGCGGGCCATACAAAATTATAAACTTAAAAATTCGCCTGTTATATTTGGTCAAACATTTAATTAACTCACCCCTAATGCGATGGCTGGAACTGCTTCTCTTTGGCAAGGCGTGTGATGTTAGCTGGTATTGATGATGTTGCTACTCACAACTGCTTTTCAAGGTTTGCTCCTAGATTTATTGAATTTCGAGTCCCGCCTGCTTGCCTTGGCAGGGCCACACCAAATGATTTTGCGGGCCTCATACGGCCAGCGGGCCGGACGTTACCCACCCCTGTTGTAAAGTGTACCCGCAACTTACTCAGTTGGGACTACACACAACCAACATCGCTCCCTGCTGTGGATTTAGCAAGACCCTCCCTGAAAAAGACACTTGAGACTCAGTGAAACTTATCTGGGTCAATAATAATGATAAAGCACAGTTGAGCAAATTAGTTTATTCGCAAATGCGTTTGTACATTTGTCTATACACTGCACTGCTGTATTGTGTTGAACATTCAATTATTTAGTCTGCAATCACTTCCTGCCTGAGTAATTATCTCAAATACCCTTTAATTTTGGCACCTCTAATATACCGCCCCACGGGAGGAGCAGTATCAATCATGGATGATGGTGTTGCAAAGAGCCATACGGATATGCTAAGCACCAACAAATTATGCGTTAATGTTAAGGGATTTCACGCTGAAACAATGAATCATGAAATACGTGCGTGTGTGTGTGCACGCCGAAGGAGATGGAGCGATCAAATCGACCGGTGCGCAGGTGCTATGTGGATTGTCGCAAATAATCGTGCGTGAGAGATGGTGGTGGATTCAGGGAGGCCTTCATCCGGGAGCGGTTTTTTATTTGATTTTATTCTGATCCGTCCTCGCGGTTGACTCAATCCATTCAGGGATCCAAATGCCAATGTCGAGGTCTGCCAGCTGTGAGCGGGCTACAGGGGAGAGTTCGTGCACGGTTGATAAGCCTCCATTGACCACAGTGGTTTATTACATGGTCCATAGTTTGGGTTGCATGGCCACAAGCGCACGACCAGGGGCTCGTGTCTTTAATGTCCCATTCACGAAGCAGGTGTGCGCATCGGCCCGGCGATGTTCTCATGCGGCCGATGGCTACACCAAGTGTCTCCGAGCAGTGCCGGACTAAGCTAGTGTGGGGCCTGTAGCATTTGTTATAAAGGGGCCCTAAATTAAAAAAAACTCCGCAAATATTAAAATACAAACTTTGTACTTGCATAGTAAAGTAATGGTATTTGTTCATTTGCTATACAGTCAGATAATACGACAAATCGCAGTATAGTACTATAGTAATAGAGCATACTCTTTGGTTCTTTCGGTAAAGTCACGTAGGAATAAAATTAAATAAATTAAATCACGACGTTTCGGGCGCAACAGAAGCGTCCGTCATCAGGTGGGACAACCACAGCAAGAAACAATTGCTGAAGTGGGAAAAAGGATCTGATGCAACAAGAAGTCATATAGGTAAGAGAGGGGGGAGGCAGGAAGGAGAGACAGGGAGGGTGGGGGTGTGGGGTAAGGGGGAGTGAATGCTACAAGTAAGACTCATGCACGGCAGCAAGCGCAGAATTGCTGAACCGGAATTGATAGCTTGAAAGCATTTAGCGCGGGGCCCTTGAAAGTGTGGGGCCCATAGCATATGTAGTTACATTTGCTCTTAGGATAATCCGGCATTGTCTCCGAGGAGGAACGTCATCCAAAATGAGGTCTTTCGAGACCCAAACACAATTGATCGGTCGCGTTTGATGATGATGTCTGTGAACACTTTCAACATTCCAGAGACATTTTTTTTAAAACAAACTATAAACGATGTACGTGTTACGGTTTACATGCATGAACTCTCAGAGCACTCGTAGACTCTTTCAAATGTGTTCCTGCCCATCAAAACCACCGCAGTGAAAAAACACGGAATGAGGGTGTGCGGGTAAATTGCGGCAAAGGTGCAGCGCTGCAATTGCTTTGCTGACACCGCTGCTGCCAGAAGGGGGAGCTCTAGAGATCACCACCTCCAGAGGGCATTTGGCTGAATCTTCAATGCTGGACAGAAGTCAAGGAGAAGTTGGGAGGACCCACACTTTACCCCACCACACGTGGCCTGTCCACCTATGTACGGCTGTGCGAACGGAATCGCGGGGGGGGGGGGGGATTTGGGGAATCTGTTCCATTGACTCAACTGCCGCGCCGGGAAATTAAATCGACCCGGGTGACCTCCAGACTACGGACTATGAGTGGAAATGTGTGCTGACCGCCACACTGCAGCGGCAGCATAAAAAAAAACACTGATGATAAAATATAAATCTCCAATTGTAAATGCGGTAAAAAAAAATACTGTAAACACAGGAATTCAATTTGAGAGGCAAACACAATTAAAAGTGCGGATCTCGTGCTTTTTAATCAACCGTCAACCATCGCGAGTCCCACGGCAGAGCCATCCGTGCATAATTGCCAGTAACGATTTGCTCATTCGCCGCGAGCCAGGGTAGAACATTACACGAGCGATTTGCGATTGTGAGCACACTTCTGCGTCCACTTAAAAAGTGGAGAGCCACGCTTTCATGCCCATTGAACAAATATGCATATTATGTCGCATTGTCGTTTGTTCGGTTTTTTTTATCAAACGAGCAGCTGCTACCGGCACGAGGTCTCCGTGCCCTCTCGAGTAGCACGTGTAAGTGTTGTGGATTTTACTCTCCAACACACAAGCGGTGTGCTGAACTAGTAACGAATTGGCAAGTTTAGTTTACGTGACAAACCTTACTAATTGGCTGTGTCGGATGGTGGCGGGTTTAACGACAAATTCATATTTACGCGATCTCACCTAAAAAAAAAAAATCTCTTATGGCACGTGTACTTTAAATATATTTTAGGATAAAAAAAAGAAAAAGTATTGTTATTATTATTATAATTGCTGTTGCTGTTGTTGTTGCGATTGTGTACCCATGGCTCCATCGTTGCCGGTGAAGGTGGAGGCGGGATGAATGATTACAATTTTTCGTTACAAACTAAGGCTCGCTGAGCTCTGTAGCGCTTTTTCAGAAGTAACCTGGCCACAAATGATAGCTCAACGGAAGTGGCCCAACACACATGCATACCAACACGATCAAGACTCTCGGCTTGAACGTTCTGCTATACGGTAGGTTGCGTATGGCAGAACGTGGTGAATCAAGCATCGCAAAGAGTCCCCAAGGCAACCGGACAACATCTGTGTTGGTGGGCATTGCGTGTCAGGTAGGGCCTGGAAGTTGGGGGGGGTGGGGGGGCGATCGGTAGGTCACCCCATCTGACCCCGGGCCGGCTCGGCGCGTTCGAGTGCATTACAGCAGCGGGTCGATACGCGCCCATTTAGCCATCTGAAGCTGTAGCCAATCAATGGCTGGGCCTTTGATCCATCAATTACAAGCACAGCGGCCATCCCAATATCTCAAATAGGGCATCGGATATTCATTTTCTTTACCTTTCAACTTTAGTTTAAAGGGCAGTCACGCTCAGTGGCATATGATTCAGTCCTGCTCTGTGGGACAGTGGGGGGGGGGGGGGGTAAGGGCATGCTGTGTCCCAAGTTGGATTGTGGTTCAGGTGTATGAAGATTTGATCTCATGGCGTGCGTGGCACTGATTAATCATCACAGCTACCGCGAACTCTGGCCATGTCAATTCGCCACAAGGCGCATGCGGCAACCGAGGTGTTTGCCTACGCGGCTGCGCTGTGCGTGTGTTGTCAGCCCTCTAAGGGATTTTTTTTGGGGGGGAAGGGCTGAAGGGGATATGCTCTTCCAATACCTGTCGATGGCCCCCCTTCTAAATTCGTATACGGTACGAGAACCTCGAGATCGGCGTCGCCTGCCTATCGTCTTACACACAGGAGGGCAAGAGTTCAAGCGGCATGCATGATAGACATAAAGCCCATATCGCATCTTGCGCGTTTATCACGTCTGTAACGAGTTGGCCTGGGGCCGCATCTGCGGCACTGAAGCTATGCTGCCTGCTGTAGGTATTAGATTTCTATGCTTTTATATTGCCTTCATTCAACAGGGAAGTTCAAGCTCACATAGGCACTGCTCTTTACACTTAGGCCCCACTCCTTCCTGATGAGGCCCTGCCTCTTCCGCTTTTAGCTCTCAGGCTCCGCCTCCTCCCGGACAGAGGGTGGGGCTGTTTGGGGTTGTGGTGGGCGTCGTGGAAGGGGGTGAGTGCACGCCCAGCAGTGTGTGTGCGCGTGTGTGCATGTTGAACTTCTTTCGCACCGTACGTAGCCAACCGTGCTAATCGGAGGTGCTGGACGGGTAGTGTTGGGACGTCTTCACAATGACAACCAAAATCCCACTAAGATCAATAATAATCAGTATCGTTACTTAACGTATTGGAGTACATGATATGCTAATGTTAGGTTTAGGTTTCAATTGAAAAAAAGGATGAAGAATGCAAACGACTAAAAAATATTGATTTATAAAATCTAATTATGTGCCTGAATCGTAACAATTGAATCGGGGTGAGGGGGGGGAAGACGTTAACAACCCAAACTAAAAGCAACGAGCACCACCAATTCCCACGAATCAAAACAGAGGAACAAATGTAAAAAACCTAAAGCCTTCGTAAACCGTGGCCACGGGCTCCTAAAAGTCATCAAGACAATTTATGTAGCAGCAGCAGTGGCGGCAGTAGCGGCAAGCAATGGGGGCCCTCATGCTGAGCGGGTTTGCAGGTGGGAGGGCACGGCGTGGCGCCCGCTCGCTGGTAAAATTGTTCCCCGCTAACCGCTCCCGTTAACCTCACGCGGAGCGCGTATTAGCGGCGACACGGCGGTAATAACGACCGCCACGTTAATGCCTTCCGTGGAGATGAGACTTTCACCGGGACACGGCAGTGGGGGCTGCAAACCCGCGATATTTCGCACGCTTCGAGAACGCGCAACAGCAGATTCCCACTGCAGGATTGAACCTTGATGGACTCTTGGGGCAAACGCTATTATTACCGCCACCTTTTTGACAAGGAAAGTAAAAGCAGAACTTTCCACTCGGTGTCTCCGCGCTTACAAATGAACGTGTCTGAGTCTTTCGGCTCGTCTGGGTTTCAGACCAATTTTGTTTGAGCGCCATTTTGTCCGAGCTAAGGGCAAACACTCCGGACCTCTTTCAACCTTCTCGTATCTCGTCGGTAGAATTGAGGCTTGTTAAATGAATGCTGCTGGATTTCTAGACGGTGTTTCTTATATATGACGCTTATTTAGCCAGGAAATGCTCGCCCAGTCTCATGGTGATTTTTTTTTCTTCCAGGAAGGATCCTGCCAACTTTTCTCAGAGGGGGCGATGTTGCTTTGTCGATCATCCCAATTGCCAAATTGCCCAAATTTGGACCGTGACGCCGGCACACTAATGGAATACCCTTGCCAATGACATCACGGGATCGTTATTGTCCACTTTGAAGCAGATGGCCAGTAACCATTATTACGGATATGATTAATATTGTAACGGATATTATTAATATTGTTACGAATATTACACCATGGCAGCCTCTTGCATCATGAAGCCAATCGGGCCGCGTTATTGGCGTGAGCGCCGCATGCAAAACACTGGAGCCCTGTTCAATGCAATGGACACAAACGGAAACGGTTTAATGTCGGCGCATCTCGGACAGGATTCGTGCGGCGAGTTGCGAACACGGGTCATCGCGCGCGGAGTCCACGCAGTTTTTGGGTTCGCACTTTTTGTTTGTCATTTTGGTGACCACGGTTGCTCTTGCGAATGGGGCATTTTGATGACGATGCCATTCATATGTCTTTGTCACAAAAAAACACGTACGTCCGTGTTTTTTGTGACTTGTATTGAAAGTTGCTTTATTATGACTGTACCGCGCTGTGAAACCTTCTTTGGGGGGAGGTCTGTTGTGCTTCGTAAAATTGTGTTCTCACCTGGTTCAATGAAATAAACTTGATCTTATTTGAACTGTGTGTGTGGGAGGGTCAAAATGGGATCAGACACAATTTTGCCACTGATATTATCTACGGCCGAGAGTTGAACCCAAATCAGTGGTAGCAGTGCACGGTACATCGATACGTAAACAAAGATATAGATCCCCCCTCCCAATGTAGCCTTTACAGGCTGTTGGGCCAAGTGCATTTAGCCAGTAACCATTCAGGCCAGCATATAATGCCAGAGCGGGTGAAGTGGTAATCACATTCTCGATTGCCGTTGTGTCTCCAGTGCTGATGTTTACACACGGCACCAGGGGCTGATCTAAGGCTGAGTTGACCTATTTCCCTTGCCACTCATGTCAGCCATGGTCAGGAATCGAACTCGGGTGACTGGGGTTCGCAGCGAACCGATGCACCACTGCTCCCCAAAAACAACAACGACAGCCGCCATGTGGTGGTGACATCACCATGGCGCTTGTGCCAGGAGAGGTGAACTTTGAGGCCACGTAAAGTATGGGAGGCACACGCACACATGGACGGGGACATATGTGCTTGCGTTGCGTGCGTCCATAATCATGCACACGGACACGGCGTTAAATGTGCTGTTTACATATATATGTACATACGCCAAATGTTGAAAATACTATAGGGGGGTACTATGAAAAAAAATATATAAAATGCATTGGCTTACATGCAGCAGTTTCGTAAGGGGTAAGGCTATTTAAAGTCCATCTCATTTTCAAAGAATTACGCCTGCTGGCCAAAATATTCTTGGGAGCTTTTTAATAACAAAATCTTATTAACGACAGAAAAACAAAAACGTAGGAACAAAACCCCCCACATTTCTTGCAGACCATCGCAAATGGATCAGCTGTAAAGAAATCACAGGCACAAGCCATCTCCGAGCAGAGCCTGATTCAACCCCGCGTGATGTACCCGCGTGCCCTGGGCGGTTAATTACCCGGCCACCGTTGACGTGCGGGAAGGGCCACCATCGGTGCCGTCATCATCACGAATGGCGTCTGCGTTGGCCCTGACGAATGTTGAAGCACCGAGCAAAGAACGTCGCACGTGGATGGGATGCTCGGCGTGTTGATGGCCGCCAATGTGCACGTGCGCGCGTGATTTGTGCAGTAGAATAGCGAGTGCTGACTCACTGAGCAGTAGCGTAGTGGTTAGCGCGCTGCGCTACGAACCCGGCGACCCGAGTTTCATTCCCGCTCCCGGCCACCGGCACCAATGACGATTATCTGAACCGGTCCTGGGTCTCCCCTAGGTCGACTTAGCCTCAAATGACTACCTGGTGCTATGTGTGAACATCGCCACGAGGGAGACAAAAGCGGGCGGGCGCGGTGATAGCCACACTACCCCCCTTGCGTCGGCCATCACGGGTGCTACTCGCTAACAGCACTTGCCCCAACACTCTGTTATGGCTACACGTGCTTTTGTCTTTTGCGCAGTGAGCGTGGCTCTGCTGCCTCCATGACTGTCAGCCTGCAAGTCGGTTGGCATCGAAGCCTCTTTCAGAGACGGGAGGGGGTCACATTGTGCTAGACATTGATTATAAAACCGCAAGCCACTTGTACAGAACACAAAAAAACATTCCAGATTGATGCTAATTAATGTAATGCGGGGTTTTGTTGTTGTTGTTGTTGTTGTTCAATCGCCCCACGTTTACTCACATACCAGCGCAAGCTGAACACGTAGTAGGGCTTTCTCGACCAATATCATCCATAATATAGGTTTTGTTTGGGTTAGATCACGTAAATATATAAATGCGTCGTTAATCCCGCCACCACCTGATACAGCCAACTAGTAAGGTCTGTCACGTCAACAGAACATTCCAATTCGTCACTAGTACAGCACACCGGTGTGTTGGAGAGCAAATCCACAACATTTTCAATCTGAGTACGACGTTTCGCCAGTGATTACAACTCGTTTCATCAGGCGACAGCCGGATTTGTGGATAAAACTTCCTATTTCGTTCCTTAAATAGAGGGGGTCGATGTGATACCCACACAAGCCACACGACAATAGACCACCACGCCTGTGAGTGGTTATCGAAGTTACATTTTGAGCGTTCTTTAGCCCACGCGCCGATCAGCGTCGGTGGGCGAATGTGGCTAGGAGAGCGACAGACGTGGGAGCATTGGTGGATTGCCCCCAGCACGCAGCCACACAGCCTAATGCCACTCGTGCAGCAATAACGCGGTAGTCACCCAACCAAGGCACGAATCCGGGCCAAATCCTACCCGAGCCCTGATGAATGAGATCGAGTGAAATCCAGGTGATTCGGTGAAATAAATATCATAACCATTCTACTTCGAAAACATAAAACACCCACAATTATGCAGAGCATGTGTATATATATTTTATGGTGCTTATTCTCTGTATCTCTACAAAGCCACGTATAAATATTCGAGTGGAGTGAATAATCAATATCATGAGCTATTATTTATTCACTGCTGAAGGAAGCCCCTCACCTCTTTATCCAGAATCAGAATATGTATTCATACTGCAGGAATCCGATGAGCTATGAAGCTCTTTAGTCACAGATTCCTGCTCGTTTTTTTCTCTTCGTCCCCTTCTGCTTATTATGACTCTGATTCCTCTTCTTCTCCATCACATTAAGCAAGCGCCCTCCCTCATCATGGGTACTCCCTGTCGAGTTTCCGCTCCTCCCTCAAGAGCCTCACCTCATCTGCCTGGCCCCATCCTCCCCTTCATCGCGAGGCACTTCCATAATTCTCGCTCCCACGAACCTCGCTCCCCATGCCCCAACCCTATTCACCGTATCACTTTCAGCTACCCTCATTGTACCACTTTATAACTCTTGTAAAGTGCCTTGGGGTAGCTGAGTGGGGTAGCCCGCTTGTTCCACCAGAGCACAGCATGGTTGTATTGGGGTAGCTGAGCGGGGTAGTCTGCTTGTTCCACCAGAACACAGCATGGTTGTATTGGGGTAGCTGAGCGGGGTAGCCCGCTTGTTCCACCAGAACACGGTATGGTTGTATTGGGGTAGCTGAGCGGGGTAGCCCGCTTGTTCCACCAGAACACGGTATGGTTGTATTGGGGTAGCTGAGTGGAGTAGTCGGCTTGATCCACTTTAATAGAGCGTGGTGTATTGGGGTAGCTGAGCGGGGTAGCCCGCTTGTTCCACCAGAACACGGATTGGTTGTATTGGGGTAGCTGAGTGGAGTAGTCGGCTTGATCCACTTTAATAGAGCGTGGTGTATTGGGGTAGCTGAGCGGGGTAGCCCGCTTGTTCCACCAGAGCACCGCGTGGTTGTACTGGGGCAGTCATCAGTGATGTACGCCTGATGGTTGGCACCTCACCCCATCCACAGCGTGTAACGCTGTAACATCACGCCGGTATGCTGAAGTAATACTGCAAGATGGTACAGCAATTCACCAAGTTCCCACGGCGCGCAATTACGCTGTCTTTGCCCGGCGTCTGTTCTCGTGCGGCCACAACTTTGCGACGATTCGCAGACACACGCCTGCTTTTTAATTTCATTTTTTATTTTATCGAGCCGTTAAAATGGCACCCCGCGCATTTCGTACGCTCCGACAAGGCGCTAAAACTTGTTTTTTTATCCTCGGCGGCCGATCTACGCGAGAGACAAATCGAGGCCGCGTTTGTGGCGCAGACGTCAAGGCAAATCGCGTTTTTGTTTGTGCGCGAGCGGGCGCGCGCGTTCGATTTGCGCGCGCGTTTGATTTGCGTTATAAATGCTGTGAGCCCAGTGCGGCAGCTTCGTCTCGCCTCGCTGTTTTAATTGCCCCCCCCCCCCGTGAAATCCGCGTTGTGGACGTTATAATGTCTGCGGAATTAATAAATCGATAAGAAAAAAATTTGTGTTCATGTATAATCGATTTACTAATTGATTTATTAGATAACACTTTTTGGACAGAGATTGAATTAGATATGGAGTCTCTGCAATTGTACGACAGCAAACAGGGCCTCGGCGGACTTCTGGTCGTGTTTCGGGTTGCTTAAAGTTTGATTTTAAAGCGTAAGACTCTTCTTTGGCACGTGGATCAAAACGTCGGACACCATGCCACGCGGTGCAGCCTGAAGACACACGTCGGAGAGAGCTGCGCTTGAATGTTCAAGCCGAGCAAAGGAACGGCAATGGATTGTGAACGTTATCGAATGGGTGTCCGATCCATTCTCGCTGCGTGTGGCCTGCTAACAAAAGGATGTCACAGCAGCACGGTTTAACTTAAAGTCTTGTTTGTTACACGGAACGGTCCCATTTAGCCAGTTCACCGGCTATGTGTTTTTTTTTGACAAGGGAGATGTGTGGTGCCGTGAGTGCAGTAACAATTAAACAAAGGGTAAAATGTCAATATCGCAGAGAACGAGTACATGGGTGCTTAAGGAATGCTACGCGACTAACACACGAGGTATTTAACGGTCACAAACGATTAGGTCAAATGGACAATTTAATTGAACACTTGCAAGTTTATAGCTACAATAACACTGGTGGCTATATTTTTTGTCGTTTTTATACAGCTCACTGGGCACACGACTCAACGGCCCCAACACTGTCAAGCGACAAGCAACAAACAGCACTATTACAGCAGACTTGAGTCCCAATCCTTCGATCTGGGATTGCGTTGTCACTACCCAGAGGGAAAAACGTGGACGTCCAGAAACACATTCCTGCGGAGGGAGCTGGAAGGAATGTTGGGTTGCTCGGTCAATGGCCAGGGTGAACGGCGGCG
This sequence comes from Lampetra planeri, assembly GCF_965212315.1. Taxonomy (NCBI): domain Eukaryota; kingdom Metazoa; phylum Chordata; class Hyperoartia; order Petromyzontiformes; family Petromyzontidae; genus Lampetra; species Lampetra planeri. Next base: position 2,609,166 of record NC_136148.1, read on the forward strand.
TGGTGTATTCCGCAAATGTGGCCGACTGTGAAGGCAGGCACAAGCCGGCGTGAGTAGGTTAAACGTTGAGTTTTATAAGGGCACCACGGGGTGACCAGCCCCTCCCCACCCAGCCTCTCCCCTCCCACCCCCCACCCAGCCCCACCCTCCCCACCCAGTCCATCCCCACTCTCCCCTCCCCACCCTCCCCACCCAGCCCCTCCCCACCCTCCCCTCCCCACCCAGCCCCTCCCTCCACGACGGACGGACGGACACAATAATCTCCTGTGGGCTGGTGTAACCTGGAGGTTCCTACCAGTATAAACACTCTCCCTCATTCGCGACCCAGGCATTGACCATCGTGGCTTCGACATTCCTCGAAGACACTGCCTGTGTGACCATCAACTTGCATCAGAACAACATCAACAAGTCGACACGCAACATCTCCTTCATAAATGGGAAATCAAAGATACAGCCAGATGAGTGCGATTGTGGCCATGCCCAACCGAAATTATGGACCCATTTAGTTAAATCCGTAGAGACACAGAGGCTCGTTGAAATACATGGAGACCCACATAGAGCCCCATAGAGACAGAGAGATTGACTCGTATACATAGAGACTCACAGACTCAGGCATATACCCATAGGCTCACAGAGATACGTAGAGACTCATAGAGATGCAAACACACTCACAGATATGCATAGAGGATAAAAAGAGGTAGTAAGCATCACTCGAGATAAGAGTGAACCGATTTTTTTTTATCGAGCAAGTTGTATCATTGAACTTGTAAAAAAAAAACGATTGGAAGGGTTAAAAATAAAAGTTATTTCTTATCTTATCGAGATTTATAGAGCGCCTTTACCAAGACGCTTTACAGCAAACTGTAAAGTTGCACATTAGATGATACTGGTTGCGATAAAGAGCGGCGTTATTCAAAGTGGTGGTGTAGTTTTAATGAGAGTAGAACACGATGGATTGATAAGGAGGGGTTGGTTGGGATAGGCCTGGTCGTAGCTGGGGTGGTGGGGGGGGCAGAAAGCTGGGGGGCTGAAGAGTAACGAGGCATCGTTGCATTGGGAAGACAAAGGGGGTCGAGCAGGGGTAGGAGGCAGGAGGGCCCCCCACACCGCCGTTAACCGCCATCGTTGTTTGTAGAGATCTTACCCCGTCTGGACTTAGCGCCTTGACCGAGGCGCTTTACAGCAATCATGCAAAATGTACGTCTTGACGATAATGAATTGAAATGAGTAATTGTGGTTATTGTAAGTGGCGGTGTAGTTTCAATCGGAGTAGAAGACGAGGGAGTGATAAGCTGGGGTTGGTTGGGACACTCCTGGTTGTAGAGGGGGGGGGGGGGCGACAGAAAGCTGGGGGGGGGGTGCTGAAGAGTAAGGAGGCATCGTTGCATTGGGAAGACAAAGAGGGTCGGGAAGGGGCCGGGGCCAGGATGGCGGTGTCGAGTCCTGGCCGGGCCCGTGACGAGGAAGGAAATCGCTCTGCGCTGGGCCGGCTCGCTCGCTGAATGACCACTGCCACGGGGAATGATGAGATCAGTAAGGCCTCGGACAAGGGTGGAAGGGGGTTGTTACAGGTGATGTTCACAGGAAGAGGTGGACGCGTGGTGGTGGAGATGGAGAGGACTGCACCACCGGTGGGCGAGCGGAGTGTGTCGGTGAGTGACCGGCTCGTCCATCACCCCGACTGCTTGAGCATCTGCTTTGTCTTCTTCGCCGTGTGGCTGATGATGATGATGTTGTTGTTGTTGCTGTAGAGCGGTGGTTCTCAGAGTGGTGGTCCCCAGAACCTCAGTGTGGTTCCGTGACGGTCCTCCAGGTGGTAACGAGGGGGCTGTGATGCAAATGCGGGTTGACTCGGAAACAATGGCAATGTTTATTAAACCTTTTGTTTCGGACATTCATATTTTACTTGTGGCATTTCATGAAAAATAAGTAAGTTAGATAAACTACCCTGATTAAACTACCATAACCCTGAGCTCTAAATGTCCTCCTTAAAAAAAAAACCTTTAGCTCCGTTTAAAAACGTGTTTGATGGTTCCGCTAATATGAACAAGTGCGTATGACTGGCATTGAGAGGTAGAGAGAGAGAGGGGTAAGTGGATGCGGGGCGCTGTGCTGGGAGGTCCCGCGGAAAAGTTTCAATCGGCTGAGTGCTCCGCAGGCCAAAATCAGCGTTCGAGAGGCCACGCGTTCTCGAACATGTGGCTGTGATTTTTTCTTCTCTTTGGTTCTTTCGGTAAAGTCACGTAGAAAGAAAATAAATTAAATAATAAAGTACGACGTTTCGATTGCAACACAAGCAACCGTCGTCAGGTAGAACTACATTTGAGAGAGAGACAACACACAGACACGGAGACACACAGAGAGAGAGACAACACAGACACACAGAGGACAACATATCATGTGTGTCTCTCTTTGTGTCTGTGTGTCTTTCTCTGTATGTCTCTGTGTTGTCTCTCTCCCTGCTTGTGTCTCTGTGTTGTCTCTCTTTGTTTGTGTGTCTGTCTGTGTGTCTCTGTGTGTGTCTCTCTTTGCTTGTGCGTCTGTCTGTATGTCTCCGTGTCTGTGTGTTGTCTCTCTCTAAAATGTAGTTCTACCTGATGACGACTGCTTGTGTTGCAATCGAAACGTCGTACTCTATTATTTAATTTATTTTCTTTCTACGTGACTTTACCCAAAGAACCACAGAGTAATTCCTGCAGTCACGAAAGCTTCAAATCAAGTTTTTTTTACTTCTTTTTTAACGTTGAGGCGGCTGAGCCGGACGATTGAAGGAGGAGTAGCCAGGGGTGGGGGGGGGTGGGGGGGTGGGGGGGGTGGGGGGGGTGGGGGGGGGTGGGGAGCGGACGTTGCCTCCCTGCTCCGTGTTTGCGAATTGTAGCCCTTGGTGCAGGTAATACTGGTAGGAACATCCTGGTTACACCTGCCCACAGGGGATTATTGTGTCCGTCCGTCCGTCGTGCAGGGAGGGGCTGGGTGGGTAAGGGAGGGGCTGGGTGGGGGTTGGGAGGGGTGGGGCTGGGTGGGGAGGGTGGGGAGGGGCTGGGTGGGGCTGGGTGGAGAGGGTGGGAGGGGTAGGGCTGGTCACCCCGTGGTGCCCTTATAAAACGCAACGTTTAACCTACTCACGCCGGCTTGTGCCCGCCCTCACAGTCGGCCATAATTGCGGAATACACCACGCCGCCGTTGACCCTGGCCATTGACCGAGCAACCCAACGTTCCTACCAGCTCCCTCTGCAGGAATGTGTTAATTAGCGGCAAACCACGGGCAGGGCCATGGAGGGAGAAGCCGGTGGAGACCTGGGGGTGGGGATACGAGCACAGCAATGAACACATGCGACGCGTACGCATTACACAAAGACCCCCCCCGTGTAGCCTTAACAGACTGTTGGGGCAAGTGCTGTTAGCCAGTAGCACCTGCGAAGGCCGGTAGGGGTGGGTGGGTGGCCAGCACCACGACCGGCCGCCTTTGTCTCCCTAGTGGCGATGTTTTACACACCGCACCGGGTACTCATTTGAGGCTGAGTCGACCTAGGGGAGGCCCAGGTCCGGTTCAGATAATCGTCACTGGTGTTGGGCCATGAGCGGGAATCGAACCCGGGTGGCCGGGTTCGTAGCGCAGCGCGCTAACCGCTACACCACCGGCAACCCCACATTATGCTCGCGCATTGCCACACGCGAGCCAGGCAGGGCTCTTGTGGCCAATTACAATTAGCGAGCGGCTATTAAAAGCCGGCACGCCACGTGATGGGTGGTACCGCCAGCATCGTGCCAACCTCGGCACAGCCACCTCCGTGTCTCCACAGGTGGTGGTGGTGGTGGTGATGTCCTTGTCCATTTAACACGAAGTCAATTCAGGGATGGGGCACGGAAACCCAGGAGAGTTTCAGATTTCGCATTCGCAGATTTCACATCTGAAGTAACAGCTTACTCCCCTCCCCCCACCACCACCACCACCAAAGCCGCAACGCAATTCAGACGAACGCTGCTGTGCGTGGTGCCGTCTGTGTTGTCTCGTTCGTATCGCGTGTCACGCGTTGATCTGCCTCGCTTGCGCAGTCTCGCTCGCTCCGTTTATCCTGAATGCAGCATTAGCATGGCATGGGGCAAGCTAATGTTGCACATACTGTCATCGCAAGTATATGCGGTTAATAATGCAGACATCACTCATTGCAAAAAGTTTAAGTTTGGCGTTTAAACATCCTAACGCAACTGTTTTATTGCCAGAAAGGGGAGAAAACCTATTCTGAAATTAGCGTATTATTTGCACCGGCAACACTTGATTCTGACAGGCACGGCTTTTTATTTTACGGATGCAAGTGTCGTGAGCCTAGGAATCGATTCTAATCTATCAATCGATGCATGAGTGCACGCCTGCTTACTACTTACTGCGCCACTACGAGCCCACAATAATCCCGACACACGCTTTCACCGGACAGATTTCTCTCTAGCAGCGCTCCACTCCCACGACCACCCACACCCCCCTCTCTATCTCTCCTCCCTGGCTCCTCCTCCCTCTCTTACCTATATGGCCTCTTGTCACGGCAGCCCCTTTTTGCCCACTTCAGCAATTGTTTCTTGCTGTGGTTGTCCCACCTGATGATTTAATTTATTTTATTTTCTACCTACGTGACTTTACCGAAAGAACCAAATAGTTTGGATCCCTGCAGTCAGGAAAAATTCAAATCTAGATCGTCTATTGCAAGCTACTATTAGTCCAAGGTTTGCGACAATGCACCGTACAGCTACTCATTTGAGGTTGCATTGACCTAGGGGACGCTTTCATAAAGTCCTCGCCACCGTTCGCCAGGTCCGTAGCGCGGTTAGGGGCCGTCCATAAATGACGTCACGCGCCTAGGGGGGGAGGGGGGGGTCAGACATTTGTGACGCCGTGTGACGAGGGGGGAGGGGGTTTGAGAAATGTGACGTCACATCAAAATGCGCAGCTTTTAATAAATATAGACAACACGTTTTACTTAATTAAATCGACTTTTTAATAAATGTTCTCTCCTACAACATCAAAGTGCAGCGCCACATTAAATACGCACTACAATGACAATAGTTTCAAGCGATTTGAAGCATATTTAATTTTTTTGGGGTGTCTTCATTGAATGAGTCAGTGTAGCGCATGCCGCTGGGAGATTGGTGGACAATGCGATTGGGGGTAGCAGCCCGTTCTACCCAGTTCGACCTGTGGGCGAAGCACGGAGCCTCGTGGTTTTCGTCCTCTTCAAGCTGTGGGTCTGGAAGCATGTTGGCTGTCCTGACCCCGTATGGAGTAATCTCCTATGGCTGTGAAGGCCGGAAGAAACAAGAGATAGAGAGAGAGAGTGTGCCTCCTACTCGTGTCTCTCAATTAGTACCCTACAAAATGTATAAATACTGACATCGACTGTCAAAAAAAACATGACAGCCGAATGCGATTCTACGCTGAAATTCGCTGACGCGTAATGTTGCTGGATAAGGAGATGCAAGAGACGGTGAGGTTTGGGGGAGGGGGTAATCTCTTTAATGAGCACCGTGCAGTCTGAATGTGCACTTAATGTAATCATTCATATTGCAAGTACAGCCTCGAGGTAGTTTTGGCCAGGGGCTGGGTGGTTGATTGGAGGGTGTGTTTAGCCTCCGCACTAATACCCTACCTAACACAGTGAAGAATTACAATAAAATGTTCGGGGTTTTTGTTGTGGTTGTTTAATTCCTCTCCCTGCTCTCTGGGAAGGCTCTCTCTCCACGGTGAGCCGTTGCTCACGGCATTCCATCATCCGTCTCCCCACCACGCACGCGTTTGGGAATATCAATGATGGCAGTGGAATTATGCACGGGCACTGAACCCCTGATGACATCTGTCACCCGTGCCCTCGTATTTACAATCCCAACCGCCACGGTCGTACGTTAGAGACGGCCGTGGTGTGTTCCGTTACAAGCGCGGTGCAAAACTGATGGGGGGGGGGGGGGGGAGATACGACGTTTACAAGTGGAGAAAAATTTACCCGTAAAAACAAAGTTTTTCACTATAAATCCTTTATATGCGTGGCATCGGTTTTATTTTATTATTCATTTCTGTTTTTTTTTAGTAAGAGTTTCATTTTTATCACATTGGTATTTTAAATTAAATATGAAAAAAAAATTCCTAAAAAGTGGAAAATTTTGGAAAAAATTTTCACGAAAATAAATTGTCACGCACAACGAGTATGTGTGCAAAATGTCAGCTCGATTGGATTACGGGAAGTGGGTTAAAAAACGACCGAAAGATTTGCACGGTCGTAAGCAAGCAAGCAAGTGAACTTAATATAAAGGATTTAAAAATACCATTCTGCATTAATTTCCTTGGCTCCATGTGTGGTGTAAGCAACTTTACTCTCCCTTCAACCACAGCGAGTTGCCGGTACTGCACCCACAGTACGGTGACATCCAGTGATGTCACTACACGTGTGTGCGGTGAACTTCTTTCGCACCGTACGCATCCAACCATGCTAAGCGGAGGTGAAAATTCAGAAACGCGACCCTCCCACTTCAAAGTCAGAGTACTGATGAGCACTTCTGAAATGTCAATATGTTTTAAAACAGGCCCCTATATTCGTAACAAAACAAAAACGATATTCAATGTATTTTCACTTGGTGTTATCAAGGGGGGAGGGCGGGGGTGATCACCCTTGCAGCGCCCTCCGAGGATCCGTCACAATGCAATAATGTGATGAGTTTTTTTTTAATTCAATGATTGGAGACCCGGGCAGAGACCAATCAATTCATGAGCCTTGAGGATGCAACTCAATCAGCGGGCGGCTGCCTGGAATTGAACCCATGTCCTCCACGGTGCCAGATAACGTGAGGGGGGGCGGGGGTTATTGTTAAACCCAGCTGAGATGCGTCTCATTAACACAATCCCGTTTCTCCTTTGTCGGGGTGCCGACAACAAGGTTGTTGGAAATGATTATATAAAAAAATTCCACATCTTCACTGAGAACAACCCCGGTAATGACGATACAGTAATAATCTTCATTTATTTAGTTGCACAGGAAACAATGTTCCCGCACCAATATGGATAATTTGCCCGTGGCCATTGTGTTCCAAGTCTTCTCGCAGCCTAATGAACGGCCCTGGTTAAGGCAATAACCCGCACACGACTAATAAGGCTGTGTAGTCTGCAGTGGAAACAAAAAAATGCAAGCTCGTTTGTTCGGGGATGCTTCGTACAAAGTTTTTTTTTTAATATATAAAGTGGAGGACCTGTTGCTCTGCAACGTAGGATAGAGGCAGCTGTAATTGTGAATAGTCTTAACACAATCCTGTACTCGGAGCGAGACACGTAATCGGGTTTTTTTATGCAATAATAAAATGCCACAATAAAATGTATGATGATGTTTTTGTTACACATTGTCAAGGACGTCAATAATTTTCTGTCGAGAAAATTGACATAAATATGAGCGCAAATTAAAAAGGTTAGAGTCATTTTAAATGTACCATTGCCATTCTTTTGGATTGGCTACTCACGCCTTTTTTATTTCACGTCTTCCAAACTTCTTCTGCCATTTCGATTAAACTCGGTGGTGAATTTGTCCCAAGGACTATCCGAAATGAGTGAGTTACCCACTTAGTTTCCGTGGCAACGGCACGAAGCCACCAACAACAACAGAGTTAAATCATATTCTTGGATCTTTCGGTAAAGTCACGTAGAAGGGAAATAATAAAATAATAAAAATAAAACATAATAAAATTATCACGACGTTTCGGCCACAACACAAGCAGCCGTCCTCAGGTGAAGAACAGAGTCGTCGGAAAGACAGCGTCCTAATGAACACTGCTAAGCTTGGCAGCGTATTCTAAGCTGGGTGTGAGGAGCAGAGCGCCTTGACGAAGGAGTTTACATATCAACAGAGGAATTTAGCATATTGATGCTAAAGAACTGCTTCTACCCTACTACCATACAATAAACCGATGTGAAAAAACTAGGTATAAACTACAGCAATATAATCTTGGAGCTTTCGTGACTGCAGGAATTATTCTTTGGTTCTTTCGGTAAAGTCACGTATAAAGATAAAATAATAAATTAAATAATAGCATACTACGACGTTTCGATTGCAACACAAGCAATCATCATTGCTTGTGTTGCAGTCGAAACGTTGTAGTATGCTATTATTTAATTTATTATTTTATCTTTATATGTGACTTTACCGAAAGAACCAAAGAATACATCAATATAATCAAGAGTCAAACAACAGAAGAGTTATTGTTGGGGTGGAGAGTAGCCCAGTCAGCAGCCAGCCGAGCTAAACTTGAGGCATAGATTCTTTTTTTAAATCCTTTATATTAAATTCGCTTGCTTGCTTAGGACCGTGCAAATCTTTCGGTCGTTTTTTAACCCACTTCCCGTGATCCAATCGAGCTGACATTTTCCACACAGACTCGTTGTGCGTGACAATGCATTTCCGTGAAAAAAATTTTCCCAAATTTTACACTGTTTAGGGAAATTTTTTAAAATATTTAATTACCAATTGTTTAATGCTGCCAGACAATCATCTGACCCATAGGTGGCAGCCATCTCAAGCCAGAGGACGAGAGGACTCTAGCCGCCCCGATGCCACGAATATAAAGGATTTATAGTGAAAAACTTTGTTTTTACGGGTTAATTTTTAAATCCTTTATATTAAGTTCGCTTGCTTGCTTAGGACCGTGCAAATCTTTCCGTCGTTTTTTAACCCACTTCCCGTGATCCAATCGAGCTGACATTTTCCACACAGACTCGTTGTGCGTGACAATTAATGTTCGTGAAAAAAAAATCCCAAAATGTTACACTTTTAGGACAAAAATATATTTAATTACCAATTGCTTTATGGTGCAATGCAATCATCTGACCCATAGGTGGCAGCCATCTCAAGCCAGAGGACGAGAGGACTCTAGCCGCCACGCATATAAAGGATTTATAGTGAAAAACTTTGTTTTTACGGGTTATACCTATTAAGTAGTAGGATACAAATAAGTCCCGAAAAGCCAACCAACAGGGATGATTGGCTGTGATGATGAACACACACTTAAGGGGTTTGTTGGAAAAGTATTTATTGGAAAATAAAAGTATTTATTGGAAAATAAATACTTTTATTTATTTTGTTGGAAAAGTATTTGAAAAGGTTTGTTGGAAAAGTGTTTACTCAAAATAAATGGATTCAACGTTTCGTTCGTGTCAGATTTCGAGGGAGGGAAGAAGTTGAGATACTGAAGTGCGTTTTTTTGTGGAACTGGTGAAGATGCGTAATTACGATTTTAATTAAATTTGGTTATGTTTTAAACAACGCATTAATCGTATTTCTTAGTGACCAAGCAATCGTCTATTTATTCTCCATGAATTCCAGAACAAGCTCAAATGGCTCCAGACTTGAGTTTAAACAACTTACTCAGTTAAGCTTGCATGATTTCGCCAACATTCAGTACATAGTTGTTTAAAAACTAAGCATGCAAACTTTACATTACAATAGTTCTGCTTTTAATGTTGAGTTTCACCTTGCTTTACTTATTTATGTACGTGTATGTATGTATCAGAGGTGGGACAAAGTCATTGTTATGCAAGTCCAAGTCGAGTCGCAAGTCATCAAATTCATGACTCGAGTCTGACTCGAGTCCAAGTCACATGACTCGAGTCCACATCTCATAGGTGGGACAAAGTCATTGTTATGCAAGTCCAAGTCGAGTCGCAAGTCATCAAATTCATGACTCGAGTCTGACTCGAGTCCAAGTCACATGACTCGAGTCCACATCTCATAGGTGGGACAAAGTCATTGTTATGCAAGTCCAAGTCGAGTCGCAAGTCATCAAATTCATGACTCGAGTCTGACTCGAGTCCAAGTCACATGACTCGAGTCCACATCTCATAGGTGGGACAAAGTCATTGTTATGCAAGTCCAAGTCGAGTCGCAAGTCATCAAATTCATGACTCGAGTCTGACTCGAGTCCAAGTCACATGACTCGAGTCCACACCTCTGGTATGTATATTGAACTCCTTTCGCACCGTACGTAACCAACCGTGCTAATCAGAGGTGCAGGGGAAGGATAACAACCAAAGACAACAAACTGTCCTAAAGAAATCAATTTGTCAATCTAGTCGATTTAAAAGTGCGTAGCTCCAATGGCTTCCTAACATCGCAAGGGAGAGCGTTCCAGACAGCCACAGAAGCGCATCTGAAGGTGTGCGATGCGGTGACCACCGACTTTGTTTGATGGTTAGCCAAAATCGGCTATTGTTGCGAGGATGACCGGAACTCGCGCGTTGGTTCATTCTCCGTGACGAGATCGGCAAGGTATTGTGGTTCATTTATGGCAAGAACTTTGTGTGTAATTAGTGCGACCGTCTAATGGATTTGTTCGGCAACCGGAATCCAATTGCAGCATGGGGGACCATAGACCCAGCCTATGAGGAAGGAGGCAGCAGTTTTGCTGTGCCGACTTGCTAACACGTAGCAAGTTGGCACAGTAGAGGGCACAGCTGGTGCATCTGGCAGTCATCTCAGTCAGTGGCACCTGGGTCTGTCCCGGAGACCTCCCGTCAGCAAGCCTTCGACACTTCACGTGGCCTTAAAGTGCACCTAGTCTGGCACAGGTGCCGTGGTGACGTCACCGCCACTTCGTGTCGAATGGCGGCTGCTGTTGAGTTGTTGTGTTGAGTAGATTACCACCAAAGTGAGCGGCAGAAGCATGACCTTGTGTCTCGTTTGTTGTTCTGAAGATTAACACTTTAAATTAGTTTCACCGAAGACTTCTGAGTGATGGAAATCATCGCTGAAAGTTGGAAATCTTTGTTTTCTGATGTCAGAAAATATGGCCCCAATCTTAGAAATAGCAAACTACTTTTTTGCCAGGGGAAAACATCCCACCAGTGCATTATCAGCGAAAATGTCGGGAGACCGTTCACAATGAAGACACTTCTTGATTCTATTTCAGCCAGAGGAAAAATGTCACCGATGGAATTGCCCCTTTCAGAATGTCCCAGGAAGTCATCTAAACAATGCTCCAAGAGTATACGAGCCGCAATGCATCTTCTGCCAGAAAGCTAGCAAGTTTTATAAAATTCAAAATACAAGACAGCCCCTTATACATGGCAGTGAGGTATGTGCATATGCCAAAAAGTAAGATTGGCAGCAAATCAGCAACATGTATGAAAGAGCTATTGTTATCCTCAGCAGAGAGAGAGAGAGCGAGAGATTTGAGTTGCTGAGGACCACTGCCACATTCATACACACGTACACACGAGGGGGCAGCTGCCAGCAACGTGGCAGAAGTTTGTAAGAAAAGTGAAGATGATGCTCAATATGACGCGTGAGAGAGGCTGCCTTACGATGCACACATCTACTGCATGAGTGGAGCATTAATGACAAGCCACGGTGCGACTGTGGCCATGCAACCAAAACTATGGACCACACGCAGTTAAACCACCGCAATCTGTGCGCCTTCGTTGGAGGAACGGCAGCACGACACGAACGCTCTCCTCAAGGCCGCTTGTGGTTGGCAGGGCCTCGGAATTTAGCTCCTTAACCTCTTGCCTTACGCAAAAAATGTAATGGACTGTTTTAATAATTCTGTCTTAACGCTGGGGAGTTGTCCATAACTGATCTCACATCTCGATTACTGTCGCTGCATTTGTGAACTATTTCTGTGTCCTTATTAGGACTCGCCCCTTCTTCTCTAGGCCGTTTTTAGGTGCCGCCCCTTCATGCGTTCACAGGATTGGGCTGGTTTGGGTAGCGGTGGTGGAGTTGTGGAAGGTGGAGCACAGGACGTGTAGTGGTGGTGGAGTTGTGGAAGGTGGAGTAGCAAGAGAGAGTGGAGAGCGGTGAGCGGAGTGAGTAGGGATGTGGGTGGAGCAACTTCACACGACCACCAAAACCCCTTTCTCAGAGCAACCGAACAATCGACGCTGGCCGATGATCAAGGCTCACATATGGAGTGGCAGCCGAGGGATAGAACGCATCCGAGAGGCCGGTGCGATGAATCGGATGAAGCTATGAATCAGCTCTGGCACAGGTTCAATTACATCGGAGGACTGTGAATGAATATAACAGCATGGGGAGGTCTCCATCCAGCAGTGGATTGACCATGGCTGATGAGCGATCCTGCACGTCCATTGTAGCGTGGCACGGGCATCACTGGGCCGCCCGATCCCTAGGTGCTCTCTGTCCGCGTCGACGACAACGTGGGGCAAAGCAAAAACAAACAAACAAACACCGCTCCGTTTACACAACCCCTCCTGCACCGAAATTGAATTACGCCACGGAAATAAACAAAAAATACGCAGAGGGGACCGCTGGCGGTGCTGGCAAAAACGGTCCCAAGGGGGGGGGGGGGGGCTGAGACCGGCAAACGGGTGATCCTCCACCGAAGAGGTCAGCTTCGGAGCTAACAGAGATCGCGAATTACATCAGCCGCTATTTATCCTCTAATCCCACGCCGATCACTGAGCAAAGTACGACGTCGGGACCTCAACACCTCCGGGCTAATGTTTGGCCAATTACGTGTGTAATTATTCTGTAATAGTGCCTAATTGCAGGCATTCGCCGATGATCCGATTATGAAAAGGCACCAAAAGTTTACTTCGTTTTCTGCTGACAGAATCAATTAGGAGCGGTAATCAACACAACCTTGTTGAGCGTTGACCAAGGAAAGGGAAGTTTATCGCGTCATTTGCATATCCCCCCCCCCTCCCCCCGTAATTGTGGTGCATTGTTTCTTGACAACGCCGTTCTCCACGGGGGACAGCTTCCGTGATTAATGAATGCAAATTGTTGCTCCTTGATATTAATTTACATATTGTTTATGCTAATGCATAATGGATCCATTTTTTTTTCTTCCTCCCAACATTTCTTTTTTTAAATCTCGCAGTCGCCGTGACATTTACAGTCTGCCAGAATTGCACAGCGAACGGAGCGACTGGGACCCGTGGTTGCCAGCTTTATAGACAACAACAGACAATGGGACACTTCATGCAAAGAAGATGGACATCTCTCAATATCATAGGAGAAGAGATGCATTTGCATCCACCACTGAAGGCACTGCATTGAGAGGTTGCATTAATAACGAGCCGGTGACGAGATGTCAACTCCCTCGCCTGGTATGCAGGAGGTCGTGGGTTCGATCCCGACCCTGACGCCTGCTGCTGTATATTAGGAGTTTGCGTGTTCTCACTCCCCGTGCTCGCGTGGATTTTTCTCCGGGTCCTCCGTTTTTCCCCCCCCCCTCCACATTTGGAATATTTTGCTGGTATAATAGTGCACGTGATAAGCCACTTTGTTGAGATGTCATTTGTGGCCAGGTCGCCTCTGAAAACGAGCTATATAGCTCAGTGGGCTTTACCTGGTAAAATAAAAAAAGATATATATATAGTTAAACACACAACTGACAAACTGGGAGTTTGAATCTCCGAGGAAGACTTTCAAATTTGCCAGGACAGCTACCGCAAAACAAGGAGGATGATCCTGTGGGAGAGAGAAAAGAAGAGACAAGGTCTTGTCCCGAACTGGACCCCGATTTCAAACTCGCAATTTAAAGGACCGTGCGGCAGAGAGAGCTTAGACGATTGTGCACACAGTGACCGATGGAAACCAAAAATCTCAATGCCACCGCCAATGAAGCGTCGACATCCATCAGCTCAATGAAACCTCCGGGCAAAATCACCCAAACGCGAGCCTACCAACCCACCCACCCACGATCCCAACCACGATCCCACCCACCCAGCCACCCATCAAACCACGAGCCCACCCACCCACCCAACCACTAGCCCCACCCACCCAGCAACAAGCCCACCCACCCACCCAACCACGAGCCCAGCGTCCATCTTCCACGACGTACACACACACACCTAAAACTACTACGACAAACTATTTGTATTTTTACCAGGTAAGGCTCACTGAGCTCTGTAACCCTTTTTCAGAAGCAACCTGGCCACAAATCATAGCTCGTCGTGTGGAAATTTATAGCAGCCCAATACTCTAAGCGCACGTTTATAAAACCGGAGGACCTGGAGAAAAGGGACTACGGAGAGAGAGACATACAAACTCCAAATATACAGCAGGCGTCAGGTTCGGGATCGAGCCCACGCCCTCCTGTATACCGAGCGAAGTAGTTAACATATCACCATCTCATCATCACCACACTGCCCGGCTTTCATCTTCCACGGCAACAATGGGCAATATTTAACCGGAAATCAGACACTCCTGGGTGAAACTTGGGCCCTGGACTGCAAACCATGAAGCCAAAAAATTCGCACCGCCACCAAAGATTCAAGTGAAATCGGGTGGGTGAGCGGGTGTATCCGCAATTCACCAACTCTGAGAAAAAGCAATTAAATGACTGAATCACTCAACCAATCTGAAATGCTCGCGCGACGTGAGTGGTTTGCTCTACATCGGCGCGATAGGAAAGAGAGCGTTATTCTCACGGTTTAAATACACGCGTAAAACACACAGATGCAAGCTCTTTGCATTGATCAGGGCTAATCTTGCAGCAATACCCTATCCTGTGGCAGCATGTGCTCACCACAAACGCGAAAGCTCCCTATGCCTTTTAAAAGTAAATGACTAATTTAATTCGGCACTGGGAGGCCCAACAAGCCTAACGATCTCAAATCAAACACTCCAACTGATGGGCAGGCTTTCGTTCATTCAAGCAATTAAAAGTAACAGCCACCCCCATTCGGAGTGGTCAATCCAGAGGCTATATATATCGCTTTGGCAATCGGGTAATGGACTGTCCGCAAGACAAATCAAGGTCCCGTTTGAATCTTGAGCCTATTTCAGCGAAATTAAGCCTCCGTTCGGAACACATGTTTATATCTACGGGAGTTTTCGTGCAAACAAAAAAAGATTTGATATATATATCGGTTTTCGGAGAGAGAGAAATGCAATCGGCAAAGCAGAACAATGCTAGTGTTGTCAACATAGCTAGTTCGAGTTGGGGGCGGGGGTTGTACACATTTAATCCCAATTGTGATATCAGCATCATGGCACGGGGATAACTAATTTGCATTTAGAACTCTGCAGCCAGCAGTGCATCACCCCGTGCCGGAGAGCGGCCTCTGTGAAGATGAATTAAATTCGACAGGGCGTCTTTATCTGCACGAAGTCCGCGCATTTTGACGCCCTGCAAAGAGCTGGTTTGCATGTGGCATCAAAACAATATATATGTATATACTTGAATGCCGCTCGGCTAACTTGGCTAACAACACCGTTTAATATGGACACGGTGCAGAAACCGCTAACAAACAAGGACTCGTTGCCGTCTCTTGCCGGTCTCTCGCCAAGACTCAACGTGCGTGAATCTTTAATTTACTGGACAACTGTCGCAATCATACTAATGCATTTTTTTCCTGGAGGCATCCGATGAGCTATGAAGCTATTTTTCACAGATGTCCAGTAGTGGCGGGTAAGAACGTTACAGCAGCGAACAAATACAACAATACGATAGGCGTGTTAAGTACATGAAAAAGTAATCAAATCTCCCAAACACAAACAAATGAAACGAAACCATCCCCATTCTACCAAACAAAGCCCACTGAGGTATTAACTTATTTTTCAGAAGCGACCTGGCCACAAATGACAGCTCAACAAAAAGTGGCCCATCATTTGGACATTTATAGCGGCCAAAATGATCGAAATAATCTCAATGCGTGCTTCCAAATGTGGAGGGAGAAACCGGAGGACCCAGAGAATAAAAATCCACACGACCACGGGGAGAACGTGCCAACTCCAAATGTACAGCTTCATAGCTCGTCTGATTCCTCTGGTATAAAAAATATATTCCGATTCCGATTAATTAAACCACATTTGCACATCACGTGTACGAGTCTTGTAGCTCGAGTACATTGTGGCGTGAACCATTTATTTCAGTTTGTCGTCTGCGGTGTGACATTCATGCGCGGGCTGCCTTCATTTTTTTTTATCCAGGAAAGCTACACCGTGACGGTTTTCGTGAGGGTCCTGCACTGAGATGTTTGGCCGACACAAGCTGGGAGGAAGTGGCATAAATGCAGAGAAAACCCCCACGCAGAACGGGTGGGAGAACATACCAACCCCACAGAGCAATGTGGCTGCGTCAGGAATCAAACCCCGCGTCCTTCTTTCTACGACTACGCCACGTGCAAGCACATACACTCATAGCGCTATGATTTCTAAACGTTTGTTTACACATGATTATGCTTTGGCTCCCTATGCGCCACTCGACGCGCTGGGCATCCTTGAAAATGAGATAGTTTCCTTCCAAAGCGATTAGTGCGGGTAAAAATATTGAAACGCATATATTAAAAAAAAAATGTTTCATTATTTTCCACTGTGTTGTTGTTGTTGTTGTCGCGGTCTCCCGTAGTAAGTCGGCGCTAAAGGCCACGCACGCAAATAACGCTACGCGCGCTGCCCCGTGATTGATCAGTGTCAATAACGGCGGCTCTTAGCGCGCGCCCGCCCGCCCGCCCGCCTCTCCACACCATTAAGTCTCCTCTGCAATTAGCGCTGCCGCTTGTGCCGCGGGGTTCACTCTGAGACGTGTCCTCGCTGCAGCCCTTTCTGGCATCATACTTCACCGGGGCCTTTTAAGTGCTCGCTTGCTCTGTGAAGCCACGTCGCCCAAAGCCCTCGCGGAGAGTCATTTTGTTTTAAGCGTCCATTTGTTGTTGTTGCGTTTGTAAATAACTCATTGTGTTTACATTTTTTATTTATTTTATTTATCACGGTTGCTGCTGAGCACAAGCCAAGCGGCCAGCAGCAAACGGCACTATTGGAGGTGTGATAGATTAAAACAAAAGTTTTGTGATGCTGCGTTGCCAGTGGGCGCACACGCGAAAGTAATATAACTTCAACGCAATTCGTCAATAACAAGGTCCTGAAGGGAGAACAAAAACCCACCTTCTTTGAAGAACGATCACTGCCAAAAACATCACTGATTGTATAGGGGTTCCTCCGCGATTGATCAATGTGCTGGGTGTTCGTAATAGATAAAGTGTTCGTGCATTACATAAAATTGAGCAAGGTTACGATGAGAAATTGCGACAAGAGAGAGGAAAATCCAAAAAAGTCGAGCGGTGCGAGAGAAGAAGCGGAAAAGGAATTGCTGTGAGAGGTGGTGGTTGACCAGGGTGGATGAGCTCTCTTTCCGACAGACCTGTTCTTCACCTGAGGACGGCTGCTTGCGTTGTGGCCGAAACGTCGTGAGAATTATTTTATTATGTTTGATTTTTTATTATTTTATTATTTCCCTTCTACGTGACTTTACCGAAAGAACCAAGAAGATGAAACGGTCTGTCAAGGGACACCAAGTCCTCGACATGGATAAGGGGCGTCAGTGAGTGAAGTTCACGGTACCAAAATGACCATCGTAGTAGCAAAATACAAGCGATGAGGAGGCAACTGACCGCTGGTAAAGTAACTGGTTGGAGTGAATCGGCGAGTGCTGGATCATTTATCGACCTAAGTATGGATAAGATAAAGCAGTCAGCTTGTTCGACCGAGTCCTCAAACATGGGTAGGACTCGACGAGAGAATACTCTTAGGTTTTTTCGGTAAAGTCACGTAGGTAAAAAAATACAATTAAAATTTATAAAAGTAATAATAGAAATAAAATAAAATAATAATATATCTATTTTCTTGGTTTTTTCGGTAAAGTCACGTAGAAGGGAAGTAATAAAATAATAAAAATAAAACATAAAACAATTCTCACGACGTTTCGGCTGCTTGCGTTGTGGCCGAAACGTCGTGAGAATTGTTTTATGTTTTATTTTTATTATTTTATTACTTCCCTTCTACGTGACTTTACCGAAAAAACCAAGAAGATGAATTCCTGCAGTCACGAAAGCTTTAAATCGAAATTTAATATATATATTATTACTTTTTCTTCTTCTTGGTTCCTGATTCTTTCGGTAAAGTCATGTAGAAGGGAAATAAAGTGAGAATTATTTTATTATGTTTTATAATAAATAATAATAAATAAAGTGAGAATTATTTTATTATGTTTTATAATAAATAATAAAACATAATAAAATAATTCTCACTTTATTTCCCTTCTACGTGACTTTACCGAAAGAACCAAGAAGATGAATCCCTACAGTCACGAAAGCTTTAAATCGAAAATTATTACTTTTATTAGTTTTAATTTTATTTTTTTACCTACGTGACTTTACCGAAAAAACTTAAGAGTATGAATCATTGCAGTCACGAAAGCTTCAAATCTAGAATCGATGAGAGAAGTTCACGAAATACAATTCAAACACATTCGTTAAAAAACATATAATGTACATCAGCTAACAAAAATACACACTGCGGCTGCCTGAGAGCGCATCAGAGGCAAATACTAAAACTTCGCGTGAGATTGTGAAAGCCAACGCGAAGACCGTTGCAAATCAAGATCTTTAGCACGAAATTATTCACTCCGCGCGGCGTACCTGTAGGCTCAACAGCACGTGCCATTTCGTAATTCCACAGCCAACCCCCGTAAAAGTGGGATTTAATTCGCTCACAAGAAGGGGCATGGTACAGCAGACGTCGACGCAGCTATAAAGTTCACGGCGAGTTATCGGCAAGGCGAGTTGTACTCTGTGTGCCGTGGGTCATCATTGACCCGTGCCAGGAGAGCATTGGAGCGACGCTCACAACAACGAGCGGAGCGCCGGGCGAATAAAATACAGAAAGTTGGCAGAGTACGGGGCACAGCTGGTACATCTGTCAGTCAAATCATTCAGTCAACCCACGTTTCCTGGGTCTGGCAAGTGACATCCTGCCAGTGATCGTTCGATACTTCACGTGGCCTTAAAGTGCACAGCGAATGGCGGTTGTTGCTGTTGTTGTTACTGTGACACACACAGATAGTGCATCGGCCAAGCCATCTCAGTCAGACAACCCATGGCATCTGGTGGGTCTGTCCCGTGACCTCCTGCCAGTGAGCGTTCGACGCTTCAGGTGGCCTTAACATGCACCTATCCTGGCACAAACGCTGTGGTGACGTCACCGCAACTTAGTGGTGTGGGGACAGGGGGGGGCATGAGATGACACAGATGTAGCAAGATGGCAGAAATAAGGATAAAAACGAAATAGAAATGGAGTGTAATGAGAACGAAAATAACGAGATAGACGTCGGTGCAATGGGAGAGGTGCAGACAAGAGAGACAAGTCGTGAAATGAGAGGCGAGGGATGCAGACAAGACACGGATGAGAGAGATTTATTAGCTTTCAGTGTTGACTTTTTGTTTGGATTATGACCTGAAATCGAGCTGATGTTTGCTCCATCTATTTTGTTGTATTATTAATCTGAGACCACTTCAGCTGCCCGAGGTCTTCATCTTTTTGCCGAGTTTGCTTATGCCCAGTGGGGGGGTGGAAGCCTGAACTCACTTAGAGAAGAAGGGCATTGTGGGAGTACCCTCCACCGCAATGTCTACAGCAATTCAAGGAGAAGGCCCAAGCACAGGGATGGCCAACCTATAACAGATCAAGTGCCGAAAAAGTTACCCATGATCTCTGCATGGGTTATATCATACATATTGACAGTTTCTGGCACAGCACATGGGATATTCATTGTTCTTTGCCACTTTGATAGTACGTTCTACGTTACACCCCTTCGGTAGAGCCGCATGTGGTGGGTGGCTTTAAAGAGTTGCACGTGGTGGATTTAAAGAGCCGCACGAGGTAGATTTAAAGAGCCGCACGTGGTAGATTTAAAGAGCCGCACGAGGTAGATTTAAAGAGCTGCACGTGGTAGATTTAAAGAGCCGCACGTGGTAGATTTAAAGAGCCGCACGAGGTAGATTTAAAGAGCCGCACGTGGTAGATTTAAAGAGCCGCGCGTGGTAGATTTAAAGAGCCGCACGTGGTAAATTTAAAGAGCCGCACGAGGTAGATTTAAAGAGCCGCACGTGGTAGATTTAAAGAGCCGCACGTGGTAGATTTAAAGAGCTGCACGTGGTAGATTTAAAGAGCCGCGCGTGGTAGATTTAAAGAGCCGCACGAGGTAGATTTAAAGAGCCGCACGTGGTAGATTTAAAGAGCCGCACGTGGTAGATTTAAAGAGCCGCGCGTGGTAGATTTAAAGAGCCGCACGAGGTAGATTTAAAGAGCCGCACGTGGTAGATTTAAAGAGCCGCACGAGGTAGATTTAAAGAGCCGCACGTGGTAGATTTAAAGAGCCGCACGAGGTAGATTTAAAGAGCCGCACGTGGTAGATTTAAAGAGCCGCACGTGGTAGATTTAAAGAGCCGCACGTGGTAGATTTAAAGAGCCGCACGTGGTGGATTTAAAGAGCCGCACGTGGTAGATTTAAAGAGCCGCACGTGGTAGATTTAAAGAGCCGCACGTGGTAGATTTAAAGAGCCGCGCGTGGTGGATTTAAAGAGCCGCGCGTGGTGGATTTAAAGAGCCGCACGCGGCTCGGGAGATGCCGGTTGGCCACCGCCACCCCTCGCACCCCTAAGCCAATGAGGTACACGTGGACACTGGCAAAGAATATAATTCATACACACTGAATGGTACACAAAAAACCTGGAGAGGTGCATGCTGGAAATGACACAGAGAGGCAGTTAGGAGCAACACACGAGGATTAATTTCTAACTCTATATTTTCCAGAACGCTCAGGCTTGGAGTGGGGATTATCGCGATTGGTTGGCTTTGAGTAGGGATTACAGGCGAACAGCGCTACCACTCGAGTGCAAGGTACAGTCATACCGAGGTTAACGTCGGGGAATCGTTCCTGAAAGGTGCAACGTCGAATGTCGAAACGACGTGAATCAGAGCGACGGATAACGAGTAAGGACGGACGATGATGCTGTCAGCGACGTGAGTGCGGGGCTTGAGGCGACCCGAACCACGTGAGCGATGTTAGTAACAAAGTGACGACGTATTTGCGAAACGACGTTATGACGCCTATCCGTAATAAGCCTTCAAGTTCAATAACTCTCGGCACAGCGTTGCAGAACCCTCGCAGATGAAAGTGAAGCAATGTGGCAAGACGTGAGATATCTGTACCGAACCTGGGTACCCGCAGCACAGATGAGTATGGCCAAGGATACCACGTGACTGACACTGCATGCAGAGAGGCCTCCTTCACGCATCAGTGGCTTGACAAAGGCCAATGAAATATGAATTTGTACGTGTCACATGCGTTCACGTGTAACACTGGTTAATGTAAATTGAACATGTTATTAATACTGCCCTACCACGGAACGACACGGCAAGGCTAACGTTTTGGGACGGAGCGAGGATGTGGTACGAAGTGCACTGCACTACGAATTCCGGAGACCTGGCTTTGATTCATGGTCCCGGTCTAGCGTCGTTGGCGAGTGATATTAAAATCGGTCCTGACCCACGCCACCATCATTGACCATCTTTGTTCGATGATGACGAAAGGCAGTGGCGTAGCTGTCGGGTGTGAAGGCGGTGCGACTTCACATGGGCTTACAGGCCAGAGGGGCACAACCAATGATGGTGCTATCCCATTGGGAATCCACAACGAAAATACTTTTTATGGTTTGGGTCTTGACTGCAAACTTTATATGCTGGACAAAGCCAGATACCTCAATTATATCACAGTCGTGTCATGGAAGTGACGAGTGTTTAAGGTTGATAAGTATTTGAGTTTGAGCTGATGACGTTTTGGTGCACCCCTATGAATCTGTGCCCCCCTTAAGATACTTGAGGCCATCTGCTTTTGCTTAGTTTGCTTAGGCCTAGCACTGCCAATAGGACCATCTGCCAGGCTACACAAGGGCCCCCCATAAATTCCTTTCATCAGGACCAATGCCAACCACGGTACGCTACCGACGATGGGCTAATTCTCAATTTAATTATCATTGCATATACTGTGTTGGTTCTTCTTTGTTATAATGGTGATGATGCTGATCATGTAGATTGGGGTAATAATGGTAGTGATGATGGTAAAGATGGTGTAGTGATTATGATGATGATTATAGTCGTGTGGTAATGATAATCATTTTGTTCAAATCCCGCTTGGCCTAAAATTACTTTCTGCTTCAATCGTCCCACACGTGTGACAGAAAATAAATATATAAAGAGACGCGTCCATGGCTGCGGAGATGAAAATTATAATTATTAAAACCTCAGTTTTAATTCCACGAGCCGTCGGAGGATGATATTCATTTTTCACACCAAGAAATGTACGTGGCGAGGTTTCGGCAAATTCATTTAAAATTAGCCATTTTCATTATTTTCAGGACACATTAGCATTAATATAGGGCGTTTAATGTCTTGGTTGGGTGCCTACGTAATGCCCAGGCTGTCATCTGTATTTTACGTGTGCGTGAATCCAGCTCTCTGTGGCGCTATGCTTTAAGGTGTCATCAGCAATTAGCCTCGATCGCACGGCCCTGTCTCGGTGGCTACACACGAGCCGAAATTCACACGATCCGGCTTCTTGACGGCCCAAGTTCGACCTCCCTCGTCACGACTTTTGCCCAAAGGTACGCTGCTAACCTGATGTCCCTTGTACGAGGGCTGAGTTCTTGGTTTCGAAATTAATTTAGAAACGACGAAAAAATAGGCCTAAATATGCGGCATTTTGGACGATCCGAAAAAAACAAGTGTTTTGGATTATTCCGAAACGGAAAGTGACATCACTAATATTGGACTGACTTAAAAATAAAACTAGATGCCATGAAGAAGGGCTATTGTCCAAAACGTTGTCTATGATAAACATTTTTTTCCCTTTCACTGCTGCAGGTGTGTTAATAACCCTGTTACTGCTGCAGGTGTGTTAATAACTCTGTTACTGCTGCAGGTGTGTTAATAACTCTGTTACTGCTGCAGCTGTGTTAATAACTCTGTTACTGCTGCAGGTGTGTTAATAACTCTGTTACTGCTGCAGGTGTGTTAATAACTCTGTTACTGCTGCAGGTGTGTTAATAACTCTGTTACTGCTGCAGCTGTGTTAATAACTCTGTTACTGCTGCAGGTGTGTTAATAACTCTGTTACTGCTGCAGGTGTGTTAATAACTCTGTTACTGCTGCAGCTGTGTTAATAACTCTGTTACTGCTGCAGGTGTGTTAATAACTCTGTTACTGCTGCAGGTGTGTTAATAACTCTGTTACTGCTGCAGGTGTGTTAATAACTCTGTTACTGCTGCAGGCGTGTTAATAACTCTGTTACTGCTGCAGGCGTGTTAATAACTCTGTTACTACTGCAGGTGTGTTAATAACTCTGTTACTGCTGCAGGTGTGTTAATAACTCTGTTACTGCTGCAGGCGTGTTAATAACTCTGTTACTGCTGCAGGTGTGTTAATAACTCTGTTACTGCTGCAGGCGTGTTAATAACTCTGTTACTACTGCAGGTGTGTTAATAACCCTGTTACTGCTGCAGCTGTGTTAATAACTCTGTTACTGCTGCAACTGTGTTAATAACCCTGTTACTGCTGCAGCTGTCTTAATAACCCTGTTGCTGCTGCAGCTGTGTTAATAATCCTGTTACTACTGCAGGTGCGTTAATAACTCTGGTTACTGCTGCAGGTGCATGAGTAACCCTGTTACTGCTGCAACGATGTTGTACAAAGAGGTTGCTCTGTGTGCTGGAGTCGTGGTCCCAGATTTTGAGAATTTTTTTTACTGGCAAATGGCAAAATTTGGTAAAACTACAACGCAACATCGCCGCTACTGGCAGACCATAGTCGCCGGTGAAACACCGCACCATCGCCAGATCCGTGTGCTACGAGAACGACACCGAAATTCAAATCGTGCCGAGCAATGATGAGCATCGTTATTGGCAATCATCATAATCTAATGTCTCGCTTCCTTCACGCCCGACGGCGAAGGAGGCGACAGGACCAATCCGTGCCATCTCGCAGGTGACCGAAGCGTTCAAATCCACCGCTCGTTTACAAAGTGTCGCCCAGCGCGGAGCTTTTTGCACTGGAGGGGGACAGGCAATTCTGTCTGCAGGTGAAATATTTTTGTTGTTGTTGTTGTTGTTGCTGCGCGAGTTTGAACAAACACTGTAAAAAAATAAAGTTATTCCATGATGAAGGTGATATCAGCAAGTTCATCTTCTTGGTTCTTTCGGTAAAGTCACGTAGAATGGAAATAATAAAATAAAATAAAACACAATAAAATAATTCTCACGACGTTTCGGCCACAACGCAAGCAGCCGTCCTCAGGTGAAGAACAGGTCTGTCGAGACGACAGAGTCTGGCAGACCTGTTCTCCACCTGAGGACGGCTGCTTGCGTTGTGGCCGAAACGTCGTGAGAATAATTTTATTATGCTTTATGTATTATTATTTATTATTTCCATTCTACGTGACTTTAACGAAAGAACCAAGAAGATTAATCCCTGCAGTCACGAAAGCTTTAAATCGAAAAATCAGCAATTTCCTTGAGCCGTTGATATGTCCCAAAGAAGCAAACACGTTGTTTTTAATCTCCGTGTCTCCGGCTTAGTAGGTTGGTGCTGCTTGTTCCGACAACAGCCTCAATCGGAAATCACTTGAGGGCCTTTTCAACCATTCGTCTCCGAGACCCTTGCGAAACTTGGCTCTGTAAGAGTCCATACATCTCCCCCCCTCCACCTCCTCCCCCACGATTAGCGTCTTGCAGAAGGACGTGCCGCTGTGGTAATTTTCCCGGAACGATTTCCATAAATAACGCGAGGTAGGCGTGCTCGGGCTCTGGTCACACAGTGCGCGCGCGCACACACAGGCAAAGATCCCTCGTATAGCTTTAACAGACTGTTGGGGCAAGTGCTGTTCGCGAGCACCTATGAAGGCCGGAACGGTACACGGAGGGAGTGGGTGGCCAGCACCAAGCCCGACCGCCTTTGTCTCCCTAGTGGCGATGTTTACACACCGGACACCAGGCACTCAATTGAGGCTGAGTCGACCTAGGGGAGGCACAGGACCGGTTCAAATAATCTTCACCGGTGTTGGCCGTGAGCGGGAATCGAATTCGGGTCGCAAGGTTCATAGCGCAGCACGCTAACCACTACACTACCGCTCCCCACACACAACACACACACAACACACATACACAACACACACACAACACACACACAACAGACACACACAGAAAAATTGCGGGGGCGAGGAACGGTGAAGGAGAGAACAAAAAAACACAACCCCGCTCTTGGCTAAAACAGCCATTGGGTGTAGATTTGAAGCTTTCGTGACTGCAAGGATTCATATTGTTAGGTTTTTTTTCGGTAAAGTCACGTAACTTTAACGAAAAAGCATAAGAACATGAGCCATTGGGTGATTAAGCACGGCTCCCAAGCGATCAAAACGTGAGGCCCACATTGCTCTTGCAAACGTAAGACCCCCTTTGATCAGGACCGCTACGCACGCCGACGTCCTTAAAATTACGATTGACCTTTTTTGAGTCCTCGTCATCCGTGTGGGTTTATGCCCCCGTGTTGTCACGAGCGTTGTCGAGTTATTATTTAGCAGCCTCCTTCTGGGAAATCCAGCAGTCGGGTGAAAGTCTTCGACCATTGTCGTGTTGGGTAGTGGAGTTGGTTCGAGCATGCTTCACCACGCTGGTCACAGTGGGGATCGGTGAAGGCGGGAGGGCATTGGACCGATTCATATATCGGTGACCGCTGGCACGACTGGCAGTTGAACTTGGGTCACGCCGGGTTAAGAATGCAGCTTGTTAACCACAGCATCCCACGGCTCCAGCCAAGGGTTTGACATGGAAACAAATATGCCATATTCTTGGATCTTTCGGTAAAGTCACATAGAAGGGAAATAATAAAATGATGAAAATAAAACATAATAAAATTCTCACGACGTTTCGGCCACAACACAAGCTGTCCTCCGACGTGACTTTACCGAAAGATCCAATAATATGAATCCCTGCAGTCACGAAAGCTTTAAATCTAAATATGCCATACGTTTACATATCCGATCAAACAAACGCATCTTCAGCATACGATACGAAACGTATGACTGTGATGGAGTGTACGTTGTCCGGTCTCGATCCTCTGTAAAGTCAGACCCGTGCTTTGTTAATAATTGACGCCAGGTGCTGATGGTAATGAGATGTGGTGCATTCAAAATTGTGTCCTGGCTTCTATTTGCTTAATTTGCTGTACTCCATTGGTTTAGTATTTCTCATTTTGGCAACCTGAGGTCACTCTTGCGATTGAGACATCCTGGCCCATTGAATTCTCAACAGGTTAAGCAAAAGTAAACCTGAACTTGTAATTCTAGATTTGAAGCTTTCGTGACTGCAAGGATTCATACTCTTAGTTCTTTCGGTAAAGTCACCTTGGTAAAAAATGAAATGAAAATTAATAAAAATAAAATAAAAATCACGACGTTTCACTTGATGCAGAAAAATCTGGCTGTGACGGTCCCACCTGATGACGGAGACTTGTGTTGCCTCCGAAACGTCGTGATTTTTATTTTATTTTTATTAATTTGAACTTGTAACTCCATTGTTTATTCTAAACTAAACTATTTTTTTTTTATTTTACCAGGTAAGGCCCACTGAGCTATGCAGCTCTTTTGCAGAAGCGGCCTCGTCATCAATGATAGCTTACCGAAGTGGCTTATCGCGTGGAAATGTAGAGCAGCCGAACACTTTAAGCGCACCTTTCTAAAGCGCGTTTCTAAACGCGTGATGTTGATTCTAAATGTGGAGGGAAAAACCCGGACCATATGCAGAAAAATCTACGCGACCACATGGAGAGAGAGACACGCAAACTCCAACTATAGAGCAGGCGTCAGAATCGGGATCGAACCCACGACCTCCTGTATACCAGGCGAGGCAGTTACATCTCCTAGCCACCGTGATGATGATGAGAGAGAGACGCCGCAAACTCCAAATATAGAGCAGGCGTCAGGATGGGGATCGAACCCACGACCTCCTGTATACCTGGCGAGGTAGTGAACATCTCCTAGTCACCGCGATCATGATGAGAGAGAGACACGCAAACTCCAAATATACAGCAACAGCAGGCGTCAGGATGGAGATCGAACCCACGACCTCCTGTATAACAGGCGAGGTAGTGAACATCTCCTAGCCACCGTGATGATGATTATGAGAGAGAGAGAGAGACACCGCAAACTCCAAATATACAGCAGGCGTCAGGATGGGGATCGAACCCACGACCTCCTGTATACCAGGCGAGGTAGTGAACATCTCCTAGTCACCGCGATGATGATGAGAGAGAGACGCCGCAAACTCCAAATATACAGCAGGCGTCAGGATGGGGATCCAACCCACGACCTCCTGTATACCAGGCGAGGTAGTTAACATCTCTTAGCAACAGTGGGGCCACACTTGCTGGAGAAAGAGCTGTAAAACTCGAAGCGGACTCCCGAGAAACCACCTGGACTGGACTTGCAACACGTGCATGGCGGTGAGTCACAGGGTGTCATTACCCTTTGCCTGGTGGAGCAAAGCGAGTGCTGCTGTTCGAGTCGCTGTTGCGAGGCGAGAGGGAGAGTGAAGGGAACGTGGGTGAGCATCATCGCGCTGCGTGTTAACGCTCACACACTGACGGTCCTTAGCAGAATTATACAGAAATGTTGTCATGTCCTGGCAATTCAATTTACAGACTCCTGGTGTGGTGACCGAAGATATATAGGCGAGAGATAGAGATGTGGTGAGATGACATAAATGTAGACGAATATGTAAGTATGTTGAAGTTTCTTTCGCACCGTACGTAGCCAACGGTACTAATCGGAGGCTCGTGGGAAAGGAGGGCAAACTAAACATCTTTACGAGTCACAATTCGTTTCTCTCGGGTCAATGTCAACATTTTCACTATCACCGGGAAGTGGACAGAGCCGATCAGATCAAGTTGCCACGCAATGGTGCAAAGTATACCGATCGATTTTGTCTTTGTTTTCTTTTCAGCCAGTTAAAATGTCGACAAATCTGCACCGACGTGTCGCCGGAGATTTACACGCGGCATCATCCGCCCTTCGCGACATCCCGACATCGTGAGTCGTCGCCGGGTGCACTTCTTAATCGCTCGCACGACCTCTCCCTCTCCCCCCCCAAAGAATTGGAGCGAACGAGCAACGCGAGCCGCCCTTGTCATCGTGATCCTCGGACAACGGACGGCGACTTTGCGGGCACCCTTCTACGCCACGTGCGAAGGCAAAATGATGACGCGCTACCGACGCGGGGCGGCCCACGTTGTTCGACAGCATCGCCGACGTAACGCACCGAAGGCGGAATCACAACACGCGCCCAGAGCGAAATCTCTGCCGAAAATCACGACTGTGACGAGGAGAGGTTTGTTGACCATCTCGACAGGGGGGGGGAGACGAAACATGCTGAAATATTAATTTTAAAAAAATTACGAAATGATGAACGAAGCAAAGTGCCGAATACACCGAGCATCTTCTTGTTTCCACTGATCGTAAAAAAAGAAAGAAAAAATAATGGTCTGACTTATTGCATTGCGTGGTGAGTAACAAAGACAAAGATCCCCCGTATAGCCTTAACACACTGGTGGGTGCAAGTGCTGTTCGCGAGCACCTATAAAGGCCGGGACGGAACACGAGGGGGGGTGGGTTGGCAGCACCACGCCCGACCGCCTTTGTCTCCCGAGTGACGATATTTACACACCGCACCAGGTACTCGTTTGAGGCTGAGTCGACCTAAAAGAGGCCCAGGACCGGTTCAGATAACCTCACTGGAGTTGGTCCGGGAATCGAACCCGGGTCGGTGGGTACGTACTGACCACTGCACTCCCACGTGGAGGTACACACACGCACACGTGCGCTGCTCATGCACACTCACAAACCTCACCACCACCACCACACACAATTTCCGATATAGCTTACAGAGAATCGGGTCAAGTGTTGTTAGAGCGCGCATACTTAATGCCGGAATGACGCACGGATGGGTGGTGGGGGCCAGCACCACGCATTTCCGCGTTGATCTGCCAGGTGCTCAAGTCAAGTTTCACACGCAGGAGGCTTTCACGACCAAGCTCATCCATAATGCAGGGTTTTTTCGGGGTTACATCGCGTAAATATATAAATGTGTCGTTAAACCCGCCACCACCCGACACAACCAATGGGTAAGGGTTGTAACATAATTGGCTGTGTCGGGTGGTGGCGGGTTTAACGACACACATTTATATATTTACGCGATCTAACCCAAGAAAAAAAAGCCTGTTATGGAGGTGCTAATGTTTTACACAATACACCAGGTGTAAGTACTCATTTAAGGCTGAGTCGACACGGGCGAGTCCCAGATCTGGTTCGGATATTTGTCACTGATTAATTGTAGACTTTCGCGACCAGGATGATTTATAATGAGTTTATTTCGGGTTGGACCGTGTAGGTATAATGCCAATGCTTAACTTGAATCCTCCACCGCCCGACAGAGGTGGTGGAGGGTTATAAGTTCACACTTGGCATTACACCGGCACAACGATCTAACCCAAAAAAATATATAATGATGATGAATCCTTTGCCACTGATGTTTGCCTTGGTCAGGAATCGAATTCGGGTCACTGCGATCTCAGCTCAGTCGGGTGACCATTCCACCTCGGCTCATGGGTAATAAATAAATGGCACCTCCATTTCCTGTATCATAAAAAAAAAACATTGTTTATTGGCGTATAAGCCTATGGGTATCGCAAACCATAAAGACACAGATTCCCCTGTATAGCCTTCAAAAGACTGTTGGGGCAAAGTGCTCTTAGCGAGAAGCTATTAAGGCGTGAAACTGCACAACGAGAAGGTGAATGAAAACTGATTTGAAGCTTTCGTGACTGCAGGAATTACTCTTCTTTCGGTACGTGACTTTACCGAAAGAACCAAAGAGTGAGAAGTTGGATGGCCAACACCACACCCAGTCGCCTGAAATGAGTACGTATCTGGTGTATAGTGTAAAACATTAGCACCTCCATAATACAGGTTTTTTTGGGGGGTTAGATCGCGTAAATTGATAAATGTGTGTTGTTAAACCCGCCACCACCCGACACAGCCCATTACGGCTGAGTCGACCTCGGGGAATCTCGGTTCAGTTAATCGTCACTGGCGTAGTTGGTTGTGAGCGGGGAATCGAACCCCGTGTCGCCGAGTCCCTGGTTCAGCGCGACAACAACACCATCGCTACCCCAAACCATCGGCGCACACCGCACGCACGCAAATCTGTCCGAGCGGGTGGGAATTGTCCATTGTTCAGGTTGGTGAAAGCGTGCCCATCCACCCCGTCTGCCCGGGCCCATCCCCGCTCTGCTGTCCATGCCATGCCCTTAGCACTGTCTCGCATTGACTACCTGACACACAGAGGCCTCTCCAAGGAGGGGGGAGGTGCGGGGGGGAAACTCATCTTTATTAAACCCCTGTCGCCAAACACCCCAGTCAGTACACACTGGTTACGCCGCGGTCAAGTCGATCAGCGTGGTCGGGTCGCGTGCGGTGGTGTAAAGTGCGGGCAACTCCCCCCACCTCTTCCAAGACGTTCGGTGAAGCGGTGGTAGGAAGGGGACGTTCCTGGCGGAGACCATTCTGCCAGCAGCGTCGTGAGCAGGACACCACAGCGAGGCTGCTGCAACTTGGCTCCATTTTGCGGGTGGCAGAGGTCGAAGTTGAAACCGAGCGAGGCGACAGGGCCCCACCCGTCCACCCCCCCCGGCACTCGCTCTGCCCTTGGCTATGATTTGTCTTTCTCTGCTCGTTTACCTAAGGGGTCGTCCATAAATGACGTCACGCGATTTTGGACGATTTTCGATTTTTTTACCCCCTCCCCCTTCGTCACACGGCGTCACAAAAAGTCAGACCCCCCCCCCCTTTAAATATGACGTCACAAAGTTCTGCCCCCCCCCCCCAAAAATAAAATATGCTTCGAATCGCTTTAAACTATTGTCATAATAGTGCGTATTTAATGTGGCGATGCACTCTGATGTTGTAGGATAAAACATTTATTAAAAAGTCTATTTCATTAAGTAGAACGTGGTGTCTATATTTATTTAAAGTTGCGCATTTTGATGTGACGTCACATTTCTCACCCCCCCCCCCCTCGTCACACATCGTCACAAATGTCTGACCCCCCCCTCCCCCTATGTGCGTGACGTCATTTATGGACGACCCCCAAGAAGGCCTCACACCGAGTCTTACGACTACTTTATCAGAAGGAACCTGCCACGTCCAGAGAATTATCTGTCCATGACAGTAATCGTACTTCTGCATTACCTACTGGACAGGCAGGCAGCCAAACGGATCGAGCCGATGCTTTGATGGCGTCAGCCTCAGGTGGAAGGAGTTAAAAACAGGCGGGGAATTGTTCCGCCGTTGAATCGCCGAGAAGAATTTGCACCACGAGTTTTGCGGGTCAGCCGTAAGACACTTTGCCGGTGTGTGGCCCGGTGAGGCTGCACGGCTAATAATCAACAAGGGGAGCAGGGGAGCGGTGGCGCAGCGGTTAGCGCGCTGCGGTACGAACCCGGCGACCCGATGATCCGAACCGTGTTCTGTTTTTTGGCTCTTCCCTCAGCGCCTCCTACGTACGGTGCGAACGAAGTTCAACATACATTCATACATACTGTCCATAGACTCAACACTGTCCATAGACTCAACACTGCCCATAGACTCAACACTACCCATAGACTCAACACTGCCCATAGACTCAACACTGCCCATAGACTCAACACTGCCCATAGACTCAACACTGCCCATAGACTCAACACTGCCCATAGACTCAACACTGCCCATAGATTCAACACTACCCATAGACTCAACACTACCCATAGACTCAACACTGCCCATAGACTCAACACTACCCATAGACTCAACACTGCACATAGACTCAACACTGCCCATAGATTCAACACTACCCATAGACTCAACACTGCCCATAGACTCAACACTGCCCATAGACTCAACACTGCCCATAGATTCAACACTACCCATAGATTCAACACTACCCATAGACTCAACACTGCCCATAGACTCAACACTGCCCATAGATTCAACACTACCCATAGACTCAACACTGCCCATAGACTCAACACTGCCCATAGACTCAACACTACCCATAGACTCAACACTGCCCATAGACTCAACACTACCCATAGACTCAACACTGTCCATAGACTCAACACCCATAGACTCAACACTGCCCATAGACTCAACACTGTCCATAAACTCACCACTGCACCTCTCCAATTAACACGGTTGGCTACGTACGGTGCGAACGAAGTTCAACGTACACACAACAAGCTCCACAGCTGCACTCTCGCAAAGCAGCCAAGAAGTGGCCTGTGGCTCAAGCCCCCCCTCCCCGCTCGTGGGGGACGCGGTTCTCTAATCCTGAGTTTAAAGCGGGTCACGACGATCCGCGGAGTTCGTGAAAAAAACCTCCGCGGACTTGCCCGGGGCCGCTTACATTATCGGTGTCTCCGTCCGTCCCTCGGCTCTCGGGGCATCATCCACGAGCGGCATCGCGAACGCGAGCGAATTGGAGCGCGTGCTGTTCGCGGCGCGCTCGTCACCGCACGAGGGCTCGCGCTCGTTCGTCTCGCCGCTCGGACAAATGGAGTCGTGCGCTTTGAAAACTAACAGAAATATAGTGCGAGGGCTCGTACAATATTTCGGATCGTTATTTACGCGTGCGGTGCGTTGCTTGCTGTGGTGGTCACAGCCGTAATATGAGTAATCAGCATCGTCGTGAGCTGCGGCAGCAGAAGCAACATCAGCGGCACCGCAGAAGCATCATCATTATGAGCAGCAGCAGCAGCAGCATATGATAAATATGGCCTTGTAGGAGATTGTTCCACGAATATCTCCTCCAGCACGGCCAGCAGACAGCGCTGAGCACGGATATTTTATTCCGCGTTGAGATTGGCTGAAAATGTCGAAGCCGGCCTGCCCCACAGCGATCGAGGGCCACTAATCTGCGCAAGCAATTTAAGGCTAATCGCGCAAGTTATTCACTCGTTTATAATTAAAGGTAGCGGACGGAGGAAATCGGCAGCTGTTGCACAGTGAGGGCACGCGGGCGTCCACCGTTAGATAGCTTGCCGACGGGACACAAATCAAGAGAAGCATGGACGAAGTGAAAATAACAACGGAGAACCCAAGGTTGGCTGGGTATTAGTGTGCCGTTTAAAAATGCAAATGTTAATTCGGGGCCGGAAGAGGGTTGGTCCGTGACAGAGTGTTTGGGGGGGAGCGGTAGTGTAGCGGTCAGCACGCTGAGCTACGAACCCGGCGACCCGATTTCGATCCACACGCTCACGGCCAACACCGGTGACGATTACCCGAATGGTCCTCGGCCTCCCCTAGGTCGACTCAGCCTCAAATGAGTACCTGGTGCGGTGTGTAAACATCGCCACCGGGGAGACAAATACGGCCGCGCGTGGTGTTGGCGGACACACCCCTTCGTGTGCCGTGCCGGCCTTCATTAGTGCTCGCTAACAGCACTTGCCCGAGCCGTCTGTTCAGGCTATAATGGGGATCTTTGTCTTTGGTGGGGGGATAGAGTTGGTGGGGGGGCAGCAGAAAGTCGCCGGGGTGACGGTGAGCAGATGAAAGCCGCCCGCCCGGGGTACGGCTAGGCAATTAAAGCGGCTCCCGTCAAGACGGCCCTAACTCATTATGCTTGGGAGCCACGGCGCGGAACAAGACATAAGCGATCGCTCGCTCTGCAAGGCGGGGGGGGGGGCTGCCCGCCGTTGGGCAGCTCACATTAACCTGCGAGGGAGGCCACCACGGACACACCCCCCCACAAAGACAAAGATCCCCCGTATAACCTTAACAGACTGTAGGGGCAAGTGCTGTTAGCGAGCACCTATGAAGGCCGGAACGGTACACGAGGAGGTGGGTGGCCAGCACCACGCCCGACCGCCTTTTGTCTCCCCAGTAGCGATGTTTACACCCCGCACCGGGTACTAATTTCAGGCTGAATCGACCTAAGGGAGGCCCAGGACCGGTTCAGAAAATCGTCACTGGTGTTGGCCGTAAGCGGGAATCGAACCCGGGACGCCAGGTTCATAGCACAGCGCGCTAACTGCTACACTATACCGCTCTCCACACACACACACACGGACACACACACACGCACACACACACACGCACACACACACACGGACACACACACACACGCACACACACACACGGACACGCACACACAGGCGCGCGCGGGCTGCAGCGCAGCACGCAGCACACACACGGGAAGCAGAGTGCATCCCAGGTGCCGCCGGCCATGGAGGGAGGGATAAGCGGACGAGTGATGTTTATTGTGCCCGACTCGTTCGGCCGACATTGAAGGCGAGTTGGTGTCGTTTGCGCTGCCGCGGTGGCCAGGCGCTCTATCCCTGGCCCGATACGCAGGAGACCGTGGGTTCAATCCCGATCCTGACGATGCCTGATGCGTACGTGAAGATTGCGTGTTCTCGATCCCGGCGGTGGTCACGTGGGCTTTTCTCCAGGTTTTTTCGCTCTACATTTAGAAAACATGCGTTTATGCATTATTCGGCTGCTACTATAAATGCCCCCGTAACGATAAGCAACTTCCATGAATTATCACGGATGGCAAGGTAGCTTAGTTGGCTTTACCTGGTAAGAAATAAAAATAATATTGATCCCGTGCCTTGGTTCCGCCCCCCAGTGTGACAGAGCAACAGAAACGCTTTAACATCATCAGGCCGAGAGGCACCTGGGTCCATCTCTTGCTGCTCCTCACGAAGGTCAATGGCTTTGCGCAAGTCAGGCTGGATAGAACTAAAACTGTTATATGTATTCTTGGTTATTTCGGTAAAGTCGCGTAGAAGGGAAATAATAAATAATAAAAATATAAAACAATAAAAATTCTCCTTCTACGTGACTTTACCGAAAGAACCAAGAAGATGAATCCCTGCAGTCACGAAAGCTTTAAATCGAAAAATAAAAATTCTCACGACGTTTCGACTGCAACACAAGCAATCATCATCAGGTGTGAAATCCACAGCAAGAATTTTTTAAAAAAGTGGCCAACTGTTATCTGTGTTATCTATGGTTGCCACCTTGTCCGAGCCTTCCTAGGATCGTCGTCTTTTTGTTTTAGGTTGGCTGTCCTGGGAAATCTGTGAGTTCTACCAGGACATTAAACGTCCCGGTTTTGTCACTTGCATAACAATACTAATACTCTTCTTGGTTCTTTCGGTAAAGTCACGTAGAAGGGAAATAATAAAAGAATAAAAATAAAACATAATAAAATACTATTTTCACGACGTTTCGGCCACAACGCAAGCAGCCGTCTTTACCGAAAGAACCAAGAAGATGAATCCCTGCAGTCACGAAAGCTTTAAGTCGAAATTTAATACTAATAATATACCACTCGAGACGATGCATTAACACGCAGTTAGCAGCTATTCTGGAACGCTCTTTCTTCCGATATTAGGATGCCACTGGAGATATGCAATTTTAAATAATCTAGATTGAAAACTCACTCCTTCAGAACTGCTTTGTGTCTTTAATTCTGGATTTGAAGTTTTCGTGACTGCAAGGATTCATACTCTTTGGTTTTTTTCGGTAAAGTCACGTAGGTAAAAAATAAAATAAATGAAAAACAACTAAATTAAATCACGACGTTTCGGGCGCAACACAAGCGTCCTTCTTCAGGTGGGGACAACGTAGCGAAAGCACAACCGCTTAAGCGGTTGTGATTGAATGTGGTTGTTTTCATTTGTGTCTATAGTTCATTGTCCTTCCCCTGCACCTCCGATTAGCGCGGGTTGGCTACGTACGGCGAGAAAGAAGTTCAACACACATTAAGCTATTCTAAATTCCCATCAGATACCAGACGACACATTGTCTTTCCCCGGGCCACGTTACCGCTGATCTGATGTTACGATGCCTTCGCGTCGTAACGACGTGCTCGAAAACGCCTGGCGGTTGTTAAAAGGACGAACGTATTTCTCGCGAGCGGAACAAAAAAAAGTTTTCTCAATACTGGTTCGTCTCGCATTCGGCCGATGCGCCTGCCACGAGGCTTGTGCTCACGCCTCGCTTGCCGTCGGCAGTCACTTTGTTTCGCGCTGGCGCCGGACTGGAAGATGCCTCGGGGGGGGGGGGTGATGGTGGGGAGGAGGGGGGGGCGCTGGAGCAGCCGGCGAGGGGCTCGGGGCCAATGATCGGTGACGGTGCAGCTGACACGCGCACTGGCGGCGCGAGGGAAATTTCGACTTCCCCCATTTTATCTTAGAGTAGCGTTCAGCCCCGACCATTCGTTTCCCTTTGGTGATTTTTTTTTTGGGTTTACTGCTGGGCTTGTTTCGTTGTTATTTTACATTTTTTTTGAAGGCTTAGAAACCGCACTGCGCTTTTTGAATCCGACCCCTGCCTGAGGTCCATTCCAGGCTGCGGATCAGCAGCAGTAGCGGACTAAGCGAGTGCGTGGCCTGTAGCAAATGCTATAAAGGGGCCCTACATAAATAAATAAACCACTTAAATATTAAAACACATAAATGTTTAACCTGCATAGTAAAGTAATTGTATTTTTTCATTTGCTATACAGCCAGATACTACGACAAATCGCTAACCTTAAACACCCAGTCGTTCATAAAAGTTGAAGGCGGTTTAGTACTATAGTAATAGAGCAAGTCCAGAATCACTGAACCGGAATTGATAGCTTGAAAGCATTTAGCGCGAAGCCCTGGAAAGTGCGGGGCCCGTAGCTACATACGTAGCTACTTTGCTACTGGGATAATCCGGCACTGCCCAGGAGCCAGACTGGCCAATTTATCGCTGACAAAGCATGGCGAGGCCTTCTTCCATTTTAGCATTGACAAATGTTCAATCATTTTGTTGAAAAAAAAGTAAAAAAATCAACACACTCGTCAACGATACTGTGGCGATGTTTTGAGAAACGGGGCCTTCTTCACAGCAGATCGAAAGGGCCATTGCCCAGAACGTCGTCGAAAAAAAAATATATTTTCCATTCAGGCAAATGTTGTTGATGAGCCTGTAGAGAGTTATCTTTGTTATTTATGCGTGAGCACCGCTGCCAACGCAGCAGCAATTTGTCGTGTTTTAATCTGCTCTCCAGCCCTGCTAAAACATCACTATCATTTACACCGAGCCGGTCACAATGGTCGGTGTGAATTAGATACACGGAAAATGCAAAGATCCCCCTTGTAGACTTAACATACTGTTGGGGCAAGTGCTGTTAGCGAGCACCTATGAAGGCCGGCACGGCACACGAGGGGGTAGATGGCCAGCACCACGCACGCCCGACCGCCTTTGTCTCACTAGCAGCGATGTTTACACACCGCACCAGCTACTCATTTGAGGCTGAGTCTACCTAGGTAAGGTCCGGTACCGATTCAGATAATAATCGTCACCGGATTTGTAGCGGGGGGGGGGGGGGGCGCGTTAACCGCTGCACCACCGCTCCCCGTCTAATAAACGCCCCCACGCGCATGCAAAGGGCAAGGGAGGGAGGGTAGGGGGGACGGCCAATGTCGGGCTATCCACTGCGAATGTTGATTATCGCGTTAACGTCTCGCCGTTAAACGGAGTGTCCACATTTGCGGCGGTGCGTTGACTGCTGCGGGCATTCTGCTCCATTAGGGCAGACGTGGGGTGGTGGTGCGTGGGTTGGGGAGGGGATGAGGTTTACGGCGTCGATTTGCCGCGGGACCACCCAGCCCCCCCTCCAGCCCCCCCTCCAGCCCCCCCTCCAGCCCACCCCCCCCCACCGATGGTGCCGTTCTCAGGTGCGGACGGTGCTCGCTAAGCACCTTGGGCGGCGCCTCCCCATCGCCTCTCGCCCGGCGATCTGCTCCAGGCAAGAGACTTATTAAGGAAACCGCAGGAAGACAACAGCGCAAGTACGGCCATGAAATCGGCTTAGGGGCCGGCCATAAATGACGTCACGCGATTTTGGACGATTTTTGACCCCCCCCTCTCCCCTTCGTCACACGGCGTCACAAAAAGTCAGACCCCCCCCCCCTC
Source organism: Lampetra planeri (assembly GCF_965212315.1). Lineage (NCBI taxonomy): Eukaryota > Metazoa > Chordata > Hyperoartia > Petromyzontiformes > Petromyzontidae > Lampetra > Lampetra planeri. The sequence goes on from NC_136148.1 coordinate 2,647,029, forward strand.
AAATGTGACGTCACAAAGCTCTGCCCCCCCCCCCCCAAAAAAAAAAAGAATCGCAAGCGGTAGCGCTTACGATTCTTTAGTTTCCAACGTCTTATCCATGGGATACTTTTTGCCAGTGCTGTCAAAATGATGAAAAACAAAATTGGCTTTACCCTTCCTGGCAGTAAATCAGGTGTAAATATGTTCAAACACCAAACAGACACCTATTGCAAGGCATCAAGTCTGCATTAACCGCACGTACTTGTGGCAAAGCTTGCATGCAAACAAGTGTGCTCTGATAATTAAATATGCATTGTCTTTGAAGCTGATTCGCCTACACCAGAGACAACCTTCTTTGTGGTCTTGTCTCGCCGGTGTGTTAGACCAGAGAACGCCAAAAGGCGATTCGTATACAAAGGCAATCCAAGTATCAAATAATGAATAGCTTGGCTTGAGCCGTTACAGCCATGGGACCGTTTTGCCGGTATCAAAATTATGCGATGGAAAAATACGAAAAGGCTTTGTCCTCTCCGTCAAGAAGAACAACTTCTGCCGGAGCCCTCCGTGCGGCATGGACAACAAACGCCGCCTCCCAGTAGTGGCACTGACAAAGCACCCGTGTCAAGATGACAGATTTAAACTGCGGCTTAAATAGCGGCATCCTTCATTTTAATAATGCGTAAAAGGCCCACTCTCGTTGCAAGTGTGAGTAATAAATGGTGATTGGTGCAAATTGCCTCGGCGGAGGTGGCGGGGTTTGCGTGCCTGCGTTGAGTTGGGCGCCGGGGTGGCTAGGAGATGTTAACTCCCTCGCCAGGTGTGCAGGAGGTCGTGGGTTCGATTCCGACCCTGACGCCTGCTGTATATTTCGAGTTTGCGGTGTTTCTCTCTCTCTCCCGTGGTCGTGTGGAAATTTCTCCGCGTCCTCCGGTTTTTTCCTCCACATTGAGAAACATGCGTTTGGAGTCTTTCTCTGCTATAAATTCCCACGTGATAATCCTGGGTTCGACCCCGACCCTGACGCCTGCTGTATATTTCGAGTTTGCGGTGTCTCTCTCTCTCTCGTGGTCGTGTGGATTTTTCTCCGGGTCCTCCGGTTTTTTCCCTCCACATTGAGAAACATGCGTTTAGAGTATTTCCCTGCTAGAAATTCCCACGTGATAATCCTCTTCATTGAACTATCATTTGTGGCCAGGTCAGAATCATAACATTTATTTATACTGCAGGAATCCGATGAGCTATAAAGCAATTTCTTCACAGATGTCAGTGGGTCTTACCCAGTAAAATAGATATATTGTTAGTCTAGAACTCTCTCCACCGGGGAATTAGAATCAGTTTAAACCCCATCGGACCTTCAGGGCCATGCAACGTGGGCCGGCCCCAAGTGTCGTGCGGGCAAGGCACTCCGCCTCGTCGCTTAATGCCCGGCGTGACCCCTTCATTAGCATCTCCGAGTCGTAAAAGCCCCTTCGCGACCGAACCTTAAGGCAACTTATCCAATTAAATGTGAACGGCGACCGCTGGAACATGCAGCGGCGAGAAATGTTTCGGTTAATGTAGCGTCTCTTTACGGACGTATAAAATCGCACGCGGGCGGCGTTACGCGGGGCCCGTCGCGCAAATTAATTAAGACGGCTGCGAGAGAGCCAGGTCATCAAGTGCGTTCTGGGTTTCGATGCAATGGTTTGCTTTTCACAATGTGTATTATTTACGAAGTTGCGTCTCAATGAATGAGTGAGTGCAGACAATTTGGGCGACGTTTGATGTGGCCCGCTCCGTGTATTGATGTCACAATAACAACACAATGGGCCTATTTACAGATACAGGCAACGGTTTTTTTCTAAGCCAGAAGTCCGATTAATGCATTGGATCGGCTGCTCGGATATGCTTCCTCCATGCGCTTATATTCCGTGCCTGTTCTCTTCCCACGCCCACCATCCTCGTATATCGCTCCACCGTATCGTCCCATCTCACCCTGGGTCTCCCTCTACCGCTCCTCCTGCCCTGCACCCGTGGGCATCTCCCCAAACCGTCGAGACGCATCTTCTTTGCCTCTTCCCAACACCTGACCAAACCATTTGAGTCTAGCCTCCACTGGCTTCTTGAGAATGTTAGTAACGGAGAACTTCGCTGAATAAAGTTAAAGGTAATTCCTACGCAATGAAGTGCTTTAGAGCTCCCTTTTATTGAGCTCTCATCTGGCCAGACAGGCCATGTGACTAAGCTCGCTTCTCTGTGCAATGAGCACAGCACAGAATCATAATTAGCTCTGTACACTTCCCACAATAACCCAAGCGTTGGAAAGGAAAGACTGTTGGAATTATTTTTTTCTCCAAAAGTATTTTATTGAACAAACGATGCAGGTACACACAGAGGGCATTTATTGGAGTTGACACCGCTAGTACGGGCACGATGCGAAGTGCAACGATTATCACCAACGTTTAATATGTTGAACCTGCCCATGTGTTTCAATAAACTCTACTCCCCTGCTGCGTCCTTCTTGAACTCGGATAACCCTCTAGGAGGAATGACGGCGGCGGCGGAGGGGGTGCCTAAATGCCCGATCGGATCATCTTCAAAATCAACGGAGGAGAGAAGCCATGAAGATATTTGCTGTGACAGTTTCACCTGAAGATGGAAGCTTGTGTTGCCTCCGAAACGTCGTGATTTTATCGTTTTTATTTTTTATTAATTTTAATTACATTTTTTACCTACGTGACTTTACCGAAAGAGCTAAGAGTATGGGGTTCCAACCGTTGCAGTTCTTGTGACAAGCCCACTGCACGAATAACGACGACAACCGCAATCGGCGCAGCAGGAGCGGCAAGCGCAGCAGCAGCAGCAACAACGGCAGGACACAGCGGACACAGCAGCAGCAGCAGCAACTCACTGCACCGCCATTGGGCCACGGCGCGTCTTCCTGCGGTGTCAGCGGCGGGGAGCAAATCAGCGATCCGCCGTTGCGTTCGTGCCGGGCGACGAGCAAGACAGCGCGCCCCCCCCACCCCGGCGCGCCTCCCCCCCACCCCCGGCGCGCCTCCCCGGCCCCCCCCCCCGGCGCGCCTCCCCCGCCATCCCCCCCCGGCAGTGGCGTCGCATTAGTTCCCCACACACGCAGGCAGCATTAAATTGGACACGCGGCAACTTCGGCTGCGAGTCACTTGTCGGCTGTCTCGCTGGAACTAGGTCAATGGGAAGCGATAAAAAATGACTCCCTTGTCGTCCTGATGCTGCTGCTACTGCTGCTGCAAGGAAGTGAGAGTGAGAGCGAGAGAGACCCAAGAAGCTTTGTGCGAATAAACTGCCCTTGCAAAATATGCCCCTTGCCACGGCTACATTTTTTTTGTCAGTCGTTGAGCGCGCAAATGGCGCTGTCCGTCTAGAAAGTTCCCTTGTGCCAAGGCGCTGCTGCTGCTGCTGTTGTTAAGGGCGCCACGACTCTGTCCCGTATTTTAATCTTTAGACGGACATGCGGAGGAGGGCGGGGTTTGGGGGATACGGTAAAATCATTTGCTAAGAAATAAAAGAAAGTTGTAGTTTTGGCCATCTCTCTCATCACGGACTTTAATTTTGCCACGGATTTTAAATGATGAAAAAAAATGTAGCTCCATCAGATGGCTTCCGCAAAATGTTCACGTGAATGACTTTAAGTCATCGTTTTTTCGTTCCTTTTCTTGATCTTTACGCTGCACAAACTGAATTCAGAGTGTTGCTTTTCCATGCCGTGTCACGAAAAGAAGACATTTCCATTCGGAACTCTCGCAGTGAGCAGTGCACTACCCTGTGTCGCGAAAATGTCCCCGAAAGTGGATGACATAGAACCACTTCTGATGTCACCTTAAACGCGCCTCTTTATTCACATCACAGGGGCACGCATAAAATGCCCTGCAAAGATTTTCACAACGTCAAAAAGCCACTGGGATAATGAAAACCTTCGTAAATTTCATTTATTTGTATTGCTGGGCGATTGTAATCGGAAGCAAGTTTGATTCTACAGTGCGTAGCTGCCTGCGTTTTAACCGAGGGTCTCAGTAAGGCGGCCTAAGCGCATGCGACCGCAGAACCACCCCGCCGACACACACATGCCGGTTGATATAATAATGATGACATGTGCATTTGTTGACGAACAACAACGACAACGAGAAGCTGCTTTAATGTTGGTGTTCAACAATAAACAAGCTCGTAAGAATGGGCCACGTTGGAGGAGGGTGCCGTAGAAACGGCACGAATCCCCCCCCCCCCCCAATGTAGCATTTTGTTTGTTTGTTTAGCCGAGTAACAATTTGACGCAGCACATATCAGGCAGAGGCTTTCCGCAGTGATCCGTCTGAGCTTAATTGTACATCCCTCCACAGCATCGTTCAAGCAGTCAATTAACGAATCAATGGGCCTTGTGCCGGGGTGACCATCACGCTCCCTCATGTCACGCTCGCGTTTAGCACACTCGACAACCACTCCCTCCTGCCACATGCCCGCATCCGTGCCATTCATCATCAGCCATGATCTACCCACGGCTGGACGAAGACCAGGGGCGCCACGGTGGCGAGATGTCAACTACCTCGCCTGGTATACAGGAGGTCGTGGCGCCTGTGGTATATTGGGAGCTTGCGTGCTCTCCCTGTGGCCGCGTAGATTTTTCTCCGAGTTCTCCGGTCTCCCGACCCCCACGTACATTTAGAATAAACACGCGTTTAAGAGTATTTGGCCGCTATAAATTTCCACGTGATAAGCCACTTCGTTGAGCTATCATTTGTGGTCAGGTCGCTTCTAAAAATGAGCTACATAGCTCAGCGGGTCTTACCTGGCAATATAAAAATGGTTTAGTTTCTCGTTTTAGTTTAGTCTTCCATCACTCATGGTCCACACTTGATGCCGCAATCCATCCCGCTCCTCCTGCACATGAGCCGATCTTGTCAGCTTGGCCTTTCCCTCCTTCGGCTGCCACTCTGCTGTTAGTCTCGACCACTGCTCGTGCCTTGCCGAGCCCATGTACTCTGCCTAAGTGAATACGCCGTCTCGAAGTCGCATGCGTTCTCTGATCCACGTGTTACTCTGCCTCTCAATGTCAATCCAAGTGTGCGTCTCCCCATCATGCCTCTCTGCGCACTTTCAGACATTGGTCTATTTTCATTTGCGCTGCCTGTATATTGTAGCATTGTACAATACGCACCGACTGTAGACCTTCTGCTTTGGGCTCGTTGGTATGCGTATTTGTGTGTATGTATGCCCTTAAAGGGGAGGCTCAACTGCCACGCGGTGGAAAAGTTTTTTTTGTAGCTTATCAGCTGCGGACATGTTGGCGATACTATTGACTGTTTTGCCAGCGGCAGCGTGGGTGTAGAAGTGCAGATCTCGCTCGCTGTGACGGGTTCCCACCTCTTGAGGTGCAACACTCAACGGGGGCATATCCGTGGCAAGAAGATATCTCGCAGTGCTGGAAGAAGAGGAGATGGAAGGACGGTGATATCGGCTCATGTTCGGGCGCTACATTTGACTGTCGCGTCGTTGGTGGATTGAGGAGGCCTTCATCCAGCAGTGCTGATGACTGAAAATTGATTACTGAGAAATAGAGAGACCTACACGTTGATGCGTCGTCTTCAGTGGTGTATTATTACGCAACTGACTAAAAAAAACGGGACTTTTAACGCCCTGCGAGGACTGGCAGACTTCCCAGGATGGCCACCTCAACAAGAGGATGATCCTGGGGGAAAAAAACAATCCAGGACGGGTGGCAACCCTACCCGGCGTGCCTCAATTTGAACAACGCATAACTCAACGTGGCCATCTCGAAGTAGATTATTACCTCCGAGCGAGGCTGAAAAGGCTGGGCAATATCCCAGTGATTGGGGAGGACGGACAGACGTTGTTTTTTTTTGCAATAATACAAATAATAATCTGGGATGTGCCCAGTTGTTCCATGCGAGGTCACCGACCTCTGGGGCCAAGATAAGCCAACGCTTGCCCCGGGCTCTTCGCTTATATCCGCTGGTCCATCGGTCGGCATCGCGCCCACGTGGTACTTTAATTTGGCAGGGCCGTCGGTAACGTGGATGGCGAGGAAATCGATAAACGGCATCCAACCCCCCTTCTGAATACTGCCCCCCCCCCCCGCCCGTTGGAAACGTTGTTGGACACGACTTGTCCTTGCAGTTCATAAGACAGACAGTCCCCTACTTACGAACATAATTAGTTCCCGTGGCCCGTTCGTAAGTCGGAACACAATAAGGTAGTCCCCGACTTACGACGGAGATGCGTTTCGACGACCCCATCGTAAGTCGAAAATATCGTAAGTCGGACCATCGTAAGTCGAGGACTACCTGTAATGTGCCGTATTGAAATGCCCACACAAACACTCACTCCCAGCGCGAGGCTGACTTCATTTACATCTCGCGGAGGGTCGCTCAGCTGAACAAAAATAGTTCCGCGGTTAAATTTGCGAGTGCGAGATCGCGTTTTAAGCGAAGTAAACTAAGAGGAATGGAAGCTGGTTTGTAAGTGCGGTGACTACACCCGTGAGTGAGGTGCCGCAATTGCAAATAGATTTGCATTCGTACAATTTGACGAGCGGTCAAAGATGCCTTCTGTGAAACGAGGAGAAAAATTCAACCTCAGCTGCTGCTGCAACAACCTTCACAACAACCTCAGCTGCTGCTGCTGCTGCCACAACCTCCACAACAACCTCAGCAGCTGCTGCTGCTGCTGCCACAACCTCCACAACAACCTCAGCTGCTGCTGCTGCTGCTGCTGCAACAACCTCCACAACAACCTCAGCTGCTGCTGCTGCTGCTGCCACAACCTCCACAACAACCTCAGCTGCTGCTGCTGCCACAACCTCCACAACAACCTCAGCAGCTGCTGCTGCTGCCACAACCTCCACAACAACCTCAGCTGCTGCTGCTGCTGCCACAACCTCCACAACAACCTCAGCTGCTGCTGCTGCCACAACCTCCACAACAACCTCAGCTGCTGCTGCTGCTGCTGCTGCCACAACCTCCACAACAACCTCAGCAGCTGCTGCTGCTGCCACAACCTCCACAACAACCTCAGCAGCTGCTGCTGCAACAACCTCGACAACAACCTCAGCACGTGAGAGACCGCCTCTGGACTTGCCTCGATAGCTTCAAATATACAAACGGATTCAAGAGCACTCTTCAAATACACAATTGACAAAATTTCTAAGCACGCTAGAATCGATGTTGCCAACCTCACAGGGTGCAACGGCGATAACGCCCGAGTTACCGCCTCAAAAGAAAACGCTGCGCGCAAAATGACGGGGAGTAGGGGTTCTCACAATTCCCGAATAGGGAGAGAAAACCCCATGTGAATGCATTATCTTGGGTAGTGTATTATCATCATAATCGATTACGCACGTAGAAAAAAAAAACTTCAGGTCAGCCGCCTCAATAAGATAACTGTTCCGGAAAAACCGGGACAAGTGGCAACCACATATAATCCAGGTAACAGTTTGACTTGTGTCTAAACTCAGGGTAAGAGATGCACCCAGGTGCCCAGAGACGCAGTATGATGATAATAATGACACATTACACTTACAGCGCTCTTCAATCATGGAATCGCAGAGTCACCGTACACGGTATGCACATCGCAAAAGCCTGCCCTGTGACGGGCCCTACCCCGGTACCATTGGTCTGAGGCTCACCGCGACATTCCCTCTAAATTAAATTTCGATTTCAAGCTTTCGTGACTGCGTGGATTCATATTCTTGGTTCTTTCGGTAAAGTCACGTAGAAGGGAAATAATAAAATAATAAAAATATTAAACAATAAAATTCTCACGACGTTTCGGCCACAACGCAAGCAGCCGTCCTCACCTGAGGACCTGAGGATGGCTGCTTGCGTTGTGGCCGAAACGTCGTGAGAATTGCATCTTATTATGTTTTGTTTTAATAATTTTATTATTTCCCTTCTACGTCCCTCTAAGTTGTCTCATCGTCGAGGCGCTCGTGACTAAATAATAACTAAATCTGAGAAGAGTTTTTTTTTACGTATTAAAGGAATATTCACAACACGATTCCCGCAGTTATTTCAAACGAAAATCACTAGAACACGTGTTTAAAACGCAAATTGACAATGTCATCGTCAAATTGACAATGTCAATTGACAATATCAATTTGACGATGTCAATGTGTCCCTTAAACAATGTACTTATTACGATCGTATTATTTTCAAATATCTCAAATAATTGCCCAAACGTTGATGCAAGGCCGCCGCCGTCATCACCACCACCCACCGCCATCGCTAAAAAAACACATTGCTGCCCAAGTTGGTGGCGTCGTGGTTAGCGCACCGCACGATGAATCCTCCGACGATCCTAATTCCTGACCTGGCCCCGACGTCCCGCTCGCTATGTGCAGCTGGCCACAACTCCACCCCAGCCCCTACACCTCCATCGGCTCAACTGTCCGGCCAACAGACCACTGCCCCTAACACCCTCCACCTATCCTAGTTCCATGCCCATTTCACAACTTCACGCACGTGCCCCATACCCCTACCGCCTCTCGTCCACGTTGCACACATCAGACACCATCACTCACCATCACATTCCACTTTATTCTGCCTTACCCACCCCTGCAACATCAGCTCCATTCCCAGCTCCTGTCCCTCCATCCATTCCGTCGCCTTCCTCGCCGAACGCCGTCGGATTGCGTCTTGAAGCGCCCTGGAAAAGGACGCTCTACGAATGCGAAATAGAATGGAATGGAATTCCTGGCCCACGGTCACCATCAGTGGCGCTGTCCTCCCCACCGGCTTGGTGAAGTATGGTTAAAAATACCCCAACAAAAACGACAATGACGACTCATGTCTGACACCGTTTTTTTTTTCAGTGGGGGGAGTTCTTCATCCATTGCTGGCTTGAGAGTGGTTAGGATGTATTATTATACTTCGATCAGACGTGACGGCAATGTTCACAACAGCCAAGTACGGCGGTGTCAAGGCCGTATTAACCGAGCTCTTTGAGCAGTCAACAGCCACCGACATTGCACGAAGAGCACTATGCAAATAATCACTGGTAATGTTCCCTTTACAAAGTCTAATTATCACGTTTAAAAAGAAAAATGAAACACTGCCCTAATTGAAATGAAGCGCTGGCACGGCTTCCATTGGATAGCAGCTGGAGATTGAATGGAAGGAATTTAAACCGATCTCTGCCTCAATTAGCTGCAAGTGCCAGCCTTTGTTTTTTTTCTTCCAACGGTAGATTGAATGTGAATCGCGGGCAATGTTATCACTCATTCAATTACTGCTATTGGCCAATACCTTGACATGGCCACCCTGGAAAATCCCGAAAGAGACACGCAGCTAATCTGCAAAGAGTCCAAGTTAATACGTGAAATGTAAGTATGGATTACCGCGGTCCGTGTGAGGTCCCTCGTTCTTATTTATGAACTTAGAATTGGAATGGAACCACGGGCCCCCTCCATTTAAATTCCATTTAGAGCACAATTAGATCTCCGTTCTCACGCGGGTTTCACGCGCGGCATTCCAACACCCCGCGGTGCCCACTCGGAGGACAGAAACGATTGACAATAAAATTCATCGTTCACATTTGATTCTTGCGTGACGTTTTAGCATCATCTGCGAAATTCTGTGGGTGGTTGCGCTGCAACCCGTCGCTTTGGGGACGCAAGGGGTATGCGACTTACACACATTTGTGAAACTCCCGAAATGAGCTCGGCTGCGAGGTGGACAGAAAGGCGGCAGTACAGCAAGTGGATTGAAATCATGGTTTTTTTTGCGGAAATTTGAGTTTAACCTCCTCTTACATGTGGGGGTTTCTCCGGGTGCCGAGGTTTCCTTCCGCAAGACATCTGCTCATTCTATTGAAAAAGTATTTCTTTGCAACTGCGTTTTGTGTTTAGTTTGTTGTCCTTCCCCCGCAACCTCCGATTATCACGGTTGGCTACGTACGGTGCAAAGAAAGTTCAACATACATACACCGCATCATTATTTCATGTATTTTTAATCTCGGCTCCTCCGCTAGCGATCTCCCGGAGTGCCACGGCAAGGCGTTCTCTTGCCACTCTTCTCCCCGTGTCTCTCTCTCTCTCTCCCTCTCTCCGCGTCATCCCCCCAGCGTGCATTGTGCCTCTACGCTTCTTTGCGCACTTGGTATCTTTTCCGTTGCGCTGACTTTGTTCAGCGTCCGTGTTTTTGTCTTTTTATATGGTTGTATATTAACGAAATTGTCCAAACATCCCAATGTAGTGCTCCAAGAAAATGCCTTTGAACCCATTGAGAGCTTTTCCTGGTTAAACAAAGGACATTGTTTTGATTATTATTTTGCAGTGATCTAATGATGTTTTTTTTTTAGATAAAATGATTCACTCCTCTCTACGGTAAATTGATGATGAATCCCTCCATAATCACCACCCACTTCTACAAACCTGGTTGGATTTCGGAGGGCACTGCTGACTTGCTAACGAAATGGCTCCAACACGCTTGAACATGGTCAAATATACAACTTGTTCCTTAACCACCCAGTCCCATTGAGAACCGTCAAGCTGCATTGCCATGAGCACTTCAAGTGGTCTCGGTCTGTGACCCCATGGCAGCCTTACCCAGCCCAGTCGGCACACAAACTCCAGGAGAGGTGCATCCTTGGAACGGCACTGAGAGAAAGGAAGAGGAACACTTGGATTAGTGAAAATCTGCAAGTTAGAGACATGATTTTTATTGTCAAGAAAAGTCTGCTTGGGCAGGACATATCATGGTGGTGAGATGTTAACTACCTCGCCTGGTATACAGGCGGTTGTGGGTTCGATCCCCACCCTGACGCCTGCTGTATATTTGGAGTTTGAACATTCTCCCCGTGGTTACGTGTTTTTTTCTCCGTGTTCTCCGGATTTTCCCTCCACATTTAGAATCAACGTGTTTAGAGTATTCGGCTGCTATACATTTCCACATGATGATAGCCACTTCTTTGAGCTATCAGTTGTGGCCAGGTCGCTTATGAAAAAAGAGCGAAATAGCTTAGTATGTCTTACCTGGTAAGTTTACAATAGTTGACGTTTTAAGTTTCAGTTCATCACTTCGAAGGGATGATGGCCCCGTGCTCGAGATGAATGACAGAGTGGCAGCCAGAGGAGCGTTCGCATCCTTGAGATGATGTCCACCACGGAGATTGACTGATGAAATCAGCCAGAGTGCAAGAAACCAGACGGATTGTTGCATCGAAAGAACGGGGTGGTGTGTCAACGGAATCAGGACAGCTTCCGCCCAACAGCGGATAGAGCATGAATGTCGATTTTAATCGCAAGAGAGAGGATTAAGTATGTCGACTGGAGACGGTGGGTGGGCGTTCGGGTGGCAGGAAAGATGTCACTGAATTGCAATGAATCATCAGTGTTTGAAGATTTTTGAATGTGTTCCAGAAGTTAATACGTTCATTCTTACTCAATTTGTAATGGGTTTTGTAAGTGTGCAAAAAAGGCATTCATGGGGGATCTTACCAGTTGGCCAAATGTGACGGTGTAATTTAAACCCATTCGAGTAAACAAAACCGGGCACGCTCACACGTATCAAGTTATTGGAAAATCAGCGATAAATGTTGAGACAAATAACCAGATACTGTTAGTTTTTTTCGGTAAAGTCACGTAGTTAAAAATAAAGAATTAAAGTAAAAATAATAGAAATAATAATATAAATAAAATTATTACGTGATTTATAATTTTATTTCTATTATTATTTCTATTATTTTTATTATTATTATTTATTTTTACCTACGTGACTTTACCGAAAAAACCTAAGAGTATGAATCCTTGCAGTCACGAAAGCTTCAAATCTACAAATATCCAGATATCACGATCGAACACTGCCTCTGGCCCTGGCCCATCTTCCCACCGCAATTCACTTTCCTTTCCTCGCAGGGGCCACGAGAACCTGACATACGTACGACGTTTTACGGAGTGAAAAACGCGATTAGATGTGTAACGGGTTCCGGAGACACTTGTAGAGGTAACTTCTTTATTACAATCCAACAGCACTCCAACAGTCCAACAGTCCTGATACTCTGTAACAACTCCCAGGTACACAGCCTAGGTACACAGCCTAGATACTCTACTCTGGCTACGCTCTGGAACTCGCCCTCACAAGGTCGTAGAGTCAGGAGTTCCAGAGTCCCACCACTGGCTCTCACAGCGTCCCAGGGTCCTCAGATGGCTGGTCTTGGGTCTTGGGTCTTGAGCTACGACTTGCCCTGATCGTCCAGGGAGCTCCCCTTTTATGCCTAGTCCCCAACGAGGGGTGGGGCCGTGTGCGCCCCCAGATATCCCACAGAGCACACACAGCCCCCCCCGTTGGTGGCGCCAAGGGGCTTAAGCGCCTGGGCCGCCCGGGAACTCAACGCCTGGCGCCAAGAGGCTTAAGCGACTGACCCGCCTGGGAACCCAGCGCCTGGCGCCAAGGGGCCCAAGTGCCTGGCCCGCCCAGGGTCCCAGAGCCCCCAGCAGCCCCTCCCTTCTTATGTCACTTCAGATGCATAAAGCGATATGAATTGATGCATCGGAACAAGTGCAAGTTAAATGTGTTTATCCGGCAAGAACTCAACCGGGGAGTCTCATTTGCGAGGGGGACCAGGGTCACCGACATGGCGAATAGCAACAGTGAAATACAGGAATGAAGAAAATGGAAATCAGGACAAAAATAAAACAAACGTGAGATAGTTAAAATATCACACGAACATAAATCGCTGATGTATAAATGAGAAATTCCCTGCCGTTTATTCGGTGGAGCAATGCACTGATTCATCAATGTTAATCATTCACTATTGTTAATCATTCATCAATATTAATATTGGTCAATATTGATTCGTAAATAAATGTATGCATCGGTGGATTGTGCCACCCGTTTTGTATTGGAGGTTCAAATTAAACGTCGAAAGAGCTGGGAAAGGTTTCAAAACCCGAATAAAATTGCTCGGTGATTTTCCAATGTCCTCCGGTGTTCTGCCGGGCTGGGGAAACTCCCCCGAAGCAGAGCTTTAAAATGTGGGACCTCCTCGTGCTGGCTTCTGTGTACGCCCTGATAGAGGAATATTTGGCAAGTGGAAAGAAATTCACTTTGCGTGAATAATTTTGCCGTGTTTCACGGTCGGTACATTTCATTACGGAGACCAATGTAGTCTCGCGATGACCACTTTCACCCTCGCCTGAGACTCAAAGTTACAAAGAAGTGGGACAATTGTTCGATTAGAATAAATAAGTAAAATTGTGATTGTCTGTAGTCGACTGCTCTGGCACATTTTAAAATGTCAGCTGCCTCCTGAAAGTGGGAAACCCTTAACAGTGCTGTCCACACTGACAATGTCCCCAAACCCCGCTTATCACCCCCTGTCCAGTGACAGAAAGATGAGACTATGCAGTTGAACCCCTCTTAACGACCACCCCTGTTGATGACGAATCGCTTAACGACGGGCCTCCATAGAGCCCAATGTGTAGTGTATAGTAGTGTAGTGTATAGTGTAGTGTACAGTAGTGTAGTGTATAGTGTCGTGTATAGTGTCGTGTATAGTGTAGTGTATAGTAGTGTAGTATATAATAGTGTAGTGTATAGTGTAGTGTATATTGTAGTATATAGTAGTGTAGTGTATAGTAGTGTCGTGTATAGTAGTGTAGTGTATACTATTGTAGTGTATAGTGTAGTGTATAGTGTATAGTGTAGTGTAGTGTATAGTGTAGTTTAGTGTATAATGGTGTAGTGTATAGTGTAGTGTATAGTGTAGTGTATAATAGTGTAGTGTATAGTGTAGCGGATAGTAGTGTAGTGTATAGTGTAGTGTATAGTATTGTAGTGTATAGTGTAGTGTATAGTGTAGTGTATAGTGTAGTGTAGTGTATAGTGTAGTTTAGTGTATAATGGTGTAGTGTATAGTGTAGTGTATAGTGTAGTGTATAATAGTGTAGTGTATAGTGTAGCGGATAGTAGTGTAGTGTATAGTGTAGTGTATACTATTGTAGTGTATAGTGTAGTGTATAGTGTATAATGGTGCAGTGTATAGTGTAGTGTATAGTGTAGTGTATAATAGTGTAGTGTATAGTAGTGTAGTGTATAGTATTGTAGTGTATAGTGTAGTGTATAGTATTGTAGTGTATAGTGTAGTGTATAGTAGTGTAGTGTATAATAGTGTATTGTATAGTGTAGTGTATAGTAGTGTAGTGTATAGTAGTGTAGTGTATAATGGTGTAGTGTATAGTGTAGTGTATAGTAGTGTAGTGTATAGTAGTGTAGTGTATAGTATTGTAGTGTATATTGTAGTGTAGTATATAGTGTAGTGTATAGTAGTGTATGGTGGTGTCGTGCCTCCAAAGAGCCCAATGTGTTTGCTTAGCAAACATTGCCCTGTTAATGACGGACTGTTGTAGGTACAGTAAATAATAATGAATGCATGTATTAATCGTTTATTTTAATATTATGTGTTTATAATGTCGTCAGTATCTTCATGTATTAATATCCATTGTTTAAAATTATTACGAATGTTTTATGGGTGAAAAGAGGTAACTTTTGATGCTATTGGAACGAATTCATCTTTTAACAAGTATTTCCTATCCTCACTTAACGACCAAACCACTTAACGACCGTTTTGGTGGAACCAATAACCATCGTTAGGAGGGGTTCCACTGCATTTCCTCCAACTATTATCTCCGGTTCAAATACTCGTTACTGGTGTCGATGGCCATGGGTGGGAATCGAACCCGGTGTCGCTGGGTTTTGCAGGGTGGCAGCGCGCTGATCGCTGCTGCGCTACCGCTCTGCTGCCCAGATTTAGACACGAGCAAAGGGTCCGATCTCGGGACCTGTTGGTGGAAATCACGGCGACACGCCACCGTCGACGGAATGCGGATTGCGGGACGGGTGTAACTCAGCGGCCTCGCCCACGTCCATTACGGCAGCCGCACTTCAGAGAAAGCCTCTTGTGCCGTAACACAATTTTATTTCTCTGAATTCCATTACACTTTAAGCGTTTCTTACTCGGCGAACGTGATTTTATTGAAAGCGCGAGCGGAAGGGCATTCTTAAAACTGGAATGTCAAAATGTATAATGCAGCCGTGGCATATGTTAGCCTCTAAAAGAGAGTGGCATTACTTAGATATACATGAGAAAGAGGTGACCAACATCTTTTTGAGAGCGAGAGAAGATACTCAAGAGGAGAATACTGAGATAATGTTCGGCTTAAGGTGCGGCTTCAGCTTAATATAATAATCACGTGGAATGTATAAATATGTATAGATGTAAAGTAACAGGAATAGCTATCTCTCTCTCCCTCTCTGGCCATCAGTAATAGCCCACATAACTATTATAGACGGGGAATTTGATATGCAGAGATTCCCGTACGTAATAATATACAGCCATGTCTGGTCATACTAGTAAATAACAGCGACAATAATTTACAGCTCTTTGTCAATCTACTGCTGAATGATGCCATGTTGCTTGCGGGGCTTGTTTCACCATACTTCACCGTGCCGGTCACTCGTCACCATGGCTGGGTACAAAAACTCAGCTCGCCGAGAATGTGGAGCGTAGTGTGCGAACCACCGCGCCACCACGCCTCTCATTCTCATGTAATAGATACATAAATAATCTTGCACTTTAAAAATACAATCAAGGAATAACTGTGAGCCAGACCTGATCGCGAAACTCCGGTCGCAGGGTGCGTGCCACCACGACCAGCTAATCTCCGATTAGCACGATTGGCTACGTACGGCGCGAAAAAAGTTCAACATGCATACATGATGGTGGTGATGTTGATGGTGGTGATGATGGTGGTGGTGATGATGGTGATGTTGATGGTGGTGATGATGGTGGTGGTGATGATAGTGGTGGTGATGATGGTGGTGGTGATGATGGTGGTGATGATGGTGGTGGTGGTGGTGATGTTGATGGTGGTGATGATGGTGGTGATGGTGGTGGTGGTGATGTTGATGGTGGTGATGATGATGGTGGTGATGATGGTGGTGGCGATGATGGTGATGTTGATGTTGATGGTGGTGATGTTGATGGTGGTGATGATGATGGTGGTGGTGATGATGGTGATGTTGATGGTGGTGATGATGGTGGTGGTGATGATGGTGGTGGTGATGATGGTGGTGGTGATGATGGTGGTGATGATGGTGGTGGTGATGATGGTGGTGGTGGTGGTGGTGATGTTGATGGTGGTGATGATGGTGGTGATGGTGGTGGTGGTGATGTTGATGGTGGTGATGATGATGGTGGTGATGATGGTGGTGGTGATGATGGTGATGTTGATGGTGGTGATGTTGATGGTGGTGATGATGATGGTGGTGATGATGGTTGTGGTGATGATGGTGGTGGTGATGGTGATGTTGATGGTGGTGATGATGATGATGGTGGTGGTGGTGATGTTGATGGTGGTGATGATGATGGTGGTGATGATGGTGGTGGTGATGATGGTGATGTTGATGGTGATGTTGATGGTGGTGATGATGATGATGTTGATGGTGGTGATGTTGATGGTGGTGATGATGATGGTGGTGATGATGGTTGTGGTGATGATGGTGGTGGTGATGGTGATGTTGATGGTGGTGATGATGATGATGGTGGTGGTGGTGATGTTGATGGTGGTGGTGATGATGATGATGGTGATGATGGTGGTGGTGATGATGGTGATGTTGATGAATGCTCTTCCTTCCGATATTAGGAAGCCACTGGAGCTATGCACTTTTAAATTGTCTCGATTGAAAACCAATTTCTTTACAACTGCTTTTTGTGTTTTGTTTTATTGCCCTTCCTTCGCACCTCCGACGAGCACGGTTGGCAACGCACGACGCTAGAGAAGTCCACCATACGCACGTACACAGCAGACATCGGAGGCCGTGAAGAAGCTGGCCCATGATACTTGGTGGCGAGCGGTGTATCATTTCGGGCCGCTCCATAAATGCACCAGGGCCACAATTGTTTACTGGGTCGACCTTCGGAGCATAAGGGGTTCCAGCAATCGGCGGCTGCAAACCAGAATAACATCAGCCGCTGAAGTTTTCCGAAAGGACGTGCTTTTCCTTGAGTGAAACAAAATAATGTTTGAATTTTTTTATTTCTTTCACGTAGATATGGGAAGGAGCTGTGATATATTTTGTAATGAACAACGATGAATGTCAAAACCAGGCCAGACCATTGCTTGCATCGAACCGACGGTGCCGCCAGTGGGTTGTGTGAAAGACACGTTTATGTATTTGTTTAACGACGTGTCATTTCCGCTGTGATTAAGCAAACAACGTGTTCAGATCCCACCCTTCGTTCTGCGTTGCTTCCGTTTATTTTATGTTTTTTTCCCCTTTCCCCGAACCACAAAATCATGCTCCGGCCTTTAAATCCACCGCAGCGGAATGAGGAGGACGGGGCGAGCGAATAGGGAGATTACGAAGCGAACTCGTTCAAACTCGGCGCTGGCGGCGGCGGCGGGGAGGCGGTTGTCTCAATAATCCACAACGGTGAGCGGCACTGACGTTTAACCGAGTCTCTCGCGGCATTCGGCTTGCCGGGAAAGCTCACATCATGCGCCGGGTAACAAACGAGGCGGCGCTGGGTTGCTCCGAGATTTACTGCACCCCCTCGCCAAAAATAAAAAAAAAACGGAAACTGCTCGAGTCGAGTGGCCCGCCGGATTGGTTGTTGAGTTTATACTGGTAGGAACCTCCTGGTTACACCAGCCCACAGGGGATCATTGTGTCCGTCCGTCGTGCAGGGAGGGGCTGGGTGGGGAGGGGAGGGTGGGGAGGGGCTTGGTGGGGAGGGTGGGGCTGGGTGGGGAGGGTGGGGCTGGGTGGAGCTGGTCAGCCCGTGGTGCCCTTATAAAACTCAACGTTTAACCTACTCACGCCGGCTTGTGCTCGCCCTCACAGTCGGGCATATTTGCGGAATACACCACGCAGCCGTTGACCCTGGCCATTGACCGAGCAACCCAACGTTCCTACCAGCCCCCTCCGCAGGAATGTGTTACACGACGCGTGGATACGAGACCCGTAACACGCCCCACAAACGTTCTGCCGTCCACGCTGCGCGACGCGCCATCCCATCAGCTCGGCTCGGACGCAGAGGAGCACGTGGTTCGGGTGACCAACATCGGCGGATGGCCGTGCATACCGAAACACACTGAAGGATCAGAGATCTTGTTTGTGCTGTGTTACGGCTCTACGCGAAGGCCACCCTGCGTTTCTGATACTTCGTGCTAACATCGACATTGCTTTGGCATCGCGGCTTAATTCCAGCCATTCTCAGTTCACCGACTGACGAACACCTCCCCACGCTTTCGCGGTCAAGGGCTATTGTTGTTTTTTGACTAACCAACTTCACCACACTCGTCAGCACGGGTTGGTGAAGGTCCACTTTAACGCGTAGGCTTTCACGACCAATATCATCCATAATATAGGTTCATTTTTGTTGGGGGGGGGGGGGGGGGGGTTAAATCGCGTAAATATATAAATGTGTCGTTAAACCCGCCACCACCCAACACAGCCAACTAGTAAGGGTTGTCACGTAAACAGAACGTGGCCAATTCATCACGATGAGGTCCAGTTCTGCAATCCTTTGCCACTGATGTTTTCCGTGGCCGGGGCTAAAACTCGAGTTGCTGGCTTCATTGCGTAGCGTGCTACCTCGTGTGTCACTCCCATCCCCTCCGTGTGGCTGACATAATGAATTGGATAAGAATATCTTACTATATAGATGGCTACAGAGCTTGGGCAATTGTTGGCACTGGCTCATCACCTGATGTGCCGCCTTCCCGCTTGTACGTGTTTGCACGTGCCTCCGATTCGTCATATTTCTTTGGGAGCAAGCTAATAAAGAACTGTGAGCTGTGCAAGTCTAAACTAAATACCAATCTTAATTGAACACTCGGAAGTAAATTTCATCCCTGATTTGCCGTCGAGTTATTCCGCCGTTAATCCGCGCGGTGGCATGCGGGGGAGGCAGACACAAGGCACGATTCTTACAGCGGGACTCATATTGTACCGAACGCAAACTAATGATCAAGTGTCGACGTGGAGGACGTTCATGAAAAAAATGAATCCTCCTTCCGATGTTGATATCTGCAACATTGTTTTAATTCCGAAGCGCTCGAGTAAACACATTCCTGCGGAGGGAGCTGGTAGGAACGTTGGGTTGCTCGGTCAATTGCCAGGGTCAACGGCGGCGTGGTGTATTCCGCAAATATGCCCGACTGTGAGGGCGGGCACAAGCCGGCGTGAGTGGGTTAAACGTTGAGTTTTATAAGGGGACCACGGGGTGACCAGCCCCTCCCTACCCAACCTCATCCCTCCCACCCGCCACCCAGCCCCACCCTCCCCACCCAGCCCTTCCCCACCCTTCCCACTCAGCCCCACCCTCCCCACCCAACCCTTCTCCACCCTCCCCTCCCTCCCCACCCAGCCCTTCCCTGCACGGCGGACGGACACAATAATCCCCTGTGGGCTGGTGTAACCAGGAGGTTCCTACCAGTATCACTCAGCACTGTTATCCCCTGGCCACCAAGCAGCGCCATGCCCGCTACACCCTGGGGCAGGCTCAAACACCCTGCCTAGCTTCAGAAATCCGATAAAATCGGGTTAATTTATCACGTTTTGATCGCGGGCAATAACTACGCATGTTTATGTACGCATTCATGTTGAACTTCTTGCGCGCCGTACGTAGCCAACCGTGCAAATGGGAGATGCGGGGAAAGGACAACAAACTAAACACAAAAAGAAGTTTCTCCGGTTCATCCGGCATTGGATAGACCGTGGCCGATCACGATGACTCACACGGTCACCGCAGTCAATGCGTGCGCGCTCCCCGTGAAACCCTCGCCCTCCCCGTCCCAATTTAACTCGCGTTGGATAGCAGTGTCCCACAGCTCTTAGCAGTGCGGTGAAGCCATGCGGACAAGATGGGGCGCGCGATTTGACGAGCAACAACAGTCATGGAAAGAGAGAGAGAGAGAAAATAAATGCAGATGAAGGGGAGGAGAGAGTGAGAGAGATGCAAATTGGAGCGGAGCCGTGACACGTGACGGCAGGCTTCGCGTGTGCCAATGTTGCTCGCCAAACTCTGTCAAAACAACCACCTCCGTGTCATTAAGCATCCACGGAGCCCATCGCTTCACAAGCGGCGTGTTTAGGCACAGGCTGCCTCTCTCGTCACGTGCATGCGAAGGCGACACCAGCTCGGGAACGGCTTCATGAGGCAGTGGCCCACGTAACTTTCCTACCCCCCTCCCCCTTCTTGTTTTTCCACTGGCATAGCTGAGCCAAGCCAAGAAAAAGTGGCGGTGGCTTGTTGGGGACCTTCATCCAGCAGTGGATTGATCATGGCTGATCATGATCATGATGATCATCATCATGATCATCATCATGATGATCATCATCATCATGATGATCATCATCATCATCATCATGATGGTCAGCGCAAGTTTTTAGGCAAGTGGCTTCCTCCCCTCCCACACTCTCCCGCCTCTGGTCGTTGACGGCGACGAGTCAAGCCGGAACCAACCTGCGAAACGCCGTCCTCACGAGACGACGTCTGTCTCAATGTGGCTCAGCGTCAAAGTAGGTCCATGGGGGGGGGGGGGGCGTCAGATGTCCACTGATGAGGGTGCCACAGTGGCTAGATGTTAACTACCTCGCCTGGTATACAGGAGGTCGTAGGTTCGATCCCGACCCTGACGCCTGCGTATTTGGAGTTTGCGTGTCACTTTCTCTCATCATCATCACGGTGGCTGGGATATGTTAACTACCTCGCCTGGTATACAGGAGGTCGTGGGTTCGATCCCGACCCTGACGCCTGCGTATTTGGAGTTTGCGTGTCTCTCTCTCTCATCATCACGGTGGCTGGGAGATGTTAACTACCTCGCCTGGTATACAGGAGGTCGTGGGTTTCGTGTCTCTCTCTCTTATCATCAACACGGTGGCTAGGAGATGTTAACTACCTCGCCTGGTATACAGGAGGTCGTGGGTTCGATCCCGACCCTGACGCCTGCGTATTTGGAGTTTGCGTGTCTTTCTCTCTCTCATCATCATCACGGTGGCTGGGATATGTTAACTACCTCGCCTGGTATGCAGGTCGTGGGTTCGATCCCGACCCTGACGCCTGCTGTATATTTGGAGTTTTCGTGTCGCTCTTTCTCTCTTATCATCATCACGTTGGCTAGGAGATGTTAACTACCTCGCCTGGTATACAGTAGGTCGTGGGTTCGATCCCGACCCTGACGTCTGCTGTATATTTGGAGTTATCGTGTCTCTATCTCTCTCTCTTATCGTCATCACGGTGGCTAGGAGATGTTAACTACCTCGCCTGGTATACAGGAGTCGTGGGTTCGATCCCGACCCTGACGCCTGCTGCTGTATATTTGGAGTTTGCACGTCTCTCTCTCTCCCCGTGGTCGTGTGGATATTTATCCGGGTCCTCCGGTGTTTCCCTCCACATTTAGAAACACGCGTCAAGTGTATTTGGCTGCTCGAAATATCCACATGATGAGCCATTCCGTTGAGCTATCATTTGTGGATAGATCGCCTCTGGAAAATAACTATATAGCCCAGTGGGCCTTACCCGGTAAAATACAACAAAAATAGTTAGACTTCAGACTCTGTCGCCTCGACGGACCTGGTTTTCACCTGATGACGGCTGCTTGCGTTGTGGCCGAAACGTCGTGAGAATAATTTTATTGTTTTATTTTTATTATTTTATTACTTCCCTTCTACGTGACTTTACCGAAAGAACCAAGAAGATGAATCCCTGCAGTCACGAAAGCTTTAAATCGAAAAATAGTTAGATAGTTAGTTAGTATGCTTGCAAGGACAGAGTGTAACCGCGTCATCTAACATGCGCCTTTACCCGTTCGTTGTATGTGATGTCAGCAACACCACTGGATGTCGAGCTTGTGGAACAATGCGAGGCTTAAGTCATTAAGTCAGATTCCCCTCCACCGCCCCCCCCGTTATGCCGCTGCTTATTTTTGTCGCGAATTGATGCGGCGCTGGGGATAAAGTTGACAAGAACAGCATCAAATTTAGATTTAAAGCTTTCGTGACTGCAGGGATTCATGTTCTTGGTTCTTTCGATAAAGTCACGTAGAAGGAAAATAATAAAATAATATAAATATAAAACAATAAAAATTCTCACGATGTGAGAATTTTAATTGTTTAATATTTATATTCTTTTATTTTATTATTTCCCTTCTACGTGACTTTACCGAAAGAACCAAGAATAAGAACAAAAAATTCTCACGACGTTTCGACTGCAACACAATCAATCATCATCAGGTGTGAAATCCACAGCAAGAAAGAACCAAGAATAAGAACAGCATCGTTTTCTGCACGGTGCATCCGCTTCGAGCTGAAAGCAAATTGTACAGGGAGCCGAAACACGCCCGCAGGTGAGTCAGCCCGCAGCGCTGAGACCCAGTGCGCATCTCCATTGGCACTAAACAAATAGCAAGACCCGTTGCAGAGAGCACAGCAATTAATAGTACAACATTTTGTCTTCTGTCACTCCACTTATCCTGGATGGAATCAAAAGAGCAATGCAGCTCGTTTTCACATGCCCACCGATGAATGAAGCCCCCCCCCCCCCGTATGCGGCGTCGGTCATGAGGCTTGTGTGACCATACTTCACCACGCTGGCAATTGCGGGTTGATGAAGAGAGGGGGGGGGGGCGTGGGGGGGGGAACTCGGAAGAATTTCAAATATCACACACTGGTGGTGTTAGCCGTGGTCAGAAACCAAACTCAGGTCGCAGGTTCACGGAACAGCGCGCGCAATGACACCGATAACGCAGACCAACTAGGACGACGTTTGCTATTTAGGGGCCGTCCATAAATGACGTCACGCACCTCGGGGGGAGGGGGGGTCAGACATTTGTGACGATTTGTAACGAGGGGGGGGGGAGTTGAGAAATGTGACGTCACATAAAAATGCGCTACTTTAAATAAATTAGACAACACATTTTACTTAATTAAATATACTTTTAATAAATGTTTTCTCCGACATCAGAGTGCAGCGGCACATTAAATACGCACTACAATGACAATAGTTTAAAGCGATTTGAAGCATGTTTTATTTTGGGGGGGGGGGGGGGCAGAGCTTTGTGACGTCATATTTGAGGGGGGTCTGACTTTGTGTGACGAGGGGGGGGGGGGTCAAAAATCGTGCAAAATCGCGTGACGTCATTTATGGACGGACTCTTAGGTAAAAGTAAAGCGTCGCCACGAAACATTCAAATTCAGTCTCAGGCAGCTTTCAGACACGGACGAATTTGCATAAAACTTTGATGCGTAAGTAGTGGCACGCTCCCCCAAGTCAGGGCCCTATCATCCAATAAGCCATCGCAGTCACTGTGCTAAGGCCCTACGAAAACAGAAGGGCCTACGAATCAACACTTTGACCATGTTTTTTGTTTGTTTGTATATATGATGAAAACTATTTGAACAAAGTTATCTTCTTGATCCATAATACAGGTTATTTTTGGGTTCAATCGCGTAAGTATGAATGTGTCATAACCCTCCACCACCCGACACAGCCGATTAGTAAGGGATTTGTCACGTAAACAAAACGCCAACTAGTTTACTACTTCAGCCCACCGGTGTGTTGGAGAGTAAATCCACAACATTTACAATTTCAGTAATACGACGTTTCGCCGGTAATTACATCCAACATCATCGGGCGATTTGGCAGAGTCGTGTCAATGTCAATCTCTTTGTCATAAGGTGAGAGAAATTAACACTGGAAATTGCCTCGCATCGAATTAGGGCACAGGCCAAATAATGAACGCATCAGCAGTAACGATATCTGTCCAGCGAAGCACCGCGTGAAACAAGGGGAGTGACACTGGCGGTGGTAGTGACACGGGGCAGCAGCAGCGCCAACTCTAGACAGTTGTCACCGAAGACCTACGAAACAGAAGTGCCCTAGGGCCTGCAAGAACCTCAACCTGGCTTTGCTGCAAGTGGCTGTAGCAGTGCATTCGATGCACGGATGTATAGCGCACGAAGACTAACTTAAAGCGTCGCGATGGGGAGCGATGCAAAGCCTCCGTAAGGACACGGTGCCTCGCTTCTCTTGTCCATTGGCTCGCATCGCGCGAGTAAAATTCGTGTAAAAAAATACATTACTGAAGCAGTAATTGGCGCACGTGCTCCCGTGACAGCTTTATTAATTGGCCGCGTCGGATGGAGGAGGTTTTTACGACACACAATTTACTTGCGCAATCTGACCCGAAGCTCAATTGTGAATGAAGATGATTCAACATCAGCTAAGATTTTAATTCAACGTTTTGCCACTTTTCACGGACTTACAATAGAGAGGGGGAGGGGGCGCTATATGTATAAAAAAAATCATTCTTCGCCTCTTAACACCGCTACCATTTTTCACGAGTTCCGTCCCCATGTAAACAGGTGGCCCCATGCCCAAATAAATGTAGCAAAGTGCTCATCTCCGTTGGAGATCCTGAAATCTTACCTCTCCTATACCTTGCACTCCGATCGCGTTCTACTATCGTTTGTTGCTGTAACTTTCTGACCGTGCCCCGAACGGAACATCTGTGAACCATTGCCTCGTAGCCCATAGGATTCCTCCTGCAGTCCAAATAAAGATTCCGATATTAATTGGTTGCCCAACACCCTTGGTGATGAAGAAAACCATCATCTTGAACGTGCCCCTTCGCCGGCTGACTTTCTGAGTCACCCAGCGCATGGTCCCTACAACTGAGCAGCATCGAATGAAGTGGGGCCCGACGTTCTTTCCGAAGGCGTTTTGTGTGTGTGTGTGTGTTGTTTTTCATTTATTTCGGAAGCAATCAGCGATCGTTCCGGAGGAATCACACCTTCGCATACCCTCATTTTTCATTTGTCTACCACGGCCGTGTATCCATGGTTGCGCAAGTGCTGGCTCAGTAATCTGACACGGGGGTTATACATCTGAACCACCGCAGCCACCTATCGCAAGTTATATATTTTTAAATCGTTTTGAAAACACTCGCGTCTGAAAATGCTCATACAAAATAATACTAAACATACTTAAATTTCGATTTAAAGCTTTCGTGACTGCAGGGATTCATCTTCTTGGTTCTTTCCGTAAAATCACGTAGAAGGGAAATAATAAAAATAAAACAATAAAATAATTCTCACGACGTTTCGGCTACAACGCAAGCAGCCGTCCTCTTCACCTGAGAACGGCTGCTTGTGTTGTAGCCGAAACGTCGTGAGAATTATTTTATTATGTTTTATTTTAATTATTTTATTATTTCCCTTCTACGTGACTTTACCGAAAGAACCAAGAAGACTAAACATACTTCTTTTTTAAAAGTGCATTCTGCACAACCTGGTTCAGAAACACCGTTCATCAACAAACAAACAAAACGGAGCAAAAACCTGAAAAGTGCACAGAGAAACATGGAGAGATACAAAGAGGAACACGCGGGTGAAAGGTAATGCACAGGTTGGTGACATCATTCAACCCGTTAAGAAGAGTGAGTGGGCTTGGCAGGAGATGTCACTATATGGTCAATTATAATAATACGGTAAGTGGCAGCCAATGAAATTAACAAATTTGAGAGGACGTCCCTCGAGCGATGAAATCAGCTGATGTGCAGGTGCCAGGAGATTATTACATCGCCGTATTTGTGAAGAAGTGGCGGTGGCTTGTAGGGGACCTTCATCCAGCCGTGGATTGATCATGGCTGATGATGATGATCATGATGATGATCATCATGATGATAATCATGATCATGATGATGATCATCATGATGATGATCATCATGATGATGACTTACCCCGTATTGCAGGAACCGCATCATAGTCACTGGAGTTTTTTTCCTTCTTCTTCTACAACTGCACATATACAAAAAAAAGCCCGAAAGTTCTCAGCTAATTAACGGAGACACACCTACTACAGACGGGGGATTTGTTATTGCTGAAGGGCAAACTAAATTGAGCAACAAAGGCCAACAGTACTGCTTTTCCATAACGCATCCAAGCGCAACGGCAGATTCCAACGCGGTGGAAACACACAGCCAGCCTTGGCACGAAGAGGATGGCATACGGTGCCCAATAATGGTTACTTCGTTAAAATTATTTGTTAAGCTCGTCTGCAAGATAAACAAATGGCAGTTTTTGGCGTCCGACTGCGTGGCTCTGCCGCTGTTCGGGATGTTTCTACTCGTTGTGTGCCCCCGTATCTGGCCGGCCTGGGCGACAAAGCTCAACCGGTTTTTGCATTCGGAGCGATGACAGAGCGTGGTTGACACGCGTCCTGATACGAAGAATTCATTTGGGGGGGGGGGGGGGGTGGGGGAGCGTGTCCTGTCTAATTTCCCGATGCTGGAGGTCCCTCCGGCCCACAAGCCCCAGTTGAGTTGCACCGCTTACACGCTTCATTGCTCCAGGAGATTTCGGAGGTTTCGGTGGGCTCACCAGCTCACAGAACCAACTACGTTCACATAACCGACTGCTTCATCGTCAAGCTCAACCACCCCGAGCTCTCCGATGGGTTTCCTGTTTTGCTACTGCATATTACCCTATTTCAGTCCCCGAAACTCCCAGTAACACATCGAGGGATGCGACGCCGAGATCACGACGGAGAGCTCCACGGCGCAACCGCGAAAGCCTCACGAGTTGGCCGGCCCGTCTTCCAAACCAATGTGTCCAAATTGCCGTTCGAAACAAACTGCAGCACACATTTTACTAATAAGGTTTTCCCCCTTTTTTCTTTGAACTGTGCGCTTTTTGTTTGTCATCTGGTCGAACATCATATGAGACTAAGCTCTAAAGAAAACTGTCTCTGGTGTGGACCAATCAGTTTCAAAGACAATGCATAAATGATCAGAGTATTGTTTTTGTTTGCATTTGACTGCAAGCATTGTGGTTAATGTAAGCATGATTCCTTGCAAAAGGTCTCAGTTTTGTTGCCAGAAAAAAGGGGAAAAACCCTATTCGTATATGATGCAGCACACATCATCTAATTCCAGTGTACGGCCTCGCGGTTGAATGCTGTGGATAAACGCTGAACGATATTGAGGTCTTATTTTGAAAAAGTAACTCCCACTGTGCTTCACCCAATGCGGTGCGCTGGAAACAACGTGCAGCATTTCTCACACGCCATTCCATACATTCCCTCTGCATTGGCCGGACAATCATCAGCCGTGCTCAATCCACTGCTGAATGAATAGACGCCTCCCCGAGCCGTCGCCATATCTCACGTCCCGCGATGTAACGATCCGCCTAGCTCCTCTCATCGCTCCGTCTCCGCGGTGGACGATGGAACTCCCTAACACATTCCCCTCACTTGGCTGCCACTCTTGTTTTGTGTCAGTCTTGGCCAGAGGGCATCATTCCTTCAAGCGACACGTTCTGCCCATACCACTTACGTTTCTTCACGGTCAAATATGATGTGTCCAACCAGCGCATGCACTTCACCCGATGGGTCCCTCCGATTAGCACGGTTTGCCACGTACAGCACATATACATTAATGCCATTCCGTGCTTCGTTGCACTAACCTTGCGCTTTTTGTTCAATTTTCTTCATCGATGTCTACGTTTCTGATCCAAATGTCACGACGGGTGATGTGTACTCGATCTACAAAAAAACGTTATTGTTGAGGCACACTGGTGAAAAAATTGACCTTTTGCAAGGAATCAAGTCTGCGTAAACCACACGCACTTGTGGTGAGAATATAATATATGCAATGTCTTTGCAACTGATTGGCCTACACGAGAAACAACCAGTGTAGGCATCTATTTGATGTTTGAACATCTTACTTTATTTCCAGAAAGGCTAAAACCTATTCTTGTTTTTCATACTTTAAAATTGCCTAAAAGGTCCCATAAATGTGTCTGGTGCCCTGTGTTGTATTGCACGCGCGGTACTGCTGTCTCACTGTGTTAAATAATGAATGAGGCAGGAGCAATTTGGCTATGTTTTCATTTACAGCAATAGAGTTTTGCAGCCGCTAAATGGTAATTACGCGGTTTTATGATTAAATGAGAAATAAATTGAATTGGTTGTGCCCCCTTAATTTGTCTCTCACCAAACCGTCACTAGTTACGACTTTGCAGCGAGGGGAATAGAAAACGCATGAAATGCGACGAGAAAAAAAAAATCTGCCGACCAATGTAATGAAATGGCACGACAAAATGCCCGATTTTTTGTATAACAAATCAGAAAAATTATTGCGCTGACCTATACAATGCACCCTTTTCATTTGCGATTCTCGCGTACATGTTTCAATGTCCAGAGATTGATTTCAACTAATTTCCCGGACGCGATTTGGAATTACGCTTCGCATTATCCGCGGCTCCGTAAATGACTATCACCGCATTTTTTTTTCCACGCCGTGTCATAATTCCCTTTCTGCAATCGCTCGCCGCGGTATGGCGTGACCTGCAAATCGGAAAGATTTTTTTTTCTTTTTGCACCGCTCAGCACTCTGGATGGAACGAACAGATAATGGCCGAGGAAAGCGTTTATCGGCAGCGATCGTACGAGTGAAACGCAAGAGCCCGCCGGTTCACCGATGGCAAACGTTTTAATTCCCCAGTGGTGCCACGCGCACTCAAAATGCTTCTGGATAATTTCAGGAAATGCTTTTGAATCCACTCTTTGCATTTCAGTTGATTACTTTTTTCCGATCCCCAGGGTTTTCAGTTCGCCACGGGAGGCTGTACAAATGCTCCAGGAAAAAAAAACACCCCAAAGTGTTGCCCTACCCTGTCGTGATTAAATTTCTCAACCCTCAGGTTACACTTTCATCCCCTTATGCAGCTGTACACACACACACACTACACAGCGTGTGAATAAATACATGCGGGATTATAGCACAATTTTATAAATTGTCACGTGTAGACTAACACTTACACATCATCTGCGCTTGAGAAATTAAAACCTTGGCTTGGAAGGAACACTGCCGTCGACTTCACAGTATGCACGAACTAACCTACGTATACAGCCCGGTAGTGAATTGCTAATTGGTTTATCCAGAAGCACAGATATCCAGAAACCTTATTTCGATTTAAAGTCGCGGCAAACGCGTTGTGGACTCGGGTCTCCTAAATTGACTTAACCAACCAGCACTGACGGGTGTTATATTTATATATATATATCTTTTTTTTACGAATTACTGTTGCTGAGCAACTGGCCAAAAAGTCCAAGCAGCCATCAAAACACAGCATTATAGGAGCTGTAACAGATAAGAGTTAATGCGTTTCTTGAATTGACGATGGGAGGGAATTCCAAAGTAGAGCAGTGCAAGAAAAGCGGAAAGTATTTTTGACCTGCAGTGTGGTGGTTGAATGCGGTGTGGATGAGATGAAAAAGCCAGTGTGCTAAACCCGAGTCCTTCAAATGGATGGAGGAAGCAATTCTTGAAGTTTATAGCAACACTCGCCATGGTGGGACCGTGGATGTTTTATCTCCCGGTCCTCCAGTTTTTTCCTCCCCATTTACAAACATGCGGTTAGATTATTTCGATTATTTGGCTGCTATACATTTCCACATAAGCTACTTCGTTGGGCTATCATTTGTGGCTAGGTTGCTTCTGAAAAAGAAGCTAATGGCTGAGTGGGCTTTACCGGGTAAATAAAACAAATTATAATTGTGATTTGCTTACTTTTACTATACTTTGCACTCCTATCATGTTTTTGTATTTTTTGTTGTCATTTTCTGACCCGCCCCTATTGGACATATGTGAAAAAGAGCTTTATAGCTCATCGGATTCCTCCAGTATAAATACATATTCTAATTCTGATAGCAGTGACAAAAGAGTGATAGGGAGGCGAATGACCGCCGGTGGATGGAGTGAATCAGTGAGTGAATGAGTGAGTGAATGAGTCAGCGTGGCAAAGTAGAGTCAAGCAAACCCCCATGGCTGTCTCGGTGTGGGGGAGGCCTTCATCTGGTCGCGGATTAACACCCGAAACTTCTTTATTACAAAATTACTTACAAAACTCTCAGATTGACCTTTCGTTCTCGCTAATGTCAAAGACAAGCGCTGACGGGAGATCTGCCAAACAAAGACCCCCCCCCCCCCCCCAAGGTGCTCAAATTTGTAACTGAACTTTTTGGCGACCGCCACACAATCTGTCGTTGGTAACCTAATCTGCGCTTGATGCATCTTTAGGGAAATGAGAGCGTAGCCATTAAAGCCTGCAGAGCCAGCCCTGGGGGACGGGTGGAATGATCGTTCTAATTTCTTGGATAAGATAGTTTGAAATTTCCCTCTGGGCCACGTGCGCCGTGGGGGTGAGGCTAAAGCTGTGGCGCCGTTGTGTTTCGGTGTCGTTTAGGGTGCGCCGTGAAAAACACAACCGCACCGAGGTTGTGCTCAACTAGACTCGTCTATATGGAACCGCAACTGAAGTTGGATTTCTACAACGACGAAACTTTCAGTTGCTGACGCCTTGACCTGCCCACCGACTACCCCCGAGTTGTGCAGCTGCGCAAAACCATCTTCAACTCCGCACCACTGATTAGCACGGTTGGCTACGTACGGTGCGAATGAAGTTCAACACTTCAGGACCGGCCTCGACCTTTGCCCTGTTCACCACCGGCCTCGACCCAGCGAAGTACCATCTCGTGAAAGAAGGCTGTCAAGATTTTACCGCAAAGTTTTGGGAACTTTGCGTCCAGCCAAACGCCCCGCGTGCGTTTATTAAACGCTCCCGTCGGCGGGGTGAGTTCAGTCGGGAGCTGGATACTCGAACGGGATCGAATTATTTGTACGGTGGTCACCGACACGCTCCGGCTCACGACGCAAATGAACTCCGTCCCTGTGGCTGGGTACCCAGGAACGAAATTAAAAAATGTGATAGTTGAATTATGCACGCTGGAGGGGCTTCGCGTCCTCATCCACGCGGGGGAAGGAGGCCCTCGCCCTGCGTGACCCCTCTGCCGCCGCCACCACCATCGTAGCAGGTATTAAAAATTCGACAAACTGATCATCCTAAGGCACATCGAGGCAAATTTATGCCACGATGCAAACAAAAATCAGTCCTGTAGAAGCGTTTTTACCACCGAGGTTTCTGCGGGCACGCAAATATCCGTGAGGGCTATGTTGTTTAGAACGTTTTATTTGTTTGTGAATGTCTATTAATGCGACGACACTTTGAGTGGGCAGATTTGTCCTGGAAAGACGCCACGTGTTTAAGCAAAAATAGAATTCACTTGGCTTAGGCCGCGTTGTTAAAATTATTCAGATTATTTGGCTGCTATAAATGTCCACATAAGCTCCTTCGTTGAGATGTCAATTATGGAAAGGTCGCTTCTGAAAAATAATCTAATAGCTCAGAGGGGATTCCATGGTAAAAAAAACATTGATAATTGTTTTTTTACCATTTTATCTGGCAACAAAACTGACACCTTTTTTTACATACTCTGATGGTGCATTGTCCTTGAGTTGTGCGCCTTTTGGCGTCATCTGGTCCAACACCATGTGAGACTAGGCTCTGAGAAAAGCTGTCTCGAGTGTGGACCAATCAATTTCAAGGACAGTGCATACATTATCACAGTTGTGTTTTTTTTTGCATTCCGACCGCAGGTATTGTGGTCAATACAAACATTACTCCTTGTAAAAAAGGTGTCAGTTTTGTTGCCAGATAAAAGGGTAAAAAAACAATTATCATATTTTGCTACTGGCAAAGGAGGTTCCAATGGTGTAAAAAAGAAAACATTGTTTGTGATTTGCTTACCTTTCCTATAATCCTGTTTTATTTATTTATTTTTGGTTGTTATAACTTTCTGACCCCGTGCCCCTTACTGGATATCTGTGAAAAAAAGAGCTTAACGGCTCATCGGATTCGTCTCCAGCATAAATATTCTGATTCTGTTTGCCAACATCAGTGGAAGCGCAGCGGGCTGGCGTGAGTGGGAGGCAGAGTCGGCCTCAGCACGCACAGCGCCAAGAGTTGCGGATCTGCGCCGCTGAGACCCGAGCAATCTTCCTCGAGGACTTTGTCTATTCTAGATTTGAAGTTTTCGTGACTGCAAGGAATCCATACTCTGTTTTTTTCGGTAAAGTCACGTAGCTTAAAAAAAAATATATAAAATAAAAAAAATAAAAATTTAAATCACGACGTTTCGGAAGCAACACAAGCAACCGTCATCAGGTGCAGACCGTTCCAGCAAAATTACTTTATCTATCTTTAATGGGATGCATATAAGCACCTTAACCAAGGCGATTTACACAGAATTAACAACGGTACAACAGATGATGTAATGGTTGAGATGAAATGAATGAAATAGACAAGAGGAAGCAGTGGGGGCAAATTTGTGATTCGTGAATTCGGTGAAAGCGAAATTGATGACAGTGATGATGGATTGAATGATTGGGGTTAATGAGTGATAGGCCATGAAATGAGAATATGAAGAGGGGACAGGAACGGTGGTGGCTATGAGGGGGAGAGTAAGGGGTCATGGCGATGAGCTGGGGGGTAACAATAAGTAAGTTTTGAGTGAGGTAGCGGAAACTTAGTGAGCGAAGGTGACCGCTTAATGTGGAGGGGGAAGTTTGTTCCAGTGAAGGGGGGGGGCGAGAAGAGAGAGTGAAAGCGTGGATTAAGCACAAAGAGGGGGGGGCAGAGAGAGACAACAAAGATTGAAAAAGTAGCAAAGATCGAGGTCTGAGGCTGTTTCCTTATGCGCGTCAAACAGAATACGCAGCAGAGGTCGCAACCGGGTACCCAATACCCGTACCGTTTTCTTTCGGTAAACGCTGTGTGTTATTTTACAATTTCGACCGCGCCCGAGCAGAATATCCAAAAATAGGAGAATTCTGTCAGCTTCCACTTCCATAGTGAACTGGATGGACAGGGTTTTTGCGTGTTGAGATTTAGAGATTCGTTAAGTGTGTCTTTGCCATGTGGCCAGACCACCAATGTGTGTCATCCACATTTCTAAACCAAGCAGCAGGTTTAAGTGTGCTTGAGGCTATTGCACATGTTAAGGCATTATTTTTTTACTCTAAATGCACATCACGGTAGAATTGAAATACTTTATCACCACTCTTGAATGTGATGTAGCGCATTTTTGGGGGAATTGGCGCCAAATTTGCTGTTTAGTTTGTCCTTCCCCCACAACTCCAATTTGCACGGTTGGCTACGTACGGTGCGAAAGAGGTTCAACAGACATATAAAAAGTAAAGGGGAAAATGCGTGGCGTAATTCTGTACACCTCAAGTCCTCAGTAATGGAAGATCCAGCGATTCTTCTCTCTGATGTGCAGGACAAGGGCATGGAAAAGGAGAGTATGTCTTGTGAAGGCAGGCACACACAAAGCCGACTGCAGCAATCCTGCACAAAAGGCTCCAGCAAAGTTCGAAGACTAATAGCCCTGCCCTGAGAGAACACACACAGGTTAATAACATTTCAAACTGTTAAAGAGTGGCTTTGGGCAGGACACATCATGGCTGGAAGGGATTATGGCCGATGGAGTTGCTGCCAAGGAATGGGATGTAGAGATGATGGCCGATAATGACGGAGTGGCTGCCTAGGAATGGGATGTGTGCGACAGCACGCCCATGGAGGAGATGGAGCAATGAAAGCAGCTTGTGGGCAGGTGTTAGATGAGATCACATCGCAGCGTCGTGGGAGATGGGGGGGGGGAAGTGACTTTGGCAGTGGATTGACCAAGGCTGCAGATGATATTGCAAGCAAACGGCACATTGTAGACCCATAATCAAAATAAAGACACTAAGTTTAATGTTTTGTTTCTTCAGGGGGGAAAAAAGGGTTAATTGGCATTGATGGAAAAATGTTACAACAATCAAATTCTGTTCGGTGATAATTTTTTTTAAAAATTGTAACAGAATGTCTCCCATTTTGAGGAGTCGTGCGGAGCCATTATCGTATTTTTTTCTGTTCGGCGTGTAATTACTGGGCATATCAACTGACATTTGATTTGTCACTGTTTCAATGTGACTGCATAATGCAATTATACACCGCCACGGTCCGTCTAATAATCACCGCGATTTATATCATCTTTTGGTTATTGTCCAGAGGAAAAAAAAATCTGACTAGCCGTGACACCCTATCAGTTCAACCACTTTAAATGGAAATGTCAGCTCGGCATATTTGCCATACGCATTTATTTTTTATTTTTTCCCCAGCACATTACACGCAGTACCTGGGCGACGTGCAGTATGTAGTTTTGCATGATAATTAGCACATTTGATATTCACGCAATTTCGTTGTCTAGCCAATGAACAAGAGATTTTGTTGAAAAGTGCGTTGGGATCAACGGTGTTTGGTCTACAGAGCACACAGCCTTGGGTAGGCATGTGGCCTGTCTGATCTGATGGGTAATTTCTATTCCGGTTACGCACGAGGGTGAGTGTCAAATTAATAAAATGTGTTTGTTTTGGACATTTGCACCGTTTTTGTGATAACCAAAAATCTACCACAAAGGCACTGTTTTACAGATGGGTAATAGTCTACCAAGAGAAGGCGTTATTGCTGTGTTTTACTGGTAGGAACCCACTGGTTCCACCAGCCCACAGGGGATTATTGTGTCCGTCCGTCGTGCATCCAAAAATGGGAGGGGTGGGGCTGGGTGGAGAGGGGAGGGTGGGGAGGGGCTGGGTGGGGAGGGAGGGGCTGGGTGGGGAGGGGAGGGTGAGGAGGGGCTGGGTGGGGAGGGTGGGGCTGAGTGGGGAGGGGCTGGTCACCCCGTGGTGCCCTTATAAAACTCAACGTTTAACCTACTCACGCCGGCTTGTGCCCGCCCTCACAGTCGGGCATATTTGCGGAATACACCACGCCGCCCGTTGACCCTGGCCATTGACCGAGCAACCCAACGTTCCTACCAGCTCCCTCCGCAGGAATGTGGTATCCAACGCCCTTGTAATAGCTGGCCATGATACGGTGCTATATAAATTGTCATTATTATAAATTAGGTATTTCATGGGTAATTTACGAATTTGGTATGTTGGACCATAACGAAAGCACACATGGCCTACTCTCCTCAGAATAAAGTAACCGGATCTCTATTGCCCACTGTGAGAGCAGATGGGCGGGAAGTATTAACCAGGGCGGCCACTGGTTTGAACCATGAACCCCTGCAACAAACGGCAAATATTCAAACATTCGGCCATGCGCGTGAATACAATGGCCGAGCGTACACATCAGCACTTAAAAGTGTTTACCAGTTTAACACAGTGAACCGGTGCCTGACACATCTATCAGATGATTTACTTAACCAATTAACTTCACATCGCAAAACAATGCTAAATTATTGATAATAATGAGCAAATACATTGGTGAGGGTAAAGGTGCAATTTATGGACACGCGTTTTTTTTAATATACCAATAAACGCATTAAAGTGACTGATAACCCAATTAAATAATTGGTTGCTAATACAGTCAAATGAGTCAGAGCTTACAGATATTAAACGAGGAATGAAACAAAAGCCACGTGTTGTATTATACACTGGAATCTGGACACAAGCACACCTTATACAAGCACAGTTCCGATGTAAGCAACGCATGCTTACTGTTGGGAGGGGGGAAAGTCAGAGGACAACTTCTGATATAAGCACACTACTCAAGATGTTCAGTACAGCTGGCCTTGCTCCCGAATGGTGTGCTCCCAATGCAGACGTCCACCGTATTTGGAAACGAGCTTGCAGGAATTCAGGTAACGCCGTCATCGCGAGTGGTGCAAAATGCACGCTCAATCTGAAATAGTTCGTGCTCGTCTGCTCATTTAAAATTTGCCAATTCCCCCACGACTCTCGCGGGAAGAAAAAAATAACATTTGGGTTGGCACTACTTCAGATCCTTCTCATATAACTCACTTTACGCCAACAAACACCTCGGCAAAGTTAAACTGATGTTGTTGGCACAGCGCGATCGATGTGCGGAGAGACCCGGCGATTATTTCAGGAGACGGATTACTAGATTATTACTTTCGCATCGATCGCGGAAGCCTGGCGGACAGCGGGAAGCCAGGTTTACAGATTCCCAGGCGAGGCTTAAGGCACACGCGCCGCTGCAAGCCAGTCGCACCTCGGTCAGCCTCCTAGCGAAAGAACTGGAGGCACGAGGTTCTGCTCGCAAAGCCAGCGATGGGTATTGCGCCGTTGCGTCTACGCAGGCATGAACCCAGTTCTCGGAAGCTAAGCGGGGATTTGAGCCGCGGATAGTTGGCTGAATGCGGTGCGAAAGAAGTTCAACATATACACATACGCACGCTGTGCGAGCGACGGGTGCAGTCGGCGTTGCGGGCGGCACAGGGCATCGAGTACCGCGGAAACACAACGGTTCGGTGCTCACCTCACCCTCACCGACCCAAATTGACCGGCGAAGCGAAGTACGGTCGTGTGCATTCCTCACGGCCCACGAGGCTTGGAGAAGGTGCTCATCCAGCAGTGGATTGACAAACAAGAGGCTGTACAGGCGCATAACACTACGAATTCACTTCAAGTCGACCGTACCCCAATGGGTAAAATAGAAAAGCATTGTGTTGACAGCACACACACAAAATAAAAGCCGTGTTACTAAACTGTATCGTCGCGAGGTCAACTTGCCTGCCAGTCAATTTTCTGGAAAATAAATCGCTGCCCTCAATGGCTCACAAAGTGTGGGGAGGCCCTCATCCAGCGGCGGGATTAACAAAGCTGACCGTACGTGTACGATGGTAGTGACGTAGCTAATCGAGTACGCAGGCGGTGCGATTGCGCCTGGGGGCCCGTGGGCCAGAAAGCTCGTCCGGGTGCCGGGCCACGAAACGGTGCCCTCATGTCATCCCTGATGCCAGAGCTCATGCACCCAAGCGCGTGACTTCAACGCAGCAGCGTAGGAAACAGAAAACTCTTAACGGGTGGATTCTAGTGTCAAGCACACATATGGACATAATCCATACAGCCCTCTTGTTTCATGTAGGCTGGGGGCTTTCTTTTATTCACTGGTCGTTGTGAATGTGTACATTGTCTTGCTCAAAGATAAAATATATCTTTACAATGTCGCTGGAAGTTAGGATGCTTCGCTCGTTTCGTCCCACGACATCGATACAAAGCCCCATTTTCCTTTTTTTCGCGCAAACAATTTTGCGACTTTTATATCAGAAAAAAATAATTACCCTCTTGACACCTAGAATACCGAAGCCATAACGAGTCAAACATTGAACAGCCCTGGCAACAACTGCAGGCGGTGCCATTTGTGTTCCTTGCTACACGGTGCTCATCTAATAACTGCACTTAATTACGAAGATCTGCGTCCGTGTGGGAACAGGGCAAATTACACACCACCGTTCGTGTTAATACCTTTACGCACGTGTGATTCCTCAGTGTTATGAAGATGTGAAAACTGCGCTTGTAGTTACCGTGTAAGGAAATGAACAATCGAATTGATTCTATTTTTGATGAGCGAAGATGAGTGAAAGCTGCCCACAATGAATTGCGTGGGTCACAAAACCCATGACATTTTTGGGGGAAATTTTGGAAGGTGCAATTTAAAAGTCTACGGTGGGATAACTGTGACCCTAAGAGAGGGATTGTAAAATATATATTTAATGGCTATAAAAAAACAAAACTGTAGAACTTTAACTTTTGGGGAGGAAAAAAAAAATTCCCGGAAAAAGACAAAAATTCTCCAATTACTATGAATTGCCTGTGGTATGATGCAAGCGAGTGCCTATTAAGGCATGGGCAGCATATAAGGGAGGACCAGTTTAGGCAGCGATGTCAGCTTGGGCCGACATTCGTTGTGCAGTGCGCCGGCCACTGTTCCACGGCATCCTTCAGTGCTGTTAGGGAACACCTATTAAGGCAGCACGGTACACAATTGGGGTGGTAGGCAAGTCAAACAGCACAACATTTATGCAAAATAGAGAATGCCCCATGTAGCCTTTAACAGACTGTAGGGGACAAGTGGTGTTAGCGAGCACCTATGAAGGGGGTGGGGGGTGGTCAACGTCACACCCCGGCTGCTTTTGTATCCCCAGTGCTGATGTGTGGGCCAGATACTCATTTAAGGTCGAGTCGACCTAGAGGAGGCCCCAGACGGATTCAAATATTCGCCACTGTTATCGGTCACAAGTGGGAATCAAACTCGGGTCACTGGGTTCGTAGCGCGGTGTGCTCCCCATTATTAGGATGAGCCATACTTGTTGATATTCAACGAACACATTCAAAAGGCCAATTGAAATAACGCTAATTAGGCCATACTCTTGGGTTCAGTCAAGAGGAACTATTGGTTTGTTCTATGCATTCACGCGTGTGTGCACTGTGTACCTGGCCCTAGGCGCAGCTAGCTGCTGCTGATTAATAACACAGAGAGCTATGAACTTATAAAGGCCAACCTGGCCACAAAGTTCCATTTCGCTGGGAATCAGAAACCAGATGACTCACCCAATTCCCTCCCTCCCTCCCTCCCTCCCTCCCTCCCTCCCTCCCTCCCTCCCTCCCTCCCTCCATCGAGGAGCCAAGCCAATATCTGTACAGAGAACACGAAAAAAAGACAATCCTCGGATACATGTACTACAAAAAAGGCTCTTTCAATTATGCCCTTCAAAGTGGGGGGTCCTATGTCGACCATTTTTTTGTAATGCCTATTTTACATATCTGGTACATCCGTAGAATTAAATTAGATGAACATTGGGCCAAGTTGCATCCTTCCAGGCTGAAAAGTCACCAATTTCCATGCTTTTGTCGATGCTTTCATGACATTGTGTAATTATATAAGACACACGAGTGATGGGACGCTGCCGTGGTGTAATGGTTAGCGATTGGACTTGAAATAACAGAGGTCGCCAATTCATACACCCAACTTGGGAGTTGAAACAACGGGGGGGGGGGGGGCAGTTTCTCAATTCGCCCCGAGGAAGTATGGTCTAGAACGGCGAGGCGTGGTGGTGACAAACTTAATTTGGAGCTTTCGTGACTGCAGGAATTACTCTTTGGTACTTTCGGTAAAGTCACGTATAAAGATAAAATAATAAATTAAATACTACCATTGCATTACATTTCAAAAATTTTGCGAGGTTTATTTGATTTTGTGTACTTTCTATGTCTCCACTCGTTTTGTCGTTCTTATGTTCTGCTCTCTCTGTGTGTCTCGGCTGTTGTCCCTCTCCCTCTGCTTTTGTCTGTTCTTCGTGTTTGCGTCTTGTCTCTCTTTAAAATTTCACACTTAACTTCTAACTTAGCAATCTTTGGAAAAACGTAATCAACCAGTCTATGCGTTAATTGTGTGTTGACCGACTCTCTGTGTTGCATTACATTACATTTCGAAATTTTGCTAGGTTATTTAATTCAGTGTGTCTCTCTCCCTGTCTCCTCATTTTTTCCAAGCTTTTTGCAGCGTGCCACTCATTGACATGCTAATTTCTCTAACCCCTCCCTCTCTCTCCGCCCCCGCCCTCTCTCTATTTAAGGCCTCGACACAGAGGCGTGGTTTCTCTGTGTGCCTATATATGTCTCGCTATGTATCTCTGTGATATCTGTCTCTACTTATATGTCTGTCTATATGTCTCTGGTTCTGTGTTTTATCTCTCTCTCAAATTTAGCATTCTCAGGAAGAACGTAATCAACCAGGTAGGGTGTTGACTGTTATGTTATCCGACTCTCTGTTGTATTACATTACATTTCTAAGTACACTAGATTTGTGTTTCTATTTCATCTATACCTGATGATGATTGCTTGTGTTGCAATCGAAACGTCGTATGCTAGTATTTAACTTATTATCTTCTCTTTATACGTGACTTTACCGTGGTGGTGACATCGGTGACTTCGGGCCGCGTTGGCATCCTGATCTTGAAGAGCGGAGCTAGGACTTGGAACCGGAGATCACGTTCCACAGGGTCTCAAGCACAAAGGCGGCGAGCAGCACCGCGTACATCGCGAGCGGCAGCGCCGCGTCGTAGAACACGGAGGCCCACCGCGGCGTCCCGTCGTTCATCTCCTCCTCGGACTCCTCCATCTCCAGCTCACGCTGCAGCAGCATCACCTCTTCCATGTTCAGACCCCGTGATTGCTTGACTTTCCCCGCAGCCATCTCTCTCTACACGCGCAGCGTAGGGGGGGGGGGTAGGGGGAGTTCACTATTAGTTTGGTCGCATGTGTTCGGTTTTGTCGTTGGTAGCGTTAAACGTGTTTGGAGAAAAAAAACATGCATATACGCACGGATTATGTAACACCTTTGAAACAGCTGTCAGGGCCAAATGAACCCAATTGCATATTTGCATGCATCTGATTAATTTGGGCAGTTTTCAAGAAAGGCAAGTCCCTAAGAGCAACACAACTCTGAACTAAAATTTAATTCATATTGGATCATTTTTTACAAGAGTTACGGCCGAACAAAAAACAAAATCAATTACGTTCTCAACCTCAGTCGCAGCGCGCTCAAAACTGTGTAGTTTTATACGTTTGTGTCGTGTGGGTTTGCTTTTAAAAGGTGTGGGGGGGAGGGGGGGGGGGAATAAGTTTACATTTACCATGAATACACGCACCGAATGTCACGTATCACATTTGTCATCACGTCAGCAAAAATATCATCTTGCCTGAGATGATATTTTTAGCACCGGTGCCTTTCACCGATGCTAGGGATTTCGTGGCAAGATAGGATCGGCAATGCAAAAGTCTGCAAGAGCACATCGCAGGTGACTTCTGTCGATGTGTTGATGCTAAAACCGCTGCGCTGGGTGGGGGCACTCGTGCAGGATGGGCAAGGCCGTGGTTTCCATGAGCCCGATCACCAAGAGGACAACCTAAGAGAGATGGCGTGAGACTGTAGGGGAAGATCTTGGAGGTTGCATGTCTCCTGTCCAGTCGCTGCGGGATCTTGCCGAGGGTAGAAATCACTTCGTTTAGTTTGAATTTCGATTTAAAGCTTTCGTGACTGCAGGGATTCGTCTTATTGGTTCTTTCGGTAAAGTCACGTAGAAGGGAAATAATAAAATAATAAAAATAAAACATTATAAAATACAATTCTCACGACGTTTCGGCCACAACGCAAGCAGCCGTCCTCAGGTGAAGAACAGGTCTGTCGGAAAGACAGCGTCTGAATGTTCAGACATTCAGACGCTGTCTTTCTTTTAGTTTGTTGTCTTTTCCCCCCAATTACGATTAGCACGCTTGGCTACGTACGGTGCGAAAGAAGTTCAACATACATACGTACAGGCATTGGCGAAGGGTGGCGGCATAAACAGCTTTGGCCATGTTGACATCTGGTTCTTGATCGGTGATATTCAAATAACAACTAATTAGAAAGTGTTAAAGGAATTGTATTACTTAACTTTACTGACTATTGCCTAAATCAAATGAAGGCAGCTCTAACCAGGGCTTCCACGACTGTAACATTCACGTGTTTGCCAAAGGCAAGGCTACTGCTCCGTGACCTGATCACAGGGAGTGTTTAATATTATGCAGATTATTCTGCACCATCGTGTGATTGAATGGAATCTGAGGCAGTGTCGATGTGAATAGCTGGTTGGAAGAGAATTCACAATCATCTCCAGGAGTGTTTCCCAGACATCAGTCCTGGCAACCCCCCGTGGTGACACTTTCTGCGTGTACCAACCATCCGGTACGTGCGGCATGTTGCAGCTTCATTCGCAACCATTCGTATCCCATGATCAATTCTTCTTCTGAACGCTGTAGTTTGTAAATTACTTGTTAAAATATTTCACCAATACGACGAGTTGCAGGGTGAAGAGTCAACAATGGAAGAGTAAAAATAAGCACAATGCCATCGCCAAAATAAAATTGGAGTTAAGTTACAAATAGATATACAAAAATGGATTGTAAATAACATAAAACAGAAACGCCACTGTTATATGTATGCGTGTAAGCTACACAGACCCTTAAATTGAGTTGTTACCAACTCACAGCGGCGCGTGTCTGGGCTCGCACACACCAAACTTGCAATCTAGAGGTCGGCGGTTCAACTCGATCTCCGAGCGTGAAGATTCTAAATTGCCCCCTGCCTATATCCACCCAGAATTCTAACCCAAAATAAAAAAAAAATCTATAGAAATTCTGGATAATATTGGTCGCGAAAGCCTACGTGTTAAACTGGGTACACCTCACCATTGGAACCTCATTTGCCAGTAAAACATATAATTGTTTTTTGCGCCTTTTGGCGTCATCTGGTCCAACCCATGTGAGACTAGGCTCTAAGGAAAGCTGTCTCGGGTGTGGACCAATCAACTTCAAGGACAGTGCACATTATCAGAGTTATGTTTTTTGTTTGCATTATGACTGCAGGTATTGTGGTCTATGCAAACATGACTCCTTGTAAAAAAGGTGTCAGTTTTGTTGCCAGATGGAAGCGTAAAAAAACAATTATCATGGGTACACCTCAGTTCGTCAGACGACTGGTCGTGTCTGGTGGGGTAAAGTGTGGGTACTCCAACCTCTTACAAGATGCCTCGCCAGTGTGGAACAGAAGGACAAATAACCTTAACGATCCCCGACTTTAGTAGAGGCCCTTCTGCCAGCAGTCGCGCGTGAACATTTACCCTTTACCACCAAAGACTTTAATTTCTTCAGGAGGGAATACAAATGAACACAAACGACTCTTCGCATTGATTTTCAGTGCAGACTTTGTTACACTTTTAAGTGGAAACTCACTAGCAAAAAAAAAAAGTATAATATGGAACGGCATTAAATGCATTGCAGATACTTCTTTTATCGAAGATTACGTGTTTAGCTGCTGGAAAATGTAGATGGTTTTGCCGAAGCCAGGATCAAGCATTTCTAGAGGCACGCTTTGGCTAAGCTGAAGACAATGCGATTATATGAAAAATATTACACAGGCCTGTTCACAGCAATCCACTTTAAGCATGCTGACTGTAAGACTACATTAATTTGCACCTGACACTGAAAAGGTAGAGATGCATGTTAAAGCTCGCTCCAATTCTGTTTTTTCTTCGGCAATATTTTATGGTAATGTGAAGCGTAATTAAATATGCATGTTACATTTGACATGTCTTTAAAATAACATGTAGACTACGCTTCCTTAACCCCTTGAACATGCCCGCACCGCAATGTATGAACAAAGCCACTGGTTACATTTGACGGTTGTTTTTTGTTTGAAGCTCAAACAGCTCCACCAGTCACCGTGCCATGAGTCCCAACGTCCCAGGCAATAAATGCTGCAAAACAAAGAAACATGAATCTGTGCCTTCACTCGTTTTTTTTTTACGTCAGCTCTTACCAGAACCACGGAGTCCAAATCCTTCTCACTTGCTTTGTTCAAGGGCATTTGAACTTGCTTGGGCATCTTCTCGTCATCGAGAGCTACGCTAAGATAACAAAACACATGCCTGCAAATGAAACAAATTGCAAGCTACTTTACACCCAATTAAATCAATTCGAAAACTCCCGCAAATTTGATGGCAAAACGGTTAAGCCCTCCATCAAGGAAAACTTTCCCAACGCATTACCGTCATTGCTGGCTTCTCCATTGACATGCCATGAGCCCGAGCAATTACATGGCTCATCCAGAGATTCCAGCCTTTCGACATTGTAATTCACCAACTGGAGCGCATCAAAACAGACACCGCGGTTAATGACTGAACTGGGATAACATCTGAGTCGCTCAATTTCCGGTGTCCGAGACGCCGCGAGATACCGCGCGCACGCCTGCACTCTTACGTAACGGGGTTCTTTGACCTCTGTGTATGCCCCGTGTGTGTGTGTGTGCTTAAGCTTAATACGTTCCGACGGCATGAGCCGTTGGAGTTTTGCAACAATAACAACAAAAACTACGAGCCATGTTAATTGTGGCATTCGCCTTCACTGATAAAGAACTGCCCACAAAATTTATCAGCATGAATTTGGCATGTGCAGAATAAAAATAAGAGTGTCGTGAAGCCAATTCCAGGTCTGACAATTATCGGTTTGAGTCTCAAGCGACGAGTATTAATCTTTCGATTTAAAGCTTTCGTGACTGCAGGGATTCATCTTCTTGGTTCTTTCGGTAAAGTCACGTAGAAGGGAAATAATAAAATAATACAAATAAAACATAATAAAATACAATGTGAGAATTGTATTACAATGTGAGAATTGTATTTGATTATGTTTCAATTTTATTATTTTATTATTTCCCTTCTACGTGACTTTACCGAAGGAACCAAGAAGAGTATTAATCTGTCATTTGAAAAGCGGATGGGGAAGCGCCGCCTTTTGCTGCGTGGACAAGAGGTCGCTTTTAAGGGATTTCAGAGGTACTTCTGTGATATCCGCTTCCATTGGGCCGTTTTCTAACAGGAAGGTTTTCCACTTGCTCTGCGAGAGATCCGAATGGTTTCTTCATCCTCATGACACGACCGCCAGTCGCACAATCAGGATAAAAACTGGGGCAAATGACGACATTTTTTTTAAAAAAGAGTTTGCAAACTTTACTTCATACTTATCGGACGTGCTTCACTGAAGCGGAGATTATGGGATAGCTATACCGATCAATGAAAAGGGTTAGTACCGGCCAGTCTCAATATTTCATTTCACAACCTTTTAAAAGGTGCCTTAATTTGATCCTGCGAATCCTCCCTTTTCGACTAAGCCCGAAGCGTTCTCGTAAACTGAAGTAAATTAAATTCCATTGTTGGTTACACATGTGCACGAGGGTCCCTTAAGTCATTTTTTCCCCTCTATTTAACTCTCCATTCATAATGCAGGGGGAAAATAACACGTTAT
This sequence comes from Lampetra planeri, assembly GCF_965212315.1. Classification (NCBI taxonomy): domain Eukaryota; kingdom Metazoa; phylum Chordata; class Hyperoartia; order Petromyzontiformes; family Petromyzontidae; genus Lampetra; species Lampetra planeri. Next base: position 2,691,631 of record NC_136148.1, read on the forward strand.
GTTCGAAACAGAGCCAAAGCAGTCCCCGGCAACTTGACGCTCCATTTAACGCCACGCAACCGTGCGGAACCCGGCAGCCTCCGTCAAGACTGTGTGTGTGTGTCGCACTGAATCTTAGCAGCAGTGGCACAGTGATTATTTTTTCCCTTTCGTTTTGTTTCTCAGTCCGCTTGTCCTGGTGAGGGTCGCGGCAGCAGCATGTTGAGCAGTGTGGTGCAAACCTCCTTTTCCTTTCTGACAGACTCTCTTCTGATTCTGATAAAACCTATTCCCCAAGACAAATATGATTGCATGTGCATTACCTCAATGGGCTAGGCTCGCGGCATACATTATTGCATTTCTGTAAATGCGTGCGACAAATACCAAAATAAATGTACAAGCGCAAACTGCAAATTGTTTTATAGTAGGTCGTGCCAAGGTGCGATATCCCGATTAAGTCAAGCGACTTAAGTCTACGTGACTTTACCAAAAGACCCTAAGAGCGTGAAATGGATGTTTGCTAATTTATTAAACTTAAAATGTAGACTCTGTAAAGATAAATAATAGCTGCATATAGTTACCCGATGTGTATTTGGGTTAGACCACGTGTTGGTGGTCTCAGCTTGGTACAAATGCTCGCTTAAAAAAAATTAATTGTTAATGTTGTTGGATTCCACTTAATTTGGCTTATTCCGGCTCTCGCTGACATGGAGTGGTTGCACTACAACCTGCATGGATTGAAAATGGAAATTAATTTTTCTATTTAGACGACAGTGGGGCAATGGTCGCAACTCACACCTCTAATCCAGAACTATGGAAGCAGCGATGGCGTGTGGATCGCACAGATGTTGCGAAAGTCCCTTCCCCCGTGGGCGCTGAGGAGATGCCATAACCCTGGCTTGCCAGGACAGCAAAAATATGGGCTCCACCCATTCCTTCGGGAAGGGATAGAGTGTGTTTTCTCCTATCACGATAACACCTCGATATATAAAGGTCCACAGAGCGGGGGCAACTGTCGACGTTGGCTCACCACCTGGTGTGCCTTCGTGCTTATTTGTAGTTCCTCGTGACTCTGAGCGGTTCTCGGAGGAATGTAAAAACTACACCAACTCTCTGGCCATGTGCAAGAATAGAACAGTGTCTATTGAATTTCCTTCATTTACCACGATCATTGTATCTCATTGACAAATCTTACGTATTTCTACCCAGTACTGTTCATTCAGAGTGCATTACTAACACCGACCAATGAACATTGCTTTTATGTTGTGTTTTCGTAAAATAGCATGACCAATAATACAAAATTATGGTGTATTGTTATTATTACTATTATGACTGTCTTTGTCATTATCGTGGTCAGCAGAGGAAATTGAAATTGCCAGGTATCTCAAAACACGGCCACTGCCAGAGCCGCTGGACACGGTTGAGTGGATTTGCTCATTACCGGTCGGGGGAGAAAAAAAAAACCATTCCTCGTTCCACGAAAGCTTTTAAAAGTGCACGCTGTCCAATATTCACCGCTTTCAATTGCATTGATATCTGACGCACACTGCAGAAGGAGCACTCCACCACGCTGGAGCCACTCAAGCCGGGTCCACACCTGAGCAATCTGTGATGCAAGCCAAGCCGTGCAATGTAATTGCTTAGAACTGCGTTGTCGATATCCGAGCGAGTAGCTTGCAAAATAGGGATCTCTCCCGTTGGACATCGTGAGGAACACGGGGCAACAACCCGAACGCGCGTCAGAGAGCCGTGTGCTTAAACATAAATTTTTTAAGCTCTGGTGATTTGGCCTGCCCTTTTGTTACGAGGGGTGAACCGAGTCTATGAAAGGATCAATAAAAGATCACTATGAAAAGATCAATATAAGAGGCAATGCATAAGTTATGTACGTACAGAATATCATCATCAGCAGCAGCAGCGACAGCCATGTTCTAACCACTGCCGGACGAACGTCTCGCCACATTATCACCAAACCTCATGCTCCTGTGATGCCACAACCCATCACGTTGCTCAATCTCCGTGGTGATCATCGTCCTCTTGGGCACGTTCCGTCCTTTGGATGCCACTCATTCATCAGTCCCCCATCTGCAATGATCCCCCTACTCGTGACGTTTGTTGCAAAAATCCACTTAATACTGGTAGGAACCTCCTAGTTACACCAGCCCACAGGGGATTATTGTGTCCGTCCGTCCGTCGTGCATCCAAAAATGGGAGGAGTGGGGCTGGGTGGGGAGGGTGGGGAGGGTGGGGCTGGGTGGGGAGGGTGGGGTGGGGCTGGGTGGGGGGGTGGGAGGGGTGGGGCTGGGTGGGGAGGGGCTGGTCACCCCGTGGTGCCCTTATAAAACCAACATTTAACCTACTCACGCCGGCTTGTGCCCACCCTCACAGTCGCCCATATTTGCGGAATACACCACGCCGCCGTTGACCCTGGCCATTGACCGAGCAACCCAACGTTGCTACCAGCTCCCTCCGCAGGAATGTGTTTCTCGACAAAGTTGCGTATTCTTCTCTCCATCTCTCAGGATAATTCACAGTGTGCACATCTGCGTGTCAGAGCAGGCAATATGCACTTGATTCAATCTTTCTAGTTTGGGCACATTGAAATGTTGCTTTTAATATCAAAATTCAAATTTTCCAAAAAGCACTCCATCGTGCTCTCTTTATTTCAGCACCACAACAGTTTCTCCCCGAGGAATGAAAACATTACCTCTATTATCTTTTTTGTGTGCAATTTTGATTTTTTTTTCCTCTGAAGCCAACCAGAAGCACGTGATTAGCCGTGCCCCCCAAATGCGATGTGCATTGTTCAGCTAAGGCCCTTTCATTATTCCCCTCCGTGCTGCTTTGAACAAGCCCAAATATATAATGCATGCCTTATCTCTTATCCCATGTGTTGTCAGCGCTTGCATTAGAATAAAAAAAAATCACGTCTGATTTCACTCCACACGATCACAAAGACTCAACCCCTGCCATAGGAATGAGGAATTTTCACCACTAGCTCAGGGTTGTAAACAGGGGGGGGATAAGCATTGACTCAATACTCATTTGCGCAAAACAAAGCATTTAAAAAATCTGCAGTCAAACACATATTTTTCACCCACTACCTCAACATGGATTCATATATATATAGATACGCAGGCGGCATCGAAACCATTACAATATTTAAATCCAGTAATTGTTTGAAATGAATTATTTTTTGAACTACACCCCCCCCCCCCCCTTGAGCGCTATCCACATAGTCTGTGCATACTTTATTTAATTTTATTTTGCACGCGTCAGAGCCGCGAGACACTACGGGGTTATGCCGGGTCCGTGGGCCTTGATAGAGGTCATTAAGCCTTTGCCTGCACACCAGCTCAGTGACACAGTTACCACGCGGGACAAGGAGACCTTTTGGTAATTATGTAATTTTAATGCGTCGCAATTTATTATGGCCACTGAGAACTCTGCCCTTAAAATCTGGCGACATCGGCCGGCGAAAGGAGAATGAGCTACAGCTCATTTAAATTAAGATTGAGCTACAGCTCCATTGGCGAACGAAGATTCTTTTAAGCAGAATAACATCCAATGAGCCTCACTACATCGCAGGATCATAAAATATGGCAACAGCTTGGGGAGGCCTCATCCGAGGGTTAGCGTTTACACCCGTCCTGGTATTCCAAGGATTGTCCTATTTTTGAAGGAGCGTCCTGGGAAATTTGTAACCCATCCCAGGACATTAAACGTCCTTGTTTTTGTCAGTTGTGTCTTAATAATACACCACTATGAGATCTCTTTTACCAGTGGCAAAATATAGTAGTAGGTTTTTACCCTTTTAAACTGGTACAAAACTGACACCTTTATACAAGGCATCATGTTTGCAATAACCAAACATGATGCCTTGTATAAAGGTGTCAGTTTTGTACCAGTTTAAAAGGGTAAAAACCTACTACAATAATACACCACTCAAGAAAATGCATTTATGTGGTTCTCCCCTTTTATGGTATTGTGAGCTTCTTCTTACAATTATATTTCCTGTTTTTTTTGTATTTAAGAGGTAGAAACCCTAACCAGCTGTGTATTAATCATGGCTGCTGCTGCTGCTGATGATGATGATTACGAAAATGTGCCAACGCAGCTTTTTTGCATGCAGGTGAGAGTAATACACTTAATTGAATGATCGATAGTTTTTCCTTGCCAGTCACATTAAATCTACCGCAAGCGCAAGTGAGGCTGATTGGTCGTCGGCTCTTCGAAGAGCTGCATGGCTTGAGCCCTGCTTTAAATGCGTGTTGTTCATTTGTACGATCACGTTGGCTCATATTGCTAATCAAGTGGAGTTTAATTTATCCCCAGAGCAATATCGTGAGCAAACCAGTGTCAAAAACCCTTAAATCCAACCCGCTTTAATCAGATGCCCTTACCTCTGCTGAGTAGCGATGGGCTCGTCGAAATTAACAATTAAACCTCTTTAATCCGCAACCCTCTTGGAGAGAGAGATGCCGAGAGAGAGGAGGGAGGGAGAGGGGGCAAAAGAAGCGGAGGAAAACGGCCGCATATCGAAGGCAGCAGCGAGACTCAATCAGATAGCTTTGGGGGCCAATGTCCGTCAGGAGGAGTGGGGGGAAAGAAGGAATGCGATAAAGAGGGGGCAGCATTTGATCAGCCATGGGAAGTTACAGGTTGACAACTACAACAATAGCAACAATACGCAACCCTCCATGATGTGCCACGTACACGTACAGCCCAATGTCAATGCCACTTCTGGAAGAAAGCCTCGTCGTGTCAGGATATGCCATGTCGTTTCTTAACTAAAAGGATGTCAAGCAGGGGTGACGTAATGTACAGCAGAGCCACACGCCATCCCAATGTTTTCTTTTTAATAACCACGGTATACTTTTTTACTCGCATCTTATTATTCAAACAATGTGTCATGCCTGGATTTTAATATTTTCATCACATCTTGGCTCACGAAGATACTTAAGCAGAATTGTAAGCAACGCGAAATTTGTATATTTAAAACTGTCATCTCTTAACACAAAGCATGCTGAGCAAATATAAGTAGGACTGTTTTAATGCGAATTAGAATAGCCATTTACTAACCACTGGATACTACAAGAGTTTTTCAAGTCATTGATACATTAAAATAACCAGGAAATAAATATGCAAGGAAGAAAAATCATGCAAATGAATTGTTTCTATGACACTTTCCAATGTGTTTGCATTCACAGTGGGAGTTATCTGGGGTTGATGGATAGATCACTCGTCCAGTTATCTGGTCGCTGATAAAATCCAGTTATCCGAGGTGTTTTTAGCTCAGATAACTGCCAGGGATGACACAACTGGAGTTACCCGACTGAGGACTCCAGTTACACGAGCAAGAATTCCAGACAAGTCTCTCCCACATTACAACCGGAGTTCTATCGGAATTAGCAATAATAGTGTGACTATCTTGATTTGAAGCTTTCGTGACTGCAGGAATCATTACTCTTTGGTTCTTTCGGTAAAGTCACGTAGGTAGAAACATAATAATAGATGACGACGTTTCGATCGCCACACAAGCAACCATTTTCAGGTGGGAGTGAGAAGACGGTTGAAGACAGTTGCTTGTGTGGTGATCGAAACGTCGTCATCTATTATTATTTTTCTACCTACGTGACTTTACCGAAAGAACCCAAGAGTAATAGTGTGACTGTTAACCATACGTAATGATTCTAGATTTGAAGTTTTCGTGACTGCAAGGGTCCATACTCTTTGGTTTTTTCGGTAAAGTCACATAGGTGAAAAATACAATTTAGATAAATTAAATCACGACGTTTCGGAGGCAACACAAGCTTCCGTCTTCAGGAGTAATTTTGCTTTATCAGTAATTTTTCTGTGACGGTGCCACCTGAAGACGGAAGCTTGTGTTGCCTCCGAAACGTCGTGATTTAATTTATTTATATTTTCTTTTTTCCATACGTGACTTTACCGAAAAAAACAAAGAGTATACGTAATGATGTCATTGCCGTGGTGGAAAAAGCTTTATCCATTGAATCCTGTATCACCAAGATGTGGGCAACACTTTGATTAACGTGGCCTGTTGATTTTTTTCAAATAGGGTAATTTCCTAATAGCAACACACCTTTGTACTAAAGTTGTATTTATCTTGGACCATCTTTACAAGAATCTTGGTTTGTCCCACCCCTTACAGACAGGCGGACAGAACAAATGCATACTCTAGGTTTTTCGGTAAAGTCACGTAGGTAAAAAATAAATAATAATAATAAATATAATTGAAATAATAGAAATAAAATAATAAATCACGACGTTTCGGAGGCAACACAAGTCTCCGTCATCAGGTGGGACCGTCACAGCTAGATTTACTGTCTCTCTCTTTATTTTTTACCTACGTGATTTTACCGAAAAACCTAAGAGTATGAATCCTTGCAGTCACGAAAGCTTCAAATTTAGAAATAACAAATGCACTAACACCTTCAACCTTAGTTGGAAAGCATAAATAAATAAATAACCCCCCCCACGACGTGAAGTTATTGGAGAGAAAAAAGACAAATTTATAAACATGAGCGCATGAGATGTTCTGCACTGGCACGTCTGGCTCATTTTGAAACAAGTTCTTTGACATTTTAATGACCCAGTAGCATCGGAAATAGCACGTAATTTATATTCAAAAAGATAGCATCCTTTTCTGGTTCACAATTTTATCTACGTACGAGAGTAAAAAAAGTCAACAACCCGGCAATAGCGTGCTCACACTACTTCTGGCAAATGTGTCTCCACTCGTGAGAGCTCCAGACAGCCCCTATCATAGAGGGCATTTGGCCTACTCTTCCACGCTGGCCAGACATCTTGAAAGAGGTGGCAGTATCACAATTTACCCTACCACACGTGACTTGCCAATCGACTCTGATGTTCCCATTTACACTGCTGGGGAGATAAACTAAACTGAAAGTATTTTTTTTAATACCAGGTAAGGCCCACTGAGCTATAAAGCTCTTACTGGTAGGAACCTCCTGGTTACACCAGCCTACAGGGGATTATTGTGTCCGTCGTGCAGGGAGGGCTGGGTGGGGAGGGAGGGGCTGGGTGGGGAGGGAGGGGAGGGTGGGGAGGGGCTGGGTGGGGAGGGTGGGGCTGGGTGGGGGGTGGGAGGGGCGGGGCTGGTCACCCCGTGGTGCCCTTATAAAACTCAACGTTTAACCGACTCACGCCGGCTTGTGCCCGCCCTCACAGTCGGGCATGTTTGCGGAATACACCACGCCGCCGTTGACCCTGGCCATTGACCGAGCAACCCAACGTTCCTACCAGCTCCCTCCGCAGGAATGTGTTTTTCAGAAGCGACATGGCCACAAATGATAGCTCGACGAAGTGGCTTATCACGTGTAAATCTATATCAGCCAAATACCTTAAACGCATGATTCTAAATGTGGAGGAAAAAACCGGAAGACCCGGGGAAAAATTCACGTGACCACAGGGAGAACATGCAAACCCCAATTATATAGCAAGCATCAGGGTCGGGATCGAACCCATGCACTCTTGTATACCAGTCGAGGTAGTTAACATCTCGCCACTGAGGCATGGGTGGAGAGCAAATTAATAAACGTATCCCATTGTTTCACCTACCATGCCAGGAAATCAAATCAGTGACCTTTGGATTGCAAGTTCAGTGTGCTGACCATTACACCACAAGTACTAAAATACAATTTTTGAAAAACGTTCAATTCACATGACTTCTTCTGTCGTTTTTTCTCCTTCTCTCCACTGTTGCTTGCTTGCAACATAGTCACAATTGTCACACAGAAGGTGCCAGGGGATGACAACTTTAATAGAGTTGTTGTTGTGCTCGTTATTAGCGGTGGCAATCCTTAAAAAATAACAAAATGCACACACACAGCATATTGACTGTTTTTCTTTTGGAAAGCTCTCCACAACTCCGTGCCCACGAATGCATATTTAACGTCGCATATTTATAAAATGTCACACCAATCATTGCCTTAGGCAAAACGATTGCTCGCTCAGGAGCACATTCACCAAGAACGTGATTAGTGACGGTGACCCCTGCCATGTGAGGCTGTGTCGCCTACGCGCGGAGGTCACGCGGTTGACCGATATGAGAGATACGGGGACAGAGCTACGTGTGTCCGCACACGGGAACATTATTTGTGGTCCAAGCAAAACAGTTAACACAGACAGACTCAAAATTCCAGCACGCTATTAAATATGTATACAATAAGGACAATAACAGCCATATGGAATTATACATTGACAAGCAGCGGGCTGCACCAGTGACTGCGGGTACACTGGGCGTAAATAAAAGTCCGCGGAAAGTAATCCGAATTTTCAATGTGGGGGATGGAAAAAATGTGCGCGAAAATAAATGTACTCATCTTTTTTAAATATGCTTATCCAATCTCAGATTTTAATTATTAATATTTTAATTTTAACTTTGGGATGCAACTGAAATTATTTGCAGTATATCTATTTAATGCAGCTCCGTTTTTTTTGTTCCGCCCTATTATAAATTGATCAAAGTAACATAAATCACGGAACCCAAACGCCAGGCCTTGACATATTTTTAAAAAAAAGTTTGCATTAATACTGGATGCTTCGACTGGAGTTTTCAGCAGAGCAAATTAATTCAGTAAATCATTTAGCTGCACATATATTTCAGGGGCACGAGCAAAGAACGCCATTAACAGTACATTTAAGCGGCAACAGCCATTCGAGTGATGTTGACTGCCGCGGTCATTTATAAACACATTTGCCGTCACTCATAGTCAAAACTAATTTATCGGAACATATCCGGCCTGACGGCTCAGCAGAAGGCTGCAAGTTTAAATCTTGGTTTGGAGTTGACTCAGCTCATCATCCTTCCAGGGTCGATAATACGGGTACCACTTTGTGGGGGGGGGGTCAAGTGTTAGTTCTATGGATAAACATGTCCCTGCCATATGAATGTGGAATTTCCATGACTCAGGAATGCAAGTAAGAGATGAGTAGCACTACCTCAATGCTTCTTTGAGCAGGATATCACTTTGGCTTTTTGTTTTTGCAAAATAAAGCGCTCGACCCGACACTCTGCAAAATACGCCAACACCTCTCTATTAATCGCTCACCCATTAAATCGTCTATTAAACAACTGTGACAACAATTAACCGGTTTACTTACATAAACACGCACTCCATTGAAAGTGAAATGGCAAAAAGGGCGACATTAATTTCCAATCGTGAAAATGCTTACCTTTAATTGCTCGCCTCCCCGCCCGCCCCCTTCGTGTGAATGTTCGCCTGCAACGGCCAAGCAATTATTGCAGCAGAGGGATTTAATAGCCAATTTAAGCTTTGATGATGCATCGGGAAAGTTAACCAAGCCATTGAGGTTCTTGCACTGCGAGAAAAAGCAGAACTGAAATATGTGTGGGGGGCGGGGGGGGTTAAAAGCACAATAATATTACTCTTTGGTTCCTTCGGTAAAGTCACGTAGGTATAAAATAAATGCTTTCCCACCTGATGACGGACGCTTGTGTTGCGCCCGAAACGTCGTGATTTATTTTATTTTATACCTACGTGACTTTACCGAAATAACCAAAGAGTATGGATTCCTGCAGTCACGAAAGCTTCAAATCTAGATTTCACAATAATATTATTTATTTAACTTAGAAAGCTTTCGTGGTGTAATGGAGAGCACATTGGACTTGAAATCAGGTCGCCGGTTCGATCTCTGCTGGCACGGCAGTTGAAATAATGGGGCAAGTTTCTTAAACAGCAGACGATCACCGCTCGCTTTCAGAAACGTTTCTGTGGCCGTCTGGAACGCTCTACCGACCGATATTGGGAACCCATTGTGAGCTATGCACTTGTACATCTACATTGAAAACTAATTTCCTGAGAACTGCTTTTTGTCTTTAGTTTGTTGTCCTTTACGCGCACCTCCTATTAGCACGGTTGGCTACGTACGGTGCAAAAGAAGTTCATCACACATACATACTCCTTCCAAGTCGTCTGGTTAGCGTAGAAGAGTAGGCCAAATAACCTCTGAGGCGGCTCTCTGGAGCTCTCTCTCGTGGAGGAGGCCCTTCCGCCAGCAGTGGCATGAGCGAGCAACTGCAGGGCTGCACCTTTATCTTTTTTTTCAAATAAAATTCGGAAAATTGCTTCAAAAGTCACAAGACTCTTTTTCAGCAGGGTCATGCAATAGGAAATTTGGCTCATTCCATTTGAACGAGCGTCTTCCGTGTCGAAGGAAAGAGCAGTGGCGATGGCAAACCGGCACAATAGGAAAAGGGGAGGGGGGGGGATAACACCCAAAGGTACACACAAAGAGGATCACAAAACCTCTTTGCTGTGCTCCGATCCCGTGACCAAACTCACAGCCCAGCAGCGGCTTTGTGAGTTGCACGATTCTGCACAATGCGTCATGCCTCGCGTCCAAAGTGCGGGGGAATCGACAGGCGTGTACCCCGCGCCACCTGGGTGCGCTTAAGAGAAATCCAAAGGGCCTCTAATTTCCGACTGGAATCTTCGACAACACGACCAAGGAGCGCCTGCAAGAGTTGTACTGCCGCTCGTGCGTTTGCAATACGAAAAAAGTCAGTCAATCGTTATTTACGGTAGTTGTCGTACCACTAACTGTATACCGATTCCTATTTAAATCGAGAGCGTGCGTTGATTTCTCTGTGAACATTCAAAACTAAAAACCAACAATGTTACGTACGTGTGTTAATGTGTTGGGACGACCGGGGCTTAATAACAGCCAGATCTTTCCCGGTTCGTAACCCGCAAAATATTACCGCACCCGGCACACTGCACCCAATATACCGCTCGCTGTGGTTGTGATGAGTCACATTGTTGTATATGTCGGGTTATGAATTTTTTTATAAAAATAATCAAAATTAAATGAAGATCGGAAAAATAAATCAATACGATTATATCCATGATTATCATAATTTATGCATATAATTACATAACTTAGCATAATTTACGCATTTTTTTCAATCTTCATTAAATCTTTATTAATATTTATCAAAATTTCATAACCCGGCATATACAACAACATTGTCACGTCCTCCGGTCTTACCTGCGAGCAGAATAAAAAATATTCGGTAAAAAATTAAGCCCTGTGGATGACCAAATTATTTTCCGACACCCCCCCCCCTCCGCCCACCCAACAAAACGGCACGAAACCGGCAACTTTACCAAGCTCACGTTGCGCCACGCTTGTGCGGATTGTCTCAGTAGACTCAAAATCTAATTACGAACCGTGCTGGTTGTCTTTTGATCTTTAGCAACTGTGCATCAAGTGTGTCAAAAATCTTCACCTTATCGGTGTTCCCTACGCAAGCGATGCACAACGTAGCGTCAGTGATAAACACCAAAGAGGAGGAGTAGGAGGAGGAGATCCACGTGTGGGCCTTTATCCAAATAAGATAATTCTCGCGGGAAAAGTCATTTACAGATTTTGAACCATCAGGCCTGCCCGGATGCAGCTTTAGCCTATTTTATCACTCGCTTTATTTAACACTCCAACAGGTCAGCAGACGAGTCCAATCGATGTCCAATGCGACCAGGAGCAAAAGAGGCCACATTTGTAAATCAAGCGATGAATCACGCAGGTATTTTCCACTCGTCTCAACAACGTGTATACCATACAACGTCGAATTTTAAAACTGAGCCATCGGTCAGAAACTAATATCCGCAAAAGTTAAGATTACCTTGTGACAATGCGAAACGTTCTGATGGCTTTCAAATTAAACTCGACAGTGCCACTAAACAGTTAAAACAATAAATCCCTTTGTGCTGCGTTTTAAAAGAATATTTATGGCATTGCTATGTGCAGCATTTCCCCAAAGAACACATTATGCACGAAGATAAAGGTTATTGCTACAAATGACTCATGCGGTTTAACACAGATATATTTCAGCCGGCGGAAACCCACTTTACTGTTAACTCATTATAGACAACTGGTGCAGCCGCAGCGGTAGGGCGGTACAATTTAGTACACGCTGCTGGACGTGTCATGTGAAAGTAGTGATTTCTTGTTAGCCTCAGAGAGAAGCAGACACGGGTAAGGGCAGTCCACTTATCGAGTCTCCCTCGCTGTTGGCTCAGAATGACATAAAAGCCGAACAAAAAACAAACAAACAAAAAATGACTTGGCGGCAGCACACATCCATCACGTGAGATGTTGATTTGTTTTCCGCGCTTCTGAATAAATCTGCGTCACCTGTACCTGTGCTTCGGCTCAGCCGATCACTCAAGCACTCCCATGAGTCAGGGGATGGGAACCTTTGACCCATGGGGCCGCACGCGGCCCACGACTTCATTGCACACGGTCCGCGACCACGTGAGGCCTCCCTCCCACTTTAGACCGCGGATGATATTAATCCATGACGGTGAGCATCTTAGCTGCACTGATCGGGTGCCGGAGGGGAAAGGAAATATTTCTGACCTGGTCGACACTGTGGGTGCTCAGTCACTTCTCTTGCAATAAAGGCCTCTTAAAGTCACAGAAGTGACATAGGTGGGTGAGTAATATATATATAGCGGGGAGCGGTCATGTAGCAGTTAGCGCGCTGCGCTGCGAACCTGGCAACCCGAGTTCGATTCCCGCTGACGGCCAACACCAGTGACGATTATCTGAACCGGTCATGGGGCTTCCCTAGGTCGAATCAGCCTCAAATTAGTACCTGGTGAATTGTGTAAACATCGCTACTGGGGAGACAAAGGCAGCCGGGCGTGGTGTTGGCCACCCAACTCGTCGCGTGCCATGCCGGCCTTGATAAGTGCTCGCGAACAGCACTTGCCCCAACTGTCTGTCCAGGCTATATGGTATTTGAAAGCCATATTCAGGATTCCCCTACCACTGCCACAAGTAAACACTCACCCATTCCCGTTGCTGCATTCTCACACGTCAATGCTACTGGGGGTGGAGCAGTGGCGCCGTGGTTAGCGCACTGCACTTTGAATCTGGCTCGCTGGGTTTCATTTCCCAGTCATTGCTAACAGTGGTGAGTGATATCTGAATCGGTTCTGGGCCTCTCCCCCTTCCTCAACCCACGTGACCAGCGTGGTGAAGTATGGTCAAACAAACCCCATGACCCAACACGGCGTGCGGAGGAGGCCTTCATCCAGCAGTGGATTTAAAGAGGGCCGTAAGTGCATTTAAATGCTTTCGCGAGCCCTCACACGCACCATAGAAATTCCACAGGAATGGCTGACCACCCCCACCCCCCGGGGTGCATTTTGCAAATGCATAATTTGCGTCTGATAGTTTAATACACTTCTTGGATTCACTTAATGTGGATTAGTATCCGGTTATGTATACCGTAACAGGTTTGATTCAACATTATTGTTCCGCACCACATGCCACACGTGTACACTGGCACATCCAGGTGCACGAATCGCACAAAGGACTCGCGTATTCCACAGCAACACAACAAAGCTTGCCACTCGACAGAGTGCTGACAAGCAGCGCTTTCATCTCCGACCCATCCACAGCCTCACCGCTCACTTTGTTATTCAGTATAAAGAAATAAAAGCATTCCGGCCGGGCGAATCACATTAATTTCAATCGTTATAATTGCTGTGGCGTACGGTTCAGAAACGTGGTCATTAACCCAAATGAATGGAACAAAAGATGAGAAGTGCTCAAAGAAGCGTGGCGAGATGCATGCTTGGAATTCATCATTGGGAGACAGGAAGAGGAACATGTGGATTATAAAACGTGCACAAGTTAAATACATCACTAGAAGGGACAGTGGCTTGATGGTCAATAATAATAATAATAATGGGGGGAGGGGGAATGGTGGCAGCCAAGGAACGAGAGGCACGTGCTCGAGAGGAAAATCAACTGGTGAAACGGAGCGGTGAAATTAGTGTCACGAGATATCGTGATGGTTTACGGAGGCCTTCATCCGGCAGTGGATTGAACGTGGCGCACGGCGACGATAACAGCCGAGGCGGTCTGCTCAAGGCGAGGGCACAGAGGCTGCTCTGCATATATTTACACAAACGGTAGTCGAGGGCAAAATGCTACAAACACACACGGCTCTAGATTTTTTTTTGGCGTGAAAAACAATGTGGGCTCAAGCTTCCGCAAAAAAACATCTTCAGTCTGTGCCACTGTTTTGTAGTGACATTAAGAGCATCCCACCCACAATCATAAACAGGACCACACCCCCCCTATACTCCAATCCCTCCACCGGCTCCAAATCCAATCCCAGATCAATTTCAAGATTGCGTTCACTCTCTGCCAGATCCTCCATGAACTTGCCCCGGCCTACCTCTCCCCTCCTGTTTCCCTCTACTCACTCTTTGTTGCCTCTCCCCTCTCATCCCTCCCTGCTCCCCTCCACGCACTCTCCTATCTCTCTACTCTCGTCTCACTCTTCTCCCCTCCACACACTCTCCTCTCTACCTGTTATGGCCCCGCAGTCAAGCATCGGTCGCTTTTTCTGCTGTCGCCCCATAGTTTCACTTCCTCCCGCCGCCCGTGCTGTTGCCTCCCTGCTTCTGTCAGTCAAGTCCAGACTCAAGTTCTTCCTGTTCTCTGTTTTGTCCAGCTGTTTTACACATCCATTTGAGATGTGGTGCACATTTAGATGCCAGATAAATGCAGATCGTTCTGCATAAGAAGTTCTTTGTAGTGGGCCTATGTAAAAAAGTCATGAATTTATCAACGAATAGCATCCACAGAGATTGCACAGACTAAAGCAACACGATTATAAAGTCGAATAGAGTCACGCTTAGCCTGCGAGTCGTCGAAGAGCTGCACACCGTGTGAGCTGGCTTATATGCGATGCATGACATCACCGACAAAAATCAAGATAATTGTCCGTGGAGGCGGCCTGGTGGCTCAGAGGTCAAAGCCCTTAAACTGGCAAAGCTGTGATGATCCTGGGTTCAAAACAAGATTTCAGCCACCGCCTGCGATTACTCTGGTATCGCAAGATTAGTGAGCGGACAGTCTCAGGGCGGTCACCAATGATTGCACGAAAAAACATTGTCTTAATAAAAAGTAAAAACAATCACGCACTATTTGTTTGTACACTTAATTTAGCCAAAGTCCAGCTCTGAGAATTAGACATCGGTTTGACTGTCATGCAACGAGCATTACTTTCAGTGGCACAAGCGGGTGGGAAAGTGCTGTCCCCCCTATTGCACGCACCAGATTTGGGGTAGCCCTGCCATATCCGCTTCTGTGGGTCATTCACCAACAAGAAGTGTTGCACCTGTGATTAGCACGGCCGGCTACATCCGGCGCGAAATAAATTCAACATACACTGCTCTGCGAGACTTCCAAATGGATTCTTAGTCTCATGACGTGATTCTGACAGCATGAATGGGATAAAATGGAATTTCCCACTGCCCCCACCCCCCCCTAAAAAACTATAAAAAATTCACCGTATTTCCCCACCATTCCTAGTAGCTGCCGAACAACCACCGAAAAGGACATTTGCATGCACATGCATTATGTATGTGGGTGTTGTATACAGTATTTGTTCTTGTTAACGAGCCGGATGAGTATTGGATGCGGCCGTGTTAATGCACACAGCTTAAATGTGTGTCTTTGCATACATAAGAGGTGCGATATCGCCAGCATCTGGCCAATGTAGAGTGAT
This sequence comes from Lampetra planeri, assembly GCF_965212315.1. Taxonomy (NCBI): domain Eukaryota; kingdom Metazoa; phylum Chordata; class Hyperoartia; order Petromyzontiformes; family Petromyzontidae; genus Lampetra; species Lampetra planeri. The sequence continues at coordinate 2,707,208 of NC_136148.1, forward strand.
TGAGGTCGTATTTATGCAACGCTCTGGAGCAACAGTGAGTGTTACGATGCTCCTGGGGCCAGTGAGCCTCCGCCAACAATGTGTAGCGGCGGCTTTAAAATGGCCAGCACCTTCGGAATCGTTCCATTTACCGATATAAACAAGAGAATACAATATTTGCAATCTAAAAAGTACTTTCCTTCAATTAGCTAATTGGGTTTTTTTTTATTGACGATGAGTTCATTAAATGTCAGAATTAGCATTTTGTTTTATTCGACAACATTTTTGCTATGATGCTGAATGCAAGGCCCATCACTCAAATCTGTAAATGACGACAAAAATCCATCGTATGAGAATACTAGTGCCGGCTAGCAAATATTGGCATAGGCCAAGCAAATGGGTCCCAGAGTGTGGAAGTGGGGGACTTCACAGATACTGTTCCCAGAGGCAGACTTTGCAGCAGTAAGCGCCAATGACCGCCCTGTGCTGATGAGACCTAACTAGGAATGAAAACAGCCCACAGTTGTCTATCACTGTATCGCCGTTGCAGTCATATGGTCACATTTACTCACATTTATTTTGACAGCGAGCTGTGACAAAGGGAGCAGCAAGGCAATGTTTCAGGAAACGCTGATGGGTTTTTTTTTTTACACGTTCAAAATGGCTGTGTTCTTTTTACATTAATGCAAGGGCACCTCCACATTAACCTTTCAATCATCGTCATCGTTATCACCAACCGCCATGGCGAATCCACGTCTTGATGAAGGCCACCCCCCAAGCCACCACCATATCATACCTTTCATATAAAGTAATAATCCAGCTGGCACCTACGCTGAACATATATCCTTGGTTGCTTACATATTAGTATCATAGTCAACCTTTATATCTGTTTAGCGTTTCTGTGATTTCGTTTAATAATTAGTGCCGCAATCAATCAGGAGGTAATTTGTCAGGGCCGATTTATATTGCATTTAATACTGTACTTAGCTTTGATATAACATCGATACATGTTTGTGCAATATATTAGAATCCTCGCGTGAAAGAGCTGTTTGTGTTCCGATTACCTCAATGCTGTAATCTTTATTTTTAATTGTTTTGCTTTAGTAATTTTGCTGACTCTTGCCAATGACACTTTTCCCCGGTATCTTGAATTCTCACCTGGTTAAAAAAAAAAACCCCCTACAAACTCGAAACGTGCGCCGATCCTTTACAAACATCTATTGACAGCGCCTGCCAGCCAGCAAGCAGACACGGGATGAGCGCACGGCACGTTAATGTGTTTCGCCGATGGGCGAGACACACCATTAAAAACACACAAGCCACTAAAAAAGCCCGTGCGGACAAAAAAAATTGTCCGCCCCAGCGTCATAAATCTTTCCTCGTTGATTTTCCGCAAAACGCAGCTAACGTTCCTGCGGGGTGTTTTTTGTCTAACCGAATGCAGCAGCAGCAGCAGCTCCCTGCAAAGTAAAAAATAAAGGCGCAGCCCTGCAATTACTCGCTTACGTCACTGCTGACGGAAGGTGCCTTCGACCAGAGATAGCTCTGTGGTGAAAAGCCCCTCTAGATGGTACTTCAGCCCTCTAGTTTCTCTAGAACTGCTTTTCGTGTTTAGTTTGTTGTCATTCTCCCGCACCTCCGATTAGCACACTTGGCTAACGCACGGTGCAAAAGAAGTTCAACATGCAAACTATACTCTGTAAAGGGGTGGGAGCACCCACATTTGACCCCACCACACGCGACATTCTGATCGACTTTGGTGCAACTCATTTACACTGCTGGATTTAAGAAACCTGCACCATTGTTTCCACTGCCGTGCCAGGAGATCGAATCAATCCGGCGACCTCCGGGTTGCAAGCCCAGTGCTCTAACGATCGCAACTGCGGTGGCAGCATCTCTAGCCTGGCACAAATCAAATGCACTCAGCGAAAAAGCTTCTCAGAGAGAGCTGGACACCCTGGCTCGGGTCGAATTAAGTGTGATGGCCAACCAAACTTGACAAGTAATTTCACGCTACTTAAAAATGTATTTTATTTCGGACCTTTCCATGAGCTACTTTATTGCACTGTCTGGTTTCCGTGTAACATTCCGTAATAGAGAATATTGAGATGATAAAACTGGAAAAACATTTCCCGCAATTGTTACTGGGAAAAAAATTGCCTCACGATAATAGAGAGGGCACTAATAAAAAGCAGCAGGGGTATATTTTTTTAAAATATATTAATCGCTATTCCCTGCTGACACGTGCGATCACCTACTTCAGTACACAATCATGGTACCGCCTGCTGTAATTAGGCCATTGGTATGACGGACTCGCTAGAGCCGGTAATTTCCAACACCGTGTGAGGGTGACCATTAATAAAGATGTCTCTGAGGTTGCCTGGGTGGCTTAGAGGTCACGGAGCTTGAGCCGACACCGCTGAGAACCTGAGTTCAATCTAGACACCCGCCTGTGTTTAAACCTGGTCCTCAACTTAGTAAGTTCAAGGTCAAACTAAAAACAACTCATCACGTACATTTGAGTTCTACACCACATATCAACTCTGAGAATTGAAAACATCGTTTTGATTGCTAGGTGATGAACATTTCTCTCTGCACCGCATCACGGTGAAAAAAAACTGCTGCTCCTTAGGGTGTGGAGCAGAGGTCACTACGAGAAATCACAAAGTTTGGTCTCTGCGTTAATGGGCCCTTATCAAATCGTGGAGAGTTTGCGCAGCTCTGCCAGAGATCCAAACGTTATTCCTCTCATGGAACGACGTCGATCGCACAATCGGGATAAAATGAGAGGGACATTAACATAAATATATCTCTACTTTCCAAGTCAAAGACATTTTTACGTTGATTTTTTTTTATCTCAGAGTACTTGTGGCAAGCTTTGCACACCAAGTAAGTAGGTGTATTCCCGTCTGCCCGAATCCTAGAACAGAGCAGCCGCAAGCTCAAGTTTTCCCATGAGTGTTTGCCCTACATTTCCTCTTTAACCATTTCTACTTAGGCCCTGCACCACTTTCAAGGCTGCCTCCTCCAATCACAGGAATTTCACCCACTGCCATGAACACGTCTCTTCGGATACAAGAGCAGAGAGACTGCCGTCACATTACTTCTGCAGGTTGTGTAAATGGGCACAGAAAATAACAACGCAATAACAATAATATCACCCTTGTATCTGGGGCACAGGAGTTGCGCAGGTTAAGTGCAAGCAGAAGACTTCAAAGCCTTCAAATTGCCCTTTTAACAATGCGACCGACATCTGTGTGGCTAAGTGCTGTATGTTTGCGAGCTAATGATCCCCTCCAAATTCAATAGCGTGTTTATGATTTATCTTCCGAGTCTCTGCGGTGTGTACTGTGTGTGAGCAGCAGAGCACGCATTTAGCATTTCGCTCTTGATGATGAAGTGCTGCACGGTACGCAATGTGCAGATGCGCGGGGGTCGACGGAGTGACGCAGAATAATAACACGGCCTGCGCCTCTGTGTCCTCTTATTTTATCCGTCGGGTGTTTCAAGTAACTTTTGGTGCACAATAATGGATTCATTAAAGGTTTCTTCAATCTGAACCTCACACCGAGAGCTTTAAAATACATTACAAATATATTTTATTTTTTAACTCTACTGCTTGTTGCACTGTGGCCACGAATACTACATTTCACGCAAACGTAGATCATCATGGGCCAAGGTCAATCCACTTGTGAATGAAGGTCGTTGCCAACTCTCACGGTTCTGATATGCAGCATTGCGCCTAGCACCTGCAAACGAGCATGCCATCTCATCGGTTGACGTCCACTCTGGACTGCTACAATCCGTTGGCTGACACTCTGTCACCAATCCCAACCATCGGCCAAGGTCCCTTTCAATAAAGTGTCCTGCCATAGCCCACTTATGTTGCTTAACAGTTTGAATGATGTCTTTAACCTGGGTGTGTTCTCCAATCCACATGTTCCTCTATCTGTCTCTCGGTGTAAATCCAAGCTTGCATCTCTCCACGCTTCTTTGTGCCCTTTTCTGTTTTCAACTAAATGTCACGTCCTAGCAGGTAGTGCGCAATAATTTAAAACCTCTGTGTGCGTATACATTGCATATTAGTAACAATGCCAGACGAGCCAAAATACTATGGTATAATATTGAACATCTTCTTGGTTCTTTCGGTAAAGTCACGTAGAAGGGAAATAATAAAATAATAAAAATAAAACATAATAAAATACAATTCTCACGACGTTTCGGCCACAACGCAAGCAGCCGTCCTCAGGTGAAGAACAGGTCTGTCGGAAAGACAGCGTCTGAAATGAAAATCGAACCCACACTTTTTGCTGTGAGGCACAAGTGTTACCGCAGTGCCACCACTCTGCCACCCATATACATTTAGCCAACGGTTTCATTAACTTATCTTGATAGATGCTACGTCGCTCTAATTGATACGAAGACAGTTTGCTTGATCATTAATTTCGCTCATTGATTTCATTCGTTCATTCATTAACGTAATTCACTTTCCCCGAGCCGCGCGCTAGGAATGAAGGATCCCATGTGGTCATGGCAATGACCGAGGTCGCATCCCATTACAGATCCGAGCCGTTCAGCAGCTGCATACAAATTGTGTAACTCGCTCAGAATGTGCACATTTACATCGCGACAGCAGGTGCTGATTTTACACAAGGGGTGTAAAAACAAAAACAACGACCACAACAACAATAATTGCGATGTGAGTCTCACAAATGAAATACATTTGCCCAATTTAACTATCCGTTGTTTTTTGGTTTATTTGTTTCACAAAATGGGATGTGGATGAGAAGGGAATGCGCAAAGAAACCCATTAATCGCATCATTCATGACGCAGTAATTACATTTGTTCACAACAGCTGCTAATCGCTGAGTCGTACACATACAGCTGTGCTCACAAAGACTCATCATCATCATGCTCACAGAATAAGGTAAGGGTAAAGTTGCAGCCCTGCAATGCTTTTCTCAAGCCACTGTGGGCGGACCTGTCAATCGGTTAACTGTGGTGGAACCCATAGACACTGCTGGATGAACAGAGGCGGTGGTGGGGGTGGTGGAGCATTGTTTTTACTGCCGTGCCAGGAGATGCAATCGAACCGGTGACTTCTGGGTTGCAAGCCAAATGTGCTCACCGTTACGACATGGTGCTCACAAATTACCCCGTAAAAAAAAAAATCGAAAACCCACCACAATTTTAAAACACTCCTCAAGCTGTAGCTAGTGGCAGCGGTGTTACGGGTTGGATGTGACGCTGGCATTTGCCCAGGGAGGAAAATATAGGGGGTGCAAAAATATTAAATCCCCAAGGTGGCACCTTTCAGAAGCGCGTGGCCGCCTGCTCTGCCCGACCCTACTGGAAACACCGCCGAGGGCATTAGCAAACCTAGCATCGGCGCCGCGTGTGACAAGTCAAATTTCTCAAAGATATATATATCCATTTAAAATAAAATTATACTCATGATCATCTGAATCAGAATATGTATTCGTGCTGGAGGAATTCGACGAGCTATGAGGCTCTTTTTCACAGATGTAGAGATTGGGGATCGGTCAGAAACGTTACAACAACAAACAATACAAACCCACGACAGGAGAGCAAAGAATAGGAAAGGTGATCAAATCACAGAAAAAATATGGACACATAAAACTAAACTATTTTAATTTTACCAGGTACAGCCCACTGAACTATTAGCTTTGTTTTCAGGAGTAATCTGGCCACAAATGATAGCTCAACAAAGTGGCTTAGCACGTGGAAATTTATAGCAGACAAATCATCTTACACTGACATGCTAATCTCTTACAATACAATGGCCACCTCCACAGCTTCGTCGTTGTGGAGGTAGCTCAGCTCTCCGATCTTACATTTACATGCAAATTTCATCTCTAGCCCCGCCCACTTTGCTTATGACCCTTGGGATACACCCATCTCAAACCTTTATAACATCCTGCCTCAGTAGCTCTCCCGCCATATTCTTTCACCTGATGACAATTGCCTGTGTTGCGATCGAAACGTCGTGATATTTTTATTATATTTCTATCTACGTGGCTTTACCGAAACACCCAAAGAATACCAAATCATCTAAATAATGTAAACACATGTTTCTAAACCATCATCAGCCATGGCCAATCCACTGCTGGATGAAGGCCTCCCCAAGTCGCCGCCACCTCTCACGATCCTTCGATGAAACATTCCACCCAGTGCTTGTGCACAAATTTATTTCATTGCTCCGTCCCCTTGGTGGATGTCCTGTCCTGTCAGACGCACTCCATTCCAAAATAGTTCACAACAATTGTGACAAAATCACTTGGAATGTGTCTCATCACCCTGCACAGTGCTGGGATTGGTGACCACTATGCATAAGAGGTGTTATTGGGCTTCTTTGAGGCTACGTTGTCAGTGGAAGGCAGTGAAGCAACATCTATTGTTCCTCTTGGTTCTTTCGGTAAAGTCACGTAGAATGGAAATAATAAAATAATAAAAATAAAACATAAGAAAATAATTCTCACGACGTTTCGGCCACAACGCAAGCAGCCGTCCTCAGGTGGAGAACAGGTCTGTCGAGGAGACAGAGCCGAAACGTCGTGAGAATAATTGTATTATGTTTTATTTTTATTATTTTATTATTTCCATTCTACGTGACTTTACCGAAAGAACCAAGAGGATGAATCCCTGGAGTCACGAAAGCTTTAAATCGAAATTTTACATCTATTGTTGTTCTCTACTACGCTCCAATAACTATGCTCCGTGCTTTCACCAACCCGCAAAGACCAGCGCAGTGAAGCGTGGTCCAACAACCACCACAATCCATACAAGCGTGGAAAAGGCCCTCATCCAGCAGTGCAGTAACAAAAGGGCTCTTTATGTACAAATGTACAACAGGAGCAATTATAGGTTTACGATTGTGCCTTTGTCACCGATGTATTTAGTTGTGCTTTTAGTTTCGTTTTTAATGGTGTTAACGAGATTAAGATGCATCGAATCATTGAATATATACTTAATCGTCCAAGAATGTATGCAGGGGGAAAATGTTTCAAAAGTAGACCCAATAAAACTTCAGTTGCGTTGGATGAACGCAACATACGCCGCTCCAAATTACATCTTGCGACGGATGGCAAATTACACTTTCGAAAAAAGTGGTCTCTGGAATGAAGCTATCTGTTCGCTTACAATAATCCACTTCGCTCAAGAATAATTTATGCGTGCGCTCGGCTTGCACGTGAACAGCCCTTCGCATTGCATCGTGCGGGGAATTGTGGCGATGTGCATGGCAGACTGCGCCATGAAACCCAGAAACTTGAGTTCGATACCCGACCATGGTTAACATCAGTGGCAAATTACCTTTAAACGAATTCTAGGCTCCTCGTCTTTACCAATTTGATTTAAAAAAATGACCAATTTTATATAAAAAAAAAAATTGGTAAAAGCAACTCCCATGAGCAGAATGTGAATACCTTCATCTGGCAGTGAATTGGCAAAGGGTTGAACATTATTATTATTATTATTGAAGTATAGTTTAAAATTTAGCTAATAAACACAGCTCACCAACAATTGTAGTAAGCCTGGTAAATACTATTGTGGTAAATTCACTACTAGTCTGGTGTCAACTGTGAGTACCAAAGACAAAGATCCCCCTTGGGACAAGTGCTGTTAGCGAGCACCTATGAAGACCGGAACGGCACACGAAGGGGTGGGTGGCCAGCACCACGCCCGGCCGCCATTGTCTCCCTAGTGGAAACGTTTACACATCACACCAGGTACTCATTGAGGCCGAGTCGACCTAGGGGAGGCCCAGGACCAGTTCAGATAATCATCGCCGGTGTTGGCCGTGAGCGGGAATTGAACTCAGCATGCCGCGCTTGTAGCATAGTGCGCTAACCGTGACCCTACCGCTCCCTGACCGTAAGTACCTAAAGAGTGTACACACACATTTGTGCTGCACAGCCCCCCCCACACCCCCCACGGTGGGTTTTCGGGTTGTTGCCACGTGTCGTTCGACATTTCGCACCATCTCCTGGAAGCTTATTCAGGAATGCCGAACAAAGCGCGACTCAACCCTGAAAACACACCGGAGAGAGAGGAGTTTGTACATACGTCCGGTGCAAATGTTTCAGCACGTAAACCGCTTAATGGCTTGGCAACAAAGCACAGCAACGGTTTTGCGAATGGCTTTTGTTAAACGTTTCATGGAATTTGCCAAATTGTTCAAGCGGAACATTCTTTCTTCTTGTGTTACCGTGAAGTACATTCATCCAGCGCGGCATATGTGCTGAGTTGGCTGAGGCTGGTGCGAGTCCTGGGTCGAGCAGCTACGGAGATATGCTCTGCTTGAGGACCCATTTGGTGACATTGCTTAATCGTTTAACTAAGGCCTCAGCATTGTTGCAATTTTCAGTCCACACCACAAACTTGAATTCCCTACTCCACAGAGGGACAATCCAACGCTTAATACCGGCGCAGCTGAAATCCAGAAAGCCTCACCTAGGCACACCACAAACTTTACTCGTTAAAAACACTTGCTTACATTAATTTGTGAGGGTACTTTCAGGTGTATGTACATGGGCAGGCTATGCCTTGACAAGGCGACCAAGTATGAAGAGTTAACCAATCAGTGCGGCTAAGATGCTGGCAAGATAATCTTCCACGATGCTTGCCGCGGGGAAAGAATCTCGTTTGCCGGCCGTATCAAAGCGGTAGTGGGCCTCACGCGGCCGGGTGAGGCCTGCGGGCCATGGGCTCGTCACCCCTGCTGCAACACCGACGGAATCCTCGACTAACCGCTACAACGGTACGAGTTCCCCACGATCTGTCTTCCCAACGCCCTTGGCGCCGCGGGCTCTTGTGAAATGTTAATACATAATAAACATGAGTGGTAAAGCCATTTCGAAGGGGGGGGGGGGGTGGGGGAGGGAATCACCTTCACATCTACTGCACGACAGTTCCCCAGAGGGGGTCTAATCGGCTGCACAGCTGTAAGAATGATGAAGAGAGGGGAGCGCTGCATGAGGACTGCAGGAGGAAACAGAATAAAATTACATACAAATTAAATGAGAGGTTACCTGGTAAAATAAATACCGGGAATCATTCTCATGGGTCAAGTGAAGAGATACCCGCAGCGCCCGCTCACGTGCGTGCATGCAACTTTTGGTGAGCTCTTGTCTTTTGACGATTGATAATACGTATGTGCAATAAACAGCGGCGATCAAAGAATGCCAGTGCAGTGCGTTGCTTGCTGGGGCACGGACCACACACAGCATCACAGTTCGCCGGTGCTTAAACATTCCTGCATCCAAAGCATCTGAAATGAAAGGATTTTGGGTCACTCTTATCTATAATTTCCTATCTACAGAATATATATACAGTATGTGAATATATATGGGACAGCCAAACCATTTTCACAACAGGATATTAAATGTATTTTCCTTTTTCAACAGTCATCGGAAAGACACTTGAGAGAGAGGACATCTATTGCAGAGATAGAGCGATTAAATCAGATTATGTGCAGATTGTTGCTAAACGAATTGTTGCGTTGCAAGGCTGTGATAGATGGCGACGGCTTGGGATCGACTTTCATCCAGCAGTGCACAGAACATGGCTGACAATGATTATGTCTTCCCTATTAAAAAAAATGTAACAGAGAATCATGAAAATAGTATAGGTTGAGCTTTACCATTTATCCTAGAATGAGGTTGTAATTAATTTAACACGTAGGCTTTCGCGACCAATATCATCCATAACACAGGTAAATTTACGCAATCTAACCCAAAAAAACCCGTGTATTATGGAGGTTATAATCAGTTAATTTTGAGTTGGATTGTGCTGGTATCATGCCAATTTCAGACATACCCTCCACCACCCGACAGAGCCAATGAAGGATAATTCACAGCGTGCACCGCTGCGTGTCAGAGCAGGCAATATGCACTTGATTGAATCTGTCTAGTTTGGGCACATTGGAATGTTGCTTTTAATATCAAAATTATAATTTTCCAAAAAGCACTCCGTCATGCTCTCGGATCGCCTCAACCCAACGGTACTACCAGCTCCCTCTACAGGAATGTGTGTTTAGTTCAAGTACGACGTTTCGCCGGTGATTACAACCAGCCTCATCAGGCGACAGCCATGATTGCGGAGAAATCCTCCTGTGTCGGTCTTAAATAGAGGGATAAATGTGATGTCATCACTTGTGAGCCAATCACGTGCGAAGACCAGAGGAGGGGGGGGGGGTTAATTTATTCATATGTAGTGAATCACTTCAGAGACACTAATACTACGAGGCACTCTCGTTTATTATAGCCATCACAGACACAGGAGATAACTACACTATGGTCAGGACAGCCGGCACACTGCCTGGCCAACAATGCCGAGGAGATGAAGACGAAGACGAAGACTTGGTAGCACGACGGGTTCCATTCCAGACGACAGCCCCGACACTGAGTCGGGGGCCTCCCTTTTATCCCCCCAGCTTAGCCTGGCTCCGCCCTCGGCCACGCCCCCTTTTGGAACCTACCAGAAGGTTCCCGGCTTCACCTCACGTGTCCCCTCCGTCACCTTTGCCCTACATCCCTTTCCCCGGCCTATCACGTGCCCTGCCGGCAGACCGGGCCGCTACACCCTCAGATCCCCCTCTCTGCCAGAAACCAGCGCTACATGCCCTAGTGACCCATTCTATGTCACTAACCATGTAATGTTGCCAAACGTGCTCATCGGAGGGGGCTATAGTAGAGGTGTGTCGGTCGAGGGGTGTGGGGGGGGGGGCGATGTTTGACCATACTTCACCACGCTGGTCAGTGTGGGCTGGTGAAGGAGACGAATGTTGTCTCGTCTCTTGCCGAGTACCTGCCTGGTGTGGGTGCCCCATTCCAGTACAGATGCTTGGGTCTAAAATGTGCTCAAGATGTTACGCCACATTAAGGCAATGCTCCGGTTAAGAAGCAATATGCATTGTCGGTAGGAAGTACACAAAATGTGGCTGTGCAATTGCTTCCTTTGTGAAACTGCCCATCTGTGCTGAGTCACAAAGCATTACCTTCCAATTGAACGGTGCTAAGATGCGATTCTTTATTTATTTTATTATGCTTGTTTAACCAAGAAAGCTTCGCTAAATCTCAAGACTTTTTTTCTGGAGGATCCTGCTAAAACCAATTTGCAGTGGAGGGCGATGTTGCTGTATGTATTCCCAATGTTATAGTTTGTATGTCATTTTTTTTTGCACTGGGATTTTGTCCCAGACCGGTTACATTATACGTTGGTGATGGACCATGTGAGACTAGGCTCTAAGAAAAGCTGTCTCGGATGTGGACCAATCAATTTCAAGGACAGCGCATAGGTTATCAGAGTTGACTTTTTTGTTTGCATTCCGACCGCAGGTATTTTGGTCAATGCAAACGTGACTCCTGTAAAAAAGGTGTCAGTTTTGTTGCCAGAAAAAAGGGTAGAAAAACAATTATCATATTTTGCTACTGGCAAAGGAGGTTCCAATGGTGTAAATTCTTACCCCGAGCTCTCATACTCTGATGGTGCATTGTCTTTGAGTTGTGCGCCCTTTGGCGTCATCTGGTCCAACACCATGTGAGACTAGGCTCTAAGAAAAGCTGTCTCGGGTGTGGACCAATCAATTTCAAGGACAGTGCATACATTATCAGAGATGTGTTTTTTTTTTGCATTCCGACCGCAGGTATTGTGGTCAATACAAACATGACTCCTTGTAAAAAAGGTGTCGGTTTTGTTGCCAGATAATAAGGTAAAAAACAATTATCAGAGTACATTCGCTTTGAAGGAGATCACTTTGAAAATTCCTTTGCAATGGGATATTAAGTAAGCAATACACTTTGGTTATTATGCAATGTTGCTTGTCGTGTTGTTTTCCTCCCGCTGCTGTATTCCAGAACCCTTACAGCACATCGGTTGAAATTGAAATATGTAGGCTACCTCCTCTGCAGAAACCAGTGAATCTATATTCCATTAGTTAATCGCTGCACAACTTTTTTTTTCTCTCCGTTCGCTATAAATGCACCGCTTCATCACTCAGCTTCACTCAATTTTTCCCCAAAACAAAAAAAATGATCTGGCTCAGTAATATGTTAGCATATTGTGTAATGGTTGTGGGGGGGGGGGGAATCATAATCATAAATCTTTGACGAAAAAAGTAAAAAAAAAACTAACATGCGCATGCAGGCAAAAATAGCAAAGGGAATAAAACCTCTGACACCGTAACAGCGTTAGTAATTTAAACCACTTTAACCCCTGCTCCTACCAGAGTGCGCTCGCGAAACTGCGCCAGGCACTCATCCAATTGCTCAATCGTCCCTAAAAACGACGAGACGCGCTGCCGCTAATTGCCAACAATTTCCCCCGCACCTCCGATCAACGCGGTTGGCTACGTACGGCGCGCGAAACAAGTGCAAACGCACGTTGCTGTGGCAAGGGGCACTTTTTTAAAAGCACGGCGGAGAGAGCGAAAACGCCGTGGCACGATCACGGAGCAATCCGTGCGCGATGCGAGGAGAACCCGACATCCACCGCCATTGGAGATCGAGCGCAGGGCCGGATTCACGGGGGGGGGGCGCTTTCGGGGGGGGGGGTTTCGGGGGAGTTGCAACCTGGGTCCCCGAATTATTTAGGACAACCCCCCCCCCCGAAGCCAAAATATTTCTGGGTAAGGCCTCGACATCATCGAGGGTGAGGCTCTTTCGGTAAAGTCACGTACAAGGAAAATAATAAAATAATAAAAATAAAACATAATAAAATAATTCTCACGACGTTTCGGCCACAACGCTGTCTCCCCGACAAACCTGGTCTTCACCTGAGGACGGCTGCTTGCGTTGTGGCCGAAACGTCGTGAGAATTATTTTATTATGCTTTATTTGTATTATTTTATTACTTCCCTTCTACGTGACTTTACCGAAAGAACCAAGAAGTTGAATCCCTGCAGTCACGAAAGCTTTAAATCGAAAAGAGGGTGAGGCTCTTGACAATTTGTGCCAGAATAGAATTCGCGAATGTGGAGGCGACGTTTATACGAAGGGGGGGGGGGATAAGGGGTTGATGTTCCCGTGTCCGACTGAACGTACGGGAGAAAATGAAAATGTTCCACAACATTGATCCTGTGCTGTACATCTAAATAACATCCATATACTTAATGTAATTGTAGAATAATACGAACAGATCATAGCAAAAACTATACAAAGCACGTCAATAAATTATACTGTAAATTTTGAAGGTTTATTTACCTTGGATTATCATGGGGATGTGACGATACTACTTTGGCAGTCATCGGTGAACTTTCCACCACACTCTACCTAATTGCCTTCTCATTTTTCTTTATAAATCCGACTCTTTATATACAGGTAGTCCCCGAGTTACGATGGTCCGACTTACGATATTTACATCTTACGATGGCGATAGCGATACAACAAAATTGTAAAATATTTTACATTTCGCGCAGCAGCGTACGAGGTACGACACTGTACTTTATAATTGCTATCCTCTTCCGACAACTAAGTATATTACATTAAAAAACAGAACTGAAGTAACCAAGGTAAATAACAATGGACTGTTTGACATCGGGCTTGGGTGGCGGTAAACATTTAAAAAAAATTAATTTGGAGCTTTCGTGACTGTAGGAATTACTCTTTGGTTCTTACGGTAAAGTCACATATGAAGAGAAAATAATAAATGAAATAATAGCATACGACGTTTCAATTGCAATACAAACAATCATCATCAGCTATAAATGAAATAGAAAACAATCCTAGTATACTTAGAAATATAATGCAATACAACACAGAGAGTCGGCTAACATAACAGTCAACACCCTTAGCATTCTCTGGAAGAACGTAATGAACCAGGTGAGGTGTTGACTGTTATGTTAGCCGACTCTCTGTGTTGTATTGCATTATATTTCTAAGTATACTAGCTTTGTTTTCTATTTCATTTATATTGTTTGTGTTGCAATCAAAACGTCGTATGCTATTATTTAATTTATTATTTTCTCTTTATACGTGAATTTACCGAAAGAACCAAAGAGTATTAAAACAAATATCCCCAATTTCATATACACAAATCGCTGGCTTGGAAACCGCATCTCGCTAGCTAAACTGCAATGATCAACCTCCATGCTGTTGACTTGAGACACGTGGTAAGCGTGCCTTTGGCCTCTTACAGACTCTAAAAAGTGAAAAAGGCATGCCCAGCCAACGAGTGGACAACGTGTGGGAGGTGAAGGGTTAAAAAAAAACAACAACCCTTGCCCTGTGAAGTTGCTCAGGCACCAATCCACACCACCACCACCGGTGCTCCCGCTATTACTTATCTCTTTGTGCTTTGCCGCTCCAAAAGGCACGCTTATTTATTTCATTTCCTCCCACTGAGCATTACAAATAGCTGGAGGTAAGGAATCTCTTATGGAGCGATCAGCAGTGAAAGTCGCTCGGGCAAAACAGGAACCGACAGGCTTTGTGGTCACTGATCCGCAGGCGCATCGCCTGCCCCGATCCTTCGCCCACCAACACCCCCAGCGGAAAACGAGAAGCTCCCGTTTAGAATTCGCCAGTCGGGGTTAACCGCGGGGCGTTGTACAAAAGCGGAGGAATCGCCCCCGCACGTTTAATTTGTGTACAGTCTCCGGCTTGCTGCTGTGGGTGCGACGGCGAGCACCATGTGAGCACTCTCGCCTCTTCCCAAGTTGTCTGGCCGGCATGGAAGCATCGCCGAAAATACCCCCTTAAAGAGGGTCTCCAGAGCTCTGTCGACTGGAGGTTCTTCTGCCAGCAGTGCTGTTAGCAGGCAATTGCAGGACTGTACCTTTAGTTGCATCCTCAAGTGCATTAAAATGAATCGCAGTGCACCTAGAGATCATTCGTATTGATTTCCGATCGTCTGACTTTTCAGGATTACTTTTAAATAGACAGAATCTTATATTTGTTTAAAGGTCAAAACGGTGTGTTCTTTGTTATAGAGCGGGCAATGTACACTCTGTGCATGTGATTTATTTTGCAGGCTTTGAATTTACAATTCTCAATACTTTCTGACTTAAATTCCTGTGTGTTTATATAAGGTATGGGGTGAAGAAAACAATAAAAGTTAAAATGAAGCCATCACATTTTTGCGCCCCAACAACTACTGGTTCTGCCACAAGATCCCCTACAGATTCCACCTCTGCCCAAATAAACGATGCCCCGCTTAAAACAGAACAGACCCACACACGTGGACATTCCACTGAATGAATCAACATTTAAAACGGGAAAACAAGGAACAAATTATACCTCCAAGGCATTCAGCCTTGCAAAAAGCATGAAATATTCAACAGCAGGGCAGCTTTCTGCCAAGAGAATAAACCCTACTTGCAGAGTACCCTGCTGCTTAAGTAATTGAATTAGTTAAATACTTAAGAAATTAATAAAAGTTTCATCAATTGCAGCGTACTTCTGTCCACGCTGCCGGGCATCAAATTAAATATCGCTATATTCAGCGTGAAAAAAATAATTTGGGTGAAAAGCTCTTGTGTGTGCCCCCCTCACCACACCAGACACTCCTCCACATTTTCTCCAATTAAGCACAGATTTGTGTGAAATTCCCTAACTGTGGTAAGTGGACCACTCAGGAGAATATTGATAAAAATATGTGAAAATTACAGCTCCGTTCTAGACACGAAATCATTCTCCTACCACAAGACAAAAAAAAGGGATGATCTCAGATTTATATATCTCGCCACGGCGAACCGAGGCATGCTCCTGTCACCGTTTACCGCCGAGTAAAAATAGTCGCGGTAATTTGCGCATAATTGTAAGGAATATCCTTTTCGGCTAAAATGCTCAATCATGTGGCTGTCAGACCGAGATGCTTTTTTCTCTCTCCCTCTGCCGCAGATTTAAATTTGATGCTTAGGGGAAAGAGAGCTCAGAGACCAGTTAATGTAGGTTATACGCCAGGCGCCGATGAGACAGGAACAAGGTTGTTTTAAAGTCATTGCGATGTGTCGGGGTTTTTGGCCCACCCGATTACTTATTCTGGCTGCATAACAAGCCGGGGCAGTAATGGTGCGTTCTTTCCCTATTGCGTATTTCTGTGATCTGCGCACATTGTCAATGGCTTTCCACCACCACCGCTTTGGCGTCACGGTTAATTCACGACGCGACAGTCCCCCCCCCTCCTCCTCCTCTCCCCTTGTTTTCAGAGCTGTGCTCGCAGCGAGCAATGCTCACGGCCACATTGAGCTGCCTGGCGTGAAATAATAAAACCGCAACCATCCTTGCATGCGCCGGCCCCAAGTGTTAAAATAAGCAAGCGAGATGGGGCACCAGGGTCCATTCCCCATGTTTCTATCCCCCTACTTTTTATAACCGGTTTAGTTTATGTTGACGGTATGTCAGAGGTCGCAATCGGGTACCCGATACCCGTACCCTACCCGATACCCGGCTACCCGTACCCGGCCGGGTACGGGTACCCGTTTGCGACCCTGGTGCGGCCGGGTACGGGTACGGGTAGGCCGTGAGTCACTGGTGAGTAACCGTTTGTCACTCATTTCGGGTAGGGTACGGGTAGCCGTTCCCTACCCGGCCGAGTACGAGTACAGGTACCCATTTGCGACCCTGGTGCGGCCGGGTACGGGTACGGGTAAGGAATCAAAACCCGTTTGCGACCTCTGCGGTGTGTACATGCTTCACAATGTGTTGCAACTGGCCCCGCGCATTTCCTAAAAAAAAAAAAGCCAGCGAGAAAAATCGTGCACGTATTTCACGATGCTTTTCCCGACTCGCGTTTGTCCTTGGAAGTATTTAGTTGCCAATAATAATAACGGCAGCGAGAGCACGCGGAAAAGGCACGCCGAAGGGGGTGAGAGGCGATGGCACTCGGATAGCGGCTCTGCCAGGAACGGCGGAGCCACAGGCTTGCCAACAGTCGACTTTTCGGCGGCTGACGATGTCGTTCAGAATAAAAAATAATAATAGGTAATGTAGAATCATCTTTACCTGTGATGTTTTTATATATATATAAAACACGTGATGCATTGTTATTATCCAACATTGTTGCTAGCCAATGGAAAATGGTCCCATTATAGATGGGAGTCAGTACATTAAAGCAAGACCACTATCACAACAAGCGGCGCAGTGCAAATGAAGCCTTGCGGTGGGAGAAACGGTTAAAAAAAGGTGGCGCGCGCATTCATAACGTCGGAGACACAGCGGGGCACAGCTCTCGCGGCAAGAGCACTGGTGCGAGTTTGTTTGTAGCAATTTTAAAGAATTTTCTCCATCTGGGCAATGGCACATCCTTCGTAACAGCGATGTGAAAACGTAAACACAACAGTCAGCCACGTACTTCCGTGCAATGCACATACAAATGGAAGCGATGCAACATTATCCTGTTTTTTAAAGATTTTTTTTGTTTTTCCCTCCCAACAAAGCGTTGTTTTTTTTAGAGCGATAGCTAACATATTCTTGGTTCTTTCGGTAAAGTGACGTAAATATTTTTTTTAAAAATCAAATAAAAAAACTAAAATTAAATAATAAAAAATCATAAAAATAAAATACAAAATTGAAAATAATAAAAGCAAAATACCCACGACGTTTCGAGCGCAACACAAGTGGACTTCATCAGGCAGAGAGAAAAGAGGGGGCGAAGCCTCCAAATGTGAGTGGGCAGCGGAAAGAGCTGCAGTCACGAAAGTTTTAAGTCGCTAACATAAAGCAATTACACGGATTCCGTAAACGGTGGTCCGCTGTTGCAGCAGTAACCTTTTTTCTATACAAACTTGAATTTCAAAGGCCAATTTTTTGAAGTGTTGGGAAACACGCAAACACAAGGGCATTCAATTGTAGGTAAACCTGCAAGTCAGATAACGTTGGCAAGGGGTTATGGAAAACCACGAGGGCCAGGTAACAATCTTTCAAGAGACCAAGGCACATATGCAGGAGACTCACTGTCAGGCCCCCTGATAAAAAAAACAATAATCTTAGAACAAGGCATAATCAGCTCAAGTGGGCCCCCAATATTTGATTCGTCTCGCACGGCCGCGCACCGAGGTCATTATATATCGCGGCTCCTCTTGCCTTAATGAAATAATTGCATAAGTATTGTTGTTCGTTTACACGGTTGTTGAAAACATCTCTCATGGTGTTTGTCAAGGGGGGGCCCCCCCACAACTCGTGGCTTTGGCCACCGGGAGGAGGGGCGGCAGGGTACCAGAGGTCGCAACCGGATACCCGTACCCTACCCGATACCCGGCTACCCGTACACGGCCGGGTACGGGTACGGGTAGCCGTTTGCGACCCTGGTGCGGCCGGGTACGGGTACGGGTAGGCCGTGAGTCACTGGTGAGTAACCGTTTGTCACTCATTTCGGGTAGGGTACGGGTACGGGTAGGGAACGGCTACCTGTACCTGGCCGGGTACAGGTACGGGTACCCATTTGCGACCCTGGTGCGGCCGGGTACGGGTATGGGTAAGGAATCAAAACCCGTTTGCGACCTCTGCAGGGTACCCTCTGCCTGCCCCACCCTCGTTGCGCTCCTGGAACGCGACACACTCACGTGACACTCGCCCGACTCCTCGGCAGACATTCACCACTCACCTGATACCACTAACCAGTACAATAGCAACGGTTTCAGGTAGGTTTCGATTTAAAGCTGTCGTGACTGCAGGGATTCATATTCTTGGATCTTTCGGTAAAGTCGCGTAGAAGGGAAATAATAAAAATAAAACATTATATTGATGTAGTTTATACCTAGTTTTTTCACATCGGTTTATTGGATGGTAGTAGGGTAGAAGCAGTTCTTTAGCGTCAATATGCTAAATTCCTCTGTTGACATGTAAACTCCTTTGTCAAGGCGCTCTGCTCCTCACACCCAGCTTAGAATACGCTGCCAAACTTAGCAGTGTTCATTAGGACGCTGTCTTTCCGACGACTCTGTTCTTCACCTGATGACGGCTGCTTGTGTTGCGGCCGAAACGTCGTGAGAAGTTTATTATGTTTTATTTTTATTATTTTATTATTTCCCTTCTACGTGACTTTACCGAAAGAACCAAGAAGATGGTTTCAGATAGGTTATTGCTCACCTGGCTCACTACTCTACGGGTTATAAATATGGCGGTAAGCATCCTGCCTGCACCATACACAACCACACTTGTCCGTTATATGATTTTGAAAAGAGAGTGAGGGGCATATGTAATGGGTTCCGGAGACACTTGTAGAGGTAACTTCTTTATTACAATCCAACACTCCAACACTCCAACTCTCCAACTCTCCAACACCCCAACTCTCCAACTCTCCAACAGTCCTGATACTCTGTTACAGCCTAGGTACACAGCCTAGGTACACAGCCTAGATACACTACTCTGGCTACGCTCTGGAACTCGCCCTCACAAGGTCGTAGAGTCGGGAGTTCCAAAGTCCAACCACTGTCCCTCACAGCGTCCCAGGGTTCTCAGATGGCTGGTCTTGGGTCTTGGGTCTTGAGCTACAACTGGCCCTGATCGTCCAGGGAGCTCCCCTTTTATGCCTAGTCCCCAACGAGGGGTGGGGCCGTGTGCGCCCCCAGATATCCCACAGAGCACACACAGCCCCCCCCCCGTTGGTGGCGCCATGGGGCTTAAGCGCCTGGGCCGCCCGGGAACCCAACGCCTGGCGCCAAGAGGCTTAAGCGTCTGGGCCGCCTGAGAACCCAGCGCCTGGCGCCAAGGGGCCCAAGCGCCTGGGCCTCCCAGGGTCCCAGAGCCCCCAGCAGCCCCTCCCTTCTTATGTCACTACACATACACCAGCTTATTGCAAACGGTAGAAGGGATAAGCAGGGTTGGGCCTGATAAGCTGAATTAGCAGAAAAGGTGAATTTTATTATTATTGACATCATTCCCTGAAACTGCAACAGAGGCCTGTGTCTCACGCATTGACGTCGTATGCACTGAGGCCATACGTATGTTCTTGTACCTCTGCTCTAGTATCTGCAGTGCAAGCACAACATTTTCAGCTGCCCGCAGAACGCTGCTGCACCTTCCCAGGAGGATGTGGAGGCGGGGGGACATCCCTCCCTGGTCGTTTGCCGTCTGCTACCAAAATTGCAGGTTCAACGAAGGCAGCAAAAAGCCACGCGGCTTGGTTCGAGAACGGTCGACAGCAAAATACAGACTCGTGCAGAAAAAAACACACAGGGGCGCTAATTGAAATGAAAGTATCGTACACCGAGAGTGTGCGCATAATTGCAGGTTATACAAATGCAAGAAAATAGATGGGTAGGGCTGCACTGGTGAGGCAAACGAGGCAGCGAGCGATCGAGCTCACCTTTGTGCAATGTCACAGGTTAAGGAGCATCGGGACCAATAAACTGAATCATTGGATATTTCCTCCTTGTAATTTCAACCTCGTTTGCATAAACTACGTGGCATGAGCTTTCAAATGACACCATACGTGGAATGGTCTGTGAGGAGATATCCGGAGAAAGATACAAATGTGCATCCAGTCAAAGTGATTTTCTGCTGAAGTGAGAATTGAGGCCCTGCCAATCTCCCGTTTACAGCCTTAGGCCAGTGGTGGAAATTCCACGTTCCTATGGTACTCAATGTATTGATGATGGGCTTAGTCAACCAACAACAGCTCTCCCCTCAACCAACAGTTAAACTTGCAACCTTCCGATCGAGAGTCGCCTGCCCTATCACTGCTTGTTATATACAGTGCATGGATATGTACGGTGGCGAAAAGAAGTTCAACACACACATTGCTCTCAGAGGATGCTGAGCCAGCTTATCTTACCGAGGTGGAATAAAAATGAAATTCCAGCAGTGTTCAAATTTTCTCCAAAATAAAAACCAATGACATCGTGCTTTGTTGAGGACACATCAAATTCAATTTACCCTTCACTTCACTACTTCCAAAGTATCACTTTAAAATACAAACTGTGTAGCAAAACGTTTTGGAATCCTCAAACTGGAGGCGCGAGCCACCACAGACTGACTGAGAAACATTTCAATCTTTTTGTGTTTATGTTTTCCCCAAAAACTTATTTGAACGTTTTGATTTTCATTTCCACTCCAGCAGCAAAGAAGTAATGTGTTGTTTAGACAGCGGCATTTCGTTATTATCTCCGAGCGAAATCCACTGCTGCAAAGAATTACTTTTGAACATTGCTACAGCACCGGAGGATTTACATTCGGCTCGGTTATCACAGTTATTGGGGAGCCGCTGACTTTTCAGGCACAATAGCGCTTACTTCAAAACGGACAGTTTTGCTTCATGTAACAAAGAGAAATGCTGATGTTCTCCCATTTATCAAACCACTCAGGTGGCTTCAATGGTGTGTTCGGTCTAGGTCTCATAAGTTTAGAAAAGTACAAAATGTTCTTTCCTCAAGGTCTATTTAGGACTTTGTACGCGATTTGATTTACCATTACCGTTTATCTCCAGTGTCTCCTTGTCACGCCGTTTTATTTTGCCTCTAACTTATGATAAATGTTGTCTTATGCCTGCAGTGCTCAGCTCACACACACTGTGGACTTAAACATCTGTGTTCATTATGTCCCTGCCAAGTGTGAACAATTGATCATGGGACAGCGCTTGCATATTTACACTTTAAATAGAAATCAACATCTAAACCCTTCTGGGATAAGATGTTCATGACGATATATAAACATCTCATCCAATCTGGGATAAGATATAAATTTGTACTCAAAGTGAAAACATGCAAGGGAGTGTTGTGGTTAATGCAGATTCACTGAATAAATAAAAAAATCCAGTTATTCCCAATTTACCTTTTTTTATTTTACCAGGTAAGGCCCACTCAGCTAGGTAGCTCTTTTTCAAAAGTGACTTGGCCACAAATGATAGCTCAACGAAGTGGCCTGTCATGTGGCATTTATAAAAGCCAAACAATCAAAGCGCATGTTTCTAAATGTGGAGGGGAAAATCGCAGGACCTGGAAGAAAAAAAACACGATACCACGGGAAGAGAGACATGCAAACTCCAAATATACAGGCGTCAGGGTCGGGATCGAACCCACGGCCTTCTGCATACCAGGCGAGGCAGATAACATCTCGTGTTCTATCGCTCGCAATGGGCTTGTTTGACCATACTTCACTACGCTGGTCAGTGCGAGTTGAATCAATCAAGACTGATTTAGCTATGTTAGCCGTGCCTGTGAATCAAACTCGGGTTTGTAGAGTTTACTGCGCAGTGCGTCAACTACTGTGCCACCGCTCCACCCACTGGATCAAACGGCACGAAAATCAAACTATTAAAAAGTGGTCCTAACGGTGTGCTGTAGCGTGCTGTGAGAGGCACTATTTGAAATAAAATGATAACGATAATGATTGCAGTTAAATTACGACTCTTGGAGATAAGAGTGAATCATAATGTATTGATGGACTGAAGCATACGGTGCATTACGTTCATAGGCTCCCTGGCTGCTCAAACTGTGCAGTCAGAAAATGCTTTTAATTTCCTTCAACCAGTTCTGTACAATGCATTGTTCACAAAAACAACGCTTCTAAAGCTGCAATGTCAAAAGTGAAACGGAGCACTTAACCATTTCCTAAACGCAATTTTCTAAAAGTCCTCGTCATCAACCACGGTCAATCCAATGCCAATTGCAGGTCTCCCCACAGCCATGACCATCTATTACGATGCTGCGATGTAATAATCCACCCTGCAACTGCAAACGAGCTAATTTAATCGCTCCATTTCCACGGTGAACAACACCACCCCGCGGCTATGTCGCCTTCCTTGGCTGTCACTAAGGTTGTCATTATTCTTGACCATCGGTCGACATCCCTTCCAGCTTCTATGGTTCTTTCGGTAAAGTCAGGTAGATAGAAAAAGCAATAACAATAAAATAATAAAAGCAAAGCAAATAAAAATATCACGATGTTTCGATCGCAAAGCCAAGCGGTCGTCATTAGGAACAAAATCCCTTCCAGCGTTTTCTAAAATCCCCTCGTCAGTATACAGTCTGACCCAATAGCCCATAGCTCACTGATCCTAAAATAATTACAATATGTGCATGGGCAATGCTTTATTGCCTTTGTTTTTATACCTTCCTTTAGAAATGATAGATCATGCTGCTGAAGGGTGGGGTATTTCGTTTTTACTTTCACCTGCTACGGTGAAGATGTATACATGAATTGACCCGAGCAGTACTGGAGTTCTCTATAATAGACTCTGTTTATTTTATTTTTTATTCCGTCAAACTGGTAGAATTTTAACCTGCCAGCCCGGCCCTCGGCAAATATCTTTTTCAGGACACAAGTTGCAATGAGTTTTTCGTGAAATGAAAATACTCCCCCCCCCACAACCCCCTCGGCCGTGGTACAATCTTATCTCTGTTTTATAAAATGCGCGCATTACACGAAGCAATTATAAATTATACTGCTGCGCCAACAATAAAAAGTTCCATTATTTTTGCACAATGGCTCCATCACTCTCGACGACGGTGGCACAGAGAGGGGACCGCGCGTCCATATGTCCATATGTCAGCGGTGGCGCCGAGCTCACAGCTGTCGTTTTTTTTTTATGACACCCCTAATTGAAAAGTACATTTTTACAAAACGGCACCACGGTGCCGCGGCGGTCTCAGCGCCGCAACGCTGCCATGGAACCGGCACACTAAGTGACCCTGCGCCAGAGGTCGCAACCGGGTACCCGATACCCGTACCCTACCCGATACCCGGCTACCCGTACCCGGCCGGGTACGGGTACCCGTTTGCGACCCTGGTGCGGCCGGGTACGGGTACGGGTAGGCCGTGAGTCACTGGTGAGTAACCGTTTGTCACTCATTTCGGGTAGGGTATGGGTAGGGAACGGGTACCAATTTGCGACCCTGGTGTGGCCGGGTACGGGTAAGGAATCAAAACCCGTTTGCGACCTCTGCCTTGCGCCACGAGCATTTCCGCGTTCAATGTGTATTTTGTAATTTTATTGTTTGTTGCGGTTGAACCCAAATCAAGAGCCGAATGGCTCACAGGGTAAATCCTAATAAATTTAACTGAAACTGAAACCCTACTTAAACCTTTTCAAAGTGCTAACGACGTATAATTCCCTCGCAAATGATTCACACGGCCTTAAAACAAAACGATATCCCGCCAATACCGCACTTTGACGTATTCAGCAATTGCTTGCTCACACCACTGCGGGTGAAAGGGTGACCACGAGAGTGAGCTCTAGAGAGCCCCCTCGAGATGGTACTTTGGCCTACTCTTCCACGCTGGCTAGACATTTTGAGAGAGGTGCGACTACCCACACTTTACCCCACCCTACGCGACCTGCCAATTTACTTGACTGTGATGGACCCAATTGTACTGCTGGGTGGAGAGATGCAGGGAGGTTTAATAAACTTGGCGAATATTTTAAATGCCGCACGGGGTCATCGATGTACACCAGCCATCTCTGCGTGGCAAGTTGAGTGTGCTAACCGTGACGTGGTTAGTACTTAAGAGTAAACGGGACAAAGTGAAGAAAGTCAGCAGCGGTGGCGTTTGTGTTTTGTACAAAGTGGGATGCATAGTGTACCTTCGGTTATAAATTAAAATGTCTTATCCAAATTTAAACTTTTATATTTTGTCTAAAGTTGTCCGAAAGCCATTTGGCAGTCAAGTAAATAAAATGCCCTCATGGCACCCGCAAAATCCATGGCACGCGATTGCATCATTTAAAAGACCCAGACACACACACACGAAGTGGCTGGCTAATAAAGAGCACTGCCCATGCACACAGTTCATGCTCCCCTTCTTCTCAAAAATATTACGTGGGTCACTTTATTACATAAGTGAGAAAATACCTCCTGAAAGTTTGCCTGAGAATAGCCCTGGCCTAGAGCACTTCGATTGAGAAGAATGATTGAGACATCGTTCTACAATTGAGCTATTTCTGTAATCATATTGATAAAACATTTCCTCTTATTTTCTATCGATCAGCTGAACCTCTTCTCCTATGATGTCCACAGGTAGTCCATCTGGTCTGGAAACTGCCCCTTTCCACACTGCATAGGGCAGTGATTACTTTCTCTAGTGCGACATATACAACATTCTGCTCCTTATCTGAAGGATGATTTGTTTCTTGTGGTATATGATTATTATTATTTTTGTTATAGAAATCTGCATAGATTCTGTCTCTGTCATTCATCATGGTTTCATCTCACTTTCAAAGGGCAAGTGTTTGTCATTTTATATATCATCGACTTCCTTTTTCTGTTCACATGTCCCCACTGTTTGTCAAAACACCCGCAATTATTTCCGTGCTGTGTTCTGTAATTTATTATCTTATTTATTTGCTTATGGATTTGCATCATATTCTATATTGTGCTTGGCATTTTCATCCATTTTTTTATCACTGCTTTTACTCACATGCTCTTTTCTGGTTTCAGATGGATCACGGCAACAAGAGATCTTGAAGTATGGTGACGTGGGAAAGCCTTCATCCAGCAGTGAGTCGATCATGGCCTTTGATGATGATGGCTTGAGGGTTACACACTACGTATGTATGCCTGTACAGCATTCCCAACAAACTCTACAATGCAAGCCCATTATAATCCCCAATTACACTATTTTTCATGTCCTTGACAATCAATTTGGTGGAAGGTTAAACCTCGTTTATGGTTTCACCTTAGCTTAGGAATATTAATTACCTGGCCTGCTCCAAGTCATCCATAAGAGGCTAATATCAATAGTGTTGCTGTTAGCGATTATTGCCAATTTACAACGAGCATAGAGAAACAAAGAAACAAAGCAATTGGACGATAATGACAAAAAGGTTAAATATGTTTTGATTTGCAAATCAATTCAGTGTACAAGAAATACGTGAAGCATTATGAATAAGAAAATAAAATCTATTTGGTTACTGTACACAATGAAAACATAATTCCTCGACTTTGTAATAACAGGGCTGAGAGCTGTAAAAGGCACACTTTGAAACCAATCATGGGTCAAGGGAAATGTTCTCGAGATGGAGCTGGTTAGCCAACAGATGCACAGCTGTGTGGAGACAACACTAATACTGGTAAGAACCACCTGGTTCCACCAGCCCACAGGGGATTATTGTGTCTGTCCATCGTGCATCCAAATATGGGAGGGGTCGGGCTGGGTGGAGAGGGGAGGGTGAGGAGGGGCTGGGTGGGGAGGGTGGGGAGGGGCTGGGTGGGATGGGGAGGGTGGGGAGGGGCTGGATGGGGAGGGTGGGGCTGGGTGGGGGGTGGGAAGGGTGGGGCTGGGTGGGGAGGGGCTGGTCACCCCGTGGTGTCCTTATAAAACTCAACGTTTAACCTACTCACGCCGGCTTGTGCCCGCCCTCACAGTCGGCCATATTTGCGAAATACACCACTCCGCCATTGACCCTTGCCATTGACCGAGCAACCCAACGTTCCTACCAACTCCCTCCGCAGAAATGTGTAAATGTACAGTAATGAAAGGGCAGCATACCCAAATGCGTACATTAACATTAACATGCATTGGTGGACATCTAGGGTTGTCACCTGTCGTGATTTCCCAGGATCATCCTCTCGTTGAGTCTGTCTGGTTGCATGAAACTTGATCAATTGCATGAAAATACACCATTAAAGATGGTATGCAGATATTTGCATCGACCCTCTTCCAGTATTGTGAGATATTCATCTTCTTTCCAAGATACGTCCCATTTTTTTTATACCTGAAGAGGTGGCAACCTCATGGAGATCACCAATTTGAAACAGAAATCCCAAAAACTAACTTTGATTTATCATGTTTTTTTGCTTTGTGAACTGAAAATAAGGTTACATTTTGTATATATATTTATTTTAGTTGAGCCAATGTGCGGGCCTGATACGATACGTTGTGAGGCACGTACACACCGTCAACATAAGTAGGGGGTAGAAATATGGGGAACGGCCCACTGCCTCTGGTTTCAAATTATTTTTAATTATTGCAGTTAACCACTTGTTAATTAATCATCATTAGGGCCCCTAATTGATTTATCCTATGGGATTGCTCACCCACCTACTGCCGAACCCATAAGTGTCTTGACCAGGCCATAAACAAAACAAGTCCCATTTATAAATTGCACTACATCGATTTAGTAAATCAGTTAGCCGCCCCACAGAATGCTCTCCACATTCTTTAATCATACAAAGCATCATAATTTAATGTAATTTTTTTTATCAAAAGTGTAGCTGTGATTCACATGTTTAGAGGCTGCCATGGTGTAAAGCAGCGGTCCCCAACCTTTTTGGCACCAGGGACCAGTTTCACGGACTGGGGGGGGGGGGGCGAGCGGTTCATCATTGGGTCTTTCCCCCTTTTCAAAGAAGCTCGCCAGCAACGTTTGTGTTTCACTAATTTTGACCAGGGTTAGCTTGTCGGCTTACCAAAACTGTGACTGAGACAAGTGCACAGTGCGCGGGAAAGAGGCGTGGATGGAAGTGGTCAATAATAAAATAATGGGCGGGTTCCACGTGCGGACTCACCGCTCACCTCCTGCTGTCCGGCCCGGTTCTTAACAGGCCACGGACCGGTACCGGTCTGCGGCTCGGGGGTTGGGGACCCCTGGTGTAAAGGATGGCACGCTGGATTTGTCGCTGAATCAGTTTAATCTCCACGGCAGTTGGAACAACGGTGAAACTTTCCTAAATTCCCCCACCGCCTCTGTCCACCCGGTGGTATAAATGGGTGCCCCACGGTTAGTCAATTGGCAGGTTGCGCGCGGTGAATTAAAGTGTGGGTATTCACACCTCTCCGAAGGCATCGGGTCAGCCTGGAAGAGTATCGGACAAATGCCCTCTAAAGGGGCTCTAGAGCTTCGAGTGGAGGTTCTTCCACCAGCAGTGATGCGAGCAAGACATTGCTAGGCTGCACTTTTACCTTTGTAGAAGTGAGTGTTTCAGATTAAGATTTTTTCATTCTTTGTTTTCTGCCAAAGGGAAGGCATCCACCGAGTGTTCGAAACACGCGGCGGTGCAATGGGACATGAACACAACTCCCTTGGCAGCCTCCGGGAGCTGTGAGATTCCTCGTCGGGGCAGCTGATTAAGAAATTAACCAATTAATCTTTCAGGTGTATTTCCGTGATTAATTGCATTACAAAACCGCACATTTGTACTACCTAATGTATTCTAGACCCTTCCTGGGATCATTAGTCCCACTGGTTCATATACACACAATGAAATTTGTACACTGATGTTATACACTTATGCACCTAATCCCATCAATTCTGGGAAGCTAAGCACGGTTAAACCTGGATATTGATTTAGATGGGCGAGCACCTAGCATTCCAGGTTGTCATTAACAGCTGCAGGACTGCTATGTGGAAGTCAGCAGAGGGCAGTCCAGCAAAATCCATTGTTGAGCTGCACGTCTATGCTTCCGCATCCAAGCTCAACCCACACTGACAAGTGCGGTGACGTGTGAGATCCCAGTGCAGTCGCACACCGCCTGCACACTCGATAGCTACTCCTTTGCACTTAATGTGCAGGGTGCTATCCTGGCACTCGTCAACCACCTGTAAGCGCTGCACTGCTGCTAGAAAGGGCGGTGGTGGCAGTGGTGGTGGTGGTGATCAGGGTGACCCTGACGAACGTGTTACCTCGTCGCTCTGCCGACCTTTCGCCCGTACTCTCCACCTCGGCTGCGAAGCTTGCCTTCCACTTCCGTCGTCCCGCATCTCCCTGTAGAACGACAGCGGGGAGGGAGGGGCGCGCGTCCTGGTCAATACACCTCAACGCAAATGAGCGCATCGGCATTGATATTTCACTCCCCTAATTTGTAATCGTCATCAAAAGTCGATACGCCTCTCATCACTGCAAAAGCAGCTGGGGACTTGCCAGGCTGATTATTAGCACAGAAACATGGGTTGGGAAATGTGTGCACTGAAGGAGACACTCGCTACGAGCCTGTCACCCCCTTCAAGTGCCGTGGATAGCAGATTTTTCAGCTGCAGGTCCAATTCCCACTGAGCCCTATTTGCGCCGAGGGTTGTGAACTTTCACAGGTTCACCTTAACCCCCCGCCGTGCTTCCGGGCCCCTGAGCACCTTGGGTGTGAGCCAGGTGGCAGTAATAAGATTCTAACAAGTCCTGCTCTTCATTGTGATTTGGACATGGCTCAACCTTGCCTGACGTACGTACGGACAGAGGCAAGTCCGGTGTGAATTCTCCATCTCCTTTGAGGCCAGTCTCTACAAAAAAAACATGTAGATGTGAATTATCTATTGCCAATCCACTGATGGATTAGGGTTTCCTCGTGACAGGTAAGTTGTCAGGGTTTAGAAAATACGAATCGGTTTTATATACCCTTTCTGGCAATAAAACAGGTGTTGTGATGTTCGAACACCAAATAGATACATTTTGCAAGGAATCAAGTCTGCATTAACCACATGAACTTATGGTGAACATGCAAACATGCTCTGATAAAATATGCATTGTCTATGAAACTGATTGGCCTACCCCAGAGACAGCCTTCCTTATGGCCTAGTCTCACCAGTGTCAGACCAGAGAATGTACAAAGACAATGCACTTATCAGAGCATTTATAGCTCGGGGTGAGAAACTATATCATGGAACCTCTGTCGGTGTTCGAACATAATAACATCTGTTATATTGCCAGAAAGGGTAAACCTATTCTTATTTTTCATACTTTGATACTGGCAAAAAGGTCCCACGTTGTTGAAGTTCATGTTGACCACACTTCAGCATTCTGGTCATTGCCGGCTGCAGAGGGTGTGGTGCACAGACAATGGAGCATAGTACAGCACAACAGTGGATTCGGCTGCACTGCCCTCTGCTGACAATGTAACGCATGCAGGAGGTAGTGGATTCGATCCAGACCCTGACGCCTGTATATTTGGAGTTTGCACATTCTCCCTGTAGTCGCGTAGATTTTTTTTCTACAGGTCCTCCGGTTTTCCCCTCCACATTTAGAAGCATGCGTGTAGACTAAGATTATTTTGCTGCTAAAATTGTCCAAATGATACGCCACTTTCTTGAGCTATAATTTGTGGCCAGGTCGCTTTTGAAAAATAAGTGAATACCTCGGTGGGCTTTTCCTGGTAGGATGGGGATGGTTTAGTTGTATTTGTATACGTTTGGGTGATTTGTTTACCTTTCTTGTACTTTGCACACATATCGTTGTTTTGTATTGTTTCTTGTTGTAATGCCCCCACTGTATAGCTCATCGGATTCCTTCAGTATAAATAAATATTACGATTCTGATTCTGGTTGTCGCTCATCTGAGCATTACGCAGGCTCAACCCTGCTCAGTTGCTAAGCCCAAGCGTATTCCGGGTGATTTGGTCAGAGGCTCACCAGTAACACGGGGTGATTAAAGTGGCGTGCGCTTGCACCATGCTGACGGAGCACGTGGTCTGTGCTGGTCAAATATGTAATGACCCTGTATGCGAGCAGTGCTAGGGGTTCGACGTTCAATTCACAAGCAGCAGCAATGAGGCAGTCTGGATTTTCTGCAGTCGGAAATGTCTAATATCGTTAATTCTGTGATTGATAGCCCGCACTGGTGACATTAACTGAAACATGTGGCCCAGTCTCCACAAACAGGTCACAAAAACTGCACTGGGCCACTCTTTGTGGTTATTGCAGGACACATTTACCTTTAAGATCAGAGGTCACTGAAAATTGAACTTTCGTGCCGTATAAGTTGAGCTAAATCATGTGTTGCTGCTTAAAATCTCTTTGCATTTCGCTGTAAACGGGGGCAATACTTCATACGTGACAGTTATTCAGATTAGATTGCTGTCGGCGATGAAAGATTATGTTTTAACTGCTCCTGCTATGCTTCGGGTATCTATTATGACCACACACATACATATTTTAAAAATCAAACATTGACTGCCATGAGATATTTTTCTTTTTCTTCTGAATTTATATATTTTGGGGTGGAGCAGTGGCGCTGTGGTTGCCGCACTGTTCTCGAAACTGAGCACCGTAAGCTCAATTCCCAGCTATCACGGCAAACATCGGTGGTGAATGATACGTGAACCATTCCTGCCGCCCCCCCCCCCGATCAGCCTGCACTGACCAGTATGGTGAAGTATGGTCAAACAATCTCCATGACCGACACGACATGGGGAGACCTTCATCTGACGGTGGATTGACAACAGGTCTTGCATTACAATTTAAAATGTACGTTATAAAAACATACCATAAACGCGTGGACTACGAAAGTTGAACGCAAGTGTGTAGGCAATTATCAACATCTCGAGGATTTCAATGCATTCTGTAAAAAAAATATTTATAGAGAGTAAAGATAATGGCGGCCTTCCCCGCTACATGCGAAAGCACAACGGATGTCATCACATCGGCGGCCGAATCCCCGACAAAAGTATCCCGGCCTGAAAAGCAGCAGTACAGAGAGCATTTCACAAGGTCAGAGCAACGTGAACGTGGGGCCCGTCGCTGCGAATCGTGCAGATTAACATCGAGGGCCTTTCCTGTGCGAAATTCGATTCCATCGTGAAGATTCTCCAGTTTCAAGACGTCGACGTCCTTGCACTGGAAGATGTGCATCTGGATCGACAGTGCCCTCGGTCAAAGATAATCGGATACACTCTCATTGCTGCAAGCCATCATACAAAACTTGGCCTTGCAGCATACGTAAAGAACGACCTGACGGACACGGTCCAGGTCGTGCCACACACCTCGCCACGTTACATCGCCATCAAGAGCAACCACGTGACAATGGTCAATGTCTACAAGCCTCCACGTATGGAGTGGCCGTGTGCGGAATTACCGCAGCCAAGCCACCCTATCATCCACATAGGCGACTTCAACAGCCACCACACCTTGTGGGGCTATAGCGCCAACGATAGAGCTGGTGAACAACTGACATCATTGGCAAAAGTCCGCGGTACTTTCAAGTCGGCGAGGTGGAAAAAGTGCTATACGCCCGATTTATGTTTTGTGTCTCGGCATCACAACGGAAATCCGATGCCGTCAACGAGAACAGCCCTAGACGACTTTCCAAATAGCCAACAAAGACCTGCAGTGATCCATATCGGTCTTCAGATTCCGCTCTTCAGCTGCGCGTCAACACCGCGTTGGAAACTGAGATCAGCTGAATGG
This sequence comes from Lampetra planeri, assembly GCF_965212315.1. Lineage (NCBI taxonomy): Eukaryota > Metazoa > Chordata > Hyperoartia > Petromyzontiformes > Petromyzontidae > Lampetra > Lampetra planeri. The sequence goes on from NC_136148.1 coordinate 2,739,195, forward strand.
GCGAATCTCACTGCGGATTTGTAAGAATCAGTTGGAATGATACCTCCACGCGCAGTCAACTACCGTCGCTTCGTTGGTCTCATCAAGGCAGTTGCCAAGGCCAACATCGCAAGAGGCTTCAGAAAGGCCTTCACTCCATGTTGGTCTCCAGAAAGCGAACACCTTTTCCGGAAATGCAATACTGATAAGAAGCAGGAGACTGCAAAAGCCCTACTCGAGTCACTGAATTTGCAAAGAAGAAAAAGGTGGCGTGAAACAGTTGAGGCACAAAATCGAGCCGTAAAGCCCAGCGCCTCCTGAGATTGATGGGAGCAGCCGCGACGCCAGCCTACAAACCTCCGCAAATCAGTCCTGACGAGATTGCTAGGCAACTTATCAACAATTCACGAACTTCGATCGACAAAAATGGCAAGTCTACAAATAACTTTGTTGCACACTAGATAACTGCCAAGAAACCTCTAAATTGTCCCGTACTTTCTCAGCAGAGGAAGTAGATGCCGGTATTGCCCAGTTGAAATGCGGGAAAGCCTCAGATCTTGACGATGTTTATCCAGAATTGATCAAGAACTTGGGAGCAAGAGCGAGAAAATGGCTAGCCACATTCTTCACTGACATCCATTCGACAGGCATCGTTCCGAAGGAGTGGAAAAAGGCAAGGATAATAGCCATTCTGAAACCAGGCAAGGACGCATCGGACGCTAAAAACTACCGCCCTATCTCCCTACTCAGCGTCTGCTATAGACTAATTTAGCGGCCTCTGCTCAAAAGGCTGATGCCCACACTTTAGGAAATTGGTTCCCAGGAACAAGCAGGATTTAGAACTGGTCGAAATTGTTGCGACCAGGTGCTTGCCTTAACAAGTGACATCGAAGCCGATTTCAAATGCCAACTCAAAACAGCAACAGCTTTCATCAAAATAGCAACAGCTCTTCAATGGAAGGGACTCCTACTGAAGCTTGTGAAAGCCGTGTATTGTCGCCCTATAATTAGACTAATCACCAAAATGCTGAGCAACCGATGGATCACCGTCCACTTTGGTGAAGCTGCCAGCAGCCGATGAAGATTGAACGGACTCCCGCACGGATCAGTTCTGGCCCCAGTACTGTTAAATCTCTATACGAGTGACAATCCAGCGACATCTTGCCATAAGTTCACATATGCGGATAATATCGCACTCGCAACTCAAGCACGGAGAATGGAGAACACTGAGGCAGTCCTTGAAAAAGGTCTGAAGACTGTGGAAGTTCACTTCAAGAATTCGCGCCTAAAGCCTAACCCATAGAAAATGTCGTCTCCGCCTTCCACCTATACAACAAACAATCTTCGAAAACGTTGAACGTTAACTTCTGCGGGGTGAAGCTACGGCATGACGAACACCCTCGGTATCTAGGAGTTACCCTGGATTGGACGCTCAACTACCATCACCACCTCAAACAATTCTAGATTTGAAGTTTTCATGACTGCAAGGATCCATACTCTTTGGTTCTTTCGGTAAAGTCACATAGGTGAAAATAAAAAAAATAATAATAAAAATAATAATACAATTTAAAAGAACTAAATTAAGTACACCTCAAATAAGCTAAATGTAAAACGAAAGCACGAGTGAATATTATTCTGAAACTTGCAGGAACAACTTGGGGAAGCGATGCCAGCACGCTGATAATATCGACGCAGGCCCTTGTTCACTCCACTGCGGAGTACCGTGCCCCGGTGTGGGGTGCAAGCCCTCACACGAACCTTGTTGACGCCGATTTTAACAACGCGCTTCGTATCATCAGTGGTTCCCTAAAGTTTACTCCAATCCCGTGGCTTCCTGTGCTGGCGAATATCGCTCCGGCCAACATCCGACGCCATGATGCGACGACACAGGAGTACAACAAGATAATGAAGAACTCACTCTGCTGCTCCATCAAGATCTAAAGGAACCCCCATGCCCAAGGCTAAAATCCAGGAAACCGTTCTGGATACAGCAGCCAAAAATAACCGCCACTCGGTGGTCTGAATCATGGGCAGCCATGGAGGTGGAAAACAAAAACATCAATCACGATCCTACGGTGGAAATACCGGGATTCTCTCTTCCATGACGACTATGGACCACGCTGAATCGCGCTTGAACACAACACGGCAGACGCTCGTACACGTTCCATAAATGGAAGATCAAAGAATCGCCCAACTGCGACTGTGGAGAGGTCCAAACCATCAAGCACATCACCGATGAATGCCCCATCCATGCACATCCTGGCGGTATCACTGAAATCCACACTGCGTCAACCACCTTGGACTGATGGGAACCTTTGCATTAATTTATGACGATCATTAAGAAAAGAAAAGAAAAAAACTGTTGCTTTTCACAATGCCATACGAAAGAAGAATTGCCCCAATAAATGGCATATAGCCTTATATTCATAACGAGTGGCATTTCCTAAAACCAACTAATGAGCAATGCCATAATGAGTATGCGAAAACATAAATTCTATTGAAGGTACCCAGAGTAATGTTTTTAATACTCTGTATATAAAATGAATAAGCATACCGATTTTTTACAAATGCAACGAGCGCGGCTCTATAACCGATTGTGTCATTATAAACAATAAAAAAGGTTCGCAAAGAATAATCTATAGGCCAAAACAAATTACCGTCTTTAAGATTTACATCTAGGAAGGGAAATCACGCCCATGCATGGATTCTATAATGCTTTCTAACATGCATTTGTCATTGGAAGTATAACAATTTTACGAAACACAATAACATCGCACATGACACGATGTGTGACGTAAGCGGGTTGGCCGACAGGGTGAATACTTCTATGGCTGGGTTTGTTTCTTGTTTTCGGCAAAGTATTGATCAACGTGGCCGGTTTCTTTCGCACGTGTCCCAAAGAGCGGATGCAACTGTTGTCAAAAAAATTGGCCAATATCGGATCATCTTTACGAGAGTCAACGTGGGACCCCGTGACCGCCAGATGGTGAGAGCTCAGACAGTGATGCTTTCAACATCAGTCGGAGAGCCTAACACGCATTTGCACATGAAATGCAACATGTATGAAGCAGGGCTATGCTCCAATCGCCCTTTTAAGACTCCTGCTCTTGCAGGCGAATTTCTGCTCCCCTGCAGTCATGTAACCAACTTCAGCGAAGCCACATTTGCAGAACAAAGTGAGTTCCACGCTCTGCACTGTGCATGTCGGTATTCTGCCACAGCGGCGTAACGGTCGACACCGCTGGACTTGCAGTTCAGAGGCCGCCTCTTAGCATTTGACTGCCAAGAGCGGAGCATTCAGGGTTATACGGTTGCGGGCATAGCTTCATGCGTTCAGACGCGAATTAACCAAATAGTTTTAGTGCTGCAGCGAATATAAATACATTACGCTGAAAGCAAAGGCAATGATAACGTATTAAACAATCAGTGGGTGCTATTTATGAGAAGCAATTATGAATTAATGTAATAAACACCGACAACTGGTGCACTTAATAAACAACCATTTTTTGTTTCAGTCGACAACATTCATTCTAAACCCCCACGCGTCCTCGATTCAAAACACTGTAAATTTTCAAGCCATTCCACTGTCTGTGCTATTAATTTAGCTTTATTTTTTCATTTCCAGATTAATTAAGGATGTTGAGTAACGGAAAAAGTAAACCAGAACATGTTTACTAAGCAATTAAAATATGCAAAGCGCCTCCTCTGTTTTAAGATAAAGAATTAGACTACTATATTTTAAGAAAGTTTGTAGCTTTCGAGAACAAGCCCTGTTTTCTACTCTAATTACATTGTAAGGTAATGACCCCAAGCCGCCTTATGTTTGAAGTAGGTCACTTCGCCTAATGTGATTTTCTTTTTACCGCAGTCTGACTGCGTCAATTCCTCAGCAAACCCAAGCTGCTTACTATCGCCTGTGAATGCGATCGCACGATGAAATCAGCTCTTCTGTGGGTGCTCTTGTTGGATTGTTTTTTTGCTGGACCTATTGCGAGACATCAGAATTCGAATATTTATTTAAACTGGAGGAATCCGATTAGCTATAAAGCTAATTTCGTCACAGATGTCCAGTAGGGGCGGGTAAGAACATTACAACAACAAACAATACAAAAACACGACAGTAGTGCAAGTACAATAAAGGTCAACAATCACCCAAAAATATACAAATCAAACTAAACCATCCCCATCCGAACAGGCAAAACCCACTGATGTATCAACTTATTTTTCAGAAGCGACCTGGCTTCTTGGTGGGGGGTGGGTCGGCATTCATCCAGCAGTGAAATAACCATGGCTGATCATGATGACGTGATCATGCAGCCAGCAGTACTGCAATTGCAGTCAGACACCGCAGCGCAGATGTTAACGCTGCTTAATGACTTCAACTAAATTAATAAATATATTATGGAGGAGTGCCATGGTGGGCCCATCACTGCCAGTGAGCGTGATTTAAGACACCATCCATCTTTGGCCAATGTTCCGACTGTGAATTCTATAACAAGCTCACAGCTCTGATCGTGCCTTGGGCGTGAATTCCCCCCCCCCCCCCCACAATTAACATGTTAGCCCTGACCTCGCACGGGTATGCTGCTATGAAATTGCCCTACAATTGGCTGAAAATAGTTTAATAAGTGATTCTACACCGTGGGACACATTGTTGAAAACCACAAAATTGGTACTTGGAATATTTAAAAGAGCACATGATGCCATTGGGGGGAATAACAACTCTGCATATAATTTTACTATTTACAAAGAATGCCCAAATAGTAATGTTAGAGGTGCAGGCATGTAATGTCTTGCTCACTGCCAGTATTGGTGGAAGGGCCTCCACTAGAAGGAGTTCTACGAAAGCCCCCTATGGAGGTTATGTTGGCCTACTCTTCCAAATATCAGTACCCCACTGTCCTAAACAGCTCAACATTTCAAGCATGTACAATGAGCCTACCTTCTACAGGTGAACCAAACCTGTCCGTGCAGTAAACTAGCATAGCAAGAGGCGACACGGCACAACACGGAAGACCGCGATAACATTTTTCTGCTCCTAAAACAAATGAACGCTCTTTGCGAAATTTCTTTGGACTTTAATTAACCCCTATCGATTGATGTAAATTACAAGGGCGTTCAATTAAAATGCGCGCTGCCCGCCACTCAAGCTAACAGCGTCTAAAAAAAGAAGGGATGGCCTCTGAGCATTTCAATTTTGCTAAAGATGTTCGAGTTGCCTGCTAAGGCTGCCTGAATAGCAATGAGGCACGCGGCCGTATTGCCTCGCATTAAAGCAATTTCACGGCGTAAGAATAGGTTACTTCTAAATAAAATTTAAAAGAAAACCTCTTTATTACCGATGCCGGAGCAAAATGTATTGGCTTCAAGTATAACAACATTTGTCAAGAATATGTTATCCAATTTGTACTGGCGCTGATGCAAATGCGTTTGCTTGAATACTGTACATGCACGTGAATAGCTTCCGATGAATATACACAGCATATGTGATAGTCTGATTGCTCCATATCCACAGTGGTCGTATTATGAAGCGTGATCGCCTTCCCCTTGCTGACACTCCTTCGCCAGACCCTTCTAATGGTCATCAACCTTTGCAGTATGAGATCTTGCAAAGTTAAAGCATGTGAGGGAAGAGACCGAGAGTTCGATAGCAATGACAGCTCCAAGGTTGTATGCACGTTCCACCAATGTGATATCAGTACCGAGTCAACTCTGGTATTACCGAGTCAACTCTGGTATTACATCGGTGAAGAGGTGCATGCTCGCATGTTCAAACCACGGTCTCTGATGAGTATGAACCTCTTTTTGCCAACGAGACATTTGTTCGGTTGCCAACACATCTGGAAGAAAGTCAAGCATATATCCCAACATCGACGAATACTTTTGTTTTGTTAACACTTCCTTCCCCTCGTTTTCTCAAACAACAAGAAAACTACGAATTCATACGAAAGGCCAGCCGGTGGTTGCCTTTGCAAAAACACAGAGTGGCGCACACCGCAACACGACACGCACCGCAGCTAGTCGAGGTTAACTGACGGACGACCCCGACTTTATCCGCCAAGGGTTAACTCTTTTGCGGTGCTCACCGCGCCCCCCCCGCCTCCCCCGACATTTTGTTTGCGGGATGGTCGCCTCGGGTGGCACACGAGATTAATGGGATGTTGTCCCGCTGCGTGCACGCGCGCGCACATATGCAGCCGGGCGATCGCACTTGATAAATAGTTAATAGAAATATAACGGTTCATTTACGGCCTCAACCCGAGCCATGGCACAGACACCACAGGCTGATAAATTAAAGCAAGTCAGGGCATTTTCGTCCCACTGCATCCCCCCCCCCCCTGCACCCCCCCCCTGCACCCCCCCCCCCGCCGCCCCCCCATCCTTTTCTTTTCTGGTGATATGATAATCAGGCAATCAATTACAGCTCTCAATTTATTGCCACCAAATTTACGGCCCAAAGGGTAAAATGCAACAACTACCATGCACAGCATGATATTTGTGGCCGTACCTTCGAGAGATTTATGGCATATGCACGGCACACATATATCTGCACAGTTACATAATTGCCACTACGGTGTTTAGAAAAATCCACATGAGAGAAACTTTGAATTTAATTTCCAAGTTCAGTGAGGAAGGCAACTGTGGCAATTTCAGATTGCCAATGAGCCGGATCGTCGGGGTCGATACAATTAAAACGATTTAAGCAATGCGTTACTATCGACACTGCTGGTTTGTATCAATTATTTTGAAGGTCCACAATGATAAACTTGTAATTTCATTCCAAATGCAGTGAGAGCCACAGCGAAAATCCACGGCTGCAGACAAATCACGGTGTCAGTATTTTTTATCCAAGGAATTCAGCTTTGTGAATGATTACATCACAGGATCATGAGATAAAAATTATGATTATGTTTAGTTTTATATATGCGTCAATTATGCGGATTGCATCTTCACGCTTTACAAGCTTTAAAGCACGGATGCGTGAGGAATCAGACAAGCGGGAAGACGGCAAAGGCAGCGAGCGAGTGCCAACAATCGCCCAAAAACTCTGCGGTCCTCTATGTATGATAGATATTGACATATTTTCCGACAATTGATTAGTATTTATACACTTAGCTTGGGGAGGCCTTCATCTCGCAGTGAATTGATCATGGTTGATTATTATAATTGTAATAAAAGACTTGACCACGATCTCTGGCTCAGTGTCCTTTATTTGGTCCGTACTGCATTCCCACACGGCTGTCTCTCTTATACTCTCAGTGCTGGTTCCGATGTCACTCCAGTCACCATCAGCAGCCCCGCTGCTGTTCTTTGTCGCTCTTGCAGCCCCACAGCAGCTCCGCTGCTGTTACTCACTCTCAGCCCCCTTGGCTGTAATCGCTGCTGCTCTTCTCGCTCTTGCTTACTCCGCAGCGCTCTGACAGACTCGTGCTGTCTCTCTCTCTTGTGTCGCTCCTGCGACTCTCTGCAGCCACACCGCTGCCTCTAACACACAGCCTTCCTGGCTGTACTCTTCTCTCTCTTCGTCGCTCCTGCGACTCTCTGCAGCCACACCGCTGCCTCTAACACACAGCCTTCCTGGCTGTACTCTGGGGTCGGCTCCCGCTCGCCGGCGGTGCCCCCCTCCTCTCATTCGCCCTCGTGGCCTCACCCTTTTCCATTCACAACCCGACTGACTCTCTTTCCGGTTTACCCGCTTAAGGACCCCAACCTTTCACCCACGTCACCTGGCTCCGCCTCCTCGTGACGTCACATCCGGAAGGTCGCTTTCGCCCGCATTACACCACCCTCCCCCATAGAAAAAACCCAGCCGACCTCGGCTGAACAATACCAAAGCGTAATGCGGTGAACCGACCTTCCCCCTTAAAGGACACTAAGCATGCAATATAACAACAAGAACAACAACACAAGTAACATCGACGAACGTACGAAAGCATGCGATAAATACGACGGCAAGAACAAGAACAATAACAGCACAAAGCACAACAACGCACATCCGCATGTCGTACACGACAGCCACCCGGCCCCAGGGTAGTGGAGATGATGTAATTCCGGGCCGCTTAAGAAAACCCCAATAATTACCCAAATAACCGCGATGGACGCCCCAGTATTTACATTTTAACAACAATATTATTTACACGTGAAAACAACAACAACAAAAAAATTTCTGCTCTTATCCAGCAGCAGTCCTCCCTTGAGGACCAGCACAGACCTCAGACGTACACAGCATGTACCCACAGTCACTCTCAACAAACCAACAACCCCTAATCGCACACCCTCGCGTGGAGAGAGCCACGCTCCCCAGCGGTAATGTTTATTTCGCCGTAACCCTCACCGTGGTTGTCAACCCACGGCAACATCCATTTACCATACTCTCAGCTAGTGCCATTTCGGGGATGAGCAGCACTCGGCCATGCTCCTCCCTTACTATCCCATCAGCGATGGACACACACCAGCCTTGCCAAAAATAATGACGTTGCAACGTCAACAAAGTCTTCTGCACCCCTAAATGCAATAGTGTGTCACAATGGAGAGTTCTCATCAACTCGAATCGCGAGGACGTTGGTAGCACCACACGCCAGCTTTCCTGGAACCCTTCTCGCCACATAAGCAGACCATCTCGGAGAGCGGTTCGCGGCCCCACAGCCGTACTCGGACTCCCATTGTCCCTCATAGACCGCTTCCGCATGGACAACAACAACTCATCCATCATTTGTTCCCGAATCCAGACAGACCGCGGCAGATTCAAAACCCCGTCAGTCGGTCCCGGTTCCATCGGAGTATCCGACTTCTCGACGGCCAACGTAAGCGGCTGAGGGGGGTTTAGAATCGGCGAACACCTATGCGTCCCCGACGCACATTTACAAGGGGCGCGCCCTGGTAATCTGGAAAGTGCGTCAGCGTTCGCATGGCGCGCTCCCTTCCGATGTTGAATTTGGAAGGAAAATGCCTGTAGCGTGTCCAACCAACGTGCCCACTGTCCCGATGGCTGGTCCATTTTAAGTGCATATTGCAAGGCCGCATGATCCGTACGCACAATAAAAGAACGACCGTAAAGGTACGGTCGAAATTGCCGTAGGAAAAACCAACCGCCAAAAGTTGTCTACGAGTGACACAGTAGCGTGTTTCCGCAGGCGACAAGACTCGGCTACCATACGCCACGACGCGCTCTACGCCCCCTTTAGACTGTGATAATACCGCCCCATTACCTGTGTCACTCGCGTCCGTATCAAGAATGAAAGGGCGATCAAAATCGGGATAATCCAATGTCGGAGCCGTAGCCAATAGATCACACAGACTCCGAAAGGCTGCCTCTTCCGGCTGTCCCCAACAAATTTCCGTCCTTTACCCGTAAGGAGATGCAAGGGCCTCGCAATCGTCGCAAAACCCGGCACAAATCTTCGGTAATAAGAGGCAAATCCCAAAAACCGCCGAACATCCCCCACGGTGGCCGGAGTCGGCCAATCCCGGACGCACGCCGTCTTTTCCGGATCCGTGGACACCCCCTCAGCACTCACAATGTGCCCCAGATAACGGACGGACCGTTGCAGTAGGTGGCATTTCTTTGGTTTAAAATTTTAATTCGCAGAGCGCATCCTCGTGAACACTGTCTCCAGCCATGTCAAATGTTCCTCAAATGTGCGGCTGAAGACAATGATATCGTCCAAATATATAAGACACGTCTGCCACTGCAACCCCGTCAAACGAGCTCCATCAATCTTTGAAATGCGCTTCATAGCCAAGGGAAGATCAATCCCTCGGCAAGGCCAGATATCAACGACCCCCCCCACGGGGTAATGTTCTCTTATAGAGACAATAACGCCCTAACCCAAAACCCGTGAGCCCCCGGCACACCAGGTTCAGTCTGCCACCGCACAACTGAACCATGACTCCCCGAGCCATATGAGCACACGGCCCATTAGTTTAAGACATACCACGGAGGTTTCGCCTCCGGGCTGTCAGGTCAGCCATCAGCCATAGGCCGACGTGACCACCCCTCGTGCATCACCCAATCAACAATGGCAGGCATAACAGATGGAATATTTGCCCCACCGAGGTTTTTCCCGCGCGCTCAAAATGGCGGCCCCCTTCGCCCAGCGCGTTCGCGCAATATCTCGCGCGCACTCAAAATGGCGGCCCTTTCCGCAAAGCGCTTCGACGCCATACCCCGCGTGTGCGCAAAATGGCGGCCCAACGTGCGAACACGTGGCCAGTTTTCTCCATTCGTGCACCCCAGCTTCCCTTTGCTGGGGGTCACAAATTGCTTCCCCCGTCTTATTGTAACAATCCCAACAACGATAGACGCACAGCCCCAGCTTGCTGCGCGCAGCAGTCATATCGGGGAATTTTTAACCAATATTTTACCAACCACATTGGTTACACAACCCAACTCGCTAAGCAACTCGTGGCTGCATGCGACCAACCGAATACGCGCCGCAACTTGGCGCCAATTTACGGTCCCATTAGCATTAACCCTTGAGACACCCACAACGGCGTCATCACGCACCCTCAAAGCGCGCTCTCTCTCTCACAAAGCGCCGTTACCCATAATATACACAAAATCGCGTGTACATAACATCCATACGACCAATAAATAGGGTCCCCCTCGAATTTGTTACCAATTTCCAAACAGGTACGCACAATTAATAACATCCCAACCCCAATAGTCAATCAATGCATCGCACCCCATAACCGTACAGAACGGTGTAACAGCACATACAGTCAGCATATCGCGATCACACGCGCACATTTAAGCACAATAGCAAGCCGATCTGCAGGTAACCAACACACCATTAATCCAGTCGTAACATTGCAGCAACAACACAAATATTCTCTCTCTTGCAACAACCACATCGCACATAGCACCTCGCAGCACAATACACCAAAAAATATATATATATTTTCCAATTAAGCCCATCGCACAAGGTAACCCACGAGATGATACAGCGCAAGATACCCGACGCTCCCGAGTTAATAATTAACTTCGCCATCAATATAACAACTCCACACCGCAGCGCACACACACAATTTAACACTCAGCAAGCACAGCATACTCTCCGTCCATTCTCAACACACGTACACACTTTAATTGACACCGAGCAACAAGCAGATAGCGCGTTCATCGTTATTACACAGACATACCCACAGTCCGAACCGCGCTCCGCACAATCGAGTCATGAGAGAAAACAAAATCGGCCCCACCCGGCCCTCGAAAGATGGGTGAGGTGTGTGTAAAGGCCGGGTGCGTATCGTTACGACCCGCCCGGGGCTGCAGCAAGAAGAGGACGGCAGGGCGGCAACTTGAGTCGTCTCGCAGAACTCGTTCGGCGACTTGACTGCTCCGTTGTCACGCACCCGAGCCAGGACGGGAGAGCTCCCGCCCCAGCAGCTGTAGCGTCGTCGTCCTCTCCTCGCAGCTCCCCCTCGCAAAACAGCAGCTCACAGCAGGCTGCTCTCCCCGCGGCACCTCCAGATGGCAGCGCAAGGCTGCCTCTCCGCCGCGATGTTGAAGATGGCGGCGTCTCCCCGCCGCGGTGAAGACAAGATGGCGGCTTCCCGCCGTTTCTCCCCTGCCACGCCCAAGATGGCGTCTTCGTGCCGCGTGGCAGATGGCGCTGGCAGCGCAGGCAAGGCGTCGGCCTGCAGACCACCATCGGCTCTCCCCACTGCCGTCGTCGGCGTGGTGAGCTCACACGGTTTCGCCAGCACGATTTTCCAGGTCTCCAGCTGCGCCATCTGTCTCAATCGTAAGTCGGATGATGTAGCAGATGATGGCACAGGAATATTCTTTCTTCCGAGCCGTCTTGACAAGCCGTTTCACTTCTGACACCAGTGTAATAAAAGACTTGACCACGATCTCTGGCTCAGTGTCCTTTATTTGGTCCGTACTGCATTCCCACACGGCTGTCTCTCTTATACTCTCAGTGCTGGTTCCGATGTCACTCCAGTCACCATCAGCAGCCCCGCTGCTGTTCTTTGTCGCTCTTGCAGCCCCACAGCAGCTCCGCTGCTGTTACTCACTCTCAGCCCCCTTGGCTGTAATCGCTGCTGCTCTTCTCGCTCTTGCTTACTCCGCAGCGCTCTGACAGACTCGTGCTGTCTCTCTCTCTTGTGTCGCTCCTGCGACTCTCTGCAGCCACACCGCTGCCTCTAACACACAGCCTTCCTGGCTGTACTCTTCTCTCTCTTCGTCGCTCCTGCGACTCTCTGCAGCCACACCGCTGCCTCTAACACACAGCCTTCCTGGCTGTACTCTGGGGTCGGCTCCCGCTCGCCGGCGGTGCCCCCCTCCTCTCATTCGCCCTCGTGGCCTCACCCTTTTCCATTCACAACCCGACTGACTCTCTTTCCGGTTTACCCGCTTAAGGACCCCAACCTTTCACCCACGTCACCTGGCTCCGCCTCCTCGTGACGTCACATCCGGAAGGTCGCTTTCGCCCGCATTACACCATGATGAAAAGAAGTATGTAATAAATCACATCAGCACTTGGTTACATCAATGAGAATAATATAAAAGTTTCAGACAGCCACCACGAGACACATTAGACAGACCTGACGCTTTTCTGTGACGCAACGATCATGCGTCTTTCTGGAAGAACTTTCCGCCGAGGAGCATTCTCCAATTTTCCAATAGACATAGCTTTCTATTTATCGCTTTAAATTAACAGAATGGGGCAGATGAAACGTCGGCTGTGCCGAAGGGCTCCGTGCGAATGAGCAAAAGTGATGCACGGTTAAAGAGAATAAGCAAACAGTACGTACAGGTTAACACGTAGGCTTTCGCGACCAATATTATTCATAATCAACGTTTTTGGGTTTAGATCGCGTTATTTATAAATGTGTCGTAACCCTCCACCACCCGACACGGCCAATCAGTAAAACAGTGTCACGTTGACAAAAGACAAATAGTTCACTGCTTTAGCCCACCGGTGTGTTGAAGCCACAACATTTACAATTTGAGTACGATTACCAGCGAAACGTCGTACTCAAATTGTAAATGTTGTGGCTTCAACACACCGGTGGGCTAAAGCAGTGAACTATTTGTCTTTTGTCAACGTGACACTGTTTTACTGATTGGCCGTGTCGGGTGGTGGAGGGTTACGACACATTTATAAATAACGCGATCTAAACCCAAAAACGTTGATTATGAGTACGTACAGGGTGTGATTGTGGAAAAACTGAGGACATCAAACACATCTCGCTAATAAAGGTCATGAAAACATTTCCTCGGAGGGTTTCTGAATCATATTTTTTACGCGGCATTTAAAACCATTAGGAATTCCAGCAAGGTTTTCCTCCTACAAAAGTAATTACAAAAACAAAATCTCATCCCAGGCTTAACAAACAGAAAATGTCATTAAGGAAAGGCAACTTCATTACTTTTGGTACGCGCAGAGACAAACTAATTTCCATATAACAGAATTGAGTCAACATGCAATTTCTTCCATCAGAATTGTCTTCATTTTTGTTTGTGGGATTTTTTTCCCGTCTCAAAATGTACAAAAATATCAACAACAAAAAAATACATCAACATGGCAAAATACATCGCTTCGAAAAAATATATATTCAAAATATGTTACACGAAATAACACACTGTGCTTCGGCGCTGTCTACACAACAAAACATGTTTTTGCCATTTAATTCACGTAGCCAGTGCTGCTTTATCACACATTAATGCAATATTTAAATCCCACCCAACACGTAGGAAAAAAACATAATGTAATTTATATATTTTCTACCACTGCATTCCAGCACAAAACCTATTTGTAAACAAGACCCATTCATTAACAGTCCTAATGCGTAGTATAAATATTTAAAAGTAATGCATTGTAGAAAAAAATATATTTCTACAGTACATAAAACACTGCAGACTGAATAACGGAGCAGGGTTACGTTGAGCTTCAAAGAGCAGTCTCTAAAGAGCTATAATGGGTTGGGGCATACTTTTTGAAGTGTTGAGAAATCAAATCACACCAAAAACAACCGTAAGCTCCACGAAACACATCCTTTTATGTTTTTATTATTTTATTATTTCCCTTCTACGTGACTTTACCGAAAGAACCAAGAATATGAATCCCTGCAGTAATGAAAACTTTAAATCAAAATTTAACATCCTTTTAAATTCAAGTTTATTTCATTTGTTTAAGTTTATGGTATTTGTTGCATGGATGATCCCGTTTAACTCGTTGCCCAGATATTTTACGAGGAAGATCCGTGGCGCGTGAGCACAGCACAAGAAAACAAAAGACACAAAAACATCGACACTGCAGAGAAGGAGAACAGGAACAAAAATAAATATTGTGCAACTAACAAATGAAATATTTAACGGTCGAAAAAAAAACGAAACACGAATTGAAAAAAGTGTAAACATGAGAGCAAGAGGCAGCAGAAAATGCTAAGTACAGGTCCAAATAAGCTCTATAGTTTAGTCTAAGATCCCCCGCATAGCCTTATAACCATTCTAGATTTGAAGTTTTCGTGACTGCAAGGATCCATACTCTTTGGTTCTTTCGGTAAAGTCACGTAGGTAAAAAATAAATAAATAAAAATGAAAATCACCTAATGAAATCACAACGTTTCGGAGGCAACACTAGCTTCCGTCATCAGGTGGAACAGCCACCCTCACTACAGTCATTTTGCTGTGACTGTTCCACCTGATGACGGAAGCTTGTGTTGCCTCCGAAACGTCGTGATTTTATTTCGTTATTTTCATTTAATTTTTTTACATTTTATTTTTCATCTACGTGACTTTACCGAAATAACCAAAGAGTATGGAGCCCTATAACCAAACTGTTGGGGCAAGTGCTGCTATAGAGCACCTAGTCTAACGGCGACATAACACAAGCGTAACATTTGGAAAAGACAGTCCAAACATGTGGGAGCAACACGTACCAGGAAAGAGTAACATTACAGGTGAAAATATGCTGTTTTGGTTTAACGGGGATTGAAGGGAGGGAACTAAGCTGTAGATGAGCGGCAAGAGCATTCCAGAAACGTGGACTTTTTTTTTACCCAATAAAGTTTTAGCAAATGGAAAAAAAAATTGTAGGAATAAGGAGGCACTTCTGAGCCTATGGGAGGGAGCTTGAGGGACTAAATGATCCTTTAGGTAATTGGTGGATTTGTTTAAGACTACCTTTTAGGTGCTCTTTCCTCCAGGGGAAATCAACTATAATGCTATAATTAACACGTGTATTGCAGCGTTTTAATTAATCAATTAGCATAATTATAGTAGGATCTTATAGTTTCTCAACGTTACCACCATGTCTAGCGCGGCAGTTGAAATAATAGGCAAATGTATTACATGGCCGTTTGTCCATCCAGCTGTATAAACGGGTACACCAAGGTCAATTGGCAGGTCATATGTAGGTGGGGTAAAGTGTGGTTACTTGCACCCTATCTAACGTGTCTAGCCAGCATGGAAGAGTAGGCCAACATACCCTCTAGAAGAGGCCCTTAATGCCAGCAGTGGCGTGAACTCAAGGGCTGCACATTTGACCCCATTACTTTCTCTGGGAGTCATCTTAATGTTCTGGTACACTCATTATGGCGGACTTTTTTAAAGCACATCACAGTTTAAGAAGGCAACTTTTGGGACCAACTCATGTCAAAATGAATTTATTCTCAAAGGAATATTAATCTGGGAGGTTTCATTGCAAATGAAGTATTGGAAAATGACGGCAGGAAACTCCTTGACGGGAACATACTTCTTTTATTAAATCTTGACTTGTAACAATACAACGCGTGGCCTCTCTTCTTCACAATGCGGTCACCATACAACGGTACAACTCGTGACCTCTTCTTCTTCACTCTACGCTTCTCTTGACTCTCTGGATTCTGTGCTGCTGGCTCTCTGTGCCTCGTGTAGACTCCGCGCCTCGGCTACACTCTTCTCTCGCCTCGTGTAGACTCTGCGCCTCTGCTACACTCTCCACTCGCCTCGTGTAGACTTTGCATCTCTCTCTCTGGCTACACCGTATGCATACTCGGCTCGTGTAGACCTTCCTCTCTCTCTCTGGCTACACCGTATGCATACTCGGCTCGTGTAGACCTTTCTCTCTCTCTGGCTACACACTATACATCACTCAGCTCGTGTAGACCGTTCTCTCTCTCTGGCTACACACTATACATTACTCAGCTCGTGTAGACCGTTCTCTCTCTCTGGCTACACACTTATACCTTACTCTCCTCTACTCTCCATTACTCTCCTCTCCGGGCTCTATCTCTGCACCTTCGTCTTCATTCTTAGATGGTTCCACTTCTGCCCCCTGCTCCTCTGTGCATCACCTTATATACCTCCTCTTCCCGGGAGACGGAGCGGATGCGGACCTCAACGTCGGCACCGCTCCTCAGTTACCCAATCCCCACGCGCTATCCCTACGATCCGGTTCCGCTCAGCGCGTGTTTCCACTCCCCGACCAATCACACCGCGCTGCTACCCGATCACTCCCTCTGGGCGCGTCACCGGCACACAGCCAATCAGCAGCACTACCCCCACCCGCGCACTGACGCCTGCTCCTCCCCGTCAGCGCGCGTCACCTCACACACACCCGTACATACGCGCTGGCACACGACATATACACCCAGCGCGTATCACCACTACATCACCCCCTCCCACATAGCTCGCAGCCGGCCCGGCTGCTAACAACAACCAACCGCGACGATAAAACGACAACCAACAAAAAAAAAACCCCGTAACCCCCCGAGTGTGCCCCGTAACATAACACAACAACAACAAGAATAACTATGTACAGATTGACAATGAACACGAAAAGTCAACAATAACACGATACGAGCAAATTCGAAAAACGAACGCGCCCCACGTCCCTGCGACTACACGCAGTGACGAGGCGCTCCAACTGCCCCGACTCCTCACGAGGCAGGTCATGCAAAGTAGCACGACCTGGCGCGAGTCCGTCTGGCTGGTCCATCGTATGGGGCGGGACACTGACGACCGTCCGGCGGTTCCGGCTGCTCCAGACGGCGCGGAACGGGCCTGAAAGGGCCGGCCCCGCCGTGGAGATCCGGCCGCCGGTGATCGGCAGCTGTCAGTTCCGAGACACCTGGGAGCAGATCAGGCGAAAATACGTGTGGATCAGGCAGAGACATTTCCCCCTCTGGGTCGCCGGTCACGTCACACGCCCGGCCATCACGACACAAGGGGAGGCCATATGGAGGCGAGAACGGTTTCAGTCGGGAGGGGTGAACGTACCAACGGCGCTTTGCCCACTTTATCTGAACGCACTGGGGCCGTGCAACGCGCACGACCTCCACGGGTCCCCTCCACGGTCTCAACAATTTAGGCGACGTAGCCAAGGGTGCCTGAGGGCAATGCAGCCAGGCCCTGTCACCTGGTTTCCATTCGTGCATGGACACCTTCCGTGCCCGCAACCGTTCATTAGCAATTTGGCGAGCCCGCGAATTAAGCCGTGCGGCCTCCCTCGCCTCTGTCAGCTTGTGAATATTAAACTTAATATGTTCTGCCAAATTAGAATTAGTTCGTGGAGCGGACAGGCCAAGTTGCGTTTCCATCGGCGGGTCAGCTTCCCGACCGTACATCAAATAGAATGGGGAAAACCCCGTAGCTGCATGGGGGGCCATTCTATACGCGGCAAGGACTCCCGGGACCTGCAGGTCCCAATCTACATGTGCCTCGCACACCTGCTGGCACAGCATGGAAGTCAAAGTTTCGTGGAGTCTCTCCACCATCCCGTCAGTCTGAGGGTGGTACGGGGAGGTACGCACCTTCTTGGTACCCAACAGATCGCACACCTCTTGCAACAATTTACTCGAAAAATTTTTACCTTGGTCGGTCAGCAGGCGTTCGGGGGCCCCCTTGTCCAGGACATAGCCCTGGACGAAGGCATCCGTCACAGCCGCTGCCGACTGGTTAGCGAGAGGCCACGCCATAGGCCATCGGGTAAAGTATTCGACCCCCACTAACAAATATTTATTCCCTCTCGGCGTGACTGGGAAGGGCCCCAAAATATCGAGTGCAACGAGCTCGTTGGTACGCGAGACCTGAATAGATTGCAGCGGTGGATTAGCTGCCACGGCCGGTGGTTTACGCCTGGCGCACTCAACGCACCCCTTCAGAATATGTACCACATCACTTCCCATTCCCGGCCAGTAATAGTCACGCTGAAGCAGGGCAAGCGTCTTGTTAACTCCCAAGTGCAAGAGGCGTTCGTGTGCCGCCAAGACAACCCTCCCCCTCACAGCGGAAGGCACCACGAGTGCGTTCCGCCGGGACAAACTGTCCCATCTCAATAACACGCCCTGCTCAAGTACATAGGAGCCGGTACGCTCCTGGTCCCCCTCGGGACCCCCAACCTTGCGGCGCAATGCTAGCAGCGAGATGTCCGCCATCTGGAGGCGGCCCCATTCGCTGAGCGACAGCGAGAGCAGCGAGTCCCGACCCTGAGAGGCAGTGGAATCATCCCCGATCGGTGCGCCCGCTGTCGCAGCCAGTGCCCCCATCTCCCCCGCAAGCGTCGGTTTACAGCGCGCCGATCCCGACAAACACGCGCATTCATCACAAGGCAACAACCGCGACAAGCAATCGGCATTTGTGTGTCGCAACCCCTTACGGTACGTAGTCGTAAACTGATAGTCCTGGAGGACTTCCAACCAACGCGACAACTGGCCCGAGGGCTGGGCGACCCTCAATGAATACTGTAGCGCCGCGTGGTCCGTTCGGACTGTAAAGTGACGACCATAGAGATATGGCCTAAACTGCTGCACAAAAAAAACAATGGCAAGCAGCTCGCGACGGGTGACACAGTAGCGCTGCTCCGCCGGAGACAACACCCTACTACCGTAGGCGACAACTCTTTCGACCCCCCCAACGACTTGGGATAGCACCCCCCCAATGCCCGTGTTGCTAGCATCCGTGTCCAGCAAAAAGGGACTGGCAAAATCGGGATAACACAAGGGTGGGGCACCCACCAAGGCGTCCCGGAGGGAGCGAAACGCGGCCTCCTCCTCCGGTCCCCATTTGAACTTCACTCCCTTCGCCGTTAGAGCGTGCAAGGGTTTTGCAATAGTGGCGAAGTGCTCAACGAACCGCCGATAATAAGAAGCAAACCCGATGAAACTACGCACGTCGGAAACGGACGTAGGTGTCGGCCACGAACCGACACAATCCGTCTTCGCGGGATCGGTGGAGATCCCCGAAGAATCGACAATGTGACCCAAGTATCTAACGGACCTACGAAGGAGGTGACATTTGGCCGGTTTAAATTTCAACTTAGCCGATCGCATTCGCAAGAACACCCCTCTCAATCGCCGGAGGTGTTCTTCAAACGTTTTACTGAAAACAATGACATCGTCCATATAAATCAAGCATGTATCCCACTGCAAGCCCGACAAAACCAGCTCCATAAGTCGCTGAAACGTCGCTGGAGAGGAGTGAAGTCCCATGGGTAACCGGTTAAACTGGAACAGCCCCCCTGGAGTCCGAAATGCTGTCTTAGGTTTCGACTCTTCGTCGAGCGGCAACTGCCAAAACCCCGATAACAAATCAAGAGTCGAAAAATATCGCGCACCAGACAATGCATCGAGGGACTCATCCATCCTGGGGAGCGGATACGCGTCAGCCACAGAGATCTTATTCAGGCGACAGAAATCAACGCAGAATCGCAGGGACCCGTCCTGCTTCTTAACCAGCACAATAGGCGCTCCCCACGGGCTAGAGGAGGGCGAAATAATATCGGCTTCTAGCATATCGTTAACAGCCGACTGAACATGTTCCTTCTCCACGGGACTCAGTCGGAAGGGATTTAGCCTGACCGGCGCCGCATCGCCCGTTTCAATGTGATGGTGCAACAAATCCGTGCACCCAATGTCATACTTATGTTTACTGAATACATCAGAGAATTCAATGAGCAACTCGCGCAGCGCACCCAACTGCGCCGCCGACAAATCGTCCGAGGCGGCACATAGCGAATGGACCCACTCAAGGTCTTCCCTTGGCTCAACGTTCCGCGCGGGGCTCGAGCCCACCTGCGCAACCAACCCATCATCCCCAGGGACCTGCGCCGCGTGAGCCAGCACGGTGCCCTGCGGAATGACAGCTGGTCGCGACCCCGCGTTCAAAACCATCACAAACGGATCCCTGTCAGCCCGCACCAAAGTGTGAGCCACCGATAAATCAAGACCCCCGACAGCCTTGTTAGAAGGACCCAAAAGCATACTCTGTCCCGAAGCCTCCCTCACCCATGGTTTCCGCAACCGGAGGGGAATCAACATCTGTGAACCCGGGGGCACTTGCACTGTCTGCGTCGCCACCGCTTGTATCGTAGCGCACGCCGTCCGAATGTCAGTAGGGCCCGTCAAAAATGAAATCCGGCGACCCGATGGCAGTTCAATGCATCGTTGATCGATAAGAATTTTAATAGGCATTTTAGCCAAAAAATCAGTGCCCAAAAGACACGGAACTGCCAAAGAAGACGAAACGAAAACGGGTCCCGACAATTTGATATCTCCAATGCAAATGGACGCCCTAACCTGACCGATAATGCCCAACGATCCCCCATTAGCGGCGTAAAATGGCACATCCACTGGAAGCAGCGGACGACATTGGACTGGAAGAATATTATAAATGAGGTCCGATATAATAGTTGCCGATGCCCCCGTGTCCACTAACACCCTAATCTCAACCCCATCAATAGATCCCGTAACAACGGACGAACCCGCCGAAGCAGCCACAATTCTATGCCCCAATTCCGCCCATTCAATGTCTCCCTGGTCCCGGCCGAACCCCCCTCGCCGAACCGAATCCCCGAACCTTAACCGGCCCTCCTCCGCCGCAACGCGGCGTCCCATGTGTGCCGAATAAACAGGCCGAGCGTGTGAGGTGCCGCGACTTGCCGGGGATTGTAGAGATGACTTGGGCTCTCGGTCGTCGTCCAGCCGAGCTCCCATGGCGCGCTGCCGCGGAGCGCGGCACCCGGACGCCACGTGGCCCCGGAGGCCGCAGTTATAGCACGTGACGAGGGTCGGAGTAGATCTTGGTTGCTCCGACTTTCGGCCCGATCGCAGAGGCGACCGGGCCCCCGGCCTCCAGTCCCCTGGTCGTCCCGTGGCGAACGCCTCCTCTCGTGGGCTGACGACTTGGGGTTCGGCGACCACCAAACCCGGGGCTGCGACGACAGCAGCGTTGCAACCAACGCCTTGCTTCCGTTGTAGGGCCTCGTGCGCTTGAATACTCGTGGCGACTCTCAAAGAAGAAATATCAATCTCGTCAGCTGTGTTGATAGGAACCCCCAGGTCCTGCGCCAACTTGAGCAGCTGCTCCAAAACCATCGCGTCTTGGCCCTCCTCGTCCATCCGAGGGAACGTAGCATCAGCAAGAGCCAGCAACGCCGTGCGATAGGCCAGCGCGGTCTCCGTGGCCGCTTTCCGTCTTGCGTAGAACTGATGGCGGCACGTAGAGGGAGGTCCGTTGACCCTGGCCAACAAACCCAGCGCATCCTTCAGCGTGGAGCGGTCCGACTTCCGTGCAGCCCTGAAGGCCGCGAGCGCATCGTCGTACAGCATGGTGGGCAATGCCCGCAGCGCCGTAGCATCGGACCACGCTGACATCTCTTGATGCGCCAAAAACCTTCGCTGAAATTGGCCCCAGTCTCCGCCTTCCGCCTTGAAGGCTGACAACGTGGGCAGGCGCTGCTGAAAAATGAAGTCATCCGCCTCGTGGTTCCTCTCCGCCTGTCCGTCGGTGTCTAAGATGGCGGCTCCAGCAGCAGACGTAAAATGGCGGACCCCCTCGCGCGCTGATGACGTCGGTGCGCGCGCTTGGGAACCCACCACCACGTGGCGCTCGCCGTTCCCGCCAAAAGTAGGCCCAGGCGCAATGGCGGGAATCCCCCATTCGTTTTGGCGGGAATCTGCGGGGCGACCTTGTAAAATGTCCCCCACCGTCCCCGCTCCTCCCGACGAGCTGATCTCCGCCAAGATGGACGCGGCGGCGAGCAGCAGCTCCGCCAGTCGGGAGTGCGCCTCACGAAGCCCGGCGTCGGTCCCCGGTCGCTCGGCCGGCGCCGTCGACGGACCCTGTAGCGTGGGCAAGTCCTCTTCCTCACCCCCCACCACCAGCGGCCCCGAGTCGTCCAGGTCTTCCTCGCGGTCAATCCCGTGGGTCCTACGGGTCTTCCTTGTCTCCATGCTTGGAAGCCCGTTTCACTTCTGACGCCAGATGAAGTATTGGAAAATGACGGCAGGAAACTCCTTGACGGGAACACACTTCTTTTATTAAATCTTGACTTGTAACAATACAACGCGTGGCCTCTCTTCTTCACAATGCGGTCACCATACAACGGTACAACTCGTGACCTCTTCTTCTTCACTCTACGCTTCTCTTGACTCTCTGGATTCTGTGCTGCTGGCTCTCTGTGCCTCGTGTAGACTCCGCGCCTCGGCTACACTCTTCTCTCGCCTCGTGTAGACTCTGCGCCTCTGCTACACTCTCCACTCGCCTCGTGTAGACTTTGCATCTCTCTCTCTGGCTACACCGTATGCATACTCGGCTCGTGTAGACCTTCCTCTCTCTCTCTGGCTACACCGTATGCATACTCGGCTCGTGTAGACCTTTCTCTCTCTCTGGCTACACACTATACATCACTCAGCTCGTGTAGACCGTTCTCTCTCTCTGGCTACACACTATACATTACTCAGCTCGTGTAGACCGTTCTCTCTCTCTGGCTACACACTTATACCTTACTCTCCTCTACTCTCCATTACTCTCCTCTCCGGGCTCTATCTCTGCACCTTCGTCTTCATTCTTAGATGGTTCCACTTCTGCCCCCTGCTCCTCTGTGCATCACCTTATATACCTCCTCTTCCCGGGAGACGGAGCGGATGCGGACCTCAACGTCGGCACCGCTCCTCAGTTACCCAATCCCCACGCGCTATCCCTACGATCCGGTTCCGCTCAGCGCGTGTTTCCACTCCCCGACCAATCACACCGCGCTGCTACCCGATCACTCCCTCTGGGCGCGTCACCGGCACACAGCCAATCAGCAGCACTACCCCCACCCGCGCACTGACGCCTGCTCCTCCCCGTCAGCGCGCGTCACCTCACACACACCCGTACATACGCGCTGGCACACGACATATACACCCAGCGCGTATCACCACTACACAAACAATACATCGGGAATGAAGAATTGGTCCGATTGCTTAAGTGGTCATCAATATAATCCCGAGCCATCTGCCCTGGTTACATTATTTCCACCACACAATGATTGTACTTTTTTGTAATGTAATGTAATGATATTAAAAGAAGCGTGCATTCTAGTGCATGGGGTGGAGCATTGACACAGTCCGTACCTCCGATGAGAACGGGTGGCGACATACGGTGACATACGGTGCGAAAGAAGTTCAACATACATACAATGGTTATTCATAATCAACGATTTTGGGTTAGATTGTGTTATTTATAAATGTGGCGTAACCCTCCACCACCCGACACGGCCAATCAGCAAATAAAAAAGTGTCACGTTGACAAAAGACAAATAGTTCACTGCTATAGCCCACCGGTGTGTTTAAGTCTGAAACCACAACATTTAGAATTTTTGAGTACGACGTTTCGCTGGTAATTGCATCCAGCATCATCGGGCAGAATTCTGGCGAATTGCCTGCTGAACTCTGAACTGGCCAAGAAACATCAGTGGTGAGATATATCTAAACCGGTCCTGACACCCTCTTTCCTTTACCATCCCACACTGATCTGTTGTGGTGAGGTACAGTCAAGCAACTTCCATGACTGACACGCCACCAGATGTCCTTCATCCAGCAATGGATTGACAAAAAAGGGTGGTACATGAACATTACTTGATCCACATTCACTCTCGTCGGCAGCGCGCTGCCAATGCGGTTATTTACCGCGATTTTGAACGCTGTCGTGTTGGTTTTGAAGTTATGTACATTTCTTTCTGTAAGCTGAGAAAGCCTTTGTAAATTAACAAAACTGGCCTGAGGGGTTTGTATGGAGATAAGTCGAAAGCATGCAGGCTGAATTATGCAAATTACTATGGAGTATCTAAAGCAACAGTTCATGCTGGCCTACTTTAAATTCTGCATCCCGTGTTTCAATGCAGATATCAGAACATATTACAATGGCATTTGTGGAATTATAAAAAAAGAATTCAACATTTTGATGATTAACATTGCAAATTTATGGAAGACTTGTTAAACTTTTAAAAGTGATTTTTTTATTTGTGATATAAACAGGGGGCAGCGTGACATTTAGGTCCCATGCAGTAATATACGCCAAATGAACGTAAATATTCACAACATCAATAAATAAGCAGAGAATAATAGAAAGTCGATTTAAATCATTCATTTATATCTATGCCATAAACGAATATGCAAAACCCCCTGGAATCCCATTTTTACTAAAGTAATTATTGGCTAAGAATGCTGAATATTTCAGCTGGGAATCATACTATAAACTCTAACGTTGTCAAATCTATCTTGGCTAAAGGCAACATTATTTTATATTATTGTTCACTTTTGAAGTAAAATTGTTGGCAATTATTTTTGACTGAACATCGCCACCCAATGCTAATTTTGGCAAATGTCAACCTCTCCACTAACAAAGAGGTTCTCAACGTTTAACTTCCGAGATCTGACGAGATCGGGAGCATTCTGTGTGGTTTGGTCATCGGCAAAACAAAACGTAAAAGAGGGGGTGGGGGGAGGGCGCTGCATATGTACGCGACTAAAATTGTGCTGGATTACAAAGTTGCCCGTAAACGGTTGCCACCTATGCATGTACAATTTTAACAATAAACCTATTGAATGCGTCACAAGCGGATTGTATGTATGTATGTTGAACTTCTTTCACACCATACATAGCCAACCGTGCTAATCGAAGGTGCGGGGGGGGGGGTAGTACAACAATCTCAACACAAAAATCAGTTTAACAAATGTGCTTGAGCTCATGATCATCATCATCATTGGCCATGATCAATCCACTGCCAGATGAAGGCCTCCCCAAGTGATCGCCATCTCTTACGATTCTGTGTTATTAACGATCCACCCGGGGCTGACTTCCTCGCTGCATCTCCTTTGTAGACATGTCGGACGCGTTCCATTCCTCGCAAATATGTCCCACGAAGTACGTTTGAAACAACTTAGCTGAGATGAGGAAAGGAAAATAAAATAAAGTCGTACGTATTGCAGCGTTATGAATACCTTTAAGCGTACTAGAGCGTAATTGTATATATGTTCATCAATTTTATGTTCGTGCACAACCTGGGTATGCAATTTAAATAAGTGTTTTGCATTAAAAGACCCTGTTAATTCTCCACAAAAATCCCAAACCTATTATAGACCCCATTCCAGAACAGATGTCCTCAGTGTCCTTAACGTATTTCGATCTCATTTTATTTTTCTCACATTTAATATTCCAATTGCGCCTTTGGTGTTATAACCATGCAACAAAGAAATTCCCCATGCAGAATGCTTTCAGTTAGCAGTGTACCACCTCGAATATGAAGTCACAATACAATTTATCAGGTCCATTAACTCATAAAAACACAATCTTGATGAATAAACCTCTTAATTTACCTTAGGTACACATAGTCAAATCAGAGACATCATAATGACTATGCAGTAAAGTGAGATGGCTTTGGCAGGACATGTCACGAGAAGGGTTGATGGTCAGTTAGTTGAGATTAATGACAGTGGCAGACAATGTAGGGAACGCATCGAACGTCACATCCTGCAGAGAGATGGAGTGATGAAATCAGCCAGTGTGCAGTCACAAGATGTATCGTTACATTGCAAGACTGTGGGATGGTGGAGGCTTAGGGAGGAGGCCTTCATCCAGCAGGGAATAGATCATGATGTATGATGATGATTTAGCAACTACCAAATTTAATGATGCATTTTTTTTGTTCAATGCTACACTTGAGAACCCTCGTGTGACCATGGCGTGCTGCCCGGATTTGAACCCAGGACCTCAGCAGTGCAAACTCAGTGCCCTGACACGATACCGAATAAACATAAAAAGATCAACACATTCATCGCTCATATTGTCTTAAAAGGGAAAAAATGTATATAGGCAATGATTTCCGACAATGACCCTCATTCATAACACTCATTTACGTGCACGCATTTATGTATATGACAGAGGACGTTTTGGGTAAGGTCCTTTCTTCATATCACACGTTTGTAATATATAATAGGTGACGTTTTAGGAAAATTCCCTTCTTCATAGCACACATTTATCAATATCATATCTGAAAGGACCATTGCCCAAAACTCTTCCTGTTGATTTTTTTTTGCCTTTTTAGGCCACACAGTGTATTTGACGGATGTGATGAGTTTGTGTTTGTTGTTAATTGTGCAACACCATCAACAGATGATTCAATTATCCCCCATCCCCATCTCCCCTCCAATGCCACCTTGCCACTTTAAGTCGTAGTTATTTCCTTCTGCTGCAGGACGAACCGAAGCAAACACAACGTATGGCTTAATAAAGTCGAGTTCTCTGGACATGACTTGGGTCTTGCCAAGGTCAATGGGTAATAAAATGCGTACACGGCGATTATAAATAACGCGTGTGACACGTGAAAACAATGCATCATTTCAGATCCGATATTGATGAACTGGCATTCCGCTACGGATTAATCTCAATAACCCTCCCCCTATCGCAATTCGATAGGGCCCAGGATGTCCTTGCACCTACGCTGGTAAAGTGAGTTCACTTCCTGACCTGTTTCGCATTGCGCCGTCCTCTTCACCTGAAGTGCTGCTATCCTCATTACTTGAGTGCCTCTGCATTTTTAAAGCGAACCTGCAACACAGAACAACAAATCCCACTGTTATGCCTGCATATTTACTTGTCGCTTGTCAATCCATTGCTGGATGATGATGTCCATTTAACCCGCGCGGGCTTATTCGATTGTACTTCATTCAGCACGATGGGTGGAGATCGTTTTGAGGTTGGTTGAAATTAATTCCATGCACTCGCCAGGCTCAATTTTTCACCTGCTTAGCTTGCGAGGTTTAATGCACATCTACGTTGGTTTGGTTTATAGGTCGCTATAATATGAAGGCTTCATGTTGCATCGGGCCATATATATAGTGGGTAGACAAAGTGACTTTCAATTCTGCACACTTTGACCTGATTACAGTACAGCCTCACGAAAAAAATATTGATAACCCAACTACAGGAGTGTATTGAAAACAACTCATAGATAATTGTATTAACAACCAGTAATATAAAATACAAGGAATGTAGCCCGTACTCGTCACATCATCTCGGAAGCTCAGTTGGTTTTGAGCTTGTAAGCAAGTTCAACATCTGCTGTACTATATTGTTACCTACACCACTGTTTAAAATCGAGAGTTAAACGTTATTACCGAATTAGCGGTTAAATATCGGCTTCTCAATCAGCGGGTGCTGATTTTAAATTTCGATTTAAAGCTTTCGTGACTGCTGATGATGATGATTGTTTGTGTTGCAATCGAAACGTCGTGGGAATTTTGTTTTATATTTTTTATTTTATTATTTCCCTTCTACGTGACTTTACCGAAAGAACCAAGAATACACTGCGCCCTTAATTGTCCGCGAGACGTGCGAACGAAATGAGATAAATCTAAAATAAAACTTCACGTTTGCATCTCTGGCTGGGCAAATAAATTAAACACTAAGGCGGTAGTCGACTCTGGTGGCGTGTACATTATAGCGGACTTTAAAGTCTTAGCTGAATTTAAGAACTGATACGGGAATTTGCACCTCTGTGCGTTAAATAATATAACAGCGTATCAAGCAAAGCGGGGAGAATATCGGACTTGTTTTGTATATTTCTCTCTCAAATACTAAGCCCGTTTAATTGCGACAACTTTACACACGATTGACCGTACAAGTAAAATGGTAAATACAGTAATGTTGGACTGGGGCCTACCTACGGGCACAACTGCTTATATCTTCCATTGCATCAATGCCAAATATTAACACTTTTTTTTACATAAATATTAAAGTCAAGCTTAGCTTTTATCGCCACTTTATAAATTCAACGTAACATCTTGGCCACGCGCAAGATATCCACAGAACACGACTGAGGAGTTAACATTTCGATTGTCACATCAGGTGGGAGCGATTTGAGAGGGTTTGACCTGCGACTTGTGATGGAAGGCCTTTATCCAGCAGTGGACTGACGACGACTGGCAACGTGAACGTAAATAACGGCCACCCCGTCGCTAGGGGCAACCGAGGGGGTGGGTGTCGAACCGTCGGACACGTGGCCTCGCTCGCGAGCGCGCACCGACCACTCGAACAGCCCGTGGAGTTGCAATGGCTCTTGTCCAAGTGTTGTTCATGGTGGTGGTGGCCTTTAGTGAGGCCCCCTGGTGGTGATCTTTGGTGGCCTTGAGTGCGGCCCCTGGTGGCAGAGGTCGCAACCGGGTACCCGATACCCGTACCCTACCCGATACCAGGCTTCCCGTACCCGGCCGGGTACGGGTACCCGTTTGCGACCCTGGTGCGGCCGGGTACGGGTACGGGTAGGCCGTGAGTCACTGGTGAGTCACCGTTTGTCACTCATTTCCCAACGTCTTGTCTCTTCTCACAATTCAAGTTCCTAGAATCAACCCACCCGCGCCTGCAACATGGCTTCATCCCAGAGGTCGCAATCGGGTACCCGTACCCTACCCGATACCCGGCCGGGTACGGGTAGCCGGGTATCGGGTACGGGTACCCGATTGCGACCCTGGTGCGGCAGGGTACGGGTAAGGAATCAAAACCCGTTTGCGACCTCTGCCTGGTGGTGATCTTTGGTGGCCTTTAGTGCGGCCCCCTCGTGGTCGCCTTCAGTTCGGCCCCTGGTGGTGGCCTTCAGTGGCCTTTAGTGCGGCCCCCTGGTGGTGGCCTTCAGTGCGGCCCCGGACAATACACATGGGACCCCCCCCCCCCCTATCATCGTGCCCCTGTCAAACCACCCAATTGGGTTGAAATGGTGTGGCGGCCCTCACACACCGATGATGTTTTATCGGCAAAAGTTTCCCCCCACGCCACCCTCCCGCTGAAAGTTTGTGAACGACACTGACGCTGCGCTACGAACCTTAGAGACGGGAATTCGATTGCGAGCCACGGCTAACGTGAGTGGCAAGTACACATCTCAAATTGGCCACGTCTTTCGTCTCGTCTCCAAACCCTTGAACTTCGTCCCAGCGTCGTGAAGATGATTTGTTTTTTTGTTATCCGGGCCCTCTGGGTTTTTCCTCTCCACATTTACAATTGACGTGCGTCTGGATTGTTTAGACGACAGTATATGGCTGCTATACATGTCCACGTGATGATTCAAGCACACTTCGTTGAGCTATCATGTGTTTTAATTTTTTACCTACGTGACTTTACCGAAAAAAACAAAGAGTATGAATCCTTGCAGTCACAAAAACTTCAAATCTAGAATATCATTTGTGGCCAGGTCGCTTCTGAAAAATATTCTAATAGTTCAGTGGGCTTTTAAAAGAAGCCAAAATAAGCCAATAGCTCAGTGGGCTTATACATATTTTTTGTAATTTGCTAACCTTTCCTATATATTTAACATTCCTGCCGTGTGTTGTATTCTTTGTTATTGTAACGTTATGACTTGCCCCTGCTGGACATCTGCTTTATAGCTCATCGAATTCCTCCAGTGTAAATAAAGATTCTGATTCCGATCATCGACATGGCGTGAGGGTGGCCTTCATCCTTTGGTGGAACGACAAAGGTGCTTAAAATTACGATTATACTATGAGACCTCCTTTACCAGTGGCAAAATGTAGTAGTAGGTTTTTACCCTTTAAACTGGTACAAAACTGACTGACACCTTTATACAAGGCATCATGTTTGCAATAACCGCAACACAAGCAGTCAAAATGCAAACAAAAAGAAACAACTCTGATAATGGTAATGATATGCACTGTCCTTGAAGTTGATTGGTCCACACCCGAGACAGCTTTTCTTATAGCCTAGTCTCCATTGGTGTTGGACCAGATGACGCCAAAAGGCGTACAACTCAAAAACAGCGCACTATCAGAGTATTGAGAGCTCGGGTAAGCATTTACACTATGAGACCTCCTTTACCAGTGACAAAATGTAGTAGTAGGTTTTTACCCTTTAAACTGGTACAAAACTGACGCATGTGTTGCGGTTATTGCAAACATGATGCCTTGTATAAAGGTGTCAGTTTTGTACCAGTTTAAAGGGTAAAAACCTACTACGATATTACGATTAAACTTTATATTTTTGTTTTGATGCGGTCATACATTTGTCGTTGTCTCTGACCCTTCCTCACTGGTGACCTAGGGAGGTGAGGGGGGGTGGATTGGGCCCCCACCCCACCACCACCGCCGCATCCTGGATCCACTAATTAAATTCCTGCCAAAAATAAACGGTAATTAAGCTGGGTTCACGCAGGATCGCTTAATTCGCGTAACGAAACGTAATGGCCTCAATTAAGCGTCGTCACGGGGGAGCAAAGTTAAAAAGTTAAGGCGCAGCTCTGCGATTGATTGTTTGAACCACTGCTGGTAGAAGGGTCTCTGCTAGTAACGGGGGGGGGGTGGAACTCGCAAAAGAGCCCCCCTCATGAGGGTCTTTGGCCTACTCTTCGACGCTGATCATACGTCTTGAAAGAATGAAAAATAACAATAGGTTTTGGGGCCGTCCATAAATGGCGTCACGCGATTTTGGACGATTTTTGACCCCCCTCCCCCCCTCGTCACACGGCGTCACAAAAAGTCAGACCCCCCCTCAAATATGACGTCACAAAGCTCTGCCCCCCCCCAAACCATATTTCCATTTTGACAATAAAACATGCTTCAAATCGCTTTAAACTATTGTCATTGTAGTGTATATTTAATGTGGCACTGCACTCTGATGTTGTAGGAGTGTTGTTATAACAATTAGTGTTGTTATAACAATTCTATATTTATTTAAAGTTGCGCATTTTGATGTGACGTCACATTTCTCAAACCTCCCTCCCTCGTCACACATCGTCACAAATATTTGACACCCCCCCCCCTAGGTGCGTGACGTCATTTATGGACGGCCCCTTTACCCTATTAACCACACGTACTTGTGGTGAACATGCAAACACACTCTGGTAAGTTTTTAACACGTAGGCTTTCGCGACCAATATTATTCATAACTATTCTGGCAAATTGCCCGATGATGCTGGATGCAATTACCAGCAAAACGTCGTACTCAAAAATTGTAAATGTTGTGGATCCACTCTTCAATACACCGGTGGGATAAAGTAGTGAACTATTTGTCTTTTGTCAAAGTGACACTTTTTTACTGATTGGCCGTGTCCGGTGGTGGAGGGTTACGACACATTTATAATTAACGCGATCTAATCCAAACACGTTTATTATGAAACTCTGACAATGTATGCATTGTGTTGGAAACGGACTGGCCTACACCAGAGACAGCCTTCTTTATGGCCTAGTCTCACCAGTGTCTCAGGGAGTACCCACACTTTACCCCACCGTAAATGGCCTACTCAACTACTAACTGCTTTATCCATTTCTGCCGATGAACCAATGCAGGGGGATTAAAACAACAGCTGTCCATTGTTTAGACCAGGAGCAACAATACAATATAATCTGGTTAAACATTAGAGATCGTTGCGTAATTGGCATTGGTCAATCAGACTTGGAGAGACACAGAAAATTCAACCAGCTGCTCTTAAAGAAGCAAAGGCAATTGTACGTCTACATAATAATTATAATTTACATTCGTAAGGCGCATTTCATCCGTAGATTCCACCAATTCGCCACCGTGTATGGAAATTAACATAACCTTCACGGTAAAACAGCCAGAAACTAGGGGTGGAGGGGGGGGTAAAAGCCGGGTTAAAGAGGTTAGATTTAAAGACGGGCAAATTACTCTCACGACTGTCTTGTTTGTGTTACCAAAGGCAAAGCATGTCGTTTTTTGCGTGACCATACAAGATCTGATTTCAAGGCGCAAATCCTGGGCCATTGTGCTTGTTAAGACCAAACCTATCGAGTGCTGCATGTTTGTCCATAACAGCCCTCTGTATCAGTGTATAGCGTGCATGGCAGTCACTATACCCCTGTCTTCAAAGCTGTTATAGGCTCAAAGAAGTATTGGGGTATAGGGACTTCCCGTCCACCCTATTTTCCTTGACCTCTGGCAGCGTGGCCTAGCTTTGCTACCTCTCAGCACAGTGCCTACCGAGGCATTTGGGCACCTTAGCCAGAACTAAGTTTTGCAAGGAGGGAGTGACATTACATCTGAATGTTCAATTGTGGAAATGAGAAAAAAAAGGTGTTCATTAAACAATCCAGCCATATAGATACGTGAGTGCTAGAAAAGTTATTTGCCTGCGATCGCAATTCTACAAGACATGCGTATGTTGTCAGAGTGTGTGTGTGGGGTGGGGGGTGATTAATAAAACTGCTGCATCCTGTCTCTTCATTTGATTCCCAAGCAGAAAACCGTCCGTGCCACAACACGCTTAATTATTTCCGATGGTGCTGTATTTGTGCTCAAGGGCGTTGTACATTGTCCCCGTGTTTTCACGGATTTGGCAGGAGATATTTTTAATGTAAAGCCGCAGTGTTCGACGCTGTATAGATATGTTTTTTTTACATGAGGCTGAACGCCACCGGGAAAAAAAGTGTACGTGATGAATGCCGTGAGGCCCTCCAGGCCGTAAATAAACTTACGGAAGCAAGGAAGCAAGGAGTCCAATTATTGAATTGTATCATCTTGCATAACACCAATTGAGGCCACGTAAAGTGTGAAAATATTGCCATCTTTATCATCATCCACGGCTGGATGTAGGCCTTCCAAAGCCTATCCTTCAAGGTCCTTACAAGCGTGCACATGTTACCACATTTCAGTTCGTTCTCCAAGGTGGCCGTTTTTTCCCCCCTTTAAATGAATTAATTACATCAAAAGGTACAGGTGCAGCCATGAAATTGCTATGTCACACCGCTGTTGACGAAGGCCTCCAGTAGCTGGAGCTGTTCAGAACGCCCCCTCGTATGTTCGGCCTACTCCCCCACGCTGGACAGTTATCTTGGAAGAGGTCATTTATACCCACACCTTGACCCCACTACACACGACCTGATCAACCAACTGCGCTATTCCCGCATGCTGTGTAACTGCTGAGTGGATCGAGGCGGCGGGGGAGAGATATGAGAAGCTTGCAGTATCGTTTCAACTGATGCGAATCGAAACGTCGGATCTCTGGCCTGCAAGTTGAATGTGTTAACAATTGTGCCATGGGCAGCATCCTGAGATTAAGAATTGAAGACTTAATAAATGGCTTTGTGCGCCCCGGTTACAGAATTGACCATGCAGTCCGTCCCCTACAGACAAAGCACTCGAGATTTTTACACGCGTGCAGGGTGACGTAAACTCGGGAGTTTTACGAGTACTGCAACATTAAGAAAGTACAATAAACCCCCGCACTGGAAAATGTCAGGGAGCCAAATATCTCATTGCCCCCTTAACATCTTTACGCTCATACGTAATAACGGCCTAATGAGTAAAGTGCACAGTGGTATAAAGCAAAAAAAACATCACGCTGAATTATTCCACAAAACTCTTTGCAAGTTACAAGCGCGCACATTTTCACACAGATCTGTTTGAAGCAATTATCCTACTGCAGCGATTGATCGTTCTGATTGTAGTTGTTTGAAAAATAAAAAATAAATAAATTAAGATGCTTTACGTTACCAATTTGCGCATGTAAAAATTATAATCACTACCCAATGCATTGTGTTTAGATGACGATTGTCGAAATGATGATTGTCATCATGACCCTCACCACAATAATTTTCCAGCGGTGCAGCACGCTGGAAATCACCGATTTAGCCTAAAATGTCTAAAGCCTAACTGTTCGTTGTTCTGCGTCAGCAACAATGTTGACATTCATTACGGTAATCTAATTATGCCATCCCCTTGCACTCTTTTGGACAATAACTGCTAAGGGTTGATGTGTCAGGTCCCTAGAGGATTAATTATAGGATGCCTTATGCCTTAATTATAGAGTGCACGTAGCTGTAATAAATACTGGCGAGAGAGTGAGCGGTGGTGGCTTCTCTGTTTACTCCGAGCCCCTGACTCAGCCCGCCCGGAGATGTTTCGAATGTGTTGTGTTTCTGTAGTTGGAGGACACGTGGAAACGAAGACAACTTTTAATTAGCGCGCTCGCCGGAGAGATGTGCCGACAGACACGCACCGCGAATGAAACAAACTGACACGTGGATGGCTGACAGACTCAAAACATAGAAACATGATGATGCACAAGACAGAACAGACAAACAAAGACATAAAACACACACACACACAGCTTAATTACAATCTTTTCAGGGTTTAAGATGCACTCTACCCCCTCTACCTCCTCTGCCCTCCCCCCCGTATTTTCAAGCTAAAATATGGGGTTGCGTCTTATAATCTGGTAGGCGTGTGTGTATGTGTGTGTATCTGTGCAGATTTGTATAATTTGCATTGACATCGGCCACACGTGTTTGAGTGAGTCTTACTTCCCAGAGCGTCTTATATAAGCCAGGGTATACGGTATATAACAACCCTGGAGCATAACATTCTTTAAAGGGACAGCAAACACAAACTCGGAGGTGAGGGGTGGGGCACAACATGGTCAATGTTAAAACAACTTCAAAACAGAAAGAGTAATCCATAATAAATGATTTTTTTCGGGGGGTTAGATCGCGTAAATACAATTGTGTCGTTAAACTCGCCGCCAACCGACACAGCCAATTAGCGAGGTTTGTCAGGTAAACAAATCGTGCTAATTAGTTACCACTTCAGCACACCGGTGGTGTGTTGGAGGGTAATCTGACACGTGGGTGACAGACCCATTTACTCTCCAACACACCGATGTGCTGAAGCAGTAACTCATCGGCCCTTTATGTTTACGTGACAAGCCTTACTAATTGACTGTGTCGGGTGGTGACGGGTTTAACGACACATTTATATTTACGCGATATTGGTTGCGAAAGCCAACGACGTGTTAAACAGAAAGAGTAATGATGCGATCTACTGTTGTCTACCATATGCATTCTGACAAGGCCGTAGCCATGGAGTCAACATTGTGGGGGGGCGGGGGGCGGGGGCAAATCTTCCAGGGTGTCTGGGGTTCCCAACCCAGAAAAATATCTAAATTTGAAAACTCATTTCTTGCCTAAAATATGAAAAAAATTCACTAACACATGGGATGGACTTTATTATCAACTTTTTACAATGTCTACTAGTGTATTGTATTACATTGCTCTGTTTTTACTTTTTTTACCATTTCTTGTTTCATTGTATGTAATGGCAGAGATTAGGGATTAATAAAGTACAACCATAACCACAATCATATAAGCAGAAATCCACGCATTGATTTATATGAAGACAAGTCCAGATATTGTGGCCAAGGTTTAGCAAATTGTTGTT
Source organism: Lampetra planeri (assembly GCF_965212315.1). NCBI lineage: Eukaryota > Metazoa > Chordata > Hyperoartia > Petromyzontiformes > Petromyzontidae > Lampetra > Lampetra planeri. Next base: position 2,774,605 of record NC_136148.1, read on the forward strand.
TTTATTTACATAGCATAGCAATTATTTTGTTTATAGCAATATATATTGGGAGGGACATTTTGAGCATATTTTAATATATTATAATTAAGGCCTTGCATTCTGATGTAGCTCTCGGCCCCTGTGTGTATAAGGATAAAGGATACGACACCCATCTTTCAATCGCTGCTGGCATTAGAAATCGTGCCAATTTTATTTATTGAATGTAAGGGCATTGTAAATGGGGGGGGGGCTGAGCCTTCGGCGGAGAATGTGGGGGGCTCAGCCCCCCTTCCAGCCCCAAACTACGCTACGCGGTTGATTGTACAGCACTTTTATATTTTGCTCTCGAATAATCTCACCGTACACAATGGATACACAGAGGAGCAAGCTTCGCACTGTGTACGTCAACATGTACGAAGGGTGCCACATTTTGCAGGATGGACTGTACGGAATTTAATTCGGACTTTCTCGGGAAAAAATGCAGAGGAAAAAAACCCGAGGTGCGATAATGGAAGGCGGGACAGTGAGCAGCAGCAGCAGCAACAACACAAAAAGGGTGGCCTATTTCGAGATCTGAGTTTTGACAGTGGTGTTGGGAGATTATGGCGTCTCACAGAGCCTGCCGTTGGAAGAAAAAAATGCCGTAATAAGTTGGCTTGAGCTGCAGAGGCCCTCTTTCATTACCTTTCTCCGGCTGAATCAATTGCGCGGTCGGATTATTGACATGTGGGCAGAAGGAGATATCCACTGATAGGCTCTGAAAAGGGACACCGGTTTGAGCGCCAGCGTATCGCTGTTGTGTCTGTCCGACTGTGGCGTCGGCAAGCGTGTTTGTCCCTACAGGTTTAAGAATGACATTCCCTTGTTATTCACGACGAGGGATACATTCCGGAGATGGTCCTGAATTTATCAAATTTCGCGAATAATGATAAATAAATACATAAATAGGCTATTAAAACCATGAAATGTATCATAACACGTAAAATATTGGTTATGATAAACATAAAGTAAATAAATATTAAAGTATGAAATAATACCGTAGTTTATAAACGAACTTGCCTTCAATTATGATGCCACGCATTATCACTTTTTCTCATAACTTTCCCTCTCATCGCTTTCCCTCTCATCACGTTATTGCATCACTTCCTATCGATTGAGTAGTCGTATAGAGTTCCAGATGCGATTCTCGGAGAGCCAAAGATCGCGGATAGCCAAGTTCGTGGACAATGAGGGAACAACTGTAACGGCAGAGTGGACAGCTGGTATTGCTTATGCCAGCTTCTGGCCATGAATTGACGTGGTGTCCCCTTTATACAATTTAAGTTGTGCCCCCTTCATACAATTGAAGTGGTGCCACCTTTCCAAAAAGTCGCAGCGGCTCACCTCAACCGCCACGCATGCTGCCCTGCTCTGCCCCAGTCTCTTTATTAAAGTGGAGCCCCATAAATTAAAGTGATTCCATCCAAAATGGAAGTACCTGAGGCATTGCCCTCTAAATTGAAGTGATACCACCTTGTAAATGAGGAATGTGGTTCCCACCGTGATCGGAACAAGAAAATGGGAATGAAGCTACTGGACTACTAAAGCAGGGCTTGTTCCAAAAGTAGAGCCTGTGTGGCCTCGTTCATTACGTCAGGCTAATTGTTGTTTCGATTTAAAGCTTTCGTGACTGCAGGGATTCATCTTCTTGGTTCTTTCGGTAAAGTCACGTAGAAGGGAAATAATAAAATAATAAAAATAAAACATGACAAAATAATTCTCACGAATTATTTTATTCATTCAGACGCTGTCTTTCCGACAGACCTGTTTTTCACCTGAGGACGGCTGCATGCGTTGTGGCCGAAACTTCGTGAGAATTATGTTATTATGTTTTATTTGTATTATTTAATTATTTCCCTTCTACATGACTTTACCGAAAGATCCAAGAAGACTAATTGTCGTTGTTGCAAAAGGCAATATCTTGCTGCAGTATTTTTTTTAAACAAATATGCTTCCAAAAATGTGTTGCTGCGACAGTGGTGCTGTGCTTAGCACACGGGGTTTTGAAATCGAGAGGTGGCAGGTTCAGTGCCTTCTCGACAATCGAGTAAGCAATCGCAGCGTTACACCCGCAACTGCCAGTGACAATCGCAGGGTAGGGGCCCCCTTGAAACATTTGGAACTGTTATTAACACTGGGATATACACGTCCTGTCTAGGAACGGTAGTCTTCAACTACCTGCAGATATTCAGGCTACGGATGTTTCATAATGCATGAACGTGTATTTGGTGGTGCTTGTCCAGTAACTTTCTCCGTTTATGGACGGCGACGCTCCAAAAAGAATGCACAGACGCGGGTTAGTGTTATTTTGTGGGTCTCTATTATTTTGTGCGGTCTGCTGACTCGGCTGAAATGATCAAATCCGCTAAGCACAAGAGCCATATTCACACCAAGGAGTTATTTCAATGCTCCAAATCTCTTGCATGACATGAAGCTGCAAATCGTGACGTTACATGTCTTTATACTAGAGGAAATTCGTATTTTTTGCAGATAATTTTTTTTTTATAAAAGAGAGGGTTGCTATTTCAGTTGCAGTTTATTTAGTTACAGTTGATTTTGAAGTTCCCTGTGATCTAATAAACTCTTAAGTCGGGTTTGATCAATAAAAACCACACACCATTTCGTGGCAGACATAACAGAGAAAAATACATTAATGCTACAAATGAATATATTTTTTTTAAAGGTAAGAAATGTTTTATTTCAAATATCAAATGTATTTTTTTAAAGATAAGAGCTAAAGAATAAAAAAGTGCAAGATTATTCGTAAAAAGGGCCAGTGGTAAAACACACCGTTTGGCAAGCAACACTACATTTAAATCTCTGATGAAAAAAAGTAGAAAATATAAAGGCGCCATCACCAACAACGACGTTGCACCGAGCAAAACACAGCATAGAGGAAAGCAGACAAGGCACAGAAAGCCAAAAGAGGTCACGTACAGTTAAACAATGTCCAACTCATCGTCCAGTTATTTATCGCCCCAATGTTTCGTAATAAACCTGCAACGATTCCTTTCCCTTGCGATCCACTCCATTGTCACGATTCAAGAATGCATCACAATGTATATTCTTAGGTTTTTTCGGTAAAGTCACGTAGGTAAAAAATTATAATTAATAAAAGTAAAATAAAAATAAAATAAAAATCACGACGTTTCGGAGGCAACACAAGCTTCTGCCTTCAGGTTCCACCTGAAGACCACCTGAAGACGGAAGCTTGTGTTGCCGTCTTCAGGTAGAACCTGAAGACGGAAGCTTGTGTTGCCTCCGAAACGTCGTGATGGAAGCTTGTGTTGCCTCCGAAACGTCGTGATTTTTATTTAACTTTTATAAATTTAAATTTTTTACCTACGTGACTTTACCGAAAAAACCTAAGAATATGAATCCTTGCAGTCACGAAAGCTTCAAATCTAGCATCACAATGTACTTTTCCAACGTGGTCAATGTCGTGCGTGGTCTTTAGTGGAGGCAAGGGGTCACGTGAACCCTTTACGTTGGCTTTAATTCGTCCTCTGCCCAAAGGCCAGTATTTTGTCTCTATGTATATCCGCCCGCCCCCCCCCATTCCTTCCTTCCTTCCGACAAATCGCCAAGCGAGATCGTTATTTCCCTGCCTCTTAACCCCTTTCCCAACATCCTTCCTTCCAGAGCGTGCTTCCTCGAGCTTCAACCTCTGAGCATGTGCCCAAGGGCGGAGCCGCGGTAGCGAAATGTTAACGACCTCGCCTGGTGTACAGGAGATCGTGGTTTCGATCCCGACACTGACGTCTGCTGTATATTTGGAGTTTGCGTGTTCTCCACGTGGTCGCGTGGATTTTTTTCTTCGGGTCCTCTGGTTTTCCCCTCTGCATTTAGAATCAACGTGCGTTGAGAGTATTTGGCTGCTATACTTTCCCACGCCACAAGCCCACCTCGTTGAGCCATCATTTGTGGCTTCGGGAAAATTGCTATATAGCACAGTGGGCCTTACCTGGTAAAATGAAAAGTTTAGTTTAAAAATAAAGTTTAGTTTTAATTAGACATCTTTTTCCCTTTCATAAACTGTCCTACATTTCAACATATCACTGCTAGGTCACGCGTTATCCATTGCCGGGAGACTGAAGCCACCACGCCCGGCCGCCTTTGTCTCCCTATCGGAGATGTTTCCACGCCGCACCGGGTACTCGTTCGAACTCAGGTCTCGTTGCGCAGGGTGCCAAGCACTCCTCCACGGCAGCGTATACAAATCGATTTCGATACACACGATTTCGATACACACTATTCAATTAATAATATGCATATCACGAGGCAGACGGATCAATATTCACCAATGAATCGATGTAATTTGTTACACCTCCTACTGAGCAGCATAGACGCGGCATACAAAGTATCACCCGTGGACGTGCCGAGGGAAATGCATGATCAGGCAGCGCACGTCCACTTAACGCGCACGCAGAGGCAAAGACCCCCCTATATCCTCAACACTGTTGGGGCAAGTGCTGTTAGCGAGCACCTATGAAGGCCGGCACGGCACACGAGGGGGTGGGTGGCCAGCACCACGCCCGACCGCCTTTGTCTCCCCAGCAGAGATGTTTGCACGCCGCACCGGGAACTCGTTCGAGGCTGAGTCGACCCAGGACCGGTTCCAATAATCGTCACTGGCGTTTACCGTGAGCGGGAATCGAACTCGGTGTGGCCGTGTTCATAGCACAGCGGTGCTAACCACTACACCACCGCTCCCCCGGTGCTGTAGCGTAACGCACGCGCCTGCGAGACAAGTCACACTGCACGCTGGCAGCCACTGCTTTGGCGCAGCCTGGTACTTGTGATTGCAGGTAATTTGAGAATTATTGAGCCGAGCCTTTCTCCCATTACCCCTCGCGGCTGCAAAAAAAAATCAATGGCTCGCTCGCCGGATATTGACTAACTCGCGGCGTGTGGGCGCGATGCCACCACGGAGGGTACTTCTTCTTCCCCTGCTTGAATAAATAAATGAATGCGCCCTCACCAAGCGATCAGCGAAGGCACCCCCCCCCCCCCCAACTTGCAATCATCGCGGTGAGCTCTGCACCCATGGTTGGGGCCTCGTCATCATTGCGATCGAGAAGCGGTGAGAGTTGGGCAGTTTGACGTGGTTAATGGTGGTGGTGGTGGTGGTGGCCAAGCGCTGTTTTATTTGCTCCAAAAACTCGCAACGCACGGGATTGGAGGTTCGCAACATTTATTTACCCGCGGAAGTCTCGAGGCTTTTTTTTTCGGCCGGCTCCGACGTTTCGCAGGAGGAGGTGATGTCGCCACGTGTTTTCTCAGTTGAGCAATGAGCAGGTAACATTTTTTACAAATTATTTTGATAAATACAAGTTTGCCAATTTCATTACAGATCACTTTAACGTGGAGGTGGGGGCAATTTTTTTTCACTTTTAAATACCCCTTGTTGGGACACACATTAAAAGACAAATATCCCCCGTATACCCTTAACAGACTGTCGGGGCAAGTGCTGTTAGCGAGCACCTATGAAGGTCAGTACAGCACACGTGGGGGTGGGTGGCCAAACACCACACCCGGCCGCCTTTGTCTCCCAAGTGGCGATGCTTACACACCGCACCAGGTACTCATTTGAGACTGAGTCGAACCTCGGGGAGGCCCAGGACCGCTTCAGATAATCGTCACTGGTGTCGGCCGTGAACGGGAATCGAACTCTGGTTCGCCGGGTGCGTAGCACAGCGCGCTAAACCGCTACACCACACACATCAAGCACAACCTCGCCTCTCGCTGCTGTCACCTGCAAGAGGGCGCTTGACATTGACAAACTTAGTGCTGGTTAAATTTCGATTTAAAGCTTCTTTCGTGACTGCAGGGATTCATCTTCTTGGTTCTTTCGGTAAAGTCACGTAGAAGGGAAGTAATAAAATTAAAAAAATTGAACATAATAAAAATAATTCTCCCGACGTTTCGGCCACAACGCAAGCAGCCGTCCTCAGGTGAAAACCAGGTCTGTCGAGGCGACAGCGTCTTCAGACGTCGTGAGAATTATTTTTATTATGTTTTATTTTTATTATTTTATTACTCCCCTTCTACGTGACTTTACCGAAAGAACCAAGAAGATGAAACTTAGTGCTGCCAGGTCGAAAATATTCGCATCACGTGCCGCACGAGTTCGGCTAATGTGCTTGCAGCGGTGGCTACACGCGTTTGTGGGTGGTGCGTCAAAGTGGTCGGCCTTCATGTGGCTCCAGGCCCTATGCATTGAAGTCGTGGGCTGTATCCGGGCTGCAGGCCAGCAAAGTCCTCACCTCTGGTGTGAAGGTTAATGTGTGCGGTTTGGAGTGTGTTTATAAACCAAGAACAATTGTTCATGCTGCAAAAGGGGTGATTTTGTAAAATGAGTTTTGGATTCATTATAACGTGAATGAATAAGACAATATTGAGGTGTGAATTGACAGAAAGTATGAATTACAAAACCTGCACAACTGTGGGTCACTTTGGTCGCCGGTGCGTGTTCAGGTGGCACTTCGAATTCCACCTGAAGAAACCCACCAGCACGTGGAGCAAAACGTCGGACATCGTGCCAAGCTGAAGAGTACAACGGCGAAACACGATCAGCTTGCTGATTTCGTCAAGGAGTGTAAACCATCAGGCAAGCTACAGTCATCCCCGCAGCGACGGTTTCGGCTAACCATCGATCCAAGATGGTCACCGCATCGCCCACTTTCAGATACGCTTCTGCGTCCGTCTGGAACGCTCTTCCCTGCGATACTAACAAGCCGCTGGAGCCATGTACTTTTAAATCTAGGTTGAAAACTAATTTCTTCAGAACTGCTTCTTGCGTTGAGTTCTGGTGCGGGCGATCAGCAAAACGTGGAACCGACGTAATTGTTTCCCCACAAATACCACCGCTTAGCTAAATCTGCCATCGCCTTGTCTCTCTCGCATAGGGCAGAGCCTGAGGCGCAACTTTCATAGCCAGCTGGACCTTTCAGCTGCCAACACAAGTTTGTTCGACGCGTAAGGCGTGCTCACAATTACAAAAAAAAAGAGTTTTCAAGTCGAGGATTTAACGGCGCTCTGTTAAAAGTAATTGTGAGTTGTGGAAAGGGCGAGATATCGATCGCGTAACGCGAGCCTCGACCCTGTCACAACAAGTAACGATTTCAAAAATGGAACGACATCCTCCCGGGACTTTTGTTACCTGGAAGGACGCAGAAAACTGCGGCGTAAGGCGGAGCAGCGATGATGGGATTGTCTATAAATTATTCGGCTAATATTGCTACATTATAGCTGGTTACCCAGTTGGTTTTTCACGGGACCTCGGGGGCACCTGTTAATGTGCTGTCCCGTAATCCACTCGGGTCTAAAACTGCGCAGGTCACAAAGTGATGCACTGCAGAAGACGAAAAACAAGGACGCAGGCTCGATTTTTTTTTTGTTATCTCTGAAATAAAAGGATGGAGATGGATAGCAAGGGTCGATGAATTTGGTCCTTTTTTACAAAGTATATATATATTTTTTATTTACGAGTTTATTTTTTTATTTTTTGCAAGGGCCCATATAACCTTACTCCAGCGCATTGGCTGCGTGTACTGTCGTGTGCTAGGCGTTGGGCGCTGGCGCAAAGAATGAAGTTCCCCTTCCTCTTCATAGGCCAGCGCCTGGGCTCTTCTGGCCTGTGAACCCCAGAAGCAGTGACACCCCCTTGGACCAGAGGTCGCAAACGGGTTTTGATTCCTCACCCGTACCCGTACCCGGCCGCACCAGGGTCGAAAATGGGTACCCGTTCCCTACCCGTACCCGTACCCTACCCGAAATGAGTGACAAACGGTTACTCACCAGTGACTCACGGCCTACCCGTACCCGTACCCGGCCACACCAGGGTCGCAAACGGCTACCCGTTACCCGGGTAGCCGGGTATCGGGTAGGGTACAGGTATCGGGTACCCGGTTGCGACCTCTGCCTTGGACACTTCATAGCGGGAGCCTTGGTTTGGCTCAGCGAGTCGCAGGAATTTACACTGAACCCAGTGACGCAGCGCGTTTGGTGTGAGCTCGGCTGCACAGAATTAAACTAAACTATGAACTATTATTTTTTTTCCAGGTAAGGCCCACTGAGCTGTGTGGCTCTTTTTCAGAAGCTACCTGGCCACAAATGATAGCTCAAGGAAGTGGCTTATCGTGGGGACATTTCTAGCAGCCCAATACTGGAAACGCATGTTGAGTCGAAATGTGGAGGGAAAACCCGGAGAAAATCCACGCGACCACGGGAAGAACATGCAAACTCCAAATATACAGGCGCCAGAGTTGGAATCGAGCCCACGACCTCCTGTACACCAGGCGAGATAGTTAGGAGATTTTACGAGAAATTCAAATGGATCCCCTGTCCATTTCTCCCTCCCTTCCCAGCCCCCCGTATCGATGTCACCTCTGGCTTGTGGGAGCCCCGGTCCAGTAACACTGCCTGCAAACTCAACAACACTGCCACTGCTGCAGGGACTGGCTGTTGTGAGGAAGGAAGTTGGCAGGAGGGAGGGAGAGGGAGAGAGAGATAATGCCAAGTTGCCCACCCACGACAGTGTGAACCATTCCTGACCACAAGCGTGATTCCTCCTCTCTGTGTCATATTATTCCTCTGATACATCGCTGCTGCTGCTGCGGCGGCGTCGTGGCTGCCACACCGAGAGACACCTGCTAGGGAGAAATGGCTCACTTAGCAGGAGCTTGCACTCGACAACATCAGCAAAAAAACAGCACTCGAGCAAAAACACTTTGTAAAGTCAATTTGCGAGACTAACTGGGCCCGTGCCTTGGAGAATACGAAAGTGAGAACTACAAATGAAATGAGAGGCTCTCTGGCGCTGGGAGGCAGGGCGGATAAGAGTAAAAAAAAAATACAAAGTTGCCTTCGATACAGGGCCATTGCCTTGCACAGCTGGGCTGTGTTATTCTGATGCCACGGACCGCAATCTCCTTTCGCATACGCGGTGGGTCTTCTCCGCACACTTCTGTATTTCCTGCCACATGAAGCGAAGCACCCGTCAACGGAATTGGCCGAAACATTCCCATTGGTAAAAGTTCAGTGCTGGCAGTTTCTTGCTCAACGACGCCCATCGAGAGAGAGAGAGTATTTCGCCAGCTCTTCCACACTAACCAGCTTTTCATGGCATGAAGCGCGAGTAGCCACACATTGACCCCACCGAGTGCGACCTGCCGATTGACTGGCTGCGGTGCGCAGAAGGGGATTCAAGATGACCACGGACCCTCTTGAAAAGCATTCCCTGAGACGCGGCGAGGCTTTTCCCGGATAAATAAGTTATTAAATATACTCCTATCTGTCTCCACACAGCACCCTGGCCACATGTCCATAATTGAATAGAAAGTATGAATAGAAAATGCCAATCCGCCCCGGTGCTCGAGTCTGCACCAAGCAGCTCTGCGCATGGGGATGGAACACGCTGACAGGGTCTGTTAACAAAACATCCATCTCTGCCTTTTACCAGAGGGATGAATCGCTCACGGATAACCACACCGTATGACTTGGGCTGTCAAAGGACGCTTGTGGCAAGTGTGTTTTTATTTAATTTTATTCTACATTTATTCCCTGCGTTTTATGGGAAACGTTCTGTACACCTTTTTTTTTTCACTGTGCGTGTTTTATTGTTGGGTAAAATGTTTGAATGCGTTCTTTTTCATTAATCGCAAACGCATCGGTAAGCTCCGTTTTACATTGAAATTGTGAGTATCACTCTTTTGCAATGCAGTGGTACAGCCACATGTCTGCGCGGATTCTTTTTTCAAAGGGCACACAAATTGTGTGCATACTGTAAAAAAAATAAAAAACATTTTCTTACTTGAAGGAAAAACTTTCAAATATAATAGCGTTTGATTGGAATGGAATATTTATTTTTTTAGCGTAAGAGAGATGCATTGCTATTCCGTGTGAGAAGCATCATGGTTTAAAAAAAAAACATTTACAAATTGAGCGTTTGCTCTTCGGATGTGACAAGTTTCGAAGCGTGTATTAAATTGCACATTTTTTAATTGCTGTATTTGCACGTTCGAGGTCTCCTCGACCTCGAGTCTCTACTACAGGGAACAGTGGCTGGGATATCCTTCCCTCAGCCATCAGTGCTTCCGACTCCTGCCCCCCCCCCCCTTCAAATCCAGCCTCAGCACCTTCCACATTTCCTCTCAACGTGACCGACTGGCCCTTTATCTCCATAAAATAACGCCTCCCGTTTCCGCACCGTGTCACGAGATGCAGCCGCATCTTTACGGTGCGACCCAAAAGCAAATTGTAAAATTAACTTTTCTAAAATTTCGTATCAATTTGTATAAAACAACAACAACTGCCAAAATCTCCTAGCTCGAGCGATTCCCATCTCCTAGCGCGCTCGAGCGCGAGCTCGTCACCGAGACGGGAGGCAAGAAAATTAAAACGCTCGCCAACTTCACAGCTACACGGAGACCTACCGAGCGATCCCTTCACCAGATCTGCTTCCTCGCCGCGCAATCCCTTTATCGGCGGCGGCGGCGGTGGCGGCGGCTAGCAAAGCCGGACCCTGAAACCCCCGGCAGTAATTATCGCCGGCAAGAAGGAGGCGAGTGCAACGAGAGACACCTCACTTTTGCCGAGCGCCTCCCGCCCGACACTTCAATTAGCATGCGCGCCCCGGAGAGGTGGCAACGTACTCGGCCGTTCGCTGAAGGTGACCCCCTCGGGGGTGGGAGGGGGGGGTAGCGGGGTGGGTTGCTGTACGATATCCATCGGCTTGCGCTGCTCGTTATTAACCCTCACACCCTGCCGGCGCGCTCTGTGCTGGTGCCGGCAGGGTGTCGGTGGCGGCGGTTGGAGAGGGAAGGCAACACAAATAAATGGGTGATGTTGTGAAGTATTCTTAGGTTTTTTTTCGGTAAAGTCACGTAGGTAAAACATAAAAATCAATAAAAGCAAAATAAAATAAAAATCACGACGTTTCGGAGGCAACACAAGCCTCCGTCGTGATTTTTATTTTATTTTGTTTTTATTGATTTTGATGTTTTTACCTACGTGACTTTACCGAAAAAAAACCTAAGAATATGAATCCTTGCAGTCACGAAAGCTTCAAATCTAGATGTTGTGAAGCTCCGCAGGGTTGCCCATGAGCCGAGGGGGATGGTCGGTACCACCATCTGGGGTGGTAAATGCTCCCAGTAGCCACCATGAGTAGTGGCTACCATGGACAGCAGTCAGCATGAGATGAGCATTTTCCAACATGGGCAGTGTCCACCATGGACCGTATCCACCGTTTACAGAAATCTTAGCGGACAGACTGTCCCTTTTATAGACACACGACACTTATATTTTCATATCCTATAGATGTTTCATATCACATTTCTTTCCCAAAACGATATTCTTGGTAAACGTGCCCTTTTTAATGACCCTGTTCTCGTGAAAAATAAGTTTAATAAAAAAAAACTACCGCGGTGACTTTGCTATCATAGATATTTGTAATCTCGACGTAAAATACTTTAAGAAAATCATTTATAGAACTTGCCACCGTCAGTGGTACCGATAAGCCAAATTTAGGCTAATGCGAGAACACCTCTCAGACGGCAAGAGATTGTTTATTTATTCAGAAGTTACCTTCTCTTGTGTTTATAGGAGGTGTGTCTTTAAGATTACTCCCCGACGTGCTTTCAAGTCGTACCGTGTGTTGCTTGGCATGATGTCCGACGTTTCCGTTAACGTGCCAAGGAGCTTCTTCAATAAAGTGGATTGAAGGAAGAAGCTCCCAGCACGCGGAGCGAAACGTCGGACATGCGTGCCCAACAGCACGCGGCGCGACCCGAGAACGCGTCGTAGAGCCGGTACGAATGCGACCGCGAGAACCTAAGGCGGCACCTTGAATATCTCTCGCCGCACAGGGTAACCGGGGTGAGTGGGCGGGCTGGGATGAAACAGAACCGTGCGTGAAAAACATACGAAACGCACGAGGCTATCGCTAACGTATTTATTGTTTACTTTGCACGGAATGGGGCCGAGGACGTAGAACGAGCCGTTTGTTTTCATTGTATCCTTGAGTCGCCGCTTAATCGTGCAAGCACTGCACGTACAAGGGGCTGAATGAGCGTGGAATTCCATATTTTCAATCCCTGTTTTTGTCTTCTTCTCGCAATTGTGGTTAATCCGCACAGCGTATCAGCTGCCTTCTGGATAACCAAGAGTCAGACTGGATACTGCTTAAGAATTTAAGCTTGTTAATTGATTGGTGACCCTTTCTCATTCACCATACTAATTTTTACGTAACGTCAAAGCTTCGATTTAAAAATGTATAATTGTGTAAAGGGATTAGCCATATCAACAATGCTCGTCCTGTGCAAACTTTCCACGGCCATAGGCGTGTGTAATTTCCTCTTCACTGGCTCAGAGTTGTAAACAGAGGAGATAAGCACCTGCCCATGCTATTTTCAGAGACTTAGCAATTTGTTATTGTTATGATTTGTGACATAGATTGATATATATTTGTAAAGTGATCATATTTGTAAATCTATATTACAATGGTATTAAGTTGAACAAAGCTTGCTTTATAACCAACCATGAAACATATTCCCGGTTCACAACTGTTATTATTCACTCCTATAACCCTAAAGCTAACTCAAAACCCCGAATTTCTAATCCTATGTCATTATACAACCGGTAATCATAACCCCAAAACATAAAACACTAACTTTAACCGCGAACCTTGAAACTCTCCCCATAAAACCAACAAAAAACATTTCTAACCATAAACGTTTAAATCCTAGCCCCTAACCTGTTCACTGGAATATTTAATGTAGAAACTGTTTATTTTACTTGCGTGCAAGGGAAATAATGAAGAGAATGGACGGTGATCTATAAGTAATGCATGATTATTATGAATATAATTTACGTTTTAACTGTCATTTCATGAACTGTAAAAAAAAATAAAATTCCCAGACAAATCTCGACGACAGATTTCCAAACAAACCTTGACTTTTTAATTTCCTCCGCTATTATTTTTCCCGATATAAATAAAATAGGCACTTATTTTATGAAGCGGCTGTACAAAGTGGCAGAGAGCGTTGTTGGGTTATACAGCCAAATTGAATTTGCAGCATAATTGTCAGGGCTGGCCGAGCAGATGGACAGATAAAGGCGCGTGGATGATGAAGGGGTTGTGAAATCCTGATATAATGGTCTCATAATCGCTTATTCACGGAGGCGCTGATAATTGAATGCGGCGAGCTTCAGAGGACGAGGCCGGATCGAGTGCGCTTTTAATTAGCTCGCAATCAATCGGACGTTGTGTTCCCGAGATGACTTAACGGGCGTCTGTATTGGAAAGGATCCCTGCCCGCGTGACGCTACCCCGGTGGGAGAGAGAGGCAGCCCCCAACGACCTGGCTCTCCGTTCCTGGTCTTGCACTGCAGCTGCTGCGTTTGACGGCTACCTGGACGAACACCTGTCCTGGCCCATCCCCCCCCCCCCCCCTCAACCAGTATATATACGGGGTAGTATCTCTTGGAATCTCTCATTTACTTGATACAGCAAGCGTGCTGTGACGGTTCCACCTGAAGACGGAAGCTTGTGTTGCCTCCGAAACGTCGTGATTTTTATTTTATTTTTATTTTATTTTACTTTTATAAATTTAAATTTTTTACCTACGTGACTTTACCGAAAAAACCTAAGAATACGAACACCGTTGCCAATCATCGCCACGGCAGCATGTCGGGAATCTCATCGCAGATTTTTCAACGATGGGTGTGGGTGGACTAGAGGGGGGAGGGGGGGCAGGGACGGGGGCACAAAGAGCATTTGTCCAGGGCCCAAAACTCCAGAGGGGGACGCACACGACAGCATTAAATGTGTTATTTGGCAATACAATATATGGCGGGTTATTCATGAATGTTGTTTTGCGGCGAACAACGTAGGCAATATTTACGTCAATAACTGACGAGTTATAAGGTTGTGTTAATGTCGTCCACTAATTGTCCCTTTTTGACGCAGACTCGCGTATCGCGGTAACTCCAAACTAGCTAGGTTATCACGAGTGCGCGTCTACTCCACATTCCGATTTAAAGCTTTCGTGACTGCAGGGATTCATCTTCTTGGTTCTTTCGGTAAAGTCACGTAGAAGGGAAGTAATAAAATAATAAAAATAAAACATAATAAAATAATTTTCACGACGTTTCGGCCACAACGCAAGCAGCCGTCCTCAGGTCGTGATAATTATTTTATTATGTTTTATTTTTATTATTGTATCACTCCACATTCCTTCATATCCTGCTTCAACACCCAGAACCGCCCCTTTCCAGGCCTGCCTCTCAGTGTCCCAGGTCCATCCGCATTCCTACGACGTTGGGTCTTCCTCTCTCCTTGCCACGCTTTTCTCGGGTCGCACGAGTCGCCTTTTCTCTCATCTTTCTTTCGTCCGCGGTGGCTCCCACCCGCTCGCGGTGGCTTCTTCCTCGCGCCATCATTGCGGGCCCCGATCTGAGTCTCGTGATCCACGCGATCCATCTCCGTCGTCCTCATTTCTGCCGTGCGCAACCATCTGCTCCTCCTTGGCTTAATTTTTTTAGACTCCCAATTTTTTTATTTTAAAAAAACCTGCCACACCTGCGCTCCCTCCACGCTATTTGCTTTCACCAACACCTCGCGTGAACGTGGACCATCTGGCGCCTGAGGAATGGGAAAATAGTGATTATAATAATAATTATTATCGCGAGCTAAAATGGCAGTTACAAATGAAAAGTCACTTAATTGCTGAAGGGATTAACGGCAGGTACTACTCTGAGAAAAAAAAATATCTCTTTCTCTGAAACGTGTAAACTTGCCGTACGTTATCGCAAATCTTTAACATCGTAAATTGTGCAGTAATTTTCACTTCATTTACGTCTTAAATAATAATGTAATGAACGTGTAAAGTTGAGTAAATGTATACAGGCTTTTATGATCAACTTCAGTTGGGGATTCATTAAAAACAATTTCAGTGAATCCAATTATGTAGATAATGCTGAATAAAATTTAATGGATTAATTAAGCTACAATTGAAATGGCATTTCGTGTACAGTTTGCATGCACTTGCTAAATCAAGGCAGTTATAATATATATTTGGGGGACACATCCCCCCCACAATATTCAAATATGCTCAAAATGTCCCCCCCAATATATTGTTATAAAATAGATTTCTGTTTATATGATTGTGGTTATGGTTGTACTTTATTTATCCCTAATCTCTGCCATTACATACAATGAAACAAGAAAAGGTAAAAAAGAAAAAAAACAGCAATGTAATACAATACACTATTAGACATTATTGTAAAAAATAAATAAAAAGTTCATCCCATGTGTTAGTGATTTTTTAAAATATTTTAGGCAGGAAATTCGTTTTCAAATATAGATTTTTTTTTTCTGGGGGGGGGGGGGGGGCCCAGAACCTCTCGAAGATTTGGTCCCCCCCAATGTTGACTCCATGGCTACGTCCTTGTGCTAAATATATATAGAGAGAGAAAGAGTGAGAGAGAAATTATAAAATATATGAGCACCCCTTGTTGAAAAATGAACAGTGCCTGTACTCTACATAGACCCACACCTGTCATAGGAATATGGAACTTCCACCACTGGTTCATAGCTGTAAATAGATCGGCACTGCCTCAATGTTAATTTTAGCAGGAAATTACTTTGACATTAAAAAGAAAAGTGTTTTTCATTATTTAGTGTGCAATCCGCCTAAAACAATTTATCCTTTTAAAAGTAGGGTTTACAAACAACATTCATCGTTTTGCTCCTCACACGTGACACCTAAAACTGGTGGTTGAAGCAAAAGCACATTAAATCTGATGAACCTTGAAAAAAAAGTGCTTGTTCCAAATATGCTCCAGTCGTTTTCTTTTACACACATATATTTATATACAAATATTAACTTGGTATTTGACAATGTTTAACATGCGGGGAATGCATTTTAATGTCGCCGAGTAAAATTAAATTATGGTAATCCTTTGCAGTGATACCACACGTAGATTTTTAAACGGCAAAATAAGCATTAGGGCTCACCACATCCCCGCTCTCATTATTACCAAACGGTTTACGACATTTGCATTTAATCGGCGACATTCGTCAAAATTTATGTGCAAAGTATCGTGCGTAAAAATGAACGTTAATTCTGTTGAAAAGGGGTAGGTTCCCCATTCAAAGGCTTTTGCTTCGGGTTACAAGGCTATGAATGAACATTTACCAAACATAATAAGTGTTCATAATCAACGTTTTTGGGTTTAGATCGCGTTATTTATAAATGTGTCGTAATCCTCCACCACCCGACACGGCCAATCAGTAAAAAAAGTGTCACGTTGACAAAAGACAAATAGTTCACTGCTTTAGCCCACCGGTGTGTTGAAGCGTGAAACCACAACAATTTACAATTTGAGTACGACGTTTCGCTGGTAATTGCATCCAGCATCATCGGGCAATTCGCCAGAATGGTGAGGCTCTGCTGTGTCTCCCGTTCTTATATAGAGCAGCAGCAGGGTGACGTCATCATTAACTCATTACCACGACGAGTCGGGCATGTCTCAACCCATAGCAACGCAGGCTAACGAGCTGAAACATTGTGCAAAATGTCGAAATAGATGTTTTTGTACGTAGGCTTTCACAACCAATATTATGATTCGCAAATAGTTTCTTCTGGGTGAGATTCGTGTTTGCCGTATAATGTCAATTGTTAGCTTCAAACCTCCGCTGCCCGACAGAACATATCAAATCGAGTTGTCACGTGGCAAACATGCCGAGTGAGTTTGGTTTTTTTCTTTCAGAATAAGTAATATTTAAAAATACTATTTTTTTAAACACGCTTTAATGAAATGTACCGTACGAGTAATGGCAGAACTCCACGACTCCAGGAAGTGGCCCCGAGACTTGCCACAACGTAAGGGGGACCGTGGTGATTTACAGACAACGTGAGTTGAGCGTGGACAATTAGAGCCAAGCCGAAACATAACATATAAAAAAGATGGTTAAGAAATGTAAAAGATGGTTAAGAAATATATATAATATACATTTTTTCCCCATCTTTTTTATATGTTATGTTTCGGCTTGGGTCTAATTGTCCACACTCAACTCACGTTGTCTGTAAATCACCACGGTGATAGAATATAGTATTGTCATCAGTATGACATAAGTATACCAAGTTTGCAGTCGATACCATATTGGGAAGTGGGTTACAATTGAGTTACAAGATTTGAGGATACGACAACAACAACAACAACAACAAACAGAGTGAGTTAAATAAAAGCAGTGACTAATCCCATATCTGCATTTTCCATAAATATGCTAAATTCCTCTGTTGATATGAAAATTCCTTTGTCAAGGCGCTCTTCCTCCCCTAACCCAGCTTAAATATACGCTGCCAAGCTTGGTGGTGTTCATTCAGACGCTGTCTTTCCGACAGACCTGTTCTTCACCTGAGGACGGCTGCTTGCGTTGTGGCCGAAACGTCGTGAGAATTGTATTCTTTTATTGTTTTGTTTTTATTATTTTATTATCTTCCTTCTACGTGACTTTACCAAAAGAACCAAGTAGATGAATCCCTGCAGTCACGAAAGCTTTAAATCGAAATTTTAATAAAAGCGTGTAATAATAAAAACCCGGAGGAATGCTGAAAAGCAAGCACAGAACTCCGTGGGAGCTGATGGCTTGGAAGTGCCTGATGATGCTGGTTGCAATCTTCGGCGAAATGTCTTACAAAATTGCCAACATTTTGCCTGCCTCAACGTTCTGGTTTTTGCTGAAAAATAAAATCAATCAGCATATTTTGCTGGCGTGACAGATTTATTTGATCGGCTGTGTCGGGTGGTGGGGGGTCATAGCTCAAATTTGGCATTCTACCTGCACGGTCAAAGTCAGAAGAAACTGATTATGAATCAAAATGCCAACATGTTCTCAGAATGAGAAGCTTTATTTATACTGGAGGCATCCAATGAGCAGGACAGCAATTTCTCACAGATGTCCCAGTAGGGGTGTGGTCAGACCGTTACAACAAACAATACAAAAACATTACAGGAGTGCAAATTGTAGGAAAGGTGAACAAAATAGACTTTAAAATATGCAAATACAACGGAACTATTTTTTTTTTCGATTTAAAGCTTTCGTGACTGCAGGGATTCATCTTCTTGGTCCTTTCGGTAAAGAAGGGAAATAATAAAATAATAAAAATAAAACATAATAAAATAATTCTCACGACGTTTCGGCCACAACGCAAGCAGCCGTCCTCAGGTGAAGACCAGGTCTACGTGACTTTACCGAAAGAAAACAAGAAGACGGAACTATTTTTTTTAATCTCAGTATTTTATTACCATCGTCGTCAACAGCCGTGACCAATACACTGACGGATGAAGGCCTCCCCGAGCCACTGTCATCTGTGTGTCGACTCGCGTTTGGCGAGGACTTTCCGTAATCCAAATTCCTTAAGGCGCAGAGAATATCATTATTTGGAACCCTTGATGTCAGAGGGCTTCAAAACGTTACGCACCACGTCCGTGTACGTTCTGTGGTTTTGATATCGCACGGTGGCGAGATGTTCGCTCCCTCGCCTGATACGCAGGAGGTCGTGGGTTCAATCCCGAGCCTGACAATTCCTGTATATTTGGAGTGACCTCCTCTCCCCATGGTGGTTCCGTGGAATTTTCCCCTGGGTCCCTCCGGTTATGCCCTCCACGTTTAGAAATATGCGGTTAGATTATGTGGCCACAACTATAAATTCCCACGTAATGATGTGCTCTCACTATCGATGCACTATCCATGTGTGGCCAGGTCACCTCTGATGAAGAGCTAATAGCTCAATGGGCTTTACCTGGTAAATAAAGAGTTCTGGTCTTATTTTTACAAATTCCGCATTTAACTTTCTTTTTTTATAACAATAACGGGTGTATAATTGTAATATTTTATTCATAACATCAAAAATAAAAATGCGGGTTATGTGTAGCAGCCAAAAGCCTCTTTCAGAGGCGCTTCTTATCCCCTGCGTCACATCGGTGACCCCGTGACCTGTCACACAGGTATTTCTCCATCCATTGTGCGCTCGCAGACATGCAATTTTAAAACCCACCTCGTAAATTGACCCTAACCCCCACCCCCCACGCATAGCCCAACCTTTCATTAGCGTGTCCTAATAAATCCGCCCCCGATATTTAAAGAAAAATATCGCAGCTTCCTCCTCCTCCTCCTCCGTCGACGACTCCCGTTCTAATTCCGGGCACAGGAATCCAGCCAATTTAACAAATTACCTTTAGATAAAAGACAAAAATAATGACGGCGCTGTATCACTGTGTCCTGGATTGGGATTGAGCTGTGGAAAATTCAACGGTAAGAATTATTATTTGCCCATATATTTACTTTGGCTGTGCAAAGGCATACATATATACGTAAAGATACTGAAAAAATTGCCAGACCATTTAATGCAGCACAATAAAATTCGGAATAGTTATAAAAAGAGGTGCATATATGAAGCGATTAGGTTCCAGCTTTTTGAGTTTACTGGAAGATTAAAGTTTGCCCCGTCATCGTGAAGGTGAAACAGCAGTGCGTACACAGTGTGCTCTCCACTCTATAGCGATGCGAGACGCAATTTCCAGAAACACTGATACACACTGCGTTTCGCTACCGCTCCGCTTTCGCGCACACGTACCAACACATTGCTTTTTCTAACCTCGTGACAGTCAATGAACAACAAAAAAACACCCAGAAATGTAATTCCACAAATTGATAAAAAAATATATTTTCAACAGGAATCGAATAAGAGACGAGAGAAGGGTGGGTGGTAAAGGTGGAGCCCTGCAATTGCTGTGCTCACTTACTGCTTCTGACTGAAGGGCCTCCAGTAGCTGCAGCTCTGGAGAACCCTTTCTAGGAGGAGGGTGTTTTTGGCCTAGTCTTCCACGCTGGCCTGACGTCTTGGGAAATAGGGCGCCGCGGTGGCGAGATGTTAACTACCTCGCCTGGTATACAGGAGATAGTGGGTTCCTGGGTTCGATCCCGACCTAAACGCCTACTGCATATTTGGAGTTTGCATGTTCTCCCCGTGGTGGCGTGGCTTTTTCTCCGGGTCCTCCGGTTTTCCCCTCCACATTTAGAACCGTGCATACAGAATATTTGGCTGCTATAAATGTCCACATGATACGCCACCCTGTTGAGCTATCATTTGTGGCCAGGTCGCTTCTGAAAAATAGAAATATAGCTCAGTGGGCCTTGCATGGTTCAAAGAAAAAAAGTTTGTTTTTAGTTTAGTTGTAGTTTCCTGGATGTGCTGAATCTCCGCTGATCTCCATACGCACTTTAATGACAACAACGACAACAACAATAAACCCAGAACATCACATGTACGCAGCACTCGGTAACCGAGAGCACAGCCTTCCCAGGTGCTCACTGCTTCCGCCGCGTGCTCTGACATCTTCAATCATGCTTAATGTCGCACCCTGATTTATTTTTCTCGTGTGTTTTCTTTTTGTAAATCAGAAAAAAGTAGTTTGCTAAACATTACATTTTTTTTCAGACCGACTCCTTTTCCTTAACACAAAATTTGTGGCTTCAGATGATTGTTTTTTGTTATTTGCTCATTAACCCCCCTCTCTCTCTCAAGGCGCTATACATTACTCTGATAGTAATTGCATTTGTTTAAAGTTGTGACAAACATCGCATCGTGTACACCTCCAGTTACGAACGCAAATTATTTGGTGATGCTGCTTGCTGCGTTGGCAGGGGCGCACAAACACAACAAACAACACAAACCTCAACGCTTTTGTCAATAACACCGTGGCCGTGTGAATATATATATGTGTGATTGGCAATATTTCAAGTATTAACCCTTCTTCATAGCCCTTAACCAGCGCGTGCCAGAGAGATCGAGTTCATAAGGTTCGGGCACTGCACTTTACACCATGGGGCCTGATGGGAATAAAAATGTAATACATGTTTTATGATGGTCAATTGTTCGGTAGGCATATTAATACTTTGCTAATAGTAGCGATTCAGTGCCAGACAATTCCTTCAATCATCAAAAAGTATTACTCCTGAATAAACTAATTTACACTAAAATAAGTCAATGTTAGCGGCGCAATGCATTGTGGGGACGTTTTGTGGAGACAAACTTCACTGAAGCACGAGGAGGTTTAAATATAATGAAATAATTTAGGTGAGTAAGAGCAATCTGCTTCAAGAAGAAAGTTTTCAATCAGTGCATTTTGCCTCCTATTACATGGATTGAAAATGTGAGCAACAAAAATTTAACAAATGCTGAGATGTAAGAAGGTTTCCTCGCTTGTTTGGGTAGTTGGGACTGTGCTCTGGCATGTGTAGAAATTATGATGTGTAGTAGTTAGTTCGGATGTGTAGTAGTTAGTTAGGATGTGTACTAGTTAGTTTGGATGTGTTGTAGTTAGTTAGGATGTGTAGTAGTTCGATCTCATGGACTCATTTCTTTGTTGTGATAACTTTTGCTGCTGTTGTTGTTTGTGCCCTTTCATTTTGGTGCCATGTATTAATTTGTTAATAATTTTTTGATTTTTCTTGACAGTAGTAGGGTTTTAATTTGCTTGGCAGTGGCTGTCTATGGCATTTGGTCCTTAGATATAATTAATGTACAGCGTTGTGGGATGCTGTTGGCATGAATGACCTTGCTATATAACATTTAATTATTATTCATTATTTTTTTGTTTTTTTAGCCAGACTAGCCAGAATTTGGTCAGGGCACAGCCCCGGCACTTTCACCCAGGCAACCTGAGAGCGCTGCCTTAGATAATCCTTGACTTATCGCTATAGCAACAAAAACACGTATATCTAAGAACACACACTACTTTATACACACACAATTAAGAAGAATAATTAAAATAACGTTTTTTTCTGCTTAAAATCGTATCAACAATTCTCATTATGTCTGGGATGCTATTCCAATTTCAAACCAGGACATTTAAATAGCATTGCTATTTAAAACACCAATACGCGTGCAAAGCAACGTAGAGAGGTGAATGTGTTGGAATTACACCGAGCACATGAAGAGCAACACACGTAACAAAAGTACATTATGGACATGATATTGACGGAAAAAATCAGAGGTGTGGACTCGAGTCATGTGACTTGGACTCGAGTCAGACTCGAGTCATGAATTTGATGACTTGCGACTCGACTTGGACTTGCATAACAATGACTTTGTCCCACCTCTGGAAAAAATGTAAGTAGACTTGGGCAGGATACGTCCCGAACGAGCATAGGGGCCGGTTGCTGCGACTTATGAGAGGAATGGCGACCAACCTACGGAAAACATCCTAGCAGGAAGCCCAGCGTGGAGATGGAGAGACGAGATCGGCCCGTGTGCCAGGCAGATAGATTGTTGCATCAATAGACCGTGAGGGGTGGCCACGGTTTGAGGAAGCCTTTGTCCAGCAGTAGGGCACCACGGTGGCTAGGAGATTTTAACTCCCTCGCATGGTGTACAGGAAGCCGTGGGTTCGATTCCGACCCTGACGCCTCTGAATTTTGAGTTTGCATGTTCTCCCCGTGATTGCGTGGATTTTTTTTCCAGGTCCTCGGGTTTTTCCTTCCACGTTTAGAATCAACGTGCGTTTAGAGTAGTTGGCTGCTATGTATTGCCACGTGATGAGCACACTTTGTTGAGCCATGATTTGTGGCCAAGTCGCTTCTGAAAAAGAGCTCTATAGCTCAGTGGGCCTTACCTGGTAAAATAAAAAAAAAACTGTTTTAAGTTTTTGAATAAATCATGGATGATGATGATGAATGGACTGGTTTTTTGTTGTTGTTGTTGTATAATTTCAACTTCACATAAACACAATGTCCATCCATACCACATGCAATGGAGGCTGTGCTTCTGGTGTCCTTTGCTTGTCACAGCCTCGCAGCGTGTGGACTCCCCGCAATGTGTGTGTGTGTGTGTGACACGCAGGCAGTTGGAGGTCCGCGTGGCGCGGCATTATGCATCGAATGCGCTGACCTTTATACCCTCCCGAGCGGCTACAGTGGAATGGAATCTCCGTGCGTTGTTGCCGCAGAGCAAATAGGAGGCAAAGTGCGTACGCCCTGCGTGAAGAGTGCGGCCTGTGACAGCGCCAGCAGCCACGTCTTTGATTGCTGTGTCCCTTAATTGTTCTGACAGGTACTTTCTATCCAGACAGAAACCCATATTCAATTGGCATGTAGCCGCCCTCTCCCACAACCGCCCCCACCCACCCACCCCCACCACTGACATGCAGTCCCATGGCCTAGCCATGTATCTGCATTTATATAGCACGCACCTCCGTGCCCTGACACGTGGCCCCCAGAAATCAGCCAATAGGCACTGCGCAAATAACTTTAGAAAATCCCCGCCGTGTTCGGGTCGCGTGTTCATTATTATGCAGAACCTGCAGGCTAATGGAAATTCGCAAGTGGAAACGAGACGCATTACTGTGGATATGCTTAGGTTTTTTTTCGGTAAAGTCACGTAGGTAAAAAATAAAAATTAAAATTAATGAAAGTGAAATAAAAAATAAAATAAAAATCACGACGTTTCGGAGGCAACACAAGCCTCCGTCTTCAGGTGGAACCGTCACAGCACGATAGCTGTATCAAGTAAGAGAAATTCCAAAAAACAGTCCTTGTATATATACTGGTTGAGGGTGGGAGGAGCCAAGGTAGGCCCTGGATATTATTATTGTGAGGCTGAAGCACGCTGTTAGGAATGAGCCTTTGTTGTGTAGACTGGTTGAAAAGAGTTAAGGTGAGGTTGATGTAAAGGTGCGTGTAAATGGGACTGAGCCTTTTGTTATGTAGAGGTGGTGAGGCTGAAACCGCTGCCAGGAATGAGTCTTTGTTGTGTAGACTGGTTGAACTGGGAGGTTCTAAGAGAATTACTGTGGAGTGTGAGCGGTAAAGGGGAGGGCCCTGCAAATGTACTCGCTCATGTCCGTGCTGGATGAAGGACCTCCAGTAGTGGTAGCTACCGATCAGTGGTTCGTCTTCTTCACCTGGAGTGGACGCTGCACCCTCTGGGGGTGCGAGATGCCCTTTCTGGGGGAAGCTTTCGTGACTGCAGGGATTCATCTTCTTGGTTCTTTCGGTAAAGTCACGTAGAAGGGAAATAATAAAATAATAAAAATAAAACATAATAAAATAATATAAAATGATAAAATAAAATAAAAATTCTGTTAATTATTTTATTATTTCCCTTCTACGTGACTTTGCCGAAAGAACCAAGAAAATTAAGCACGGTCACGTAAGTACAACTACTCTGTTTCACCAAACCCTCTGTATGTTTTAACATCGTATTTTTTTTACGATTGAAAACCAAAGGGATGCAAGGCAGCAGTAAAGGTTAAGAACCACTGCTTTAGTGAGCAGCTCTAGAATATATTTTCTGCCTACTCTTCCATGCTGGTCAGATGCCTCGACAAAGATGGGAGTAGCGACAACTTTTCTCCACCACCACACACACACACGACCATGCCAATCGACTAAGCGTGAGTGTACCCATTAATACTGCGAGTGATCATCGTAATAATGTCAAAGGACAGGAAATAATCGTACAAAAGCGCGATTCCATCTGCTCAAAGCAGGGCGCGCCGTGACACAGCCATCCTAAAGGCACATCTGACGCAGAGGTGAGTTTCTTTACTCTTAGGTTTTTTCTTCGGTAAAGTCACGTAGGTAAAAAATTAATTACAATTAATAAAAGTAATAATAGAAATAAAATAATAAAAATCACGACGTTTCGGAGGCAACACAAGTCTCCGTCATCAGGTGGGACCGTCACAGCTAGATTTACTGTATCAAGTGAGGCTAAACATTTCAAGATACAAGTTCTTAAATACAAGCTAAGGAGGGGGAGGAGGGGGGGAGGAGCTTAACTGAGTGTGGTAGCCAATGAATGGAACGTATGGGGGGGGGGCTAAAAGAGAACAACAGGTCACATGCTAAAGGTGCACATGGTGCTAGAAGAGAACGACACTGCACATGTTGTTTTACCCAGCGTTGGTGGCCATCCAAATACAAAAAAGCAGAGTGCTATTAAACGCTGGGGATGTTAACACTCGGTAAAGTAGAATAGTACCTGTCAAATAAGATGGTCCAAAAATGTGTAGTTAAATGTTTTTTGCATGGTTAATAACATCTTTCCAATGATTACTCAGTTTGTACCCATCATCACGGTTGAAATTATGTCTGTGTTTGCTAAGCGGGCAACCTCATTCTGAGAAGCGCGTGCACCATCCCACAGCCCCCATACGCATTTAATCTCCCTTGCACCAATCAACACGATAATTAATATGGGGCAACCCATGGACGTTAAGCACGACGCTCAGTCTTCCTTTTGGGCGATGCCAAAATGATCAATCATCCGTCGCCGAGGCACAAATGAGTCTTAATTCACAAGCTGGCTGGACGCTGTCTTGGCGCGACTCTTGTGTGCCGACTCCGATGGGGCAGGCACAGGAGGTGAAGAGGATGAGAAGGGTCACGCCGAACACCTGCCCTTTCTGTTTTCATGTATATAAAAAAACACATATATAACAACAGCCGGGGCAGGCGTCATGCATAAACTATTCAGTTGTTTCTCCAGAGGCGCTGTGGTCAGTGCTACACGTTATTACTCCCGTTTGACCGCGTGTTAATATTTAACGCGTACCTGGCACCGTTAGTCGAGGTATACATGCTTTGATACCTATCTTTTCACGACCAGAACGGAACGTTCATGCTTTATTTATCACAGTTTTTGTTGCCACTGGCAAGGTTTAGTACGACAATACTCTGTTTTAGTTGACAACTGCCCCCACGCTGCTGGCTTCGCTGCAAAAGCAGCATACGTTGAGCATGGATGTATGCTTCTGGGTAAATATGGGAGAGACAAAAGCAACATAGTCAAATATGAAGACGTTGATACGAAAAATTGCGTGTACGTACGGTTGAACTTCTTTCGCACCGTACGTCACCAATCGTGCTCATCGGAGGTGAATCGTTGGATTGTTAATATTGATTATACTGGTAGGAACCTCCTGGTTACACCAGCCCACAGGGGATTATTGTGTCCGTCGTGCAGGGAGGGGCTGGATGGGGAGGGAGGGACTGGGTGCGGAGGGGAGGGTGGGGAGAGACTGGGTGGGGAGGGTGGGGCTGGGTGGGGAGGGGAAGGTGGGGAGGGACTGGGTGGGGAGAGTGGGAGGGGCTGGGTGGGGAGGGTGGGGCTAGGTGGGGGGTGGGAGGGGTGGGGCTGGGTGGGGAGGGGCTGGTCACCCCGTGGTGCCCTTATAAAACTCAACGTTTAACCTACTCACGCCGGCTTGTGCCCGCTCTCACAGTCGGCCATATTTGCGGAATACACCACGCCGCCGTTGACCCTGACCATTGACCGAGCAACCCAACGTTCCTACCAGCTCCCTCCGCAGGAGGAATGTGTTTACGTTCACAACATAGACATGGTGCTGCCTCTGTAAGTCTCTGTTTTTGTTGTCTTATGTGCCATGAAGAGTTGAGTGGTGGCACGGCGGTCATCGCACTACGCTACGTTGACCAGGTGGCCCAAATGCGATTCCCAACCGTGGATAACCTCAACCAATCGGCACTGACCAGCATGGTGAAGTATGGTCAACCGAAGCCTCACGACCAACGTGAATGTGTGGAGGCCTTCATCCAGCAGTGGATTGACAAAGGCCTGTAAATTATATATTGTTTTTCTGTTGGGTATGTCTTCACGAGTTCCCCGTCACGCCTAAGGCCACCAGAAACTCGACCATTCACACTCCTAGTTTTTTCGGTAAAGTCACGTAGGTAAAAATGAAATTAATGAAATAATAAAATCACGACGTTTCGGAGGCAACACCAGTCTCCGTCATCAGGTGGGACCGTCACAGCCAGATTTGCTGTATCAAGGCTTGATTTTATTATTTTATTTTTATTAATTTAAATTTCATTTTTTACCTACATGGTGACTTTACCGAAAAAACTAAGAGTATGAATCCTTGCAGTCACGAAAGCTTCAAATATAGAATCGACCATTCACCACAACGTCAAAATGTGAGCGTTTAAACATCTCTTGCATTAACTCGCTGGTCCTGGACCTGTCAATTAATGGGTGGCGGGGAGGCAATGGATTTATACACTCCAATTAGAAGCTTAAAATCCTTTCTACGTGGGCTTCTTGGATCACGGTTGCAATAACCCACAAATAATTGTCTACGATATCGTTCGTGAAATATTTAACATTAGCATTCAGAGACGCATGCACGCGCAAGACTGTGATGCACTCAGCGCTCGTTATGGAATTGTTTTAAAAGCAGCGTGCTTCAGCGAGGCATTCTTCTTTAATTAAGCCAAGGCGCATAGGGGCATGAAATCAAATCAGACTGTTGTATCAAATATCTACCTTGTCCATGATAGAAATTATATTGAGCTACAAAAGAGCCCGGGGAATACATAAGTCAGGCTGGCTACTTATTATCGACACAGATCAGACGCGTAACAAAGACAAAGATCCCCCGTGTAGCCTTTATCAGACTGTTGGAGCAAGTGCTGTTAGCGAGCACCGTTGACGGCCGGTACGGCACACGAGGGGGTAGGCGGCTGAGTCGACCTAGGGAAGGCCCATGACCGGTTGAAGTAATCATCCCTTGGGTGTTGGCCTTGAGTGGGAATCGAACTCAGATGGCCGGGTTCGAACCGCTACCCAACCGCTCCCCGTATATTAAAACAGGTCGTCACACACAGACACACAGACACACAGACACGGGCAAGTGATCAGACACACACACGAGGCAGAGTCGCCTTCCTGCCGCACGGCATGGATGAGTGCACTCGAGTTTGCCCAAATCGATGCGCTGGCCAAGATGTTTTTTCCAAAGCAGACCCGACACTAGCGCAATGACCTTTATGTGTCTGCATTGGGTAAATGTGTACACATATACACACACATGGCATTGTTCTGGGTGGCTTAGAACACACTTCGAGCTTGTGCCCAAATAATAAGTTTTGGGGAAGTAAAAAAAGGTGCATTGATGGTTTAGTGTGTTTGTAGAAGTTTTCCGCTTTTTATATAATATTTTCCTGCACAGCTTAGTCTGGCATGTACTATGTGCTTATGCCTGCCGATAAGCACAGGCGAGCAGTATGCAACAATTGCCTATTTTTACCTAATGGCGAGTGTGTGTTTTAATTAATAATAAATATAAAATGCATTTAACAGTGTAACTGTGTGTTCCAATGATGGGCCATCATCTGATTCATTTGGTATCGTGACAAAAGCAGAATTGTACACATTTAAATACAGGAACTCAAACCACCCATTCAAAATCACAGTGTAATCCACAACAAGCGAGTCGGTGTGTTAACAATACGAATGATTTGCAGCTGAGATAGGTGCGCCTATGTCCCCGATCGTGCAGCATCTCGGAAACAAAGCAGCGTTCATCCTGGACGGTGCTTGCATGGCTCACCACCATGCGTTAACTTGTGTCATTGAACTACGGGGCTACGCTGTGGACTACGCTGTGGGCAGCAGATGGCAGTACAGAAAAAAAAACGGGTGTTGTATTTTACGATTTAAAGCTTTCGTGACTGCAGGGATTCATCTTCTTGGTTCTTTCGGTAAAGTCACGTAGAATGGAAAAAATAAAATAATAAAAATAAAACATAATAAAACAATTCTCACGACGTTTCGGCCACAACGCAAGCAGCCGTCCTCAGGTGAAGAACAGGTCTGTCGGGGAGACAGAGTTTGAATGTCTTCTGGACAGACCTGTTCTTCACCTGAGGACGGCTGCTTGCGTTGTGGCCGAAACGTCGTGAGAATTGTTTCATTACGTTTTATTTTTATTATTGTATTACTTCCATTCTACGTGACTTTACCGAAAGAACCAAGAAGATGTTGTATTTGACTTCTAAGCTGCTCCTACGTCCGTCGCGCCCTGTCTTCACGGACGCACAGTGAACAGCATGGCGATGACGCGTGGTTACGTAACCCCCCAGACCTGCCATGGGTGCGGGGAGACCCTCATCCAGCAGTGGAAGGACAGGAGGGCTGTCTGTACGTGGACACGAGACAGGCACGGGGCTCTTCCCCCTTGAGTAAATGGAGCGTGCCATTACTCCCACTAACGGGGGCAGGCACGCGGCTGCTGCAGCTCCCCTCCCTGGCAGGATTGAATAGAACGTGCCATTACTCGGGCTAAGC
Organism: Lampetra planeri; assembly: GCF_965212315.1. Taxonomy (NCBI): domain Eukaryota; kingdom Metazoa; phylum Chordata; class Hyperoartia; order Petromyzontiformes; family Petromyzontidae; genus Lampetra; species Lampetra planeri. The sequence continues at coordinate 2,803,788 of NC_136148.1, forward strand.
AAGGCAGGCACTGCGCACTCCTGCAGGGATTGAGTGGAAGAAGCCATCGCCTTGTTCTTCACCGAATGCCGCTTGCGCAGCTACCGATCCGTGTGGGTTACTCTGCCGCTCCTCGAGCGTTTCACGTCAGGGGCTGGTTGTAACAAATATCTACCCTGTGCGTAATGGAAGGTGCATCAGAAGTCAGAGTGCTGAGCTGGCAACAATTCAAGCCTGATTATTTTTCAATGACAACGTGGGCCTCAATGTGCTTAGCATGGACGTGTGTGTGAGAGTGTGAGAGAGAGAGAGTTTTCTAAATGTGTGCACAAGTGCAACCACAATGATTTCAAATTGTATTTGTGGCTAAAATGCAATTGGCTTTCAAGGGCCCTTCCCGCCAGCAAAACAAAAGTCAAAGTTATTTCTTGGTCAAATCAGCATTGAAGCAATGTGCGTCTCCTGTTCGCAGCTCTGAGCTAGTGGTGGAAATTCCACATCACGAAAGTGGGGACAGTTTATTCAAGGGACATCCAGTGTTGAATTTTCACCACAAAGTGGTGCCTATTTTATAGATTACGGAGGGGTGATGAGCGGAGTCAGTCCCCCAAACAGAATTTTGAACTCGTAAGTTTCAGAATGTGAGCCGCTGCGTTTTCCTTGGGCGATAGCAATCGTCGCCCCCCGCCCCCTCCTGGCAGACGAATGCCCCAGGTCACTCTTGCAAACGACACTCATCCTGGTATCTTGAATTCTTACTTGTGTAGAGGTGTAATTGTGTAGATGTATGGGTACGGATGGGAAACAAACACAAGGGGCGTGGTTATGGCTGTACACGAAGGAGGTGCTCGCACCGACGTCCGCACCTACATCCCCCACGGGCCCCTCCCGGGGGCCGAGTGCTATAAAAGGTGGTGAGCCGGAGGGCTCGAGGTCGAGTATCAGCTTTAACCAGCGAAGAGTGAAGACCAGCTAGAATAGGCCCCGGAGCTCCCCTGGCTCGCTGTCCTTGTCAGGACCGACCAGGGCAAGCCGGTGGCGTGGCCCCGAGAGCCCAGACTGACGTTCTTATAAGAGCCGGTCTGGAGACTCAGGGTGCCGGGATCCCAGCTTGACCAGGGCTGGGATAGGTAGCCTCCCCTAGCTCCGTAGTGGAGGACTCGGGCGTAGGTTAGCGGGGTTAGACGTTGTGTCTCCCTGATAGACGAGTGAAGGGGACGATACCCCTTCAAGTGCTGTGTGTACCCGTTACTGTGCACAAGTTGGTGTTAATAAATAAGTGTGCCTCCGACCCCGTCGTCAAAGCCTCCTGAATACTTACTACACCTGGTTAAAACAAATAACTTGAAACTACTGCACCACGTGGCCGATGGAGTAACAATAATATAAGGCGCTGAACTGTAGCCTGGTTGTGATATTTTGCGCCTGGTGGGATACGTGAGCATGTGAGACTGTTTCTTATTATATGTTCATGTGCATTTCTAAATTCTGGCCGTTTAATGGGCCACATTATATAGCAAGTAAACACGATATAGCGTAGCAACATCCATTAACTCTGGCTTTAGTATATATATATTTTTTTAAATTGGAGTAATGGGTTGAAATTAAATGACAAATAAAATGAAAGGATGGTTCTGTACACAGTTAACTGACTCTAAACACACCACCCCCACGTGCACAACAATATATGCCGTTTAATTTCCAAAACAAATTAGCAATCGGAGTGGAGGAAAAGCGTTTGCCTTACTGTGGGTTTATGCTAAAATTATGTATTTGTTCGTGCTGGAGTGCACCAATTGCTCAGTGGAATGTGTTACCATGGCCGTTTGGATCTGTGTTTATATTGACCGACTCCACGATTGCATAAAAAAAATAGGAATCGGTTTTACCCTTCCAGGCAATATAACAGGAGGTGTTAAGATGTGCAGACACCAAATAGATACGTTTTGCAAGGGATCAAGTCTGCATTGGTCACACGAACTTGTGGTGAATATGTAAACGAACATGCTCTGATTCTATATTTGAAGCTTTCGTGACTGCAAGGATTCATATTCTTAGGTTTTTTCGGTAAAGTCACGTAGGTAAAACATTAAAATTAATAAAAGTAAAATAAAATTAAAATCACGACGTTTCGGAGGCAACACAAGCTTCCGTCTTCAGGTGGAACCGTCACAGCCACGACAGCTGTATCAAGTAAATGAGAGATTACAAGAGCTACCACTCCGTACTTGATACAGCTGTCGTGGCTGTGACGGTTCTACCTGAAGACGGAAGCTTGTGTTGCCTCCGAAACGTCGTGATTTTTTATTTTATTTTACTTTTATTAATTTTAATGTTTTACCTACGTGAGTTTACCGAAAAAACCTAAGAATATGAACATGCTCTGATAACACACTTTATCTGGCATAAGGTATTCCAACGGTTTTAAGGTAATTTTGGGGTGCCGATTCCAAATCTGGCATCAGTTTTTGTCTATCACATCAGATTTTTGAGATATCAAATATTGAATTTTCAATAAAAACTGCAGAAGAAAAATATTAAATAAATGGGGATATCTACATAAAATGATATTATAAACACACTATCCTAAAAATACAGCACCATATTTTAACACTAAAGCAGTCACTGACTCGCAACAACTTGCAATCATAAGTGACAGAGTTAATTTCGGGTAAAATCAATGAAAATGGGGTATGCCGATAGCATAAAAATGAGATGTGATAGAGCAAATCTGAGATCAGATTTGGAATCAGCACCCTGAAATTAGTCTAGAACAGCTGCAAAAGTCCAGGCCAGATTTTTTTTTTGATCAGTGTAATATATGCATTGTCTTTGATACTGATTGGCCTACACAAGTGCAATAAAATACTATTAATGGGCCACATTATATCGCAAGTAAACACGACTATAAATCATAGCAGCATGCATTAACTTTGGCAGTAAAATACTCCTATTGCACCAGTATTGCACTGGTGCAATAATATTCATACATTCTGAATGAGTTAGAGTGTTGAATTTTCATTAATTTCATATTTGTGGATTGTGTTTACTTTCAATGTTTGTGCACTAAATTAATTATTCTTATAATATTAAATATTAATAGATAGATTTTTAACGAAGTTTTATCATTAAAACAAACTTTAATGTACGCAATATTATATCAAGAAAAATTTTAACGAATATGAGCAAAAATAATATCACATGATGGTACTTTTGGCAGGAAAATCACAAAAATGGCGTCACTACTTATTAGATCACGAGTGGATGGATCCAAAGCCAATATTTCCCAGAGCATCTGAAAAATGTGTACCTAGTTCCAGATGTTTCTGATTTTATTCCCTTAATATTAATCTGAAAAATCTGGAAAAACATCTAGGAACATGCATATCTAACATATTTCTGGGAAAAGTATTTAATGCTGCACCACGCATAAAATATACGTTTAGCCTAACAGCCACAAGACCTCACATTAAATCGTAAATAACACGAACCAGTGATTTAACCGTCGGTGAGATTTTTTCTGTCCAAGAAATTAAATTACCTCTGTGGAAATGCAAAAAAACCTGACTCTTACGTGAATAGAACACGAAATCTGGGAAAAATCCACCAAATTCCAAAATGTACACAGGGACGAAAACTATTCACGATGAAGCGCACTTAATGAAACCGCGTATCGGGCGTATTTATCTCGTCGTCCGTCTGCGAATCTCGGGAGCTGCCTCGGAAGTTTTTTTTTTGGTGCCCTTATTCATTCCGCACACGTGCACGTGGAACCATCTTGGGTTTCATGGCTAGAGCTCTGCATTTTATGAAATAGCTTTCATGCTTAACCGCCCCCTAATGCCCTCATTAGTCACCCTTCCTTAGCGCTGCTGCTGCTGCATCCTCGTCCACGCATAAAACTGGAAAGCGCTTGAAAAGAGTTTTGGAGGCATTTGAAGAACTCCCTCCAATCCCACCCCGCGTCCCAACCCCCCCCTCGCCCCCAATTACTTTCGATAAAAAAATAAACAAATGGCTGTAAACATCGCCCTTGATTAAACGATCCCCAGCTGCTTTCGCTTGTTCTAAAATTGAATAAAAGAAAAAAAAATTGTCCGCGACAATTCGGGACGTCAACCCGACTCGCCGTGCCCGGCCGGTGCTTTTGTCTCCAAGGTTGACCTTTGACATTGCGGCACAAGAGGCGTGCTACACACTGCGGGGCGACGTCGTGGGCAGTGATTCTACGCTCCCCACCACCAACCCGCACGGTGACTCCCAACACGATGACGTTGCGGGGTGGAGGCCCTCATTCAGCAGTAAATTATTCACAATACGGTAGCACGGTCGTTTTTGTGGTTGTGGTTGTTGTGGTTGCAGTGGTTAGCGCACCACTGTTAAACCAGCCATCCGGGTTTGATTCCTGGCCACAGCTCAACACCATCACCCATTGCTGCCCCCCCCCCCACCCTATTCACCCACCCAAATTAACCAACAATGTGGCAAAGTGTGGTGAAAGCAACCCAAACGACGGCCATCGTTTACGCACGTGTCTACCAAAGGCGCGGAGGGGTAGTTGGGGTGGGGGTTGCACTGTTAACGTGGTGGACGTGCGATCAAATCCCATCGCCCAGTCGTTCGTTTCCTCTAAACGCTGCGCCTTTGCGCTCAAACATTTAAGCGCAGGAGGCAGGGGTTCAATTTAATCGACGCACAATTGAAGGAAAATGAGTCGGGCCGGTATTTCTCCAAGTGCCCGTGGGCAGGCGGGGCCCGACGGCGGTAATTGAACGACGGTGTCCCGAGCAATTCTCGTTCGAGTCCATTTGCCCGCTCCGCACGCGTGCCCACTCGGGCGAGCGCGTGGCGCTGCTCGTATCGCTTCACATTGTAGAATTCAAATTGAACCGTGGCAGATTGCGCCCTGTACACATTAAGGATTGCGAGCTGCCCGTCCCCCCCCCCTCTCCCATCCACGTTGCCCACCGCAGGATTACCGCGACGACGCGTGAGCACACCAGCGCGACGGGGAAGCTCGGCTTTTTACAAAGCCATTTTACACTCATCCTGTCCATTTCATTTCGCAGCGACACCTGCGCACAATATTCAGGACGGCTTTGCGCGACCTTTTTTTTAAATAGTTTTTTTTTGCAACGTAACAAGGGGTTGGCGGAGGGGAGGGGGGGGGTGTAAAACAACTCCGATAACTGAGGCCCGGCCTCAGTACTCCAGGGCCCATAGACGGGGAGGAGATTGGGCTCATGGCCGCACCACACACACTTGGGGACTACGAGCGGTAGCGTCGATGGTTATATAGGGAGGGGGAAGTAAGGGATAAGGGACAAAAGTAGCGGGAGCCTCCACGCGCCAAGTGGACTTGCCCTGCGCAGAAGTCCCGCGGCGGGTGGCGATCGTGGCGACCTTTAATTCCCCCTCTGCCCTGTGGGAGTCCGAAAATCCTTCGCGAGAACCACTCAGCAGCGCTTTGCCTGGCAGCACGGCTCCGACACGGCCAGGTCTCTCGTGAGCGTTGGGCCCACGCGAGGAAAGTTCATCAGTATAGATCAGAAGAAACAACGGCAGTAGCAGCAACATGGAATGATTAGGTGGCCACGTGGTGCAATGGGGCTAATGCCAAGCAAGTCACCGCTAAGCAAGCCTCCCTGAGGATCCAGGATTCAATTCAAACCTGGACAACCAGCTGTGCTTGAACCGGGTTCTCAAATTGAGCGAGTTCACCTCGGCCTTGTCGTCACTGATTGCACAGAAGTATCAACCGCATTACATTTGGTTTGCCGTCCGTGCAGATTATCGCTGGCGATGAAGGCAAACATTCACGGCTTAATTGACAAACCTGCGACAAGTGATCTTCGCAGTCCATATCAAAGTGTGCCACGAGCGTGAATATAAAGCGCCCTGTTTCAGTGACTTTAGCAGTCGATCTGTGATGCCTTCTTCCAGGATGCCTCTCTGGCAAAGGGTCATCGACGTCTTGCAGTCAGAATCCACGATTGGCTAAGTACGGCGCGAAGGAAGTTCAACGTACACACAAAACGGAGGCTTTATCAGCGCGTGACGACAAGCGACGGCGCAATGTCGATATTATTCCCGAAGAAAGAAGAATTTATAACAAAAAAGTTATCTTAAAAAACAACGTGGAAGAAGGTCAACCGCTATATTCAGAAATGCCAGGAAGTTTTACGGGAAAATTGACCACAAGTGTCAGCTGCTACCGGATCCGTCTTCTCGACAATTACAACTCTGATTTACTCTCGCAGCCGATGATTGGATTTCGAGTAGTATTGTCGGGGTGGGTAGTTTATCAGCTAAACTTGGAATTATCCTTCCATGGCAAGTCAGTGATCTTGCTGACAAAACCACCGTGATGGAGTTCCCTCCACCTGGCGAAAGTCTGTTGCTTTAATTGGTAAAACTTCGGTGACTCTTGTTTGCTCCCTCACCTTGCAGCTACACGTCAGCTGTGTTGCTGTCCTTGGGAACGTCACAGCGTCTGCAAAAAGAAAATGATCTGCGCTTAAGATACGGACAAGGGTAGTTGTCGCCACAAAACACTCCCCCCCCCCCAGTCGCACATTTATATAAATGCACGATCAAATTCGTGGAGGCGGTTGAGCGTTTTAAACAAAACTTTAGTCACACGACTTGCCTGGGGTTTGTAGCGGAGACTGGATGGATTGTGACGATCCTTTGCGGACCCTTGGTTCATGCCGCGCACGGGAACGGCAAGCGTGGCTTGTGGCTGTGCATCGAGCGCAATTTTATTTTGTTTTTTTTAAACCGTAAAGCTCCAAGGGTATTACATTTTCTTTTTGTTATTACGCGCTTTTATTTAACTCACTCTGTCTGTTGTTGTTTTTGTCGTTGTTGTTTATCCTCAAATCTTGTAACTCATTTTTAACCTACTTCCCAATGTGGTATCGACTGCAAACTTGGTATACTTATGTCATACTGATGACAATACCATATTCTATCATTAAAAATAAATAAATACATTTAAGACTATCGTATTAAACGTTTTCTATGAACTCACTCTGTCTATTGTTGTTGTCGCGTCCTCAAATCTTGTAACTCAATTTTAACCCACTTCCCAATGTGGTATCGGCTGCAAACTTGGAATACTTATGTCATACTGATGACAATACTATATTCTATAATAATAAAACATATTTTAAAACATTATTTTTTACATGTTATTTTTCGGCTTGGGTCTAATTGTCCACGGTAAACTGACGTTGGCTGTAATTGACGACGGTCCCTTACGTCATGGCAAGCTTCGGGGGCACTTCCTGGAGTCGTGGAGTTCTTCCATTACTAGTACGGTACATTTCAATAAAGCGTGTTTTTTTATTTTTTTTAAATATTACTTATTTAGCGCGAGCTTGGGCGTATCCACACTCTAACCCATCCCGCGTGACCTACCGGTCGTCCAGCGATATTGTAGTAACACATTTACACTGCAGGGTGAACAGGCCCCCTTTGGGAAGGGGTGGTGGGGGGTTAAAAAACTCGCCCATCATTTTTCAATTGCCGCGCTGGAAGAATGAACCCGGGCATCCTATGGATTGTAAGTCCAGCGAACTGAACCATTAAACCATGGCAGACATCCCCAGTGCACATGTGCACCACCATCTCGAGATGTCTGTCTGTCCGTCTGACGTACGTGCAGCTGGAGACGGGGGTGGGAGGGGGGTGCATTTAAAAATCAACAGTGTGCAGAACTCGGATGAGATGTGCCATAAATAATTCCCAGGATACCGCGAGTGTCGGGAGGGCGGTATAAAGAGGTGCGAGAGAGAGAGAAGAGCGCTCGAATCTGCTCAAGGGAGGGGACACGGGGGGAGGTGGGACGAGGGGGGAGTCTGCTTTAAGTAGCTAACGGATTAACTTGTTCCCTGCAAGGTGAAAAGGAGTGAGCCGAGTGCTAAAGTTTTACCAATTAACTGTTGTTCACATCTGACTGAATGATGGACATTTCATTGTTCAGGTGGTGTACGAATATCTCAACATGATCTGGGGGGGGGGGGGGAGCACCGTTTAGCTTTTACATTTATTTATTCAAATTTTGTCAGTGAATTTCTTGACTTAGCTGCATTTGTTTTACACGTTGCGTGCGGTCCTTTGCGTTACCAAAAGTCATCGTCTCGAATGCCCCCCCCCCACTTCGTTCAGCCTGCCGCCTCCACGTGCTGCATAGGAGGCGCCGCTAGTTCATAAAAACTCAGAGGCTCGTGCACAGAACGCGCGCAGGTGGCAAACCGCACCTGGCGAGAGCCACGGATGCTGCATACACAGAGGCTTTAAAACACCATACGCCTCTGACATTATACACTGGAGGGAGTGAGCCGATGGTGTACATGGCACTTCTCAGTGCAGCTGCGAGTGTCTGACCCGATCCCGCTAATAATTCTCTGGTTCCCTACTTTGACGTTGATGAATTTGTTCTGGCAGACGCACTGAACATGATGGATTTTTCGGCTTGTACCCTGGCATTAATCAATACGTCCTCGTTACCAACTGCACACGCAACCACCCCCAGCATCTCGCCACCAAAACCCTTGAGACTCGCTTGCTCCTCCCTGCAACCTCCCCCCCCCCCCCCTTTCTTGCCAAACTCCCCAAACAACGAGCCAACCTCACTGCTACGCAACTCTGGGCTTGCCTCGTTGCGGCGCATTCGAGCTGAATTCTGACGGGTGCCAAGCTCAGTTCAGACCTTCTGTGGTTCTCTTGCACAGTCCTGTGCAAGATACTTTTCGGTACACGCGCAATTGTGTAGGTGTGTGCAGGAGAGTGGAGGGTCATGGGGAGTGGTGGTGTAGTGTGTAGCGTACTGCGATATGAACCCAGCGACCTGAATTAAATACCCAGCCAAAGGCTAACATCAGCGGTGAATATTTCAACAAGTCTGGGGCCTAAACCTAGATGAGTGTCTGGTACTCTGTATAAACATCGGCACTCTGGCGACAAAGGTTGCCGACAATAGTTCTGGCCGCACCTCCCACTTGTGTGTCATGCCGATCTGGATAGGTGCTCGCCAACGGCACTGCCGAAAGAAATCCATCGGGCTTCTATCAATATTTTTTGGGGATCTTTGCCTTTTTGTGTGAGGAGTGGATAGTGATGGTGCAGTGGTTTGCATAATGAGGTGCAATCCCAGAAAAAAACTTTAGTTCAATTCCTGGCCACGAACAACACTGCGATTTGAACCGTCTTGTACTTCCTGTCGATTGGCTCAGCCTTAAATGTGTACCTGGTGAGGTGTGTGAGCGTTACTACAGGCAAATGGTAGGCTGGCATGGTGTAATATGGTGCTTGATCCATTGGCCTAAAAAAATGTTATTGATAACACCTAGGGTGGAAAATTCGAACAATGGCGTTCTTGAATATTTTTATATCTAGATCACAAATATGTATGATAGCAAGGTCACCATGGTAGCTGTATATGAGAGATGTTATTAGACAAGGGTACTGTAGCGTGTTTGATAGTGAATGTAATTTACGGGGGTGGGTGGGTACGAATGTGATACGAGACATCTACGGGAATGAGAATAAACAGGAAAAGTTTAACACGTAGGCTTTCGCAACCAAAATCGTCAGTAATTCTGTTTTTTTAAAAGTTTTTTACGCGATCTAACCCAAAAAATAAAACCTGTATTATAAATAGGAAAAGTGTTTACGAACTCAGGCAGCATTACACTAAGGTTCATCTGCCCACGGTCGACACTCTCTACGGTGGATTCGGGAAGCATTTGCCACCCCAGGTGGTACTGACCAACATCATCTAATAACGCGCGCTCACTACCAGCCCCGGCAACAGTTCCTCATGGATGCGGGGGGGGGGGGCAGCTGATCTGTTATGTGGGGGCCACCATACCAGTGATGTGTGGGGCCCGATGTCCACATCACCGCCTTCGCTAGGCAGGTGGGACGCGACTTCCGCCCATTCCGCTCCCACCTCCACCTCGTCGGTTGGCTCCCGCCGGGCCCCCGCCGACCGAGTGATGGGACCCCCCGGGGCTAGCGCCCTCTCCGAGGGACATCCTCGTGCTGCTGGCTAATAGCCACACGGAGTAAAACCACACACCCGTGCACACCGCAGCTATCGCTAACACGGGGGGGGTACAAACGCACTCGCACCTTATCTCTTAACGCGCGCACACGTTGGGGCTCCGCGTTCACTCTCGCCGCGCGTTCCCCCACGCAGTCGCTCCACACCCATGCTCTGTACTAACTTTTATTCTCAGCGCAAACCGCACACTCGCAGGGGGGAATATTTCGCGAGAAGTGCCTAGCCTACTGCTTTCCCAAGTCCCCAGATACTCAAACGCCCTACCACGTACCTCGTAGCCACCCGTTTCTTCCCCTTACATGGAGCACTTTGGCGGGTGCTTCTGCGACCCATTGTCTGTCCGTCAGCACTCATTAATTTATTACTCACCCTTGTTAATCCAGAATGACGCCCGACTGGCGAATACACACCCTGCGAGTGTGTATTTGGTATAGGGGTCGGGGAAGGTCGTGGCGCTGCGATCCCCTGATCTCACGGTCTGCCCATCTTACCTAATATTCCACACCAGCCCCTCCCTATGTCGGGAATGACTCATTGCGGCTGACCCGGTGAACCTTTTGTGCCCACACACTATGAAGCCAACTCAGCGGCACCGCAATGAGACCTGTCCTGTGAGGGTCGGCCAATCTCCTGGCACCGGGAAACCGTGAGACTTTCCTCCTAGGGACCCTTCGGATGAAAACCCGTTGTGCCAGGAAATCCCCCGCCAGGACCCTACGTGTGTGCGCTGCGTGTGTGTGTGTGCTGTGTGTGTGCTGTGTGTGTGTGTGTGCTGTGTGTGTGTGCTGTGTGTGTGTGTGCTGTGTGTGTGTGCTGTGTGTGCTGTGTGTGTGTGTGTGCTGTGTGTGTGTGCTGTGTGTGTGTGTGTGTGCTGTGTGTGTGTGTGCTGTGTGTGTGTGCTGTGTGTGTGTGTGTGCTGTGTGTGTGTGTGCTGTGTGTGCTGTGTGTGTGTGTGTGCTGTGTGTGTGTGTGCTGTGTGTGTGTGCTGTGTGTGTGTGTGCTGTGTGTGTGTGCTGTGTGTGTGTGTGCTGTGTGTGTGTGTTGTGTGTGTGTGCTGTGTGTGTGTGTGCTGTGTGTGTGTGCTGTGTGTGTGTGTGTGCTGTGTGTGTGTGCTGTGTGTGTGTGCTGTGTGTGTGTGTGTGCTGTGTGTGTGCTGTGTGTGTGCTGTGTGTGTGTGTGTGCTGTGTGTGTGTGCTGTGTGTGTGTGCGCGCTGCGTGTGTGTGCTCAGTGTGGGGGCCAGGTGGGTGGGGGGGGTCGCGGCACTTGTAGAGTTGCTTCGAGGCCTTGGCACCACAGATGCGCAGCTAAGCGGAGTGAACTTGGATGGGGCGCCCTGCCTAGCACGCCGCTAGCGCCGGCCCTGCTTGCCTCGGCACACATCAAGGCTATTGATTACATCTGATTAAAGTCGACGCGCGCACCCGTGCTACTTTCATTGAATGAATCGTGCGCGCGAGAATTGGCCACTTATGAATTGTAGCACTTGCCACAACACATCGTGTAAGTCTCTATGGGGGGGGATGCTTGTCTCTGCATGAACGGTAGTGGAGCGGTTAGCGCGCCGTGCTGCGAATCTGATGACCCGAATTCGATTCCGGGCTCACGGCCAATACCTGCGACGATTATTTGAACCAGTCGATTCGGCCTCAAGTGAGTACTTGGTACGATGGGTAAACATCTCCACTCGGGAGACACAGGCGTGGTGCTGGCCACACACCCACCCATCCACCCGCTCGTGTGCCGTTCCAGCCTCGCTAAGAGCACTCACCCGGACAGTCTGTCCAGGCTATACGGGGTGAGCGAGGGGCGGTCTTTGTCTTTTGTGCTTGTGTGAGTCTACGCCGTGAAGCGCTCTCTCGCACGCTGCCCCAAGATTACAGAGGAGCGGCGGCGGGTGGCTCTTAACGCGAGATCATCACACGAAGGTGGATGGGGAGGGACAGAATTGGCAGATGAAAGAGAATTAACAACAGTCAGCCTTGGTCATGTGTTTGTTTTGACAACGAAAAGAATGGGCATTGACATTTCCGCAGATATTGGGTATATGTTTTTTTGTAATTATGCAAATGTTTTTCTATTAACCTGGAAAGCGCAACTAATGTACTCATAAGCGTCCCTTTTTTCTTTCCGACAGCGTCGTCCTCGATCATAAATGAGGGGTGACATTAAAGGGATCCGACTGGCATCGCTATCACCCCACTCGCCCCGTAGACTCCACGGCTCCGCAACTTCTCGCATCACGGTGGCTGTGAGATGTTAACTACCTCGCCTGGTGTGCAGGAGGTTGTGGGTTCGATCCCGACGCTGACGCCTGCTATATATTTGGAGTTTGCGTGTCTATTTCTTTCATCATCATCACGGTGGCTAGGAGATGTTAACTACCTCCCCTGGTGTGCAGGAGCTCGTGGGTTCGATCCCGACGCTAACGTCTGCTGTATGTTTGGAGTTTGCGTGCCTCTGTCCCCGTGGTGGCGTGGATTTCTCTCCCTCCACACTTAAAATCGACGTCACGCGTTTAGAGTATTTGCCTGTAATATATTTCCAAGTGATAAGCCCACTGTGTTGATCTACGATTTGTGGCCAGGTCGCCTTGAAATATAGTCATATGGCTCAGTTGGCTTTACCTGGTGAAAGTAAAAAAAAATAGCTCAGAGTGTTGCCGAACCAAAAGTGTATTCTCGCTAAAAATATGCCAGACCTTATGGTTCTACGTATGTTGAACTTTTTTCGCACCGTATGTAGCCAACCGTAATAACGGTTTTTTTTGTTGGGGGGGGGGGAGGGGGGGGGGAGGTTTGGTCGCGAAAACCTCCGTATTAAAACTGACTAGCGAACCGTGCTAATGAGAGGTGCAGGGGAGAGGACAACAAACTAAACACAAAAATCCACCTGTGTAGTGCAAAAACAACTGGCACGTATCCATTGAAGGTGGATACGTCACAATAGCGAAAGAGAGGATAACGAGATGTGAACGCGTCATCTGTGAGTGGTGAATTATTACGCAACTTAGCAAAAATTCGAATCAATCTACTTGAAATATTATTGGAACCTCATTTGCCAGTAAAAAAATATGATAATTGTTTTTTTTCCCCTTCTATCTGGCAACAAAACTGACACCTTTTTTTTTTTACAAGGAGTCATGTTTACATTGACCACAATACCTGTAGTTATAGGTTCTAAGGAAAGCTGTCTCGGGTGTGGACCAATCAACTTCAAGGACAGTGCACATTATCAGAGTTATGTTTCTTGTTTGCATTATGACTGCAGGTATTGTGGTCTATGTAAACATGACTCCTTGTCAAAAAAGGTGTCAGTTTTGTTGCCAGATAGAAGGGTAAAAAACCAATTATCCTACTTAAAATAATTGTAGTTTTCCCAGGACAGCTTCCTCATAGAGAGGAAATTCTGGGAAAACCACGTTGGGTGGCATTCCCGAATGGATATACCGTCTTCCACATATATATGACTGGGCTTTTTTTAGGTCTTCATAAAATTGAAAATCAAAACTATAAGGAAAAATTTAATTAGCAATTTCATTACTGTTTCATGTTAACATTTCGACCTTTGTTATAAATGTTGACTGTGATTACTTTTTGTACAATGTACAGTACAGCCTCTGAATATCTTTAATATAATTAGGCGTTTTAAGCGCGTAATATCAATGCTTATAAATCTTACATAATCTGACAGAACTATTTTAATACAACACAATTTTTATTCCAAACAGTCCCAATTGCAGCGATACTCACCGAATCTCTCACAATTGACAAATCGGAGATCGTACAATTTCCATTCACGATCCGATGGATAACGTCCATAATCAATGATAATCTATAAATGTCTGCATCGTTACAAGCCCTGTATGCATCGTGCATGCATATACAGCGACCAAATATATGCAACTCTGCTGGAAAATTACAATTAAACCTTAATTTTTCAAAAAATATATGAATTATAAAAATATATATCTAGAAGAGGCCCAGCCGGTGTTGGTTATTTTCCCTCGACAACAGAGGAACCTGGAATTTCCAGGCAAAGTGCAAACGGAAAGGAATCAGCAAATGGCACAAACTGCTTAAAAACCATTTACTTAGATAAGAATTGGAAACAAAAAAGGGGAAATTCAAAACGTGATGGACAATAGCAAGGCTCGTTGTTGTACTGTACTATTTTCAATTACCTGCGGCCATTATTAGCGTGGCGAAGTGTAAAGGGCAGCCATTGATTTTAAACAAACAGGTTCATTCCACGATTTTATCTTGCGCATCATGAGCAGCAAATATAGAACGCTACATTAACCTAATTGAATATCGTACAGTATGGCCCCAGATGCAAATGTATCCGTTAAGCATTTGATTGGTCAAAATCGTCTTTCTGTCATATTGTGGGTGACGTAGGTTGTTTTAAATAGTGTGGTGTTTTTTTTTTAAGTGTACGGTATTTTCCCCACAATTGTGTTATCGGCGTTATGTCACATGACGAAGTATCCATTCAGATCTCTCTGAGCAATGCATCCCTCTATGTTAAAGAATTATTCGCAAAGTAGATGTCAAAGGGCTACCTCTGAGATCCATTCTAGTGACCTCAATTCTACACAGGAGAGGGCGGTACTTCTCACTCACTTTGCATATGAGAAGGATGTTTTGTCATATGCCAGCTAAACCAATGTGTTAATTTTCAGAGCTGTAATTCAGCCAAATTAAGTGTGGAAAAATATTAAAATTATTTTTTTTTTTCATGCATTCACTCATTCATCTCAAACGGTTGCCAGGATGAGAACCCAGGATCTCAGCGGTGCCAGCTCAAGGAGGCCGACTTCCTGGCCCACTCTACCACCTCCTGTGTATATGGTTAAAATATAGAAAGAAAATCAATTTGCTATTTTTTTTCATACGATGCTTAAAATATGGGATTAAATCATGGGAACCCAGAGCAAGAGGCCATTGCATGAGCTTACACTTCGAAACCTCGTTGTATAACAGTATTTGCTTGAGGCTTAAAGGTCTTTGTGTTATAGACTGCTAATATTTCAGAACACTCCTTTTGGCTCTTATTACACTCACACGCCAAATGTCCATATGCCATACTTTTCGAGATAAAAAGGATTTGTGCGGTCTTAAAGAAATGGTAATTCCCTCCCCCCCCCCCCCCCAATATTATTCCAATGTGTGCAATCAGAAAAATTTTGCGAGGAAGTGACAATTGGGGACTCATGCAGAGCAGTGTGTTGTCCTGTGTTCGAAAAAAAAACGGTCTGCAGAAGGAGATATCACAGACCTAGTTTTGAGATCCCTTTAAGTGAGCTCTAAACCAGACTGGTTTAACCATCTGGTCACTAAATTTCGATTTAAAGCTTTCGTGACTGTAGGGATTCATCTTCTTGGTTCTTTCGGTAAAGTCACGTGGAAGGGAAATAATAAAATAATAAAAAATAAAACATAATAAAATAATTCTCACGACGTTTCGGCCACAACGCAAGCAGCCGTCCTCAGGTGAAGAACAGGTCTGTCGGAAAAACAGCGTCTGAATGAACACCACCAGGCTTGGCAGCGTATATTTAAGCTAGGTTGGAGGGGGAAGAGCGCTTTGACAAAGGAATTTTCATATCAAGAGGAATTTAGCATATTTTTGGGAAATGCAGATATGGAATTAGTCACTACTTGTGGAATGCGTAGGAGGTGGGGGGGGGAGGTTCAAAGTCATATTATGGTCACTGCCCAGATTCTCTGACTCCTGAACCAGGTGGAGTAAAAAAAACGATCCAGCATTGTATGTACGTTGAACTTCTTTCACACCCTACGTAGCAAACCGTACTAATCGGAGGTGCTCACAGCCTGAATTTGAATCAAAGGTTCCAGCTACCCATCATATAAATATAACTAATTGACACGGTCGCATCCCGGTCACCAATGACTAAAAGAAGAGAAGAAAAACGTCGTATTACATTTGGTGGTTCACTTTACTTTACAAAATTCCAGCTCTGGGAATTAAAAATATTGATGAAAGTAAATACAAGCAGATGTCCGTCCTGTGTTTGTATGTATTAATAAGACAAGGTTGCATTCCATCAGCCCATGGGCTTACCACGCTAATGTTGTCAAACAGCATTTATTTAGGTGCATACATTTTGGATGGGTTTTGTTCTTCTGGGTCTCATGAGCAAAGCCGGATTTTTCAACTCTGCTGGATTGCCAGACGTGGCAAGATAATTACCTAGAGGAGGTCGTGGGTTCGATCCCGACCCCGATGCCTGTAAATTTGTAATTGTCATGTTTTCCCCGTGGTAGCGTTGGATTTTTCTTAGGGTCCTCCGGTTTTTCCCTCCACATTTATAAGCATGCGTTTACAATATTACGCTGCTATCCATTTCCCCATAATAAGCCACTTCATTGAGCTATCATCTGTGGCCAGGTCACTTTTGAAAAGAGATAAATAGCTCAGTGGGCCGTACCTGGTGAAATAAAATTATAGTTTAGCTTTAGCTTAGATCAGGGGTGGGGAACCTTTTTTCTGCCAAGGGCCATTTGGATATTTATAACATCATTCGCGGGCCATACAAAATTATAAACTTAAAAATTTAGCCTGTTATATTTGGTCAAACATTTAATTAACTCACCGCTAATGTGATGGCTGGAACTGCTTCTCTTTGTCGAGGCGTGTGATGTTAGCTGGTATTGATGATGATGATGTTGCTACTCGCAACTGCTTTTCCAGGTTTGCTCCTAGATTTATTGAATTTCGAGTCCCGCCTGCGGTTCCTTTGGCAGGGCCACACCAAATGATTTCGCGGGCCTTATACGGCCCACGGGCCGGAGGTCCCCCACCCCTGGTTTAGATTATCATTTTTAGCAACACCACTCCATATTATAGAATATCGATTTGATTGCCAAGTGATGAACATTTCTCCACGGCAGGAGCAGGCGCCCCTCTATCACGAATAAGTTGGGCCCTTCATTATCGTAACATAAAGTCGATAGCACAGTTGTCATGAAATTGGGGGGAAAAAGTCCAAAAGCACGAAACGGTACCAGGACAAAGACCAACCTGACACCAGATTCTACCACGGCGAACGTCAAAACGTTGTACCCAAGTAGCGGGCTCGGAAGTTCAAACACAACCAACCTACACCAGAAACTTGGAAAAAGTTTGTCACGCTTTGACTCATTTTCTTTGGGTCTTTCGGTAAAGTCACGTAGATAGGCTCAAAAAATAATAAAATAAACAAAAAAACTACGACGTTTCGATGGCAACGCAAGCGACCGTCATCAGGCAGAGACTTGACAAATAGTTCAAATGTTCACGGTTTTATCTCATCAACTTTCTGAGCTATCGACTGTCAAAGTTGTATACACCGATTCGGCGTCCATGATGCAATGTTGGCTCGAGAAAAAGTGAGAGCGGATCTTTAGTCAAGTGCATTAAAGCTGAAGGTTGTGGGTGGGGTGCGGGGGGGACTACGGCTCCTGCTGAAGGTTACAAAACCATCCGGGAGTTCAGTCGGTGAGCAGTGAATTCTGCATTGAATCCATCAATATACTCGTTGGCTGGCAACAACATCTACGGCAAAATAACACTGCACGTACCTGGGCTCGTGCTCGAGTTGATGACCGCCAGTGCAAAAACAAGGTGCTGGTTAAATTTTGATTTAAAGCTGTCGTGACGGCAGGAATTCATATTCTTGGTTCTTTCGGTAAAGTCACGTAGAACATTTTCTTGCTGTGGATTTCACACCTCATGTTGATTGCTTGTGTTGCAGTCGAAACGTCGTGAGAATTTTTATTGTTTTATATTTTTATTATTTTATGATTTCCCTTCTACGTGACTTTACCGAAAGAACCAACAATAAGGTGCTGGCTTTTCATGTGGATAAGCCGCTTTGTTGAGCTATCATTTGTGGTCAGGTCGCTTCTAAAAAAAAATAAGTTAGTACCTCAGTGGGCTTTGCCTGGTAGGATGAGGATGGTTTAGTATAATTTGTATGTTTTTTGGTAATTTGTTTGAATTTCCTGTACTTTCAACTCCTGACGAGTTTTTGGACGTCTGTGGAAACGAGCTTCAATGCTCCAGTAGAAATGCAATATTTTGATTCTGCCAGCAATGGATGTGGTCCACAGATGGCTTTGGTTCATTCGCTCACTCACTACATTGAGTTTGTCTGTCCATTGAATCCACCCCTGCAGAGCTTTGCGTGTTAATCCCTCGAATGCTTGGAGATTTCTCCAGATACTCCGATGCCCTCCCGCATGAAGCGAAACGTTCATGAATGGAATTGGCCCAACGTCCAAATGCAGAACTGGGTGAAGAAGCGTAATACGGGTGCCACGGTGGCTAGGAGATGTTAACTCCCTCGCCTGGTATACAGGAGGTTGTGGGTTCGATACCGACCCTGACGCTTGCTGTATATTTGGAGTTTGCATGTAGTCTCACGGATTTTTCTCAGGGTCCTTTGGATTTTTCCTCCACATTTAGAAACACGCGTTTAGAGTATTTTACTGATACAAATTTCCACTTGATAAGCCACTTCGTTGAGCTATCATTTGTGACCAGGTCGCTTCTTAAAAATAGCTGTATAGCTCAGTGGGTCTCAACTGGTAAAAAAAAATTGTTTGGTTTAAAAATACAATATTTAATAACCCTCCTGAATAAAATAGTCTTCAGACTCGGTGAGATTATCATGGATATATTATTATGAGTATGATTCATAATACATTGCAATTATAAAGTGCCTTTCACAAACAAAAAGTCTCAAGGCTTCTTGAATGAAAAGAAGAAATATATTAAAGATAGAACCGGGTGGCAGAAGAGGAATAAAAAAATATATAATTTTTTCTTTTTAAAGATTAGTTGCTTTTAATACATATTTTATACTGGATTTAAACATGTCAACGCTATCCAAGAGCCTGATCTCCACAGGTCGGGAGTTCGACAGCCAGGCCACCACCACAGTAATGGCCCATTCACCCAAAAGACGCAACCAAGAGCGAGGTATGTGCAAGAGGGCACCATCGGCAGATCTTCAATCACCGTGGGTTGTCCGAATCGTTATTAAAACATTGCGGTCACGTGGAGTGAGCATTCATTAAGCTTTTGTTCTGGACAACTGCAAATTGATTTTTTTAAACGAGAATTCCTTTTTAAAAAATCTCGTTAATTTTGTCGTTTATGATCATTACGTTGACGTTGTGGCTGACTTTGTCTGGCCACACTGCGCCATTGCAGTGCTGTGCTCGTGCCTGCCACTGGAGGCTTTGTGTTGATGATGTTTTCTTGTTCATGTTTTTGATTTTTGTTTGATGTTGTAAGATGTTTTCTTGTTCATGTTTTTGTTTTTTGTTTATTGCGGTTGCACCCGATTCAAGAGCCGAATGGCTCACAGGGCTATACCTAATAAATGAACTTTGAACTTTGATGATCAAACCCCAGGGAAGGAAACGTACGCAAGGGTGAGCGAAAGGACTGGAATAACGGTACCGTGGGTATGTTTTGATTATAGTGTGCTGATCTTTCAAGGTGTGTTGAAAAAGTTTGATACTGATATTCCTGCTGTTATGGAGTGACTCATGCAGCCAGCTATGGCTGCAAAGTTTGGTCATACATGTTATGTATTTCGTTTATTGTAAAATTTGAATCACAATTCCTATGATCACTGTTACATTGTTTTTATAGCTTTATTTTTGTGTTTTGGAAAAGTTTTGGTTTAGCCATGTTTGTTTGTTGTAGTACAGAGTTAGCCTGATAACTTTAATCTAAATTATCTCATGGTTGTTATTGTTTGACTTGCATCCCACTGGGATTTTTTGCACACAGCGTTGGAATACAGTGTTTTTTTCTGGAAGACATTGCTGTTTTTTTCTGGATTTTTCTGTTGCGTGTAGTCACTTTAAGATGTTTCTTGTTCATGTTTTTGTTTGTTGAAGTTGCACCCGAGTCAAGAGCCGCATGGCTCACAAGGCTATACCTAATAAATGACACTGAAAACTGATTTTTTTAACGTCTTTGAATGCATCCCCCCCCCCTTTCTTGTGCCACGTGGCAGATTTGTGCCAGAAAAGGCAGGATTTTTAAGAAAGGGACGCATCTTCACGCAAGTACCACATCGCCAACATCTTCATCATCAACAGTACTAGTAACGAAGAATAATCATGAATAATGATCACTCTATGAGAATTATATTTCACTGCCGTCATGTTCCACGGCGCCTCTAAGGCGAGAAGGTGGTACAGGTGTGGCCCTGCAATTGTTTCCTCACACAACTGCTGGCGGAAAAGCCCCTCTAGAGGGTATTTGGTCTACTCTTTCACGCTGGCCAGATGGACGTAATCCAAACACACCCGCAACGTTCCGGAGTCATCGCCGGCTCTGTTTTCCACCTTTCTAACTTCACAACCGACACAGCGACCACAAACTCAATCGGGCATACACATACAACTATAGCCCCCCCACATAGCCTCACAGACTGCTGGGGCAAGTACTGTCCACAGGCACGAAGGCCGGCACAGCACGTAAGGTGGCGGTCGTGTATCCGCAGCACTGTTCTTCTTGGTTCTTTCGGTAAAGTCACGTAGAATGGAAATAATAAAATAATAAAAATAAAACATCAAATTATTCTCACGACGTTTCGGCCACAACGCAAGCAGCCGTCCTCAGGTGGAGAACAGGTCTGTCGAGAAGACTATCGAGAAGACAGACCTGTTCTCCACCTGAGGACGGCTGCTTGCGTTGTGGCCGAAACGTCGTGAGAATTATTTTATTATGTTTTATTTTATTATTTTATTATTTCCATTCTACGTGACTTTACCGAAAGAACCAAGAAGATGAATCCCTGCAGTCACGAAAGCTTTAAATCGCAGCACTGTTGTTCACACACGGCGCCAGGTATTTATTTAAGGCTGAGTTGACCTAGGCGAGGTCCACAACCGACTCAGTAGACACCTCTTGCCACTGATGTTTGCCGCAGTCGAAATTTTTCGTTGAGATTGTAACGCGGTGCGTGAGCCACCTAATCGGCACTCTCACATGCACAGGAGGCGGTGGATGTTTCTGTGTGGCTGGCTTCCACCAGCTCGGTCACTTGCGAATTATTTTTTAATTGGGCAGATTGGATCGTGCTGCTGGCACGCTTGACCTACTCCGCTTTGGACACAACATCAACGGGATCTCAAACATCCAGTGTGAAGCAACTGGCATCTATAGGAGCTATACTATAGCAGCAGTATTAACCAGGGTGGCCACTGGGCAAATGCGTTTAACCTTCTCAGCCACACGGCACCGGTCGGACGAAACGGTCGTGCCAAACAAAGCCCATCTATCAATGCTTTGCCTTTCAAGTTCATCATCAGTCGTGGTGAGTACGCTGCCGGATGAAGGCCTCCCCATGCCACTGTGACCACTTCTGCGATGCCACAACCCACCAAACACCAGCATAAACGTCTTTCCGCTTACATTTTTGCCTACTCTTTGTTTTCTGAACACTAATTTGCGAGAAAAAAAAAACGCAATTCAATGCTGCGTCGGAACAAGGGCATGAACGGGGAGGTGAACTTGTACGACTTATCGCTCGGCACGGAGTGCGTGCACGTGATTTTCTGTTTAATTTCGTGTTTTTGTGTGTGTGTGTGAGTGTAGGCGGTCTGGCCTCTCTCCACAGAAGTGTTTGCCAGTTTTCCCAGGGCCTTGGGCGACTCAATTCGTTAATGGGGTTGGCTCGTGCAATTGCTCACTCGTGCAAAGAGCATTCAAATTTTCTGAAATTAGACTCGCCGATGACGGTCATCATTTAAATGCGCACACCAAAACGTTCAGTAAGTTTGTGCAAGAGAGGGGGTGGGAGGATAAGCAGGCGGTACACGTTGACATGTACTACAAGAAGAATGTGTTATAGTAGCGTGAGTTGTTATGGATAGGGAACATTTCCGAAGGGAATGGAGGGTTAGTACTATTCTCAAAGGTAAGGAAGGTTATGTTGGGATGATTTGGGCACGTGTTATGAAGAGACTTAGAAGACGCAACTTGAGGGGCGACGCCATATGGCGTACAGCACAAAGACAATGCACTATTAGGTGTAATACTGTTTGGTCTAACACTTTTTGAGGCTAGGCTCTAAAGAAAGCTGTCTCAGGTGTAGACCAATCCGTTTCAAAGTCAATGCATCATCATATACTACCAGAGCATGTGTTTTGTTTGCATGTTTACCAGAAGTATGTGGTTAATGCAGACATGATTCCTCGCAAAAGTTTTAGTTTGGTAATTTAACATTTTAACATCTATTTTAATGCCAGAAAGTTTACAACCTATTCTTATATGTATCACTTATATCACAACTTTGCTTATATAAGGTGTTCCTATATCTGCCTTTCACTGCACGTGACATGAATCAAATGCCCACGAATACAGAAACTCTCTCCTGTCCAGCACAAATGAATATGCAAAGACAAATTCTGTACCGTCTACTCCGGACCACTCACCGCAAACTTGGGGTCACTAAAAAAAGTGTTTTATAATTGGAAAAATACGGTACCATGATGGAAATCCACCTTCCAGACGATAATTCTGAATGCACTGCTTGTAAAATGAGAAGCGATGTCTGCTGGAAGATAATTAGAAACGACTGGTCGAGTGTTCTCTCCTCTGGGCTCTAATGTGTCGCGACGCAGATCCGTCTTCCAGAAGGCGATTCCGAAAGACTGTATAAAAATCGGCGTCCTCCGGATTGAAAGACACGGTGCCGAATTGTTGTTGTTTTAAAACTCCGTGGAAAAAGTAGTGCGTCTTATAATCCGGACGGTGCGATGTGACATCCAGCCAAAGTTCGAACACTTTTCAAAAACGTGCAAAATCTACCTGACCGGGCAAAAACACTCGGCAGCCGTCGCTATAATGTACGGGAGTCCCGCTTTTCTTTTTTTAAACTGGCGTATACGCATGCTAATTAAACATAGCAGCGCCATCTGCTTTGAACGTTAAAGATCCCAGGGCACTCGTTACAAGAGAAGACGACTGCGTCCCGGCCAAATGAGTCTGACGCGCCGTAAAGTTTAAAACTCGCTGTTTCTCTCTCCGTTTCGGGCGTTCGTCAATTATCTTTGGCCAAAGTGCCCATGCTGCCTAGCGCCATTCCCTCGTGTGCCAATTAAACGAGCGCACTGCCGTGCACTAAAGGCAAAGAGGCTCGCGTCGTCGTAGTAATTTATATAACACAACAAGATACCTGGTCCTGGTACATCATTACATGACTAATCTTTCAATTTTCTTGAATTTTAGTTGTGTTTTTTTTTACTTGACGGTGACCCGAACACAAAAAAGCGTATTTCTTGAGAGTTGAGTACATCTTATTTGAGCAAAATCAGCGTTGTTGCTTGTTGAATTTTAATGCCACGCACAAACTCCAGTGCTCCTATTGCTTTTGCGACTTGAAATCCAAAGGAAATTGAACGACGTAGCCTTATTGCTTTTCATTTTTACAATTATTGTAGCAACAATTTTGATATGTACGGCATTTCAAGTGCAGCTGCTTCTGGTACAAACAAAAATGGGCCAATGTACCACGGTGAAGTATGGTAAAAATTTCCCTCACAAATTGCATAGCGTGTTGTGGATTTAGAAAAAGGCTATACATGTGTGGTATGTCATCTCATCTCATACTATAATGTAGCGCGCGTGAGTTTGCCTGTTCCCGTTTGGAATTTTTTTAAAGCAAAATTTTGAGCGCATAATATTTTTCGATTTAAAGCTTTCGTGACTGCAGGGATTCATCTTTTTGGTTATTTCGGTAAAGTCACGTAGAAGGGAAATAATAAAATAATAAAAATAAAACATAATAAATTATTATGTTTTATTTTTAATAAATAATAATGTTTTCTTTTTATTATTTTATTATTTCCCTTCTACGTGACTTTACCGAAAGAACCAAGAAGACGCATCATATTTGTGAAATATTAATATTCCATTATGGATTGATTTGATGTATTTTTAAATGTCAATTTAATTTTTCATTACAAATTTCGGAAGTCGAATTTGTGACACTCATTTTCGACGTGTATATAAAGCCACCAATTTATCAATTTACGGGACAGAAACCTCAGGATGCTGAACTTAATTTGAGCAGTGCAACGTATCGTCTTGGTTCTTTCGGTAAAGTCACGTAGAATGGAGATAATAAAATAATAAAAATAAAACATAATAAAATAATTCTCACGACGTTTCGGCCACAACGCAAGCAGCCGTCCTCAGGTGAAGAATAGGTCTGTCGAGAAGACAGAGTCTGAATGAAACAACCCCAGGCTTGGAGCGTCTATTTAAGCTGGGTTGGAGGGGGAAGAGCGCCTTGACAAAGGAATTTGCATATCAAGAGGAATTTAGCATATTTATTGGAAATGCAGATATGGGATTAGTACTACTTGTGAAATGCGTAGGAGGTGGGCAGGGGGTTTAAAGTCATATTATGCCCGTGCATCATGCAGGATTAGCAGCATCAAAGGGAGGGGATAGAAATTCAGTGCAACGTAGTAAGATCGTCAGTGACGGTTTTGTTCAAAAGGTCGAGTCACTTAAGCAGAGGAGGGAGGAAGACAATACAATAGATAATACATTAGAACACTTATAAAAACTAAAAATTTATTTGTGTCAATTGCAGTCAAAATGTCACTTTACGATTAGCACTCTTAGCCTATCAATGTATAATAGCACTAGGGGGAACTGTTTTCTAACATGTGATAGCATTAGGAATGGATAATACTTTGTGTTTTAAATAAAGTAATTCCTTCATGTTATTGTCTATTCATTTCTTCTTGAGAGTAGTTTAGAATTTTAAATCCTTTATATTAAGTTCGCTTGCTTGCTTACAACCGTGCAAATTTTTCGTTCGTTTTTTAACCCACTTCCCGTGATCCAATCGAGCTGACATTTTCCACACAGACTCGTTGTGCGTGACAATTAATGTTCGTGAAAAATTTTTTCCTAAATTTTACACTTTTTAGGACAAAAATATTATATTTAATTACCAATTGCTTAATGGTGCAATGCAATCATCTGACCCATAGGTGGCAGCCATCTCAAGCCAGAGGACGAGAGGACTCTAGCCGCCACGCATATAAAGGATTTATAGTGAAAAACTTTGTTTTTACGGGTTATACTTGTTACCAATTCTAACACACGAAGCCTAAACCGTACGTTCGTCCTCATGGGTTCGAATCGAAGCCCGAATGCTCCCAAGCCCTCTGCACGACCTATGAGATGGGAACCCGCAGGGCGCGGCATTGTGTCCTACAGTGCCAGATTATCCCAGTAGTAGCTACTACATATGTAGCTACTACTACCTATGTAGCAGCTGCTACTACATATGTAGCTACTACTACCTATGTAGCAGCTGCTACTACATATGTAGCTACTACTACATATGTAGCTACTACTACATATGTAGCTACTACTACATATGTAGCTACTACTACATATGTAGCTACGGGCCCCGCACTTTCAAGGGCCCCACGCTAAACGCTTTCAAGCTAACAACGACACATTTATATATTTATGCGATCTAACCCCCCCCCACCACCCAAAAAACCCCCTCTCTATAATATTGGTCGCGAAATCCTACGTGTTAAACTGACTTACAATTCCGGTTCAGTGATTTTGCACTTGCTCTATTACTATAGTACTATACCGCCTTCAACTTTTATGAACGATTGGGTGTTTTAGGTTAGCGATTTGTCGTCTTGTCTGGCTGTATAGAAAGAAAAACAAATACAATTACTTTACTATGCAAGTTAAAAACTTGTGTTTTAATATTAACGTTCATTTTATTTAGGGCCCCTTTATAACATATGCTACAAGCCCGCACTAGCTTAGTC
This sequence comes from Lampetra planeri, assembly GCF_965212315.1. Classification (NCBI taxonomy): domain Eukaryota; kingdom Metazoa; phylum Chordata; class Hyperoartia; order Petromyzontiformes; family Petromyzontidae; genus Lampetra; species Lampetra planeri. Next base: position 2,829,685 of record NC_136148.1, read on the forward strand.
CGGCACTGGTGTCGTAGACAACAATTCAGAGCAGTGTTCTTCACTCATTTTCAGAGGGGGGCGGCCACTTTCACCGATGAGACACCATCGGCGTGAGGGCTGCCACGCATTTGAAACCATTGGGGGGTTGACAGCGCCATGATGATGATGGGGGGGGGGGTGTCACCATTCGTGTATTATCGCGGGTCACACACCAGGGTGCCGCTAGGGGGGACACGCGGGGCCTTGCGATGAAGAACACCGATCCAGACACCAAAAAAAACAAATACGTGGATGGGGGTTCACCTGCTCGGAAGTGGAGGCTTGAAGATGGACATCCTGGATGGCTTCGGGATGTTGCCAATAAGGCCAAGAGGAGAGGCAGAGGAAGGAAAGTGCCGCGTGACGGCATTGAAAATGAAGAATAGCAGCTCAAGATCGGACAGCATCGAGTGAGTTTCAGCCAAACACCGGCCGATGGGCAGAGGGCAAAAGAAAGCAGATGTAACCAGTTCACAAAAATACACGAATACAAAGACCCCCCCCCCACCTCGTATAGCTTTAAACATTGCTGTTAGCGAGCACCTACGAATTGTTAACAAGAGGGGGTGGGTGGCCAGCACCACGCCCGGCCGCCTTTGTCTCCCCCAGTGGTGATGTTTTACACACCACACCAGGTACCCATTTGAGCTTTAGGGGAGGCTCAGATAATCGTCAGTGGTGTTGACCGTGAGCGGGAATCGAACTCTGGTCGCCGGGTTCGTAGTGCACCACCGGTCCCCGCAAATAAATGACACACATCCCACACGACGGATGCTTCCCCTCCACCAAGAGGGCAAGACTGGAGTTCAACAACTGCAGCGTCTCACCTCTCGGAATCGGTTGCTGTGATTATCGGCAGGTCCCAGATGTGAGTCCCCCCCCTTCACCAGGTTGAATTGTATTGACCCGGCGATGCAGATAAAGCTATCTTGGTGCTGTGTCCATGGTTTTTGCTTTTCAATAGCCAATAGATTGCATGCCTCAACCCCCCACCCCAACCCCTTGCCATGTGGACCCCGTAGTGAGCACGGTCCCGGATCGATTGTGGAATTGTTAACAGATGTTTTGATTTCGTAATGAATTGTATTGTTCTAATCAACGATTTCATTACCGGCAGAAGTGATTGCGCTGTTGGGGCTCAGGAGGTCAGCAGCAGAGTTGCTTGTTAATTTTGTCGTGTAATGATTTTGTTTTTTTGTTAATCAGAAATGCAGATATCGCAAATTTCAATTATCGTGCCGATAGCTAATTTAGGCGTGTTCAAAAGTGCACGGAAACGTTTTCAACAATGAAAGTAAGGACGCCGCTGCTTTGGGAAAATGCTAAACAAAATAAAATAACAAAAACTTGCTTTGTGTAAACACAATTATATATTTTTTTGTTAATGAAAAGCCATTTTTATTTTTTTTATTGAAGAGCTTCCCGTATGGACTGCCTCAGATGCAGAAGCGTGCGCTATTGATTGTCGATCTAACGCAGGTTTTATGGTAAATGAAATGCTGTACTGTTCAAGTCTATGCGCTATATAAGCGTACAGGTGTATTGTTCCACAGGTGTATGTGTGGTGATTGTGAAATAAGTACACACGTGCCCGGCCCTGCTTAAAGGCAACTTTATTGTTTCCAAACACCGCCACCACTCGCAGGGCACGGACACGGGCAGTCCCATTCCTCTCCGTTCGTTCGCAACGGAGTCGACGCTTTCCAAGTGGCCTTCTCAATGGGTTCGTTGCAACTCCTGGTGAAATCGAGGATGCCCGACTTACGGAGAAATGCCTCAAACTTTTTGTTTTTAAACGGCGATCCCGCGAGCCGGTGCAGGACGAGGCTTTGCGGGACATCCGTGAAACGGCTGGACATCTTTGTAAGAGAGAGAGAGAGAAACAAAGAGAGCGGTTCTAGCTCATCGGATTCCTGCTGTATTTGAATGAATACTCCGATTGTTGGATACCCCGGCGTATCATTTCCCCGCCTCGTCTCTCGCTCAATGGTAATCACCACAATCGTAGACTGTTTTCACTTCTTCCCACCCAGCCCCACCCCACACATCCACTCGCTCTACCGCCATCCCGACACTCGTGACATCCTTTGGAATGATTTAAGGGGCACGTCTCATCCGAGTCCTGCACGCTGTTGCTTTTAAATGCGCGCTCTGCAGCTGTACCGGACACCAGACGACCGGACGGACATCGTGCGATAGACGCAGATGCACTGGGGATGACTGCCGTGGTTGAGTTCGCTGGACCTGCAATCCACAGGATGCCCCAGCGGTTCGTTCTTCCAGTGTGGGAGTTTGAAATAATAATAGGCGGTGTTAATACCTCCCCCACCACCCCTCCCTGTACGAGCGTGCTCTAATTATATCACTCGGCACAAAGGAGAAAAGTTATCGTGATAAAGCACGCACGCACCTCTGTTTACATGATCGCATTTCAGGGGCTTGCATCACAATGCCTCTTGGGTAACCAATTAACGCCCTGCCGTGTGAGTGGTGTAATTTTTCTGACACTCTGGATTTTTGCCGATTTCCATAGTTGGTTCACTTCGCTTTTGTTATTTCGAGTGGGTCAACACGCACCGTTGTGGTGACCTACTTTGGAGCGCTCTCCGCAATTACCATCGGATCAGCCTGTTCCCTGCTGCTTGTTTTGCCAGAGTTTGGCATCTCTGACATCAACTGCCAACTCTTCCTCTGGGCACAACGCGAGCCCACAGTCAACATACAGTGCACGGGAGATGATACATTTTGCTTCTCAGAGCCACGTTTTTTGTTTTTTTTGTGAGCGATTGAGAGGACCTGCCTGGCTGGCCCACTCTACCACCACAAATACGAATATTCCACCTCGTAAGAATTAACTTTGAACTTCCCTTATTGATAATTGTTGTAATTCAGATGTCCCACAACATTTTCATGTAATTTCACAAAATCAAATGCTACGTTTGGACAAGAAGCTCACCCAGCGCATAGAACGAATTGCAGACATCGTGCTGAGAATACAAATTGGGAAAATGTGCTTTCCATCGTGATGCCCGAAGTGCATTGAACAATATTGCATCCGTAATAGATCTAAAGACCATTCCTCTTCAGATATGTTTTTATCAGCTCACGTTATTTTAATGTCTTCGTATTTGACATGTTACTTATAAGGCTGAACTCCTATATTTTAACGTTACTCATCTTCTACCGAGCATTTAGTTGTTTTGGGATTTGTTTAACATTCATATTGGACGCCGCGGGTATTTTATTTTTCTCTGTGTCCCGTAAACATTTAATTTCGACGTGAAGTCTGGTCAAACAGACCCTCTTCATCCAGCAGTGGATTGACAATGGGCCGCGAATCACTATTAAGCGTCGATGTGTGTTGGTGTCCAGCTTGCTTAAGCGCATGTGTGTCACTGCAGCCTTACAAATAATAATGCTGCGCAAGACGCACGCGGCTCCCTCACCGCCTTCCACCTGGGTCGCCTCCTGTCCTGGTTTCCCCCAAGGAATATCCCTCCTGTGTGAGGTCGTTTATCCTGGAAAATCAAAATCTTCCCCCAGAGCATTCAAAGTCCCGTTTTGTTATTGTTGTTGTCAGTTCCATGCAATAATACGACACGGCGTGTACCGTACTTACCACCTCTTCCCGCTATTGTGAGATATTCTATCGTCCGCCGCGTGTTCCCGTTGCTTTGTGTTGTACCGCAGAGGTGGCAACGCTGCCATCAGCGTGTTTCCAAGTCGCCCCCGGTCACACACACACCGCGATCAACATCAACCAGAGGCTTGGCCACATCACCCCCGGAGTGTGCCGGCACTCTCTGTCCTTTCTCTTCCTCTGTTTTTGTTTTCTCCACTTCCATCTGATGGGGCCTTTTCCCCCGTTGGCTGTGGATTTTTCACTTCCACCAAGATATTCGGTGCCTCGCCGAGTCTCTCGGGCCAATTGAATTCCCACCTTAAGACGTCGCTGTGTGTGTGTGTGTTTTTTTTTAAATGCCTTTTCACTTCCTTCATGGCATGCGTAATTTTATTAGTGTTTTTTTTTACATTTTTTTTTTATGTTTTAAGCTCTGTACAGAACGTTGTAAACTCCGCGTGAAAGGTGCTTTAAAAGTGTAAATCGTGATTACAACTTGCTTCATCTCGAAACCCACCGAACACGGCAATCCTTCGTATCCTAGTTAAACAAAACAATATATATATACGGTTGCTTTATTGGAAATGCAAATTAATTGAAAAGCCAGTACATTCTAATCCTGGTCCATGGCACGCTGCACCAGGGAAGCACTTTGGGAAGGGGGGCCTTAGGGGGAGGGGGCGGGGGAGCGGGGTGGGGGAGGGGGGCGGGGGGGAAGTGGACCACCCCGGCAGCTCGCAAGGGTTGATGGCGAGCCGCGGAGAAACGAGAACTTAATTAACGAGCGGTGTGAAAAGGCGCCTGCGTTAGTTGCTCCCTGTGCACCTGCCTGCCGCCGTTCTGCCATCTGCGAGTGCGAGTAAAGGAGGTTGGGGCTGGGGGGTGGCGTGGGAAGGTTGAGACGACAGCGCGCCGCCCGTGAACGAGGAGGAGCACTGCACGCCACGCTGCGGTTCGTTCCGTTGAAGAAGCGCCTCGATTATCCACTGCTCATTGAAAACCTTTACCACGGGTCCTGTGACCCAACGACAGCATCACCAACACCACCGCCGCCTAGGTGTGAATCTTACTGGTAGGAACCTCCTGGTTACACCAGCCCACAGGGGATTATTGTGTCCGTCGTGCAGGGAGGGGCTGGGTGGGGAGGGGCTGGGTGGGGAGTGTGGGGCTGGGTGGGGAGGGGAGGATGGGGAGGGGCTAGGTGGGGAGGGAGGGTGGGGAGGGGCTGGGTGGGGAGTGTGGGGCTGGGTGGGGGGTGGGAGGGGTGGGGCTGGATGAGGAGGGGCTGGTCACCCCTTGGTGCCCTTATAAAGCTCAACGTTTAACCTACTCACGCCGGCTTGTGCCCGCCCTCACAGGCGGGCATATTTGCGGAATACACCACGCCACCGTTGACCCTGGCCATTGACCGAGCAACCCAACGTTCCTACCAGCTCCCTCCGCAGGACAATGTGTTTATTGTTTCCCTACGCTAGAGTTGTCCAACGATACTTGTCGGGCTGGCCACGCAATGCGCGGGGCGTGTGCAGGTTACGTGTGCCATCACGTGACATGGTGTCGATTGGCGGCGTCGTGATGCCACGAGCAGCAGCTGCCCTGTACATTCGTGTCATCCAGCACAGAGGCGAGGGTTGTCGGATCACGCAGATGTTGTGAAACTGCCTTCCCGTGGTTCGTCCAGGTGCTATACTCTGGTTCGCCAAGAGAAGGCGGTACAGCAAGTGGACTAATCACCATCTGTTTCCATCTGTACAGGGATTTAGTGTTGCTTCCGCGCACGTGTAAGTTTTCTCCGTGTGCTCCAGTTTCCTTCCTCACACATATATATATAAACACGCATCAGTTGGCTGACAACATTTAAAAATTAAAAATGTTATATTCGTATCCAACCGTGCACATCGGAGGTGTGGGGGAAGGACAACAAACGGTACAACCCTCCTGAAAAAGGTCCCGTGACTCATTGCGGCTTTCCGGGATGAATAAGTAAAGAAATGTAAATAATGTCCGTGTATATGACCAATGGTTTGTACCTCTGGTCTCCAGCTCTCTCACCTCTCTTGTTTATCTCACCATTCTTTCTCTGGTCTACAGGCCTGTCGTCTATGTTTCTTGTTTATCTTTCTGTCATCTCAACTAATCTTTATTCCCGTCTTAGAGAGCCATATCTTGACGGTTCATAGCTTCGCAGGCCACTTCAAGGGGCATTGCAGGTCACATCTGGCCTGCAAGCCAGCAGTTGAATTCATAATGTTGGACGCTTGTAAACATCACGTTTACAGGCATTGTCATTGTCTTCTGTGCAATTAAATTGTTTGCATTTTTTATACTTGTGACGGACCTAACGATTATGAGTTAAACATTTTGATTTAAAGCTTTCGTGACTGCAGGGATTCATATTATTGGTTCTTTCGGTAAAGTCACGTAGAAGGGAAATAATAGACATATTTTATTATAATAAAATAAGAGAAAAATCTGTATTATTTTATTATTATTTTATTATTTCCCTTCTACGTGACTTTACCGAAAGAACAAAGAATATGAGTGCAACATTATCATTGGAAACGGCGCCTGTCTGTTCTTTACTGCCGTGAGCCTGCGGTAGAAATTCCACATTCCTATCATTTAACAATAAGTTGCTGGATAAAGGCCTCTCCAAGCCACCGGTGTCTCTCACGATTCTGCGATAATGTAGTAATCCACCCAGCATCTGCACACGAGCAGATTAATTTCGCTAGGGATGTCACGTATTGATAGGGCAACTAATCCATAATACAGATTTTTTGTGGGGGGGGGGGGGGTTAAATTACGTAAATATATTAAAGTGTCGTTAAACCCGGCTCAAGTGACGTCATCACATCTACCCCTCTAATTAAGGAACGAAACAGGAGGATTTCTCCACAACTCTGGCTGTCGCCTGATGAAGCTAGTTGTAATTACTGGCGAAACGTCGTACTCAGATTGTAAATATTGTGGCTTTGCTCTCCAACACGCCGGTGTGCTGTACAAGTGACGAATTGGCACGTTCTGTTTACGTGACAACCCTTACTAGTTCGCTGTGTCGGGTGGTGGCGGATTTAACGACACATTTATATATTTACGCGATCTAACACAAAATAACTTATATTATGGATGGTATTGGTCGCGAAAGCCTACGTGTTAAACAAGGCAAAAAATGTTGACTTCCCACAAAGTGCTATTATTTTATCGGCCTCTGGAGGAATGATGGGCCAATTTGACCCCCACCCCCCGAGCAGGATGTTGAACTCACAACCTTCCGATTGCGAGCAACGGGCTGCAACCAGTGCCACCAGATGAATCTTCGACATCTTCAGGACCATCATCCTCGGTCAATCCATCCACTTCTGGACGAAGACCTCCCCAAGCCGTCACCATCTCACGATTCTGTGGTGCAGGACCTGACTCCGTCACTCGAGCTCCTCGGCGGGCATGAACTCAAGACCGCGTTCCATTCCCTACCTTGGCCGCCACTCCGTCAACTCACCACCTTAACAAACTATACTTACACCCCGCATCTCGTACACTGCAACACCTCTCCCCCCCCCATCCCCCCGTTGCTCACCCTGCACACCACCGTGGCCCACATGGCCACACCACAAGAGCTGGGGGTTGGTATCTGAGCGCGACTTTATTCCGTGGCGTACGCTTCCCGCAGTGAAAACAGAACCCCAGCCCGGCAGTGGCAAGGAGCGGGATATGAGACGCTTTCCGTTGCGAGTTGTGGTGGAGGTAGGAGGCTGGAACTGCTTTGTGGGCTTCGTGCGTTTTGAAATTGTATTTGTATCTCTGTTGCCAGGCAAAGGTCCAACATCTCAAGCGGGCAGCATACATAAAGGGCTCTTGAAGGTGTGATAGATAAGGGTCACTACGACTCGTGAATTGTGCAGGATTATGAGCACCTTGGGGGAAGAGGCGATTGGAGTGAAGAATCGCAAAGAGAAGTGGTGTGGCCTGCAGTGTGGTGGGTGGGTTATTCGAGTGTATGAGATGGTAGGTGATTGAGTGAGTGGGTGAGCTGGTGGATGAGTCGGTGGGTGAGTAATTGCGTGAGAGAGTGAGTGGGTGAGTGTGTTGTTGTGACCTGCAGTGTGGTGGGTGGGTTATTCGAGTGTATGAGATGGTAGGTGATTGAGTGAGTGGGTGAGCTGGTGGGTGAGTCGGTGGGTGAGTAATTGTGTGAGAGAGTGAGTGGGTGAGTGTGTTGTTGTGACCTACAGTGTGGGTGGGTGGGAGGGTGATTGAGTGTGTGAGTAGGTAGGTGATTGAGTGAATGGGCGAGTTGGTGGGTGGGTGAGTCGGTGGGTGAGTGAGTGTGTGAAAGAGTGAGTGGGTGAGTGTGTTGTTGTGACCTGCAGTGTGGTGGGTGGGAATGTGATTGAGTGTGTGAGTAGGTGGGTGGGTGATTTGAGTGTGTGAGACGGTAGTTAATTGAGTGAGTAGGTGAGCTGGTGGGTGAATTGGTGGGTGGGTGGGTGAGTGAGTGTGTGAGAGAGTGAGTGGGTGAATGTGTTGTTGTGACCTGCAGTGTGGTGGTGGTTGAATACAGTGTGGTGGATGAGACGACCGGCGTCTGGTAGAGAGCGAGTCATGGCCACGGGTGGAGTGATCGACACGTGAAGTTCACGGCAAGAGTGTTAACCATGGCAGTAGGCTGCAGCAGAGTGATAAGGACAAATCCTCCATTGTGAGTCCCACAGGGAACAGAGGGACATCGATGCAAATGGATTTGGCAGAATTTGAAGACGGAGACTCGTGTGGCCCCGAGGAGACATCATTGATGAGCGCTGAGTGACGGTTGAGGAATAGAGACTGGTGGTTGACACGTGGCATTGATGCCGTGACACACGAGTGACTCGCCGATGGCTCGCCGCGATTACGCGGGCGGTTTAACATCGCCGGCGAACGTTTGCGATTGACGCCGATAACGATGATGAATTATTTACGCGGAGTAATTGTCGGCACCCTCAATTAGACGGTGCGAATTCATGCCAAGAAAACTTAAAAATCGTTAACCCTTCAGAACGGCGTTCGCTACAGTTCCGCCTCTTGATTGATCGGCGAAACAGATTAATTGGAAATCTTTATTCATAATGCACAGCGAGCGTAAAACATCTCGTGCGCGTCGCGCTGCAGGGGCGTAAATCACCACGGTGCGTTTTGGTTGTTGTTGCTGTTGCTGCTGCAGGCGACACGTGAAAGCGAAATGCGCCGCAGAAGATGATAGCGCCCCCCCCCCCCCCCGTGAATAAGACGATGAGCCCGTTCCGTCGTGAACATCTCCCCTCCCCCCCCCACTTGGCTCTCTCGACATGGGGCGCGGTGACTCAGTGGAAGCGAGCGGGTCCCCGTGGGCTCCTGGTACGAGGGGCTATTAGTGGGATTATTAGTGGGATTATTAGTTGGATTATTAGTGGGATGATTAGTGGGATTAGTTTTGGGATTATTAGTTGGATTATTATTGGGATTATTAGTGGGATTATTAGTGGGATTATTAGTGGGATGATTAGTGGGATTAGTTTTGGGATTATTAGTGGGATTATTAGTGGGATTATTAGTGGGATTATTAGTTGGATTATTAGTGGGATGATTAGTGGGATTATTAGTGGGATGATTAGTGGGATTATTAGTGGGATTATTAGTGGGATGATTAGTGGGATTAGTTTTGGGATTATTAGTGGGATTATTAGTGGGATTATTAGTGGGATTATTAGTTGGATTATTAGTGGGATGATTAGTGGGATTATTAGTGGGATTATTAGTGGGATTATTAATGGGATGATTAGTGGGATTAGTTTTGGGATTATTAGTGGGATTATTAGTGGGATTATTAGTGGGATTATTAGTTGGATTATTAGTGGGATGATTTGTGGGATTAGTATTGGGATTATTAGTGGGATTATTAGTGGGATTATTAGTGGGAGTATTAGTGAGAGTATTAGTAGGATTATTAGTGTGATTTTAGTGGTATTATTACTTGGATTATTAGTGGGATTACTTATTAGTAGGATTATTAGTGGAATCCCGCACAAAGTTCACACCGTGGACGCGAGCGGGTCCCCCACGGCTGTTGACTGCGATGGATTATTAGTGGGATCCCGGACAAAGTCCGCGCGATAATTATATTAAAATCCACACCACACGCAGCTTGGATACTCACTCAGTGCTGAGCACTACGACTTCCGTTCGTGCGCTCACATGATCGGCATTAGTCACTGCGCAGGGAGACAAACACTTGTTTAAAAAAACACGATTTTCGTCCAACATTTTGTGGTTGTCTCGTCGTAGTGGTGTCTAACAATGCTGGGGGGAGGGGGTGGGGGGTGTGGGTTGGGGGGTGACCCACGACACCGGCCGTGGCTGCGCAGCCTCTAACCTCTGAACCTTGACCCCTCGTGCCTGAACGACGACGGACACGGCTCCTGACGCCAAACGCGACGACGAGGAGGTCACCCAACGGGACGGGCCGCGTGCCGCAGGAGCGAGTGCACCGCCGCTGTCAGCGAGCGGACGCTTCTCTTTGCCCCGCTCGGGACTCGCGGCCGGGGAGTTTTTTTTTTTGTATTCGACATAAATAATGCATAGCGTGATGAATATTTTAATATAGAGCGCATAATTTGCTCCTCCGAAATATATATAAAAAAATATGTCGTGCGACTCACCGCGCGTCGCGTATCTCTGCATCACGATGTATTAACTTTATGAACAAAAGTCCAGCGCATGGAGGAGGGTATGCATTTTGCATGCAAATTGCCCCGTCTATTTTGTACTTCTGTATAATAATAATAATCATCTGCGTGGGTGTGCATCGTCCGGCTAGGTCACTCCGTGGAAGGGCGAGCGGCTCGCAATCGGAAAGCTGCCGGTTTTACGATCCAGATTTGGGGGGTTGACGCAGACCACCATCGCTATTTGTGGTCGATCAAATGAGTACCACTTCGTGGGGGACGTCGAGCGTGGTTTGTTACTATGTTGAGACTTGTCCCTGCCATGTGGGATTTAAGTCACCGGCTCAGGGATGTCAACATAAGAATGAGCACAGCCTCAATGCTCCGTTAAGCAGGAACTAATTTCAGCATTAGCTTTTATGTATACAAAATATAGAAATGTATGTTAAACTCAAAAGTACGTTTGCTTTTATAGACGGACAAAAAAAAGATTACGGAGATTTGAAATGTCATTTATGTTCGTACATGTGAATAAAATACGAAATGAAATTATACGTTGCGATGTGGCCCGTAAATCAAAGACAGGCTTCCTTCTGCAGTGTCAGAACCACTAAACCATTATTCCGTTCGAAAGTATTTACCAACATCAAAATGTCATCGTGACCTAAGCAGTTGTTGGCCACACCTCTCGCCAGTGCAATCTACCACCCTCCTCCACTCCCCCCCCTGTCAGATGCCGCGGCTGCTCAACAATAGACACGCCGCCTCCAAGATCTGCCCAAACACTATCCCACCATCTGGTCTTAGGTCTTCTCTTCCCCCGCCACTGGCCTCGTGGAGACCACTCCCATTGGCTGTCTTGGCAAACCGTTCGTCACCCTTCTTGGTTCTTTCGGTAAAGTCACGTAGAAGGGAAATAATAAAATAATAAAAATAAAACATAATAAAATAATTCTCACGACGTTTCGGCCACAACGCAAGCAGCCGTCCTCAGGTAAAGAACAGGTCTGTCGGAAAGACAGCGTCTGAATGGGAGGGGTTTTCCGACAGACCTGTTCTTCACCTGAGGACGGCTGCTTGCGTTGTGGCCGCAACGTCGTGAGAATTATTGTATTATGTTTTATTTTTATTATTTTATTATTTCCCTTCTACGTGACTTTACCGAAAGAACCAAGAAGATCAATCCCTGCAGTCACGAAAGCTTCAAATCGAAGCGTTCGTCACTCATCCGGTGGTACGTGTCCCACCCAGCGCTGCAGTTTTTTCATCATTGTCATCATCATCATATCTACAAGACTCACCTGCATGAGCTCTTGTAGATCCGTGCTTTGCTTATCGGGTCTCGCCACGACATCGGTCGCATATACCTGTGCTAAAATGCACACAGATATCAATAATAATGCTCTTTATTTAGCAGTTAAAGCCTCAGCTATAGTGTGCGTATGGAAGGATATAATACAACACAATTTGCATTTAAAGAGCATCTAAATCAGGCTGCATTTAAATGTAATGTACAAGACGAAAGATGCGCGTTATGAGATCGTGCAAAATATGAGTGTGTGTGTGTTTTTTTAAGCAGAAGGGAGAGATTATGGACAGCAGGGTTATGATATAGGTGGAAATATTCACTCACAGCGCGTGAGAAGAGGGATGTTTCTAGCCTGGATTGGGACAGAGATATCGAGTCAGCTATGTGAATGGACAGAGGGAGTCCACATTCTAGGGGTGTCAGCAAAGAAGGAGTGACCTCCCATGTAGCGAAGATTAACACTGAGTATTGACATTCGCCAGGTTGTGGAGCGGAGAGGCTACATGAAAGAAAATAGCAGTGAGATGAGAGGGGAGAGCTAATCTTGTAGTTTTAGAACTGTTTATTTATAATTGCTCTGTGAGCTCAGAAACAGAAAAAAAACTGTAAATTTTAACACACAACGTTTGCAACAGGTCGCATAAAAATATAAATACAATACAGCAATGAAAAAAGCCAACAAATTTTAAAAATGTACAATATATGACTTCATTATTAATTAAATATTTAACTGAACTGAATCTTAAGATTAGAGAAACATATTGTTAAATAGTGCATCTCGAGCGAGGAATAAGATTCGATCAAATATTGCAAAACGAGGAATAGAAACGCCTTTGGTAAAATAGCTTTCCTGATGCAAGACTAAATTGGGAGCCAGTGGAAAGATCAGTATTGTATTTGAGTCATGTGGCCTCATTTACAGGTGTGGGCAAGGAGTGTTGCTGTGACATTATGGGTCATTTGGAGTTTATCAGCGAGGCGTTTGAGAAAGCATTGCAGCAGAGATTCGCGGTAGTCAAGATGACATGTAAGATTATTGCCGAAAGAGGAAATAGACCCACGAAACATTGCGTCTGTGTAATTGCTGACGATTTACTGCTACGTATGGAAAAATGTGGGCTACTTCTGTTTTTTCTTCTTATTCTGGTTGTGTAGAAATCATGGACATCCAGAAAGGTCACAGTACAGGTGTCCGCATGGACCCAGAGCATGGCTGTGGGTTTCCATTCATCTGGTGGAGTGTACTGCTCGTGTGAAAAAGCACAATTATGAGCAACCTCCTAAACCCCCCGCCCACCTCCTACGCATTTCACAAGTAGCACTAGCCGCATTCCTGCATTTCCCATAAATATGCTAAATTCCTATTCTTTTGTCAAGGCGCTCTTCCTCCTCCCTCTCAGCTTAAATAGACGATCCAAGCCTAGGACGTGTCATTCAGACTCTGTCTTATCGACATACATGTTCTCCACTCGAGGACGGCTGCTTGCGTTGTGGCCGAAACGTCGTGAGAATTATTTCATTATGTTTTATTATTTTATTACTTCCCTTCTACGTGACTTTACCGAAAGAACCAAGAAGATAGGAGCAACCTTTTAAGTGGCAGCCCGCATGACACCGGTCATGTTTACTTTGTGCAAATTAAATCGCCTTACGCTGGCCAGCTTGAATTTAATAAGCCCCAGCCGATAATTAGTTAGCAGTGTAAATATGCATTATTGCATTTATAGTGGGCCTTTGAGACTCACAATCAATTGAGTGTGAATAAAGCTGACAGTGGTAAGATCATTCCATTACGGGGCACGCGCGTAATTGTTTGACAAGCAGCGCATTTTGACGGGCCGCTATTTGTAATTAATTCATCTGCAGAAAAAAACACAAAAAACAACGTAGCTCACCTTCAACGTGTCGCAGCAGAAGGCGGCCTCCTTTCTTCGGGATGGCGGGGGGGGGTGTGCAGGGGATGAGTGCTTCGGAGGTGCCAGATGTGCAGTGAGGTTCCATGAAAATCCGCACTGTGATGCAGTTTGGAGCTGGCGTGCACCCGGGGTTGTGGTCGCTCGCCCACGAAGCATCGGTGGCTGGGTCAATGACTGCGGGTGTCCGGTGAAGGGCAGCACTTTTCAAGACTCCCATTCCTCCTGAGTTGTTACCCAGCCCACGCGTAGGAGTACAAGCACAGCAGCCGATCTTCTTGGTTCTTTCGGTAAAGTCACGTAGAATGACCTATTCAGACTCTGTCTTCTCGACAGACCTGTTCTCCACCTAAGGACGGCTGCTTGCGTTGTGGCCGAAACGTCGTGAGAATTCATTTTTTAATGTTTTATTTGTATTATTTTATTATTTCCATTCTACGTGACTTTACCGAAAGAACCAAGAAGATGAATCCCTGCAGTCACGAAAGCTTTAAATATAAACAGCAGCTGATGTCTGCACTGACCACCACATCTCCCCGCGTCTCGTAACAACCTGTTTCGAACGGCGGACGTCCATTCACGCTCCATCTAGGCTCAAAGCCTGCTTAGCTTCCGAATGTCTGGTGAGGTTGGGTGCTTTTCAGGTGACATATACCTACGTGACTTTACCGACAAAACCAAAGAGTATGAATCCTTGCAGTCACGAAATCTTCAAATCTAGAAGAATCAAGTCTGCATTAGCCACACGCACGTATGGTGAACATACAAACATTGCATGCCGATGTTTGCCACAAGTACGTGTGGTCAATACGTACTCGATTCCTTGCAAAAGGTTTCTATTTGGTGCTTGAACATCTTAACACCACGTGTTTGATTACCACAGAGGGTGAAACCTCTTCTTACGTTTGTCACTGGCGCCACGAGAGTTTGAAAATTACACAAAAGTGCGTGAGAGTTATTGGTAGGGGGATAAATAGAACGAAGATCGCTGTCAAAGCGGCGACGCGTCACGTGGGTGAGGCGAAGTTAAACAATGATTGATGCGTGAAAAATAAATAAATAGAAAGAAACAATTTTTGTTAAACGCCTGAGCGTCGTCCAACGTAAAGATCCGCGCAGCTTTGTTCGTGCTGTTAAAAATGCAATGCGAAGCAAAATATATATTTCGATTTAAAGCTTTCGTGACTGCAGAAATGCATCTTCTTGGTTCTTTCGGTAAAGTCACGTAGAATGGAAATAATAAAATAATAATAATTAAAACATAATTAAATAAATATTATTTTATTATGTTTTAAAATAATTATAATAATAAAAACATAATAATATAAAATATTATTTTATTATGTTTTCTTTGTATTATTTCCATTCTACGTGACTTCACCGAAAGAACCAAGAAAATAAACATTTTTGCGCGAGAAAAATAAAATGCGTTTAAATGAACGCGTGCGGTGGCGGTGAACATCCTCATTATAATGTTTCGAAAGGGATTCGTCACGCGCAGAGGGTATACACTCACATGTGAGTGCGCGTCAATGTTTACAAGCACTTCCTCGCCGGCTTCCTTGACTCGTCTGCTTAATTGCTTATCTGTCGCTTGTATATTTATTTCTGACTTACATATTATAGATTTATTGCCGATGACGTGACCTGTATAAGAATAGCGATGGATTTCATAAAAATGATAAATTTAGAGGCACGCGGGACAATAAGCAAACACAAAGATGCCCCGTGTAGCCTTAACAGGCTGTTGAGGCAAGTGCTGTTCGCGAGCACCTATGAAGGCCGGAACAGTACACGATGGGGTGGAGTCCCCCCCCCCCCCCACTGCTCATCTTTTCACACTGCACCAGGTGCTCATTTAAGGCTGAGTCTACCTAGAGGAGGCTCAGGACCGGTTCAGGAATTCGCCACTTGTTATTCGTTGTTATTGGTCAGTGCGATTCTCAAAGAAAGTCGATAACGAAAGTAACATTTGCCTAGGATTTGCCAATAATCAGACACGCGCAACGCGTGAAGACAATTCGTGTGTTTAGCAAAGTAGATCGATACACGTGCAGAGGCAGGCAGCCTCTGGCGGTCTTGGACTCTGTGTCCTCGAGGCCCAAATCCTCGTCATCGTGGGAAGCAGACGCGTGGATAATTACTGCTGTATGGCTGACGGAAATCAAGCGGCAGTGTAACTCTCAGTGCATCGTGCAGGAGCGCTTGCATGTGTAGTGTTGTAATGGACGGACTTCTAAACTTCTTTATGGCAAACACTGTTTATTATCTTAATACACAGTCCCTATCACACTAAGGGGTATATGGTCCCCTCACCCGTTACCCTGAGGAGGTACAGCCTCCGGACCTTGCAGGCTTCCTCTGGCTGGACCTAGGGGATCTCTCCCCGACCACTGGTTACATTGAGCCCTAGCCCTGATAAGGGCTGGAGGGCTTGGTCCAGGGTCCTAGATGTCTTCGGCCGACTTGGGTCTTCGTGTAGCAGAACTGGCCAAGAGTTCTCAGCGCTCTGGCTTTTATACCTGTCCGTGGCCGGGTTGTCCAATCCCCGGCCACCTTGTGGGACCCTCCGATTGGTCCTTCCCAATCTGGCGTTTGAATCCTACCTCACCCCATTTGACCCTGACCATTTGATTGAGCGGGAAAACCTTGTTAACGATCCGCTCTCTCACAGTTTGCGAACAGCGAGTAGTTAACACCACTACACATGCAGCGGATCAGGGCCATTGAATGCCCGGGTCGTTTCGCTCTGTAACGGACACCAGAAGCACGGAGAGACGCACGCTTGGGATGGCACTGCAGAGATGCGACAGAGAGGCGCATGCATGTTATAGGACAAAATGCAAGTTACTGCCATTACGTTGGCTGCTAAGAAAGGTGAGTGGGGGGGGGGCAGACTAGAAGCATCATCGATGGTGGGTGGTCGAGACTGATGGCCGTCGAGTGAGGTCGATTTGTCGAGGGATGGCGATGGCTTGAGATGGCCTTCATCCAACAGTGGCTTTATTGTAGCTGTTTATGATTATAACGACGCACGCACACACACACACACGCACGCACACACACACACGCACACACACACGCACGCACACACACGCACACACCAGATTGGCAGGAAATCCCGCGGGTGTAACACGGCTTCAATCTTACCGCTTCAATCTTACCGCTTCGCTTTTGATTTGGCCGTCCTGAAACGGGAACGTGAAGCGGACACGGCCGGGCAGATGTATCTCACTCGTGCCGCTGGAGATCTCCGACACGCCGGACGTCTTTGCCGAGTAACACGCGCGGTGCAAGACAAAAGAAAAAAAAGTAACCCGTAAAAACAAAGTTTTTCACTATAAATCCTTTATATGCGTGGCATCGGTTTTATTTTATTATTCATTTCTGTTTTTCTTGAGTAAGAGTTTCATTTTTATCACATTGGTATTTTAAATTAAATATGAAAAGTTTTTTTCCTAAAAAGTGGAAAATTTTGGTAAAAAGATTTTCACGAAAATAAATTGTCACGCACAACGAGTCTGTGTGCAAAATGTCAGCTCGATTGGATCACGGGAAGTGGGTTAAAAAACGACCGAAAGATTTGCACGGTCGAAAGCGCGCAAGCAAGCAAGTGAACTTAATATAAAGGATTTAAAAATAGACACCCATCGGAGAGCTGCACAGTCAACAACAACAACAACAATTGGACTCCAAAGTCCGTCAACTCATCTGCACCCCCCCCAAATAGTCCCCCTGCCAAAGCAGTCCGTTCACGTCCGTACGAAACGTGGAGGCGTAATTGGTGAGGGAACTCCATGAAGTTGCGAGAGAGAGAAAACTAAAGCTGCCCCACCCCACCTCCTGCCACCTGCAACGCGACATTAAGTTGCAGCTTTACACCACCCCCTACCCCCCGCCCCAAATGATTGTTGTTTATAATCAACGTTTTTGGGTTTAGATCGCGTTACTGTATTTATAAATGTGTCGTAACCCTCCACCACCCGACACGGCCAATCAGTAAAAAAGTGTCACGTTGACAAAAGACAAATAGTTCACTGCTTTAGCCCACCGGTGTGTTGAAGCGTGAGTGGTGGTGGAGGGTTACGACACATTTATAAATAACGCGATCTAAACCCAAAAACGTTGATTATGAATAATATTGGTCGCGAAAGCCCTACGTGTTAAACTGATTGTTGTTTACTTAAACGATACCTCGACTGGATTTTCTCCGCGAGGGTCTTGCGTGGCATTTCACGCAGCGCTGGTTATTTTGGGGAGGCGGCCAGAGTGGGGGGGGTGGAGAAGGGGGGGGAGGAAGAGGGGGAGGAAGGGGGGGGCATCCGTCAATCGACGGGTAACGACGACGCTGTCGTCGACGTGCCGAATACCGCGTGTTGTTCGGCATGATGTCCGACGTTTCGTTCCACGAACCTAAACAATGATTGCATACCTGCCAACCCGCTTATCAGTGCCCTACCTTGTTATAGACCAATTCAGACATTACTGGTCATCCCCGTGGCCTTAAAAATCTCAACCTTCATCCTACAACTTTCCATCACAGAGGAGAGAAACCCACGAACAAATGAGACGTTTTTTCCTTTTCTCAATTTCCTTGTACGCGAATACGGGTAACCCGTACGGGTTGACAGGTACGTGATTAGTTCGATGCAGTGTCTATAGTCTCCTTCATGCAAATTGATTCTCACAGTTTCCGCGGAATCACAGGCACGAGCTGGAAGACTGTGGCAGGCGGTGGGGCCGGCGTCAACAAACGCTCTGCGTTTCTCCACATATTCAGATGTTTTTGTTTCAGCCAATCAGTGAGTGTTTATTATACACGTGGTCAGAAAAGCGGCGCGCCCAGAGAAAACCCACGCATGCGAGAGGGGGCAACCCTATATCTCATACGGAAGGGGCAGATGCTACCAGTCCACACTTTGCTGTACTGCATTCTGATGGCGAGCCAGGGGCACGACGTCGCCTACACGTCCCCCGCGTGAAAGGGGAGTTTCGCAACATTTGTGCGACCCGGTAGTGGTGGTGGCGGTGATTGTGGTGGTGGCGGTGGTGGCGGTGATTGTGGTGGCGGTAGTGGTGGTGGCGGTGATTGTGGTGGTGGCGGTGGTAGCGGTGGTGGCGGTGATTGTGGTGGCGGTGGTGCCGGTGATTGTGGTGGTGGCGGTGGTGGCGGTGATTGTGGTGGTGGCAGTGGTGGCGGTGATTGTGGTGGTGGCGGTGGTGGCGGTGATTGTGGTGGTGGCGGTGGTGGCTACGAAAGCCTGGGAGCTTCTTCAGGAGCTTAATTCCATTCTTCAGGAACTGAACAAAAATTATCTTCTGCAGCCATTCTCTTGATTCATGAGGCGCATCGCTCTGATTCCGTTGGCACGTTTGGGGCGCCGGTATGGAAAGATGTTAACTACCTCGCCTGGTGTGCAGGAGGTCGTGGGCTCGATTCCGATACTGACACCTGCTGTATATTTGAAGTTTGCACGTTTTCCCGATGGTCGCGTGGATTTGTCTCCAGGTCCTCCGGTGTTTCTCTCCACATTTAGAAACACGCGCTTCGAGAGTATTTTGGCAGAATGTAAATTTCCCCGTGATGAGCCACTTCGTTGAGCTATCATTTGTGGCCAAGTCGCTTCTGAAAAAAGAGCTACGTAGCTCAATAAAAAAATATTGTAACATTCAAAATAAATTTGGACGGAAAAAAAAAACACGAATACATTCCACGGGTTTGTCCTTCCCAGGGCGACTTTTCGCTCGCCTAGCAGTCTGCAGTGGAGGAGGCTCTTTGCCAAGGATCGCCGGTGGATTCCGCAAAGGATGGAGATGGACAGCCAGTTTTGTTTTACCAGGTTTAGCTTTCTACCAGGTTTAGCTTTCTTTTTTCACACTTTTGTTATGTAGGCTAGGCGTAGTCACAAACCGAACCTCTCCATAGTAAAGGCTCGGTCTTTTGTTATGAAGTCTATTCATAGTCTCAAGCCGCACCTTACCATAATAATACAAAAGTGGGCCATTCCTGGCCCTTCCCCCCCCCCCCTCAACCATTAACCATTATATATACGGAGTGGTATTTTCTGCAATCTCTCATTTACTTGATACAGCTGTCGGGCTGTGACGGTTCCACCTGAAGACGGAAGCTTGTGTTGCCTCCGAAACGTCGTGATTTTTATTTTATTTTACTTTTATTAATTTTTATTTTTTACCTACGTGACTTTACCGAAAAAACCTAAGAAGATGGCGAGGGCGTCAACAGCGGTAGCGTTAATTGGCTTCGCTCGCTCGGTCGAGGGACTCGCTGCCTCCTACCACACCACCCCCAGCCTCCCCCCCCCCCCCCAGGTTAACGCGACCCAGAATGTGGGCACATGCCCCCGATAATTCTGGAGCTCGGAGCGAACGCAGGCGGGCATGTGTTTACTATTGCGCAGCTGTTCTCATGCAGCTGCATTAGATTTTGTTGTTTTCGTTTAAATTGGAAGCTGCTGAGCACCTGCCCACAGGTGGAAGCTGCCAGGACGGCCAGAAAGAAACATCGCGTACGAAGGTGTTGTAATAATGGGGATTGGTTTCGAGCCGGTGGTGATTCATGAGTGAAGTTGAGTGCGCGTTGTGTAGGCAAAAATGTCAATTGCTCTCGGTGTGGATGATTTACACGACAATGCTGCAGTAAGTGTACTGTCATCGACCAATGAGTGAATCGTGTTGTCCCAGAGAACAACACAGAACTAAAAGGCGATGAGACGAACTGAGTGTGCAAAAGGTTAATGACGAGGAATGTGCAAGCATCCTGTGTTGAAAGGGGGAATGAGACGTGTCCAGGCAAATGGTGTACAGCTTTGATCATCCGCAACATATACGTGTGGTTCCTGTGAACCATACGGTAGTGAGTTGCTAACTACCTCGCCTGGTATACAGGAGGTCGTAGGTTCGATCCCGACCCTGACGCCTGCTGTGTATTTGGAGTTTTCACGTTCTCCTCGTGGTCGCGTGGATTATTTTTCGGCTCCTCCGGGGTTTCCCTCCACATTACGAATCATCAGCAACGTGCGTTGAGATAATTTGGCTGCCATGAATTTACACGTGATGAGCCAACTTCGTTGAGCTATCATTTGTGATCGCCAGGTCGCTCCTGAAAACGAGCTGGGTGTTTGAAAAAGATGGATCCAATTTCAAAGCAGTATATTTCACGATGGCAACGGGTAACAATTACACGACAAGTTACAAACGGTTTAATGAGTTATAAAGTTGTATTAACCATTTTATAAATGGTCTATGTGTCCTCCACCTGCTGTACGGACAACATCGAGACGATAGTTGAATTCGTCCCAAACGCCTCTCAAAGTGTCTTCTTCCACTGAAGTCATCGCTGCCGTGATTCTGTTTTTGAGGTCATCCAGATTAGTCGCTAATGGTGGCACAAACCCACGGTCTTTGACGTATCCCCACAAGAAAAAGTCGCAGGGAGTGATGTCTGGGGGGGATCTTGGGGGACAGGAGTGTAGCACCAAGTCTTGGGGTCGCGTGCGACCTATCCAACGTTGAGGCAGCGTGTCTTGTGAATGACTGAGGCTAGGGGCTGTTTGTGCGCTGGGAGAGGCATCGAGTGGTAATCATTTGAAACTCTATGCCCCGCCCTTTCAAGTGGTAAGAGTTTCATTCATGGGCGGTTCGTGGTTGCAGAGATATAGCGATTTCAAATCGGGTAAATCTTTTTTAAACACCCTATATATCTGAGTGGGCCCTACCTGGCAAAATAACAGAAACATTGTTTAGTTTAGACTCCTGCCACACCGTGCAGCGGGGTGCCTGGCTCGCGCTGGTAAAAAAAAACGCAGCGTGGACACCGCGTGCCGAAATCTCCATCAAGCTCGACGAGAAGAGAAAAAAAAACCCCCCGAGGCGCCTCGGCGAGGAAGCTGCGGTGTAACCGGACGTCGCGACGCGCTACGATTCTTACGCTCGTTCTCGTGTCCTTCACCGGCACGCCGCCGCGTCGCCCGTGCCCAACGTGTAGCGAATTAACGTTTAATTTATTGATGGGCCGAGGCTCACGATGCTCCGACAAAGGCGCCTCTCGCCCGCTCGGCTGCATCTCCAGACGACAGTTGCTGCTGCCGCGGGGAGCTCGGGTCGCAGCTGACAAGATCCCAGGCTCGCCTTCGGATAGAATCTCATCGGATTTGACCTTTAAGGTGTGGAGACGGTGGTGTGTGTGTTCGGGGGGGGGGGGGGGGGTTAACCAGTGATTTCCTGCTCTAAAATTAGTGCAGGGCAGTGGCTCATCTCCGCGTTTTCGGTCTCGAACCACTAATGGAAATGACACAAGGAGGCAAGTAGTCCCACGTGACATTCGACTGTCTACTTCCTACAAAGTAGTCACCATAGGCTACGATCAGCTTCATGAAAGCCTCCCGAAACTGTTGACATCTCGTACTCATTACTCAAAAAAATGCGAGTGAAATGTTTGATCGCGATCTGAATGCAAGCCACGTGTTCGCTCACTGCTGCGCCAACTACAAAACGCAATCGTCATTAGATACAGTGAACGAACGTCATCGAAAATCATCGTCATCGCCATCATCATCGTCGAGTGTCGCCTCCAAGCGGGGAGGTTGACAGACTTGGATCCCCATCTGTCAGCTGTCGCATGTTTCTTGTAACTTAGCGCAGACAAACCACTTCGGCTTAAATTTGAGCACGGGGGGGGGAGGGGGGGACATTTTGCGGCTGCGCAACGTTTTGCCGTGGTGTTAGACGATGCCGTGGTATAACGCGGTCAGCACGCTGGACTTGGTAATTCAGACATCACCACTCCGTTGTGGCAGGTGAAACAGGTGAAACAATGGTGCAGGTTTATGAAATCACGCCCCCCCCCCCCTCCGCTCCCCGCCTCTGTCTATCCAGCAGCAGTATAAATGGGTACAAGCGCATGAATGCAAATTCATGGCAGCCAAATTATCTAAACGCACGATGTTTCTAAATGTGGAGGGAAAGAAACTGGAGGGCCCGGAGAAAAATCCACGCGATCACGGGGAGAACGTGCAAACTCCAAATAGACCGTTGTCAGTCCGGGATCGAACCCACGACCTCCTGTAGACCAGGCGAGGTAGTTAACATAACGCCACCGTGTCGCGTAGCCCTGAAATTGCCTACTCAAGAAGTGTGAGGAACCACGTTGAATTTTTTCACACGGTACGTAGCAAACCGTGCTGATCGGAGGTGCGGGGAAAAAGACAACAAACTAAACATAAAAAAAGCAGTTCTAAAGAAATGAGTTTTCAATATAGATGTAAAATTGTTTATCTCCAGTGGCGTCCTAATATCGGAAGGAAGAGCGTTCCAGACGGCCGCAGAAACGCATTTGAAGGCGCGCAATGCAGCGATCGTCTGTGGTCGATGGCAAGCAGATAGCTGCTGTACGGATGGGCCGGAGTTCGCGTGATGGTTTATGCTCCTTGCCGAGATCAGCGAGGTATCGTGTATTCTATTATTTAATTTAATTTATTATTTTATCTTTAGACGTGATTTAACCGAAAGAAACAAATAATAATTCCTGCAGTCACGAAAGTTCTAAAATTAAGATCGAGGTATCGTGGTTCGTTTGCGGCAAGCTACTTTGTGTGCAATGAGTAGCCAATGGGAAGGTCACTTCCGGTGGGATAAGGTGTGGTTCCTCCCACCTGTTGGAGGCCATTTTGCCCACAGTGGCTTGAGTAGGCAATTTCAGGGCTGCGCGATACGGTAGCGTTATGTTAACTACCTCGCCTGGTGTACAGGAGGTCGTGGGTTCGATCCCGAATTGACGACGGTATATTTGGAGTTTGCACGTTCTCCCCGTGATCGTGTGGATTTTTCTCCAGGCCCTCCGGCTTTTTTCCCCTCCACATTTAGAAACAACGTGCGTTTAGATCATTTGGCTGCCATGAATTTACACATGATGAGCCAACTTCGTTGAGCTATCACTTGTGATGACCTGGTCGCTTCTGAGAAAGATCTCAGTGGGTTTTACCTGGTAAAACAAAATAACAAAAATAGTTGAAATAGTTTTCAATCGTTTGTTTGTTCGTTACTGCCGTGTACGTGTCACCAGCGCACTGGCGGTGTCAAGCATCCTCTTCGCAGAAGCGGAGTCACGTGGACATGGCACCTCAATTTCATGGTTGAATTCCGGAGCCTCGGTCACGATCGGCCTGCCGCAGAAACATGTTCATCGCCGAGATTAAATGAGTGCACAGCGGTGATGTCGTACAAATTGAAAGGAATTTGAGGTTGAAAGCTTTTTGAATGGTGCATTAAGCGATGGTACAGTTTGACAGTACGCTCGCTGTTAAATCGTACATTGTCACTTGCACACTTTATGTTTTTTCAGTATTATTCATATTTTATAATTACATCTTGAAAGGGGTTTTTTTTGTGAAGTTAAGATTTGAATCGTGCTTGTTACCGATGAAATCTTTACGATCTGTGTCTGCCGAAATGTGTGAAGTTGAACCAAATGTTACAACGAGTGTAAAGATTCAATCTCGCATTGAAAGTGCGCGTGTCCTATCAGACGTAACGCCGCACGTCTGCAAGAGGCGCAACGCCCGTTAACGTCTCGGTCATCTCCAAGAAACACACCGTGCACGTGGGTCGACCCCATGATCTCAATTGGAGCCTCGTTGAATGCTGTGAGAGAAAACAAATCACGCCGGCAGCGTCGGACAAAGTGTATCAAGAGAGCGATGAAGAATGCGATAAGGGTATCGCCATTGGTGCGAGATAATGCGTAAATTTGCCTCGATCATTTATCCGTATTGTTTTGAGCGGGGGTGTCCATAAATGGGGCCACTGTGTTTTGTTTTTGCCCGCTGAAACAATATTGCTCCAGCAAGACAACGCGCTGATGGGGCTAATAGAAATGTGGAGAGACAGCGGAGTCCTGTTGATGTTTTGCTCTATAAAGACAAGCGTCACTAACACCGGCGCAAAGACAACCATTCCCAGTACAGCCTTAAAACACTGCTGGGGGCAAGTGCTGTTAGCGAGCGCCTATTAAGGCCGGCACGGCACACCAGGGGGTTGGTGGCCCGCACTACGACAGGCCGCATTTGTACCCCGAGTGCCAATGTTTTTACACGTCGCACCAGGTACTCATTTGAGGCTTGGTCGACCCAAGGGAGGCCCAGGACCGGTTCAGATAATTGTCACTGGTGTTGACTGTGAGCGGGAATCGAACCCGCTACGGTGCAGCCGTTAGCCCGCCGCACTACGAACCCGGTAACCGGGACAAGAGAGCACACGCTATACGGTGCCGCTTGAGATTGAAGTGTGTTCATTTCAAGGTCACGCCGTCTGTTTTCATTCATTTGCCCGTCACAACTGAAGCACTGTGAATTCGATGACGATCCCTCGATATTTACCGGTTGCTCGGCGGAGTCAAGGAGTGCATCCGCAGTGAACTTACACACGCCGCAGGGGAAAGGAGGAGGAGATTTTTAGCTGTTGGATTTCACAACAAAGTTAACACACTTAGTGCGGGGCGGTGGGTGATGCAAAACACGGAGAATCAACTTTTTTCCCATGTGTATATTGAGAGTGGCACTCTAATACACGCTCGCATCGAGCATACAAAGATCAGCCCTTTCATCGTGTTTGTGACTCAGAAAACACAAAACAAAGAACACTGGTACGACCATTGTTTATGGGTTATAGAGCCTGAGAATTTTTGAGGGTTATGAGCACTTGACACAGATGTTCAGTGTGAAGAGGGCTGATGAGTCATGCCCCGCCACGTTTTGAATGTTGTTCATGTTGCCGAGCAGAGGCTCAAATGCCCCAAACACCAAACCGCCAGCCACAAGCAGCACTACTACAGGCCCAAAAGACAAAAAGGCTCAATCTTAATTTTGGAGCTTTCGTGACTGCAGGAATTATTCTTTGGTTCTTTCGGTTAAGTCACGTCTAAAGATAAAATAATAAATTAAATTATTTCTGATTCTGACAACTGTTTTTTATTGCACCTTCGATAGTACTGCTTGTTTGTGACGAGCCTTTTTTTTCTTTTTTTCTTTTTAATTATTTTATAATTTAATTTATTATTTTATCTTTAGACGTGACTTAACCGAAAGAACCAAAGAAAAAAAAGGCTCGTCACAAACAAGCAGTACTATCGAAGGTGCAATAAAAATAACAGTTGTCAGAATCAGAATTTGTATTTGTTCTGGAGAAATCCGATGAGCTATGAAGCGCTTTTCCACCGATTTCCAGTAGGCGCGGGTCTGAAAGTTACAGCAAATAACGATAGACAACAAAACGATTGTATCTTGATTTGAAGCTTTCGTGACTGCAGGAATCCATGCTCTTTGCTTCTTTCGGTAAAGTCACGTAGATAGAAAATATAATAGATCACGACGTTTCGATCGCAACGCAAGCAATGGTCATCAGGCGGAAGATTGCGTTGCGATCGAAACATCCTGATCTATTTTTTTTTCTAGCTACGTGACATTACCGAAAGAACCAAAGAGTATAAAACGATTGTAGTGTAAAGTATAGGGAAGATAAGCAAGTCACTATGAATAAATGAAATAAAACGAACCCTTTTTTTTATTTTTCCAAGTAAAAACCAACTGAGCTATTCGTTTTTTTTTTTTCAGAAGCCACTTGACCACACACGACAGCTCAACGAAGTGGCTCATCGTCACGTGGACATTTACCCGAAACGTCTGTTGACTTGAGCAACGTAACGGCGAACTTGGGGAGGGTCAAAAAGAGAAAACGAGAGGGAATTCCAGAGCCGAGCGGCGTGCGGAGAGAAGCGTAGAGCAAAATGTTTTTGACTTGCAAGCAACGGTGGGGTGGTGGTGCGGGTGGGAGAGCCTTGTGAGAGACAATACTGTCAGAGCGACATGGACTGCGTCCTCGACGTTACATTTGGGATGAAATTAAAGCGTCGTGGCGGCTTTTCGCAAAAAAAAGGGAGCCTCTTTTTCGGTGTCCCCCCCACCCCCCCCGACACTTTTTTTTGTCAAACGGCTTTTTTTTTTTACTTTGCGTGGAGGGAATAAAAAAAAACCTAAAATGTAAAATGAATGCGCCGCTGTGATACGACGCCGTCATAAGGCGCTTAAAGTCTTTGGAGCGTCGGGCGCCGCAAGCATTAGCGCGCGGCATTTTTGTCTTCTCCACGCCTTCCTTTCACAAAGGTCACTCTTTCATTACGAAGTAAAATAAATAGCCCTCCCTTTGGGCGTTGACATTGAAGTTACTTCGTATGCAGGAATGCAGATAAGCACGAATTGAATTCCACGCGTGTGCCATCGCCAATTCTGATAACATTCTCCCACATCCCCTGTGGATTTATTTCCCCCCCCCTCCACCCCTTGTTCTAACATTTATGTGTCCTTTGGTTTCATCAACTTGTGCGAAGCAGCTGTGTCGGGTGGTGGCGGGTTTAACGACACATGTATATGTACGCGATCTAACCCAAAAAAACAAACCTGCATCATGGATTGTGCGAAGCAGTTTGCCATGCCGCGTGTACCGTGTGTGTTAAAAATTGTTGATGTGTTTTGCTGTTGACACTTTGTGGGGATGAGTGAGCGCGGAATTGACCCCCGCTGGAGAATGAAAATGTCCCGACGCTTGGCAGACAGGGGGAGGCTATCGGAGTTGTGCATCGCAGATTGGTGGAAGCGACTGCCCACGAACTTACATTTCGGCTGCGATCAAGATCGCCCCGTGGCTGCTCCCGAGCGAGCAGCAGCAGAAGCAGCAGAAGCTGCAGAAGATAGCGAAGTATGTGTGTGGGCGGAGGGGGGGGGTTTCGTGACTTTTAAAAGTGGTGTCACCAGGGGCTGGTATCGAGAGGGCGATGCGTGAGACAGCGGATTTTTGTTTGAGCTCCGTGGTGCTTTCTCGCCATCGTTAAAATAGACACGGGACAAGAGATCGTCGTTCTCATTATGAGTGGTATCATCGTCGTCGTTGTCAGTATCAATTGGGGCATCCACATACCTGTGAACCCATACGGTTTACCCGTATACTTGCCCAGGGAAATTGAGTAAAAAATTAAAAAAAATTGTTTATTTTGTTCGTGTTTCTCCCTTGTGATGGGACTTTGTAGAATGAACGTTGAGATTTATAAAGGGGGCACTGGGTGGCCAATGATGTCTGAATTTGTCTTTAACAAGGTAGGGCGCTGATGAGGGTTTGACAGGTATGCATCCGCTGCGGGATGAATTATCTTGAAATGACAGGGGAATGTCTGCTTTACACACCGTCTGTTTTCCGAAATGGATGTGAAAGCTGCATAATTACAACGACCCTCCAAAGAAAACTAGGAGCAAGATGCGCGTTAAGCGTAAATGCTTCACCCCGAGCTTTCAATACTCTGATAGTGCGCTGTCTTTGAGTTGTACGCCTTTGGGCGTTATCTGGTCCAACACCAATGGAGACTAGGCTCTAAGAAAAGCTGTCTCAGGTGTGGACCAATCAACTTCAAGGATAGTGCTAATCATTATCATTATCAGAGTTGTTTCTTTTTGTTTGCATTTTGACTGCTTGTGTTGTGGTTATTGCAAACATGATCCCTTGTATAAAGGTGTCAGTTTTGTACCAGTTGAAAGGGTAAAACCATACTACTAAGATGCGCGTTGTTTTTTTTAAGGATGTTAAAAATGTCACGGCCAAACAAGACAAGCGACGTAAACGTATTGCGGACAGCGGGTCCAGAAATAAAATTAGAAAACCATTTATATGAGAAAGGAAAGTTAGATTGATTGGACGTGTAATGCGAAGACAAGAACGTTAATATAATGTTCTGCCTGGGGAAAATCATAGGTACATGAAGCTGAGGATGGCGGTGAATTAAGCGGACGCGCAATTTAAATAATTGGATGCAACTGGGGGAATCCAATGGAAAGTTCCCGAGTAAATATGATGAAGAGAGCAAAGATGGAAGGAAGTCCACGATCGCCGGGGTGCTTGAGAAAGACACGGCACATTGAGGGGAGAGCGTGTTTGCTTGCTGTCAACAACAAAAACAACAACCTTAATTTTGGAGCTTTCGTGACTGTAGGAATTATTCTTTGGTTCTTTCGGTAAAGTCACGTATATTATTTTATCTTTATACGTGACTTTACCGAAAGAACCAAAGAATAAAAACAACAACAACAATGTTTACTCTTTCAATTGAATGCATCGGCACTGTTGTTTTGCTATGTAGAGCATTTTGACACGTTGAGTTTTACGGTCAGTGCACTGCCGGACGAAAGCCACCACCGTCTCTGATGACGCCGCGGTTAAACAACCTGCAGAGCACCGTGCACTCGAGCTGACACCTCGAGCTGTCGATCGGCGCGGAATGGGGCCACGTGAAGAGTGCCTTGCGGTTGGTGTAGATAGGACGTGAAAGGGACGTGCACGGTACAACCACTGCCCCACAGACCTCCAGGCCGTACTTAGCACCCCCGATGTGAAACACGCCCGTGTCACTCGATTATGCACAACCCCTGCCAAGCCCTTGACCCACCCCCCCTCCGCCCCCCCCCAGGACATGCTCCCTGGACAGAAGCTCACTTCCTCATTCTGCTGTCCGGATATAAAAATAATAATTTTCGATTTAAAGCTTTCGTGACTGCAGGGATGCATCTTCTTGGTTCTTTCGGTAAAGTCACGTAGAAGGGAAATAATAAAATAATAAAAATAAAACATAATAAAATAATTCTCACGACGTTTCGGCCACAACGCATGCAGCCGTCCTCCTAATAATAATAATATTAATGATAATAATATTAATATATAAAGCGCCCTTAATCGTTCTCATGGCGCAATTGTCTTTCTTTAATCAAGACAAAAAAATGCGGATATGAAAACAAAAACAACTAAATAAAAGAGCCGAACAAGAGGGGGAAAGGAGAGGCATCGGAAGAAGGCGGGGAGGGGGGTGGGGGCATGAGCGGGGAGACGAGACGGCGGCGTTGCCTGGAACGACCTCCCGTGATGAACACATTGTCAGCGAAATCACCTTCAAATGCCGAGCTCACACACGGACGTCTGCTAGGTTCACCACGCGCCTTGTAGGGACGACCGAGTCTTTGAGCTGCAGGGAAACCAATGACGGTGCCGATTAAAGTGAACCCAATGAGCAAAAATAAATCTGGGACACTTTACTGAGTAGCCCGTCGAAACTTGAATTCGTAGCGAGGTGTGTGGTGTATGTTAATATAGGGTGTGAGCCAAAGCCGTAATTATAATATATATTGGGGGGGCACATCCCCCCCCCCAATATTCAAATATGCTCAAAATGTCCCCCCCCCCCCAATCTATTGCTATAAAATAGATTTCTGTTCATATGATTGTGGTTATGGTTGTACATTATTAATCCCGAATCTCTGCCATTACATACAATGAAACATGAAAAGGTGAAAAAACGAAATGTAATACAATACACTATTAGACATTATTGTAAAAAACAAATAAAAAGTCCATCCCATGTGTTAGTGCATTTTGTGAAATATTTTAGGCAGGAAATGGCAGGAAATTACTTTTCAAATTTAGATTTTTTTTTTTCTGAGGGGGAGACCCCCAGACCCCCTGTAAGATTTGGTCCCCCCCAATGTTGACTCCATGGCTACGGTGTAAGCCATCGCGTAATGTCTTTACGATCAGGATCATTTCATGCAAAACTCTCTCGTCCACGCACGCCAGAGTGGGAGTGACACAGACAATGGCTATCTGCGGGGGTTCTGTCGGTGACAACTTGAAATACGTACACGCATTTTTTTTTATTAACTGATGCGCTAAAGCCTGCCAACGATGACAAACCCTGCCGGTGATTTAATACGAAATTGTAAGAAGCAAAAAGAAGGGGGGGGGGAAAACGAGGGTGTTCAATCTCGAGCCCCCTCCCCTCCCACTCCCACTCCGTGACCTATGGAACTGGAAGCTGGAGGCGCGCCGTTGAGTGCCGGGTAGTAAATTCCTGGCATGCGCTGCCATGCATTGCTCGGAAATGCCAGGGTACCCACCCTGTATCACCGGTAATTTAGCCATTGAGCCAGAAAATGATACGCCACGTTAATGGTTGAAAAATATATATTGTATAAAAAATATAAATTGTATATATAAAATATTTATTTCAACCATTAGGGGACGCCGCAGTGGCGAGATGTTAACTCCCTCGCCTGGTATACAGGAGGTCGTGGATTCAATGCCGATCCTGACGCCTGCTGTATATTTGGAGTTTGCGTGTCTCTCTCCCCGTGGTCGCGTGGATTTTTCTCGGGGTCCTTCGGTTTTCCCCTCCACACTTAGAATGAACATCACGCGTTTAGAGAATTGGGCTGCTGCTATACATTTCCACACGATAAGCCCACGACTCTTGCCCGATTGAGTGGAAGTCGCGATCTAGCCGCGAAAGGGGGAAACATGAGGGCACACACGCGTAACAGCCCTGCGCCGAGTCGCATATCGCACGCTTGGATAACACTGGTCAACAAAAAAAAAAATTCTGGCCTGGACTTTTGCAGCTGTTCTAGACTAATTTCAGGGTGCTGATTCCAAATCTGATCTCAGAATTGCTCTATCGCATCTCATTTTTATGCTATCGGCATACCCCATTTTCATTGATTTTACCCGAAATTAACTCTGTCACTTATGATTGCAAGTTGTTGCGAGTCAGTGACTGCTTTAGTGTTAAAATAGGGTGCTGTATTTTTAGGATAGTGTGTTTATAATATAATTTTATGTAGATATCCACATTTATTAATATCATCTTCTTGGTTCTTTCGGTAAAGTCACGTAGAAGGGAAGTTATAATTTATTATGTTTTATTTTTATTATTTTATTACTTCCCTTCTACGTGACTTTACCGAAAGAACCAAGAAGATTAATCCCTGCAGTCACGAAAGCTTTAAATCGAAATTTATTATTATGTTTCTTCTGCAGTTTTTATTGAAAATGCAATATTTGATATCTCAAAAACCTGATGTGATAGACAAAAACTGATGCCAGATTTGGAATCAGCACCCCAAAATTACCGATAAACCGTTGGAATATCTTATGCCAGAAAAAGTGTGTTGACCAGTGTAATTAAACCGGCCAATAATCACCCGACACACAACCCCTTGCCTGCTCAACAATCACCCGCACGTGAGCTCGGCGACTCTTCAGTTTCAGTTTTCAGTTTTATTTATTAGGTATAGCCCTGTGAGCCATTCGGCTCCTGAATCGGGTACAACCGCAACAAACAAAAAACTAAAACATGAACAAGAAAACATCTTAAAGTGACTATGTGACTAAGTGCAAACAGAAAATTCAAGAAAAGACAGCAAATATTGCAGAAAAAGCACCGTTACACACCAACGCTGTGTGCAAAAATCCCAGTGGGATGCAAGTCAAAGAACAACAACAACCACAAGACAACTTAGATTAAGGCCATCAGCCTAACTCCGTACTACAACAAACAAACATGGGCAAACCAAACAACGTTTTCGAAATCACCAAAATAAAGCCATAAAAGCAATGTAACAGTGATCATAGGAACTGTGACCGAATATTCACAATAAACGCGTCAACAACATGTACCATAGCTGGCTGCATGAGTCACTCCACAGACTCTTGAAATTTTACCGAGTGAGGGCGAAATGATGCTGGCCGTTTCTACCAACAAATAGGTTAAAGTAAAAGGTGCGGTCCTGCAAATGTCTGGTTCACGCCACCTGCTCGCTGAAGGGCCTCTGCTTAGAAGGAGCTTTCTAAAGGGTATTTGACCTACTCTTCCAGCCTGGGTGTGTGGCCAGCGGGCAGTAACCACACTTTTATCAATCGACTGTGGTGTATCCATCAATACTGCTGGGTAGACAGAGGCGTGGGGGAAGGGGTGAGAATTGGTTCAACTGCCGCAACGGGAAATCGAATTGACCACCTCTAAATTGTGATTTAAAGCTTTCGTGACTGCAGGGATTCATATTCTTAGTTCTTTCGGTAAAGTCACGTAGAAGGGAAACAATAAAATAATAAAAATAATAAAAATATTTAAAAAATATTGTTTCCCTTCTACGTGACGTTACCGAAAGAACCAAGAATACACCTCTATATTGTTGAGGTGCATTGCAGATTCCTAACCTCATTGGCCACGATGGCGCATTTCCCTTACAAGCTGGTGATGGTTTTTCTCGATCACCCCGTATCGTCTGAAACGGCAGGTGAGCGGTGCCCCCCTTTAATTATCAGCCCAATCGCGTGCCAAAGAAAGCAATTATTATCCTAGCTAATAAGTAGGCTGGGTAATTAGCAGTCCGTGTAATTAGCAGCGCTGCCGCGTATCAGTTTTCCTGCGATAGGGGCACGAGGGGAAGGTGGGAGAGAGAGAGGGAGGGAGGGAGGGGAGGGAGGGGAGGGAAGGGAGCGAGCGGGGAGTTGGAGGGGGGGTGGCAGAGTGGTGGAGCGAGTCCACGCAGCTGTGTCCCCGCGTGATCACTGACCGCCACGCGCGCACACGCACGCACACGCACGCACACGGGCACACTCAACTTTGTTCCTGAGATAATTCTGCCACCACGGACACATGCATCCGAGCAGATGACGCGGCCGCAAAGCGAGCGGCTCGCAATGTGAAGGTTGTCCGTTACAAGTCCTGGTTCGGGGTGTGGCTCGTCATCTCTCTGTGCTGTTTGTTTCTCTGGGGTCGATAAAGTGAGTACCATTTTGTGGGCAAGTCAACAGTGGTTGTCGCGTGTGGTAAGTGGTGATACCAGCGACTGCAGCGGGTACACAGATACAAAGACAAAGATACCCCTATAGGCTTATCAGAATGTTGGGGCAAGTGCTGTTAGCGAGCACCTATGAAGGCCAACACGGAACACGAGGGAGTGGGTGGCCAGCACCATGCCTGGCCACCTTTATCTACCCAGTGGCACCAGGTACTCGTTTGAGGCCGAGTTGACCTAGATACACACACATGGATAAACACACACACACATGGGGTACACAGACACACACAAATGAGAAGGAAGTGGATACAGAAAATGAGATAAAATCACGCTGAGATGAAAGTGATGAAAGCAATGGATAAAAAAAAAACTGTCTGCGGAAAGAAAAAGAGAGTGGAGAGGAGATAAAACAAGAGAGGTGCATAAAAGAAGGGTGCGTGTGATGTAGAGAGGACCCGGCAGGCATTCGAGAGCGGAGGATGTTTAATGTATGAGAGTAAAGACAGGCAGGGTGGGAAGACGGGCAACATGAGAGAGAAGGAACAAGGCCAAAAACCAGGAGACAGAAGGGAGAAAGGGATCGCATTAGCGCGAGGAGCGGCAGAGCTAGAAGGAGACAAAATAAGATGGGGGGCAGGTGGGTAGGGGGTGGATTTTAAAAAGTGTGAATTCTGTGCCACTTTCCCATCACGCGTTTCTTTTCGGGGGGTATTTAATTCGCGGCGGCACGGATGTCGACGGGGGTTTGGGAAGTCGGGGCAACGCAAAACAAAGCAGAATAAGAAGAGAGTAAACGCGTCCTGCGCATTTGCGCTCAGCCCTTTTGGCGCGAGCCTTCCAAATTCAGGGGTCGACCGCTTGGCATTCGGCGATGAGTGTGGCCCCTCCTCCCAGAATAAGCAAACGCGCGCGTTGATGCGAAGGCTTCGCTCACAGCGAAACGATCATTCGCCGAGAGTTACCGCGCCCGCCTTCAGTTGCAGACGGACAGATGTTGCTGCTAATGGAGGTAAACGCGTTCAACCTTTAGTTGGAAGGCGTTTAAAATAAAAAATGAAACGTTAATGAAGTATCTTCTTGGTTTATGAGACCTCCTTTACCAGTGGCAAAATATAATAGTAGGTTTTTACCCTTTAAACTGGTACAAAACTGACCATTATCAGAGTTGTTTCTTTTTGTTTGCATTTTGACTGCTTGTGTTGCAGTTATTGCAAACATGATGCCTTGTATAAAGGTGTCAGTTTTGTACCAGTTTAAAGGGTAAAAACCTAACACTATCTTCTTGGTTCTTTCGGTAAAGTCGCGTATGTTTTATTTTTAATATGTTTAATTGTTATTATTGTATTATTTATTATTTTATTATTTATTATTCTATTATTTCCCTTCTACGTGACTTTACCAAAAGAACCAAGAAGATGAATCCCTGCAGTCACGAAAGCTTTAAATCGAAATTGAATTATTTTATTATGTTTTATTTTTATTATTTTATTATTTCCCTTCTACGTGACTTTACCGACAGAACCAAGAAGATGAATCCCTGCAGTCACGAAAGCTTTAAAATAATTGTATTATGTTTTATTTTTATTATTTTATTATTTCCCTTCTACGTGACTTTACCGAAAGAACCAAGACGATGAATCCCTGCAGTCACGAAAGCTTTAAATCGAAAGTTAATGAAGTAGACAAAGGACGAGAGGGGGGGGGGCGATGAAATCGAGGAGAGACTCCGATTGGTTTCGTGGTTAGCGCGTAATTCCTCGGTGGGTCGCCACGCACAAAAGAGGGGATTTTTTTAATGGGACACCCTGGCATCAGGCGCTCGGCTTGAGTCTATCCAGCAGGACGCGCAAGGAAGGTTCGGATACCGCTTGCCGCTTGACGTTAGTCGTGGCCGGGAGTCGAACTCAGGTCGTCGAGTTTTGCGTGTTCAGCACGGCACGCCCCACCGCTTCCCCTCCCAAACAACGGCGTGTGATAGTAGACCTGTCGTGTATAGTGTAGTGTATAGTGTAGTGTATAGTGTATAGTGCAGTGTATAGTAGTGTATAGTAGTGTATAGTGTAGTGTATAGTGTAGTGTATAGTGTAGTGTATAGTAGTGTATAGTGTAGTGTAGAGTAGTGTATAGTAGTGTATAGTGTGTAGTGTATAGTGTATAGTGTAGTGTATAGTGTAGTGTATAGTGTAGTGTATAGTGTAGTATATAGTGTAGTGTAATAGCGCCGGCTGGTGGACAGCAGCGGCAACTGTGGTGGACAGACAGCACACACGCCGGTGAGGGTGTGTTGGCAGAGCAGAGGAACTGGGGCAAGGGTCACGGAGGACCCCATCTGGAAGCCCCTGGAACCTGCTGGCGGGTTCGAGAAGGGAGGCGTGGTCAGGGCGGAGCCAGGCCACGCTGGGGGGATAAAAGGAGCCGAGAGCGGGGGACTCGAGGCTGCCGGTTCTGGGAGTGGACTGCAAATATTATCAGAGAATGATAATTGGTTCTTTACCCTTCTATCTGGCAACAAAACTGACACCTTTTTTGTTGCCAGATAGAAGGGTAAAGAACCAATTATCATATTTTTACTGGCAAATGAGGTTCCCATAGTGTAGATTATCAGAGAATGTTTATTGTTTGCATTCTGACCACAAGTATCGTGGTTAATGCAGACATTATTCTTTGTTAAACGTTTCAGTTTGGTGTTTTAACATCGTAACACCTGTTTTGTTGCCAGAAAAAAGGGGAAAACCTATTCTCATATTCTGGTACTGGCAAAGGAGGTCCCATGATGTAAATCTACGCTGGTTCGCGTGATAGCATTGCTACGGTGCCCCCCCCCCTACCCACACACACAAGCACAGATCTATTGCTCCCGCCATGTATGCATGTCGGACGTCTTTCGCCACCCTACGTAGACAACCGTGCTCACCGCAGGGCGCGATTGGCACGAGAGGAGCTGCTCGACGCCACGTGCCTCATTCGAAGTGCCCGCCTCTTCACGTCCTTCGAGTTAATCGGCGGCTTTCACGGATGTGGTTTTGCCCAGGGCCGGGTTGCATCAAACACTTTATCGTAAACTCGAACTTAATTTGCAACCTTGGCCCAAGTGTCCAATGGTTTCTTGGCGAGTAGCGATGTCAATAACGGTTATTGAAATAAGAGAAAAAAATCCACAGATTATTGGGTTAATTAAATAAACCGAAAACATTGCGTTCAATATTCACGTATCATTTGCATAAATAAACGCATTTGGCACAACAGGTTAAGTGACGTCGTTTAAACACGGGAGTTAACGTTGTTTATGACGTCATCGATGTCGTCATTTTCAGGTCAACGCGTCACGGCATTGTGGTGAGTTCCCTGCGTTTTGGGATTCGGGAATGAAGCCTTCATCCAGCAGTGGTTTGATGATGGACAACGATTATGATGTAGGTTGGTTGCCCAGCCTCCTTAGTATTTTAAATCGCTGCTGATCAATCGATTATTAAGATATTTTGCTTTGTTGATTATGAAATTCGTTATTCAGCACTGAAAAAAAAAACACGTGTGATGGGAATGAGGTTAGGAGGGTCAGTGGTCGAGTCTGGTGGCTAGTCTAACACGCAGGCTTTCGCGACCAATATCCTTAATAAAATATATCTGTTTGGGTTCAATCGCGTTTAATATAAATGTAATGATACGTTTATATTTTTGGGGTTATTCGGTAAAGTCACATAGAACAAAAATAATTACTAGTTTTTTGTTAATATTTTTTACTAGAATAACTACTAGTTTTTTGTTATTTTTTTTTTCTACGTGACTTTACCGAAAGACCCAAAGAATATGAATTCCTGCAGTCACAAAAGCTTTAAGTCAAGATACATTTATATGTACGCGATCTTCACCCAAAAAGCCTTGACGCTGGTAGCTATCTTGCTGGAGGAGATGCTTTGCTCTGGTTGAATAGTTTGTGGCGCTTCGTAGCAGTTTGCCCCCCCCTCCCCCTCCAATCCATTACCAAATGTAGCACATCAACTATGCGCTATGAAGAAGATGGGCCATTAACTGAAATGCCACCTATTGTACGTGCCTCCCTTTGAAGGCCACGCAGTGTTGTTGATGAACGTGTCGAAGTTGTTGTTGTTGTTGTTTGAGCTTGTTGACCACTGCCAACGCAGCAGTAACAGCAGCAGCGCCACTTTGTTTACCCAGAAGAACCATCTCACATGTTTGCGCAACTTTTGACATTTTTGTTGTTGACATGTGTCGTTGTCTTTGACAGGGAATGCAGTCGTTTTGTAGGTTTGAAGTGAGTTCTGCGTATGCTGTGACTATAATTCTTTGAATTATTCACTCTGCACTCTCATGGAAAATGTATGGGACGCGTGTTGGCTTTAAGGAAAAAAATTGCAGCAGCAACAACAACCATTTCGATTCATATAGCACCTCAAGTCAGTCGCATCCCATCATGCTTTTGTCAAATGAAAAATTAATCCACATTACGGTAGTTGGATGTGGACAGAAAAGAGAAACGCGAGAGAGGAGAGAGCTGGCATCGCGGCACGGCCCAAACGTCGTGAGAATTATTTTATTATGTTTTATTTTTTCATTATTTTATTATTTCCATTCTACGTGACTTTACCGAAAGAACCAAGAAGATGAATCCCTGCAGTCACGAAAGCTTTAAATCGAAATTTAACCAAAGAGTAATTCCTGCATTCACGAAAGCTTCAAATCAAGTTTGAGTGTATTGAGGTTTGTTTGTGTTTTTTTACATTAAAAAAACAAAGTGACCGGATGAGTTGGAGAGCAGAGCGCTGCTCGGCTGGCACCGCCTGACCCTGGGTTTGAATCGGGAAATCGGCCCCGTGATTGAACCGGGCTCCCAAGTGTAGCGGGCTGATGGTCTCAAGCCGGTCACCAATGACTGCACAAAAAAGCAACACGTCGTATTTTAAATTGGTTTTCACTTAGACTTTGCTAAATCCCAGCGTTGAGAACTGACGTTTCGGATGAACTCATCGGGGATTGTGTGTGGAAACGTGTGTGCTCGTTCCCGTGAAGATGATAAGGTCACTTGAAGGATTTTGCTGATTAATTTGTGAGAAAGAAAGAAAATCTTGCGCAGCCAAACACAAACAGTTGTCCACGAGATTTCCTCGTGGATTATTTTGCG
The DNA here is from genome assembly GCF_965212315.1 of Lampetra planeri. Classification (NCBI taxonomy): domain Eukaryota; kingdom Metazoa; phylum Chordata; class Hyperoartia; order Petromyzontiformes; family Petromyzontidae; genus Lampetra; species Lampetra planeri. The sequence goes on from NC_136148.1 coordinate 2,868,058, forward strand.
CAAGACGCCAATATCGCACTGGGAATACAATGGGTGAGAACACGAAACATATACGTATGAACAAAAAATATTGTTCACTTGCATTCGTATTCGCTGATATCCACCTGCAACGCGATCCGATTTCATCGCTCCATCTCCCCAGAGGATGGCCTCTCGGGCGTATACATTTTTATTTTTACAAAAAGTGTTGGTGCTGCTGGTGTATTCAGTTTTAAACTAAACTGTTTCATTTACCAGTTAAAGCCCACTGAGCGTATTAGTTCTTTTTCAGAGGCCACACAAGTCAGCTCATAAAAGTGACTTATATAATATCTGCGAATGTAGAGCAGTCAAATCATCTTAACCAGGAGTGGGCAACCAAAATATCAAGAAGAGACATTTTTTTCAATATCCAAGAGCCGCAATGCACGTGCATACGAGAGAGTGGGTCATCAATAAATAACGATCACGAATCAGTCCTTAAAGAGCCGCATGCGGCTCCAAAGCCGCGGGTTGCCCTGATCTAGACACACGCTTCTAAATGTGGAGGGCAAAATCAGAGGACCCGGAGGAAAAAATCCACACGGCCACCACGCGGGGGACAGATCACGCGAACTTCAAACGTGCAGCAGGCAACGTCTGTTGCCCATTGACCTCCCGCGTACCACGGCAAGATGTTCGGCGTTAGCGGGGAAGAGCGGCGATGCCAGGAGCCGCACGCTTCATTTGCCCTCCGACCAAATTAGCGCGCTCGTCACAAGGTGTTAGTGGTGGCGGTTGCGGCGGCGGCGGCGGTGGTGGTGGAGCCTGTGCCGGAACGGGCCACGTGACCCGCACCGCTGTCCCACTCGCTCGCTCGTTCTCTCGCTCTATCGCTCGCTCGCCTGCACCGCAGTAAAAATAAAAATAAAAAATGTAACCCCGAACGTGAAAAAGCGCTGACAAACGTTTTGCGTTGAATAAAAGCTGCCGTGAATGCCCGCTGCGAGGGAGAGACAAAGGTGGCATGGACATATTGGGCCAAATTTACGCGTTGGGGAAACGACCGAAATGCACGAGGGTTGGCGGGTTAGCACCCCCAATGTTGGTGACAGCGACACTGGCGCCCATCGCCGACGAGGACAATGAGGGACGTTTGTCAACGACACCAACCCGTTGTCCCAGTCGTGCGTGCAAAAGAGGTCAGGGTCCTGCTGCTGCTGATGTGGCATCCGCGGTCAGGCAATGGCAACGTTTGTGCATTTGCTGGCGAAATGTTACACCGCGTGTCCCTTCAGTGGCGTATCGTGGTTGGTATAGGCCCCGGTGAAGGTGCAGCCCTTGCAATGTGTTGCTCGTAGCACTGCTGGCAGAAGGGGGTGCTCTAGAGAGAATCCGCTCTGGAAAGGTAGTTTGGCCTCCTCTTCCACTCTTAGACAGACGTCTTGGAAGAGGGGGTGAATAATCCGCACTTTTCTCCACGGTGTGTGATCTGCTGATCGACCAATTGTGGTGTCACCCATTTATACATCTTTGGTGGACAGGAGCGCCGTCGTTTTCCGCTGCGCCAGGACGATCGATTCGAACTGTCGACCTCTGCGCTGCAAGTGCAGTGCGCTAACCATTACGCTGTCAACACCATCCCCGGTGCAGGGAACGGGGACCCCCTTTTCCAATTCCCACCCCTCTCTGCCTTGGTCCTTGCGGTCCATGTGCCCAGGTGACAGTGGGCACTGCCATTGCACCTTCGAAAGCTACGGAGTTGCCCCGGGTCCACTGCGCGCCGATTAAATGAACACGTCTTTCGGGCCCACATAAAGGCTCGGAGGTATAGGTCAATCGTGTCTATGAGGCCCTGTTATTTGTGGCAGATGTGGCACGGGAGGGGGGGGGGGAGAGGAAGGAGGGGAGAGGGCGACGAGACGAGGCATGGGCGAGAGAGGAGAGAGCGGAACGACGGCGCGCGTCCCTGGCAAGATCCACCAACCGCTTTTCATCGAAATCTCTCATCCCGGTTCGCAATCTGCCGTCTCGACGGTGGCGCCAGGTCAGAAATCCACCACGTGATCCTCCATCCCATTTACGGTGACAAGTACAAAAAAAGCCAATTTTGGAAGAAAAAAAAACCTAATGACTCTTTTTTTAATTATAGAGGAAGGCGAGAGATATAATGGCACATTCTTGACAGTGCTAGTATTATCAGTTGCCCTTCTTAATTGCAATGTGACAATGTATTAGCGACAGGGGGGCGGGGGGGGGGGACGGTTCCAAAATACCAAGGGAGGCTGCTGCCTCAGCAGGAGGGGAAGAGGATTTCTTTTTTGTTACGAGCTTGTTTCACGGGGACTTATCGTGGCATTTAACCGTTTGGCAGCCACGCACGCCCGGCCGCGTTTCTTCACACCAGAGGGCTCAAGTGGGGGCCACGTGGTGGTCGGAGGCGCTCACCACGCTTGAGCTGCAATGATTCACTTGGATTTAACGGACGTAAGTACACGATGCTCATCTCCGTTATGGTGGAAATTCAGCATTCATATGGTTGGGATTATGTTCTCCGCAGCACAACAGAGACCGTGGGTTGGTTCGCCAAATCTGTTGAGCTCCTCCAGAGATCATAAGGCCTCCTTTGCCAGTACCAAATTATATTAATAGGGGTTTTCCCCTTTTTTCTGGCAACAAAACTGACACCTTTTTGCAAGGAATCTTGTTAACATTAACCACAATACTTGCAGTCAAATGCAAACAAAAAACAATACTCTGATAATTTATGCATTGTCCTTGAAACGGATTGGTCCACACCAGAGACAGCTTTTCTTAGAGCCTAGTCTCATATGGCGTTCGATCAGATGACGCCAAAAGGCGCACAGTTCAAAGACAACGCACTATCAGTGTATTGAGAGCTCGGGGTAAGCATCTACATCATGAGGCCTCCTTTGCCAGTACCAAAATACACTAATAGGGGTTTTCCAGAGACTCCTCTGCAGCGCTGTGGAAATTATAGAGTACTGAAGAACAATCACGTGTCATGGTTATTCCACGCGGCATGAAGGATTCAACCAAAGTTGCACAATGTCACATTTCTGCTACGTTATAATCCATATCACGCCTGCGCGCGGGCTGATTTTATCGCTCCATCTTTACGGCATACGTACCCTCTCGGGGACACGTTCCATTCCTTGGCTGCCACTCCGTCACGATTCTCTGACAACCGATATCTCCCCTGTAGAATGTTGAAATAAGCTCAGGTATTAGACAGGCCAACATGGGTAGTGTGACCGAATAACAACTAGACTTGATACAGCAAGTCTAGTTGATACAGCAATCGTGCTGTGGCGGTTCCACCTGAAGACGGAAGCTTGTGTTGCCTCCGAAACGTCGTGATTTTTATTTTATTTTACTTTTATTAATTGTAATTTTAATTTTTTACCTACGTGATTTTACCGAAAAAAACCTAAGAATAACAACTTGAGCGTCTAATTATTGTGATTATGTAAGGCTAAATAATAATACAACTTATCATAATGGTCAGCTATCTCAACGAAGGCAAAAATGGGACTGTAGTGTTGCAATCTATATATGTGTTTAACACGTAGGGCTTTCGCGACCAATATTATTCATAATAAACGTTTTTGGGTTAGATCGCGTTATTTATAAATGTGTCGTAACCCTCCACCACCCGACACGGCCAATCAGTAAAAAATGTGTCACGTTGACAAAAGACAAATAGTTCACTACTTTAGCCCACCGTTGTGTTGAAGAATGAATCAAATATTTGTTTTAATGTTGTGGATTCACTCTTCAACACACCGGTGGGCTAAAGTAGTGAACTATTTGTCTTTTGTCAACGTAACACTTTTTTTTGCTGATTGGCCGTGTCGGGTGGTGGAGGGTTACGACACATTTATAAATAACGCGATCTAACCCAAAAACGTGTATTATGAACTATATATGTGTGTTGAACTTCTTTCGCACCATACATAGACAACCGAGGTGCGGTGCAAGGACAACAAACTAAACACAAAATGCAATTTTAAAGAGATGAATTTTCAATCCAGATTTAAAAAGTGCACAGGTCCAGTGTCCTAATATCGGAAGGAAAAGGATTTCAAGCAGCCGCAGGAGCGCATCTGAAAGCGCGTGATGCAGTGACCGTCTTTGTTCGATGGCCAGCCTCAAGCCGCTGCTGCAAGGATGACAGGAGTTCGCGTAATGATGGTTTATGTTCCTTGCTCGTAGTGATCGCAAGGCGACGATGACACGGATTTATATTGTCGCTGATTGGAGGGCTTTAGAACTTGAGCCGTGACAAATTGGACTCATTTTCCACTGATTTAAAAACCGGGAAAATAATAAAAAAAAAACATTTCTTTTTCAAGTTTCAAATTAATTTGTGCTCATATTCCCACGTTTATTGAAAGCTCCACTTCAAGACACACTTATCGTACAGTCTGTACAAATGGAGTGCAGCATTGGAACGGTGAATCCACCAGCCTGCATAATTACCCTACAACTAATTTGTCCCCACCCCCAATAAAAAAACAAAGACCGTGTCGGAGGGATCAATTGCATGCCTTGTGCCCCGTTAATTATGAATCCACTGATGCATTATTTATAACGCAGAACGCACGGTTGGACTCTTCACAGTTTTCTGTTCTCTTCGGCCTTTAAAGCGGCCTTTACGGTTTGCTCCCCCAACGGTGAGCCCAAATCTGATTCCTGGAGCTGCTGATAAGCAAGCATGAAGTGATGCATCGATTCCTGGATAATACGCCATTCGTTCTGCTGATGGTGACATGCGTCGAATCGTGTGTGCGTGTGTGTGTGTGAATTAATTATAGTTGCGATTTTAAGACAATTATTAGCACATGTTATATTAAGTGCCAGTGGTGTGGACAAAATTGTACAAAGCTAGCAAAAAAAAACAAAGAAACAACGTAAACCAGATGATAAACAAAGATATTAATTGTATTCATTTTGAGGAGTCAAGTAATGACTCCACATCGCTAGGGCTGGTGATGAAATGTACAGGTGCAGCCCTGCAGCAATCTTCTCACACCACTGCTGGTGGAAAGGCCTCCGTTAAAGTTGGCTCTTTGAAACCCGCTCGGGGGGGGGGGTATTTGGCCTCCTCTTCCACGTTGGCCAAGAGTCTTGGAAGAGATGAGAGTACACACACTTTACCCTGACACACGAGATCTGTCGAAACAACTAAATGTGGTTGGACTATTAAACCGACCAAGGTAACTCAGCGGGGCAGCTCGCAAGTGGGATGATGGATCTGCCAGGACTTCTCTCTGGCAAAAATAATGTAGAAAAAAATCAAGCGACAAGACTGCGGAATGAAGTTGGAGAGGAATCATCCCGAGTGAGGAGCTCGCGTCTGGCTCCTATTCCAAATGCCTCACATGGCGGAGTCTAAACAGACTGGAGAAATCTTCTTGGTTCTTTCGGTAAAGTCACGTAGAAGGAAAATGATAAAATAATAAAAATAAAACAAAATAAAATAATTCTCACGACGTTTCGGCCACAACGCAAGCAGCCGTCCTCAGGTGAAGACCAGGTCTGTCGGAGAGACAGCGTCTGAATGAAGCAGCACCATTCAGACGCTGTCTCCCCGACAGACCTGGTCTTCACCTGAGGACGGCTGCTTGCGTTGTGGCCGAAACATCGTGAGAATTATTTTATTATGTTTTATTTTATCATTTCCATTCTACGTGACTTTACCGAAAGAACCAAGAAGATGAATCCCTGCAGTCACGAAAGAAGCTTTAAATCGAGACTGGAGAAAGTGAGTTTCGGCAGATGCAACTCGTTCCTGAAATCATGGGAGGGCGGCGGGAGAGCTTCTACACAACAACCCAACAATGCGCTTGTCAGGAGAAACAACCCACATGAATCACCTCCTGAGATGCCCTGCAGCAGCAGCAGCGCAGTGGCACTCACTCAAGATTTGGCAGTGCCAACGCCAGAAGCGGTGGCCTGTGCAGAATATTGGGAAAACGACGACCGTGGACAGGAGACACGACACAGAAGAAGAAGTCGACTGCCTTACACGCACCTCCGTGCCAAGTTACTCCGCTGGCTTTTGATTATTTCGGTTTTAGTTTATTTTTATGTAGGTTCTAACGAATTGTGAAGTTACATTTAAAGTTGATACGGGCGACACTTTTACATTTCGGTACACAACCGGTGCCTCTTCCAAGACGCCTGGTCATCGTGGAAGAGTAGGCCAAATACCCTCTAGAGGGGCTCCCTCTCGTGGCGAGCACCTCAACCCGATACCTACGTAAGTGGTAGTAATGCACGGATTGACATTATGGATTTAAGTCCCAAATTATCCACAGGGCTTATTACTGTGCCACAGCGTTGCATTTCCACCATCATAAAACATGATGAAGCCGTGGATATTTCGGGGGCCCTGCGTTGAATAATGGTTCTCACCGAATATAGTTTTTGTTCCCCCGGGAAATATTAAATATTTAATTAATGTTGATCATATTAATAATGATTAACATAACATAAATAATATATAATAATATTCACCGCAAATGCACACCCTCCCGCGCCCGCCATGGAAATAAAATATTTATCTTCGAGACCCAAACATCGCACACCCCCTGCGCTTTCACATTCCCCTAAAACCACCGGCGTAACCGCATGAGAACACCACCGGGCCGATGCGCACATCTCCTTCATGAATGTCAAATTAAACACGAGCCACGCACGGTAGCTCGACTGTGGTGATGCAACCCAGGAGGAGGACGAGTAGCAAAACTTACACCAACTCTCTCCTGAAGCCCTCTCGTGGACCGGCAGCCTTCGACGATGGCATTTAGCCCCCGAACTTATTAGCAGCATAAACAAGACGAGAATAGAACAAACAGGCGGGTTTCTTCTTCCCCGAAAGTGCACGCGTGGAATTACGCCGAGAAACAGAGAGAGAGAGGCGCCTGGATCAGGGAACGCGCGCAGGTGGAATACATCGTTTAAACCCAGAAGTTCGGCCACTAAAATAACAAGAAGAGCCATTTTTGTTACGAATTCGGTAAAACAAAAAAAACCCCTCAATATTTCAAGACCCGCAATGTCATGTGGCGAATACACGAGACGGTGCGGGTCCTTCAAAAGGGGGTCGGCCACTAAAATAACAAGAAGAGCCATTTTTGTTTCGAATTCGGTCAAACAAAAACAAAAAAACCCTCAATATTTCAAGAGCCGCAATGTCACGTGGCGAATACACGAGACGGTGCGGGTCCTTCAAAACATAACGTCGGGAAGCAAGTCCTTACAGAGCCACCGCATGCGGCTCCAGATCCGCAGGTTGCCGAGACCCTTATCCAAACGCACGTTTCTAAGTGTGGAGGACCCGCCCCCTACCCCCCGCATAAAAACAAATCCGCACGGACCTCACGCGGTGAGAGGTCACGCGAACTTCAAGCATACAGCGAGCACTGTCTGTTGCCCATTGACCTCCCGCGTACCATGGCAAGGATGTTCGTTTGGCGTTTGCGAGGAAGAGCGGCGATGCCGGAAGGCGATGCTTCATTTTCTTTTCTTTTTTTATTATTATTCGGTAAAACAAAATAACAACTCAATATTTCAAGAGCGGCAATGCATGTGCATGCGAGACGCCCGTTCTTAGTAAACAACAAACAAGAGCCGTTGCTGATGGCTTGGTTGTACCCTCGATTAATTGACGCTTGTTCCCACCGGCACACATTTGTTTAGAGCTTTAGAGTTCGATGTCCCGTTGCCCTTGGTCCATCGTAACGAACAAACTGATGAAAATGAAAAGTGAAACGCCGTCTACTGAGAGCAAACTGTGCAACTGTTTCCCAATATCGTTCAAAAGTTATCTTGGATTGGAGTTATTCGACACGGCGTCTGGCGTTTGCCTTTCACGCGGTACAATCGGAGCCGGTGCCACAGAGAGTTCTCCGTAGTTTTTGTTTTTCCCTTTGTCCAGAAACAATCACCCTCTCGAAATCATCTGTTTTTTTTTATGTGACTCTTGTCTCATATACTACAAATTTAGGACGAATATCTGTCGCCCGTTTCGGACGCCAGCTCGCCAAGCGTTTATCGTCGCCGCCGTGTTTGTGAATTCGCGAACATTGTGCTTATCGCTCGCGCGCGCGAAAAAAATATAATATATTTTAAAATATATCGTGCCCATAACGCAAGGGGGAGGGGGGGTACACGCCACGTTGATGACACCGTGCCCGCTAAGAGAGGGACGGACATCAACAAAGCGGGTGGCGCGGCGTTGGTGGATATGTGTGTGTGGCTGTGTGTGTGTGTGTCTGTATGTGTGTGTGTGGCTGTGTGTGTGGCTGTGTGTGTGGCTGTGTGTCTGTGTGTGTGGCTGTGTGTGTGTGTGGCTGTGTGTGTGTGGCTATGTGTGTGTGTGGCTGTGTGTGTGTGTGGCTGTGTGTGTGTGTGGCTGTGTGTGTGTGTGTGGCTGTGTGTGTGTGGCTGTGTGTGTGTGGCTGTGTGTGTGTGACTGTGTGTGTGTGTGTTGGCTGGGTCATGTAGCCCGCATGCCCAGCCACCGCATGCCTAAGCAGCTTTTGTTCGGCCGGATCGAGGGGGCTAAACGGGCGCGGCACGGGCTAGAGAAGAGATGGAGTGATGTGGTACAGGAGGACGTGGAGCTGAGTGGACTTGCCGATGACTGGTACCAGTGGTGTCAAGATCGGCCTCAGTGGAGGAGGCTCGTGAAGGACGCTACTGGGCAGTTGGAGGCAGTCGCCCTCCAACAACAACGGAGGGCGGAGGAGCGACGCTCACAACAACGAGCAGAGCGCCGGGTGGCTAAAGCACAGCAAGTTGGCACAGTAGGGGGCACAGGTGGTGCATCAGTCAGTCATCTCGGTCATCTCGGTCAGTCGACCCGTGGCACCTGGGTCTGCCCCGTGACCTCCTGCCAGCGGGCGTTCGACACTTCACGTGGCCTCAAGGTGCACATGGCCTGGCACAAGCGTCGTGGTGACGTCACCGCCACTTAGTGGCGAATGGCGGTTGTTGTTGTGTGTGTGTGTGGCTGTGTGTGTGTGGCTATGTGTGTGTGTGGCTGTGTGTGTGTGTGGCTGTGTGTGTGTGTGGCTGTGTGTGTGTGGCTGTGTATGTGTGGCTGTGTGTGTGTGTGGCTGTGTGTGTGTGGCTGTGTGTGTGTGTGGCTGTGTGGGGAGCGGTAGTGTAGCGGTTAAGCGTGCTGCGCTATGAAACTGGCGACCCGGGTTCGATTCCCGCTCAACATCAGTGGCGATTATCTGAACCGGTCCCGGGCCTCCCCTAGGTCGACTCAGCCTCAAATGAGTACCTGGTGCGATGTGGAAACATCGCCACTGGGGAGACAAAGGCAGCCGGGCATGGTGTTGGCCACCCATCCCCTCGTGTGCCGTGCTGGCCTTCATAGGTGCTCGCTAACAGCACTTGCCCCTACAGTCTGTTAAGCCTATACGGGGGATCTTTATCTTTGTGTGTGACTGTGTATGTGTTAAGCGAGGCCACCACGAGAAGAGCGGCCCGGCCTATCTCGCCCGGCAGGTTGAGCCACTGCAACAAGGGCGAGGGCCGTTTGTCATGCATCTTCACCCGTGCGATTATGGAAATGCGGAAATTTTGACCTTGGCTTGTCAGCCTAACGAGTGTGGGTCGAGATAGATTCAGGTGAGCGGTAATGGCTGGTGCGCGAGCGTGTGTGTGTGTGTGCGCGTGCACGTCATTTGTTTATATGATGCGGTATATTTTTAGTTGGGGTGGCGCTGTGGTGAGTGCAAGGACAACTACACGATTGTACACACACACACACGGTGGATATGTTCATTCCATTATCATCGTACTATCTAAACCCATCGCCTATTAAAACATCTCAACACATCGCACAGAACAACAATGCTCATTAATGTTTATAAATAGTTAATTAGCTGTACGAGGAATTTCATATTTTATGAACGGCTGAGACTTAGAAACGATGCAGGCTGCGTGAATGTATGCCCAGTGGAGGTATACACTCCTGGTTAACCTTTGACGAGTCCAAGCCCGCTAATTACATTCATTAGCAAGATCCACGAACAAACCATACTATCTTTGACGATGTTTTTATTTTGGAATGGACAGTTTTGGAAGGGCACATGGAACACGTACGAGCGCACACCGAAATCACGCTTCGTCCTCGTTCATAGGGGTGGCCGGGAGGCTCAGAGCGGCGAGTCGCCAACGCTAAAACAAAACAACAACAACAAAAACCTGGGTTCATATCCAGGCTGCAGCTGCCTGTGATTTAATCGACGTTCTTACGTGCAGTGACTTCATGGTTTCATCGCCAATGACCAATTAATGCCCGCGCACACACGCACGCACGCACGCACACACGCACGCACACACGCACGCACGCACACACGCACGCACACACGCACTCACGCACGCACGCACACACGCACACACGCACGCACACACGCACACATGCACACACGCACGCACACATGCACACACGCACACACGCACGCACACATGCACACACGCACGCACACATGCACACATGCACACACGCACGCACGCACGCACACACGCACACACGCACGCACACACGCACGCGCTAGGCACGATATGCCCAGTTCGTTTAATCGACCCACTGCTGGATGAAAAAGACCCCCCCCCCTCCCAAAGCCGTGCGGGTCGTGGGGGGTTACTTCACCACGCTGCTCTGGTCAGTGCGGGTTGGCGAAAGGTGCAGAGCATAGACCTGGGAGCGTAGAAGTACATTACAACGGATTATTTTGCGAACCATCTAGCCCAGCAGCAGCAGCAGCCTACAAGCACCTACTGTGTGCATGGCACTCGACCACAGTTCGGCGTTCACTTTGCATGAGCTTCCCAAGAGCTGATGAGATTGGGCGCTTGTAGGGTGAGTTGCTCGTAGGTCACGTGCTCATAGAAGTGTCAAAGGACATGTATGGATATCCTTTTACTATATCCATTGCCTATTACGCAGGAGGCCATGGGTTCGATCCGAACCCTGACTGTGCCTGTATATTTGGAGTTTGTATGTTCTCTCCCCCGTTATCCCGTGGATTTTTCTGTTTTTTGCCCTCCACATTTAGGAAAAATGCGACTTGAATATTAGGCTTCCGCTATGAATTCCCACATTTGTTACAAGAAACTTTGACGAGTTACCATGCGTGGCCTTACCGGTTAAATACTATAGTTTTTATTTGTTTTATTTTAGTATGGACCCTGCCAGGACAATATATATATTTTTTAATTATATTTTAATTATTTTGTTATTCACTTTATTTAAATTTTGTACTTGTATTTTTTTATTGTCATAATTTTTTCTTCTATATACGTGACTTTACCTAAAGAACCATGGAATATGAATAAGAAGATGCACGGGTATTGCGAGGCCAGTGTAGACAGCCGGCAGCGGTGCTTTCAGTCGCCGTTTTCATCGGAGATGTGACGCCGAATGGACGCTGCAGTTCAATTTTTTGTTGTTGTTGTTGTTGCATTCGGTGTGTGGGCACCACGAGGTGTCTCCGAGCCGTCGCAGCAACTTTCTGCTTAGCGCTGTGGGTGGCAGACGTAATTATGAAGTTCGGCGAGTAAAAATAATAATAATATCCCTCTCTTTACTCTGTCGGGCGAGCTGTTGGGAGCAATTTACACCGACGTCAATGGATCTGCCCGACCACTTTTGTTTTCATTATTTCGGCTGAAACGGGGAAACGCTTCCTTAGCCGTAGCACCTCCATCCAGACCGCTCGTGTTGGCCACCGGTGGGTTCTGTGGCCTAGGTAAAGGCCGTCGCATATTACTCCAGCACAATTAACACACAAACCTCGACTCGTTCGTCAATAATAGTTGTCGCTGTAAAGCTTTCGTGACTGCAGGGATTCATCTTCTTGGTTCTTTCGATAAAGTCACGTAGAAGGGAAGTAATAAAATAATAAAAATAAAACATAATAAAATAATTATCACGACGTTTCGGCCACAACGCAAGCAGCCGTCATCAGGTGAAGACCAGGTCTGTTTTATTTTTATTATTTCCCTTCTACGTGACTTTACCGAAAGAACCAAGAAGATGAATAGTTGTCGCCTTAAAACAAAACTAGGTGACGTTTCAGGCAATGGTCCTCGTCCATAGCACACGAGTGGTTTATTTAAGAGTTGTTTAATCATTCGAGTGCTGTGTTTATTCGCGGGCAGATAATGTTTAAAATAAACAAAAAAAATAAAATTCAAAAGTGGCCACCTGGTGGCTCAGGGATCAGAGAGTAGAGACGGTGACCACTGAGATGCTGTTGAGTTCGAATCTGTGTGCTTCTGCAACCTGTCATTAGACTGGGTTCTAAAGTGTAGCGAGTTCATATCATCCTATACTCTTAGTTTTTTCGGTAAAGTCACGTAGGTAAAAAAATGAAATTAAAATTAATAAAAAATAAAATAATACAAATCACGACGTTTCCGAGGCAACACAAGTCTCCGTCATCAGGTGGGACCGTCACAGCCAGATTTGCTGCATCAATCCCTGCCTCACTTGATACAGCAAATCTGGCTGTGACGGTCCCACCTGATGACGGAGACTTGTGTTGCCTCCGAAACGTCTTGATTTTATTGTTTAATTTTTATTAATTTTTATTTCATTTTTTACCTACGTGACTTTACCGAAAGAACTAAGAGTATGCATCCTTGCAGTCACGAAAGCTTCAAATCTAGAATAGCATCCTAGTCAGCAATTGACTACACCAGTGGTTCTTAACCTTGACTGCAGCCTTGCACCCCTTTTGTTCTCAATTGTAAAACATAATTCCAATGTGAATAAATACACAGGGTTTGATGAAACAAAGTAAGCTATACTTACGTGCCCGCGGTTAATTTGTGTTCCGACGATTTACCTTCTAACAAAATGTGGCCACGTCTCGCACACCCCAGAAAGGGCATCTCGCACCCCAGGTTAAGAAGAAGAACCACTGGACTACACAGCCAGAATTTGTTTATTGTTACCGAGTTTGCCTTTGGAAAATATTGCACGCGAAATTCAGCCCTGGCATAAACAAACCCCCAGCAGTAGATTCACGATGGGGCTGCCCATTTCAGTTGTTCGCGTTCATTGTTCAACGCGTACACGCATTTGCCGGATTTGTTTGCCCGCCTGTGTGTCAGTCGCCTGGCCACGTCGGAGCCGTTTGGCGCGGCTCTGCAGTCAGCCCAAGTGTCGTGCGGTGTTCGTCAGGGTACCCGGGACCCTCGGATTCGCTGCCCGAGCGAGCGAACGGGCGGGTGAGCGGGCGGGCACTCAAAGCGCATTTCACTTCTGAAACCAACGCGACAGCTTTCAGTGGTAGCGCAATCATGGCTCCATTACTGCGCTCCCCCCCTTCCCCGCCTCGCTCGATCTGCAGCGTGTAGGCTCTCCCCTCGACGAGAACGCCGCTCCACCGAGTGAGGGAGTCACCTTCAGAGCCGGGTAGAAAGCCGAGGAAGCTACATTGGAATTGGTGGGTTTTGGGGGGAGGGGCTTCCGAGGATTTCTTCTCATACCACGCTCACTTTTTTAAACCTCTCTCTCTTTCTAAGAGCGATGTAACCGTTCGTTGATTCTGTTGCTGGATCGTGGTGTTCACCAACATTCACATCGTTAGCCATGATCATTCCACTGCTGGATAGAGGCTTCCCCAAGCCGTCGCCATCTCTTAGGGTCTTGCGGTGCAGCGATCCGTCAGCGTACACTGATTTAATCGCGCCACGTTGGGGGGCAGGCGTCTTCCCTCCTTTGGCTTGCACTCCTTCACTACTCTCCACCACGGGCAATCTCATCCAGTGACGTGCCCTGCCCAATCCCACTGCTATCTGCCCCCCCCGCACACCCGATCAGCACGGTTCGCTACGTACGGTGCGAACGAAGTTCAACATACAACACACACATTTGCGGTCAATATGATGTGTCCAACTTGATGTTTGTCCTTGAACCCACGTGTTATGTTGTAATTCGTATGCTTACTTGACCCTTAGGCTCATGATATATGGCACTGTATCTGTCACACGCGTGCATGTGAGAATAGATCATTTGTGCCTCATATACATCGATACAGATTATACCAATGTGGATTATATATTCATTGCATGTATGTAAATGCATATTTTACATTCTCACACATCCGTGGAGACTCTACGCGCACCGCAGAGACTCAGAAGCGAATTGATTCATTGATCACGAAGGGGGTGACTCCTTAGATCCATATTTTCCAATTTCAAGATCGGGCTACTACTCACCGTCTTCAAAATCATCCACGGTCTTGCACCGGCCTGCCTCTCCCCTCTCATCTCACTCTGCTCCCCTCCACGCACTCTCCTGCCTCTCCCCTCTCATCTCACTCGACTCTCCTCCACGCACTCTCCTGCCTCTCCCCTCTCATCTCACTCGACTCCCCTCCACGCACTCTCCTACCTCTCCCCTCTCATCTCACTCGACTCCCCTCCACGCACTCTCCTGCCTCTCCCCTCTCATCTCGCTCTACTCCCCTCCACGCACTCTCCTACCTCTCCCCTCTCATCTCACTCGACTCTCCTCCACGCACTCTCCTACCTCTCCCCTCTCATCTCACTCGACTCCCCTCCACGCACTCTCCTACCTCTCCCCTCTCATCTCACTCGACTCTCCTCCACGCACTCTCCTGCCTCTCCCCTCTCATCTCACTCGACTCCCCTCCACGCACTCTCCTACCTCTCCCCTCTCATCTCACTCGTGTCCCCTCCACGCACTCTCCTGCCTCTCCCCTCTCATCTCACTCGACTCCCCTCCACGCACTCTCCTACCTCTCCCCTCTCATCTCACTCGACTCCCCTCCACGCACTCTCCTACCTCTCCCCTCTCATCTCACTCGACTCTCCTCCACGCACTCTCCTACCTCTCCCCTCTCATCTCACTCTACTCCCCTCCACACACTCTCCTACCTCTCCCCTCTCATCTCACTCGACTCTCCTCCACACACTCTCCTACCTCTCCCCTCTCATCTCACTCTACTCCCCTCCACACACTCTCCTACCTCTCCCCTCTCATCTCACTCTACTCCCCTCCACGCACTCTCCTACCTCTCCCCTCTTATCTCACTCTACTCCCCTCCACACACTCTCCATCTCTCCCCTCTCATCTCACTCGACTCTCCTCCACACACTCTCTTACCTCTCCCCTCTCATCTCACTCTACTCCCCTCCACACACTCTCCTACCTCTCCCCTCTCATCTCACTCTACTCCCCTCCACGCACTCTCCTACCTCTCCCCTCTTATCTCACTCTACTCCCCTCCACACACTCTCCATCTCTCCCCTCTCATCTCACTCGACTCTCCTCCACACACTCTCCTACCTCTCCCCTCTCATCTCACTCTACTCCCCTCCACACACTCTCCTACCTCTCCCCTCTCATCTCACTCGACTCTCCTCCACACACTCTCCTACCTCTCCCCTCTCATCTCACTCTACTCCCCTCCACACACTCTCCTACCTCTCCCCTCTCATCTCACTCTACTCCCCTCCACGCACTCTCCTACCTCTCCCCTCTTATCTCACTCTACTCCCCTCCACACACTCTCCTACCTCTCCCCTCTCATCTCACTCGACTCTCCTCCACACACTCTCCTACCTCTCCCCTCTCATCTCACTCTACTCCCCTCCACACACTCTCCTACCTCTCCCCTCTCATCTCACTCTACTCCCCTCCACACACTCTCCTACCTCTCCCCTCTCATCTCACTCGACTCTCCTCCACGCACTCTCCTGCCTCTCCCCTCTCATCTCACTCTACTCCCCTCCAGTTCCCTGCCCCAGTTTAGATCCAGAACCAATAGCTTCCATTTCCCATCTGCATATGACTGCCTATTTTTTTTTCTATCATATAAACAATACACATGCCCGCTGTTTCTGTACAGAATGTTGCGGTCGTATTTGAACACCCTCGAAACCCGATATGTATTTTAAGGGCAGCGAACCGTAGGTTTGGTAAACATCCAATATTAATCCCAGAGGCGCATGGCGCGACCACTTTAACATGCGAGCGGACCGTACTAAGACTTATTCAGAGCTCCGCGGTGGTGTTAAATTCCCAAGATAACCACGGTTTTGCCTCAATTATATAGAAATTAACTCCTTTCGGCGATGTTTGGCATGTCCGATGAGCTATACGGCTGCTTCGTTTCGCAGCTCCCCAATGTTTATTGATAGGGTCGTACCGCGTGGCTGTTCGGCACGCGATGTCTGTGACGTTTTACTGCGCGTGCCGTGAGCTTCTTTCTGTATTTGTTTTACGATAACCCTCCACCACCCGACAGAGCCAGTCAAATCAAGTTGGGCGATTGTGCCACCTGATTTTTTTTTTTTACAAACCGGTTACATTGAAAAGCAAAGGTACGTTTCGACAATTTTGTACAACGTTTCGCTGGACATTTACAACCACGAGGGTCATCGGGTGTGGGCGAAGCAAAGCTTTCACGTGACGCATTGTTTTCATTGGCTCCGTCAGGTGGCGGAGGGTCATAGTTTTAATTGTTTTGACAACATACGGACGCGATCTAATCCAAAATAAGCTACTGATTATGAAGCATAACATAGGTCGTGAAAGCCTAAGATGAAATTGAGAAGCCGCTTTCACCATGGGGGGGGCTGCATGGATTCGAACCACGGGCCTCAGCAGTTACGGCTCGGTCACTTGACGCGACAGTGGTAGCCTCCGGGACCACTACGGTTACCGGTTACCTTCCCAAAAGGGGTAATATTCAAGAGGGGGTTAAGATGCAAACACGCTACAAATCAAAAACAATGTCGAGGGCGACAAAGAGTAGACAGCCGGCCCGTTCGAGTGATCCCGAACAAACACCGGCGCGCATTTTCCTAAACGATTATAAAGCAAACGGGGCACGTGACGCACGACCTCGCAACACGGTGGTGACCCTAACAATTGGGGGGGGAGGGTTACTCGAACCTCCAACACGTCCCAGTAATCGTCACGTGCCTCCAAAACCAATGATCATCGTGGTACCGACGTTGTGATTTCGTGCAATTAAAACGCAACCGCGGATGCACGCAGCGGCCACGTGCAGCACCCTGTGTCAGAGAATGGCCATGGAAGATGTCACAAAGCGAGCAATAAAATCTCTTCGGAAGGTGTTTTACCCATACAAGGGGCACAATGTTAATGTCTCATGACACACCGAAAGTTGTTTGAATTCTTAAAGGCGGAATGTATCCAAATTAAGTGCAGAAGCAAATTTACTGTCATGAGGTTTGTTTTTTCCTCCTCGCGCGCAGCCGTTGGTGACCGTGCCGAGACCGGCAACTCGCGACATGTGCGATGACGCCGGTTAAATGCCAGGCCACGGCTGCAGCTCGGATTCGATCCCAGGAACTCGGCGGCGTCGCCTGACCCCTGGAGCCTCCTGGCCAACGTGACGCCTCCCCCCCCCCCCCCCCCCCGGTGGAGACGGCCGCTCTCTGTGTTGCCGGCGCTGCGTTCCGCGCCGCTGCGAACGTGATCCCGTTCGCTCCGGCCCGAGCAGGCGCTGCGCACAGCTTAACTTTGACAGCCCGGAGCAGACGACGGCGGAATTACTCTTTCGATGGGAAGCTGTGTGACGGGGTGGGGGGTGGGTGGTCGGGTTTTGTGGTAGGGGAGTGGGGGGCAGTGGGGGGGGGGGTGGAGGTGCTGGAAGGATTCGGGTTGTCACCTCGAAGTTACAAAACGCACCGGGAGATATTGGATATTGAACGAATAACAGTGGCAGATACAAGGGGGGAGAGATCGAGTTGATTTCCCATAAAAAAAATGTTGTTGCTGATATTTACCACGGAAAATTCATTATAACGTATTTTTATTGTCAAGGGCCCTGTTTGAAAGCTTGAAATTAACTTTGGGGACGACCCCCACCCCCCCCCCCCACACTTCCACCACCCCTCCCCCACCCCCTGCCCGGGAAGTCTTCTAAATATCCACCTCTCAAGACAGACAACGATCTCGCGATGGTGGAAGAGGGGAGAGCTACGTGCAAAAAGCATCGTCTTGAGAGGCGCTCCGCATCGCTTTACACTCCCGACCAATTTTGGGAGCGTCACCGTCACGGCCGGAGACTCACGGATGTCCTCGGGACAGCTACCCACGGCGGCGGGGACGGGACGATCATGGGGGCATCGACGACAGTTTGGCAAAACACTGGGGGAGGATCTTGACAAAGGGGTAAACGTGGAGTGGAGATACGGGGATGGCGGTGGGGCAGTCGGGGGAGGGAGACGATGTGAACGATCGAGGGAGGAATGAGTAGCGGGAGGAGGGGGAGGGAGGGAGGGAAAGGGGAAAGCGAGAGAGGATAAGGGGAGAGCGGAGGAAACAAGACGGATGCGGAAATTGGTTGAAGTAAGGAATACGGGCCAACAGACGTGTGAACGTCTGATAGGAGGCGATGAAAGAGGGGGAGGTAGTGGAGTTCACAGAGGGGCAAGGAAACCGATAAACAGCTGTTGACAAAGGCAGGGGGAGGTGAAGAGAGGTGGTCGTGTGAGGTGGCTTAGTGGGGGGGGGGGGGGGTAGAAGCACAGAGCGCTGGGGAGCGGTGAAGGCAGCGA
The DNA here is from genome assembly GCF_965212315.1 of Lampetra planeri. Taxonomy (NCBI): domain Eukaryota; kingdom Metazoa; phylum Chordata; class Hyperoartia; order Petromyzontiformes; family Petromyzontidae; genus Lampetra; species Lampetra planeri. The sequence goes on from NC_136148.1 coordinate 2,886,631, forward strand.
CCCGGGGGGTGGAGGTGACTGACCCTATTTTTGTTGGCTCCGTTACCCCGGAGGATGGGGGAGCCCGATTGGGAGCCCGGAGATCAGGGAGCCAGAGCAGCGCCATCAATTATGACGGTGGTGCTGCCCAGGCGCGGCGCGGCCGCCTACTCGCCTGGACTTCGCTTAACCCCGAACGTACCACCAGCACCACCACACCAGCAGCAGCAGCGGCGGCACCGTAGGGGTGGGCAAACGAGGGACGCCGCCAGGATGCAAAGCCGCGGGGAAGCACCGCGCGCCAGAGGTCGCAACCGGGTACCCGATACCCGTACCCTACCCGATACCCGGCTATGTTTGCGACCCTGGAACGGCCGGGTACGGGTAGGCCGTGAGTCACTGGTGAGTAACCGTTTGTCACTCATTTCGGGTAGGGTACGGGTAGGGAACGAGTACCCGTACCCGGCTGGGTACGGGTACCCATTTGCGACCCTGGTGCGGCCGGGTACGGGTAAGGAATCAAAACCCGTTTGCGACCTCTGCCGCGCGCCGGTTGGGTTGAGAGCGGTGAAAAGACGTTACCCATTCATGAGTATGAATGTGTCGTAACCCTCCACCACCCGACACAGCCGATTAGTAAGTTAGATACTAACTTCAGCCCACCGGTGTGTTGGGAGAGCAAATCCACAACATTTACAATTTGAGTAGCACGACGTTTCGCCGGTAATTATATCCAGCATCATCGGGCGATTTGACAAATCCCTTACTAATTGGCTGTGTCGGGTGGTGGAGGGTTACGACACATTCATATTTACGCGATCTAACCCAAATACCTTTATTATGAGTAATATTGGTTATGAAAGCCTACCACGTGTTAAACAGACGTTACCCGATTTGCATCATAAAGCGCTCACACGTGATTGAGTCACGTGGTGGGTAACAAACGATGACGAATTGCGGCGTTATTACTAGAGTACGACTTTACAGAGGCTCGAGGTTTTTTTTTGTGCGTTCGAACCCAAGGGCGATATTTCGGTGACCTCTGGGGCGTGACCACCTCTGCCACCATCGCCGCCATCACCACGACCTCCACCAATAATGAACAAAGAACAGAGATCCCCCGTGTAGCCTTAACAGACTGTTGGGACAAGTGCTGTTAGCGAGCGTCTATGAAGGCCGGCACGGCACACGAGGGGGTGGGTGGCCAACACCACGCCCGGCCGCCTTTGTCTCCCGAGTGGAAATGTTTTTAGACAACGTACTCGGCACTCATTTAAGGCCGAGTCGACCTAGGGTAAGTCCAGGACCGGTTCAGATAATTGTCACTGGTGTTGACTGTGAGCGGGAATCGAACCCGGGTCGCCGGGTTCGTAGCGCAGCGCGCTAACCGCTACACCACCGCTCCCCACAACGCAATACCACGACCATCATCACCTCCACAGGCTTGTCCACCAACTGCCACCATCACCATCGTCATCACCAACCACCACAACCAAATTATCGGATTACATTGGCATTTAAATCGGGCACCTTTATACGCGAGTCATGGCGTGGGTCGGTGGTTATCAACACACCACCACTCCCGGTGTATATTTTACTAACCGGCACCTGGGATGGTGAAGTGGCCCTAGCATGGTGCCGGCCTCCCCATGGTTCTGGCCTCACCACGGTGCTTCGCCGTGCCGGCGTCAGAGACTACAAACTACGACCAAATTGATCCCCAGGCATGATTATTCTTCCCCCCACCTCCCCCCACCAAAAGCCAACATTCGTCGATATCTGTATGTATGTTGAACTTCTTTCGCACCGTACATAGCCAACCGTGCTAATCGGAGGTGCGTGTGTATGTTGATTCCCCTTCTGAACATTTGTACCTGTTTCTTTGTTTTGTATAACTCTCATTTTTCTTTTAGAAAATAGAAAGTCTCTAACCCATGTTAAGTTCAACTCAAACCTGAGTGTTACGACCACTTTCCGCAGTTATTGGGAAATAGTTGCTTAGTCCAGGTTCAGTAAAATTTTATTTTTTGATTCCCGTCATGGTGTGGCATTTGCCAATAACCTGGAAACCCAACGGCATTTGTTTAACCCAGAAGGTTGAAACCCGTCAACAGTTTTTGCTTAAACATGCTGCTGGATAACAATATTGGTTTGGAATACCAATGGGCTAATGCAATAACATATACTCTTATCACATGTGGGAGTCTTCTTATATTATGAATGCTGATCTTAACTTAGTCCTAATCATTGACCCTGACCACGAGGTTACAGACGTCACTGTTGGCGACAAATATTTTCTGAAAATTTCTCGGGGTGAACAAATCTTGGAGCGGACCGGTATTCATTTACACACCAGTCAACAGAGCTCTATAAAATTTTTATTTTATTTTACCAGGTAAGGCCCACTGAGCTACGTAGCTCTTTTTCAGAAGCGACTTGGCCACAAATGATAGCTCAACGAAGTGGCTTATCATGTAGAAATGTACAGCAGCCAAATACTCTTAAACGAATGTTTCTAAACTTGGAGGGAAAAACCGGGAGAGCCCGAAGAAAATCCACACGACCACGGGGAGACGTGCAAACTCAAAATACAGACAGGCGTCAGGGTTTGGATCAAACCCACGACCTCCTGTATACCAGGCGAGGTAGTTAACATCTCCTAGCCACTGCGATGATGATGACACCGCAAACTCCAAATATACAGCAGGCGTCAGGGTCAGGATCGAGCCCACGACCTCCTGCATACCAGGCGAGGTAGTTAAGATCTCCTCGCCACCGTGGCGGCCTGATGACACCATCTCTGAAGTCAAACCGGGCTAATGAGGAAAGTCGGCGAATGAATATAAATACGGCCACCCTTTTTACCACTTACCCCATAACCTTATTATAAAGATTTAAGATGCCACGTATCCTATTATTATTACGAGAAGCGAGCATTGCATTATATTTCCATTCAGGGATGACCTTTACCAAATGAAAGCATCAGGGCAGAGAATCGCTAAACAGTTACCTCTTTAGATCAAGCAGGCGGCTCCTGCTGAGAGCGAGAGCTGGTGCTGAGAGATTCACACAAGGCGCTTAATACTCCCTATAAAATATGTCAATTCCACAGTCGAGTGAAATGGGACCACCTGCACACCAAAAATATAGTCAGAACAATAATGCCCTTACATGCTTGGTTCTTTCGGGAAAGTCACGTAGAAGGGAAACTATAAAATAATAAAAATATAAAACAATACAATTCTCACGACGTTTCGACTGCAACACAAGCAATCGTCATCAGGTGTGTTTTTCACACCTGATGGTGATTGCTTGTGTTGCAGTCGAAACGTCGTGAGAATTTTATTTTTTATATTTTATTATGTATTATTTTTATTATTTTATTGTTTCCCTTCTACGTGACTTTACCGAAAGAACCAAGAATATGAATCCCTGCAGTCACGAAAGCTTTAAATCAAAATAATGCCCTTTATTACGTGCGAGTTCTCGCCCCTTCAACTTTTGCCAAACCTCAGTGGCCAGCGCGGTGAAGTGTGGTCTGATAACCCCCAATGGACCACACAGCATGTGGAAGCCAGAGAACGCCAAAAGGTCAACGGCACAATACCAATGCACGTATCAGAGCATGTCTAGCTCGGGGTGAGCAGGTATATAATGGGACCTTTTTTGCCAGTATCAAAGAAGGACAACTAAGAATCGGTTTTACCCTTTCTGGCATTAAAGCACGAGGTGTCAAGGTGCTCTAGGCCATAAAGAAAGCTGTCTCTGGTGTGGGCCAATCAGTTGCAAAGACAATGCATACATTGTGGTGAACATGCAGACTTGATTCCTTGCAAAAGGTTTCTATTTGGTGTTTGAACATCTTAACACCACCTGTTTCATTGCCACAAAGGGTCAAATCTATTCAGATTTTTCATTCTTTGATACTGGCAAGAAAATATCCCATGATATGCGGAGGTCGTCATCCATCAGCACATTGATAAAGGGCTGCACATGTAGAATATTTGCCATTTCTTTTTCAACTAAATCCCGAGTCTCTTTGACTTTTGTCAGGAGCGTCCTTCCACGTTTGGATGTTTGGTGAAATCCATGAAGGAGCGTTTTGGCTTCGTGTGGGAGGAAACTGGAGTGTCCAGAATAAAACCCGTGCATTTGAGGCAGTAACGCTCAAAACTCCGTAACAAATAGATTGACTATTCCATTGCAACCTTCCAGGCCATCGCAACAAAACCCAATTATTCCCAGGCAGTCTTCCTGTTCCAATTAGTAAGCAGGCTCAACCGTGCTCGAGATATTCCGAGATCGGACAGATGATTAATTTACTTCGACTTGGTAATCATAGGCAAAAAGATGATATAGATGATTTCGGTGTACCTGTTATATACCTGGCGCTGTGCGCTCATTTCAAGCCGAGCGAGGGCGATAGGTGCAACTCAAAACGCGTGAGTGATGACTTTAAAAAAAAAATCAGAAAAATAGTTTGTAGACAAAGTATATTTTAAAATCACGTGCTGTATTTACAGAATTTCACGGCTTGCGGTAAAGCATTAAACAAAGACACCCACCACGGATAAACGAATGCACGTTAGATACAGACACTTCTGCGATAAATCAAGTCTTGTTTTTACGTGGCGCCTTCTTTCCACTGGGATACCAGAAGAATTTACGATCATTACACACAGAAATTGTGCCCGTACACCAACGTAAAACACATTTATGGTCATTTATAAGCACACAAATCACACGTTTTATAATAACCTAATGGTCAATAATGAATGCATCTCTGCCTCTTGGTTAAAATATACACACTACATATAGTTGTCAGAGACACACGGCGGTGGAGTGGGGGAGGGTGGAAACTTTATTGGTGTCAGGTTCTGCAATTTCCAACAATAAAGGGACAAGGCCCCCCAAAGCCTGCGGCTCAAATGCCCAGACACCACCACCGCCCTCATTATGGAACAATGACCTCGGGAGCTTGTGAAAGCTTGGAATTAGAGATGGGATGATGAGCCAATTGAGTCCATGAATGGATTAAAATTAGAATGGTCAATTACTTTGGGGGGCCCCCTCCCCCGCTTTAAAATTGGCGGTCACCCAGACGTCCCCCCCCCCCCGCCCCCCAAGGCTGATAATGCCGACATCGCCTTCACCACTAAACCCCGATCCATCACCTCCCGTCCAGCGGCACATGTGGGAACAAGAGGCGAGACTTTTTTTCCCCCCCAACCATCTCGTAGTGTCCGCTTGGTCAAATAATTGGTAGAGGAATCGATTTGCTATTGTATCTAACTGACCCCGTGCTCATACTGGACATCTGTGAACAAAAGCTTCATAAGATCATCGGATTCCTCCATCTCCCGCAGTCTGAAAATACAGATTCTGACGATTCTGAAATAATGGGAGAGCCGAGCTCTACCTGCAAATGGACCGGGACAGAAAGAGGAGCACATCGTGGATGAGAGAAGATAAGCCAGGTTAGAGACATCGCATCGCACTTAAGCGTTAAGCGAGTGTGACCAGGACGTGTCCGCCGGAGGGGAATGATGACCGGCGGTCGAGAGCGATTCTAGAGTGGCAGCTAAAGGGGAGGGGGGGGGGGGGGGAACCTGACCAAGAGGTAGGGTTGCAATCTTTTGAAGTACAAAAGCAAACGTTACCACGGGAATAATAAGAATATCTCACAACACTGGCAGGGAAGGGGATAACTTAATGTTAACGGGTTTACTTAAGTGCTGCTGTAACCAGGGCTTTTAATGTCGTGGGAAGACTTTACAGATCTCCCAGGATGGCCACCTCATGAAGAGGATGATCCTGGGACACCAAGGACACGTGGCAATCCTAACGAGAGGGAGTCCACCGCAGTGATGAAGGAAGCGATGAAGGAAGCGATGAAGGAAGCGATGGGAATCGACCGCGTGCGTGCACGAGCCGGAGCCGGACTCCGCCCGATCATCGCGAGGCCGCGACAGATGGCGACGGCCCCAGAGAGGCCTCCATCCAGCAGTGGATAGATCATGGCTGATGACGACGACGACGACGACGATGACCGTGCCCATCTACACCTCGGCCCGGCGGGCGCTCAGAGACTCGCCTGCATGGTCTCGGCGGCGTAGGGGTTTCTGGGGGATCCCCGCAGGGGCATCGTGGTTCGACTGTAGGGCAGTGGAGCATGGGCCAGACCCAGGTCTCCCCTCGTCATCTCCTGCCTCCGCAGGCTCTGACGCAGTTCCAGGTTCTCCTTGCTCATTGTGCTCAGCTGTACGTGGGAGCGTGCGTGTGTTTGCATGGAGGTGGTTACGTGTAAGTGTGTGAGATCGTGCGAGCGCGAGTGCATATGCGTGAGAGAGTGTGTGTGTGTGTGCGCGAGTACGATTGCGTGGGTGTTCGCGTATTCGTGCGTGCGTACATATGTACGAGGGTGTGTGATTTTGTGCGAGTGTTCATGTGTGTGCGAGTGCGTGCGAGTGTCGTGTGTGAGAAAATACAAATGAGAAGGTAAAATCGCACAACAATAAATGCATTCTTGAATCAAATGTCCAACCCTGATTGTGAAAATTCATCAAAGCAACGGAATGATGTATCTGTTTTCATTGGCCACAATTTGATTTTTTTTGCCATCAATATTTATGTGAGTGTGTGCCAAATGTATAGCGCTACGAACCCAATAACCCGAGTTCAAAACCAACTCGCAGCCAACACATCTGAAGGCGATAGGGGGATGTGCGTCTTTGCTGTCTTTGTGAGTCTACGCGAGTATGTTCGTACGTGTTTGGGGAGCGGTGACGCAGTGGTTAGCGCACTGTGCTTTGTACCCGGCAAGTCGAGTTCGATTACCGCTCACAACCAATGTCAGTGGTAAACATATGAACTGGTCCTGGGCTTCCCCACGGTTGAACGGAGCCTTGAATGAGTACCTGGTGCTGCTGTGTGTAAACATTAGCACTGGAGAGACAAGGGCAGCCAGGCGTGGTGTTGGTCACCCACCCACCCCTCCTTTATTAAGTGCTCGCTAACAGCCCTCATCTCAACATTGTATTAAACTACAGCTCTAAGGGAGACCTTTGTTGTGGCTGTCTTTGCGAGCGTACATATGCGTGTGTGTTAGTAAGTGTGCGATTTCAACGCAGGTTTCTTTTCATTCCATAACCGGGACGATCTGAACGAATTGAGAAAATAAGACAGGTTTTTTTTTTCTCCAGCAGTCATCGGTGATCGGGCTGCCGAGACCATCAACTCGCGACGCTTGTGAACCCCACTGAATCGTGGGCTCAATCCACCGAAACACCCCCATAATTCACGCCCAGCCATCTCTCCCACTCACCTCCCAAAAGGCACTCAACAAGCTGAATCAAGTGTCCCTGACCTAAAGCATCCAACGCGGAGACGGAGCGATGGGCTCGCCCCATGTGGTCCGTTATGTCGCGTGACCCTCGGAGGGGGGGGAGGGGGTGGCGACGGCTGGGGGTGGCTTCCATCCGGCAGTGGATCGACCATGGCTGATGATGATTACGTAAATACCGGGCGTAGGGCTGGGTGGCGCAGTGGATAGCGCACCGCACGGGGAGCCTGGTGAACCCGAGTTAAATTCGAAGACAGGGCTAACATCGGTGGAGCGATATATGAAGAGAGGTTATGTGTCCCTCCTCTTGCCAACACACACTCGACCACCGTGGTGAAGTATAGTCAAAACAAGTCTGATGACTGTCACGGTGTGGTGCGAGACCTTTACCAGGCAGTGGGTTGACAAAGGTCCGCGCATTTATTTTAAAAATGTCGATATCAACATGGTTAGGACACAAACGTCACGTGCCTCTCAGCTGCCCCCACACGCACCTGCTCGTTGAGCTGCTGGGTGACCTGGATGTGAGACCTCAGTCGCCCGTGCATGTCCGTCGCTACGGCTGCCTTCTCAGCCAACTCCAGCTCCTGCTCGTGCCTGAGCAGACACACCGTAGCACCGCACCGCTCAGAATCAGAATATTGTTTTCATGCTGAAGGAATCCGATGAGCTATAAAGCTCTTTTTAACAGACGTCTAGTAGTTCCACAGGTGGCGGCGGGGCTCAGATAAACAACTCGCAACAACCGCGAACCCGATTTATAATTGGTTTCTTTTGGGTTACAACAAACGATACAAAAGCGCAATAGGATTGCTGGCCCAGGGCACGGCACGGCTCAACACCAAAGCTTAATAAACTTATGAGGCTCAACTCGGCACACGGCGGAGTGAGCTGTCAGCTGCACCTGCTGTTGCAAAGCCACAGCGAGTGCCAACTCTGGCAGTGACTCCACCCAATACTCATAGGCTCCGCCCACAGCTCAGGTAGCTCCGCCCACAGCTCAGGTATCCCTGCCCACTGCTGCAGTTCTGCCCACCACTCGGGTAGCTCCGCCCACTATTCAGGTAGCCCCGCCCACTACTCAGGTAGCCACACCCACTACCCATGTAGCCCCACCCACTACTCATGTAGCCCCTCCCACTATTCAGGTAACCCCGCCCACTACTCATGTAGCCACACCCACTACCCAGGTAGCCCCGCCCACTACCAAGGTAGCCCCACCCACTACTCATGTAGCCCCGCCCACTACTCAGGTAGCCACACCCACTACCCAGGTAGCCACACCCACTACCCAGGTAGCCCCGCCCACTACCCAGGGAGCTCCGCTACCTTTGCTTTGCATCATGAGTCGAGGGGACAAAATCCACCCCTCGACTCGTGCGGCACACTGGAACGGACTCTCCGAAATCACCGCCAGCTGCGACGTCTGTCGACTGGAGTGACGACGCGCCGCACCGCCAGCCTGCGCCGCCGTACGGCAGCCGCCCGCCAGCTGCTTGGGACGGACGCGGCGCTTGCACGCCACGTCAACGCGCGTTTGCAAACGCGCGCGTGTCGCAGCGGTAAAACGAAGTTTCCAATGGTAGGATTTGACGCGATATTGTTTGCCTGTAAAAAGGGGGCATTTTAACGAGCGGGCTACTCATTGCATTTCAGATTTTATGCTCACCGCGTATCATCAAATTCATCATCATTATTTTTACAACGCCTGTCAAAAAGAACGCAGCGTTCAACAGCTAATAGGCTCATTTGCTAGACGACTGGGCACTTTAGAGCGGCAATTGTTTCAGGGCAAATCTTCAGTTTGCACACTTAGGGTAATTTGTGCCTTCAAGGGCTGACTTGCAGAGCTGTGCTGCTATGTGATGGCCTTATGTCTTTCGGATTTTTTTTTGCGCGTCCCCATGTGGCACACTGGGCGTGCCGTTGGACCCGTCAGACTCTGTGCTTTCGGCTTTCGCATTTGGCCGATCTGCGTGTCTCTTTTGCATTGAACGCACCCCCGGAATTTGCACGGAGTGCTCTTGCCAATAACATCTGGTAATCCAGCAGCCTTTGTTTAACAAGCCTGACTCTGCTGACGAGACACGGGAGGTTGAACCCCATCCAGAGTGTGATCTCGTAAACAAATGCCGCGTGATGATACTGTTTCGGAAAGCGAAATAGACTGATGGACTAAAACATATCTTTACAAGCAGACACACAATGGAGTTCTGCTTATATGTGCGGCAGCCTATGTGTGACCTCGTGAGATCTTGGAAGCTAAGCAGGATTTGAGTCCGGTTAGTGCTTGGATGGGTGACCTCCATGCACAGTAGGCAACAGCCTGTCACCTGCTGGGCCATGTTGCGGGCAGCAGCGGATAGTGTGGCAAAAATCTATCGCTGTCCTGTACGTCTACGCTCTCCGCCTTCACCAACCTGCAGTGCCCGTGGCGTACGTATGTATGTTGAACTCTTTCGCAGCGTACATAGCCAACCCTGCTAATCGAAGGTGCGCCGTAATGATCAAACAACCCCCACGACCCGCATGGCGGTAGGGGAGGCCCTTATCCAGCAGTGGATCGGCAAAGGGTTGCATAGACAAACGTGGCCTGCGGCCACACTTAATAAGATTTGGCTTTGATGGGCCGGGCTCGATGAGAGACGGCACCAGGGCGCTGCGGAAGGGACCCACTCTTGTTTGTGAAGTCGCGAGCGAAGCTGCGTCACCACGGTCTCCTGCCGCTCCACCTCGGCCTGCGGACGCACGCACACACGGACGGACGCACGCGCGCACGCACGTCAGACTCGGAAGTAGTCACCTGGCCATTGCGTGCCCTCTTGCTTTGGCGAAATCGGCCGTTTATCAGGATCTGAGGGTGAAGCGTTCCAGCGATTTGAAACGCACGGATTGCGTCGGGCTCGCCGCTCTCCCCGGCGGTGGAGGGGCAGCCGGTATCGACAAATCTTTCAGCCGGGCGGCATCATTGGCAATCGATCGATCAATAAAAAAAAACATTTATTTATAGAGAGCCTCTTCATGGGCAATCTCGCATACAAAAAAAAACAAAGTGCCGCACTCACAAACGCAGCAAATATGAAAGCATCGGCCAGTCTGGATATGGCTCGCTAAGAACAAAGTGTTCCCTAATAATGAAGGTCAATAAGAACCCGGGGCCAATTGCAATCAATTGCACAGCACTCGTGCAGCGATTAAAGGACACAAAGAAACTTTTTGTTGTCGTTGTTGTTGTACCTCTGCGGTCAACAAACCCATCGACTGTTCTTTCGCAACTCGGGTTGCTATTTCTCCCAATTTAATCAAACTCAATTAATTTCCCGGTCACCCGCCAGCGCGTTGTTCAAACGGCCCGCGATGTGTCAACGTCGTGAATCGTTACGTTTTGCAAACCCACCGATGTGATTTATTGTCTGGCGAGCGGACGGGCGCCAGAGGGGGACGCGTTTTTTGCCTTGGGAACCGGGCCGCGGTGAGACGGGCCGTGGTGGTGGATTGTGGGTAAACATGCAAGGCTACGGTTGTGGCACGGTAACGTTTTGAGCAAGGGAAGAAAATATATTTCAACGGAAAGATCGTGGAATAAGGCGCGGTTGGTGCCACCACCAAAAAACTACCTTAAATATACATAAACTACGTAAATATATTTTTAAAACCGTTCAAATAACCCTTTAAGAGTTAAAGACAAATAATTTAAAGCAGGAGCTAATGAAGTAATGTTATGTACATTTGAAATTTTAAAGATGAAAATAAAGCAAGCACCTAATGTAGTGCATTTCTACGGCCATATCCGATCTGGTTTTATCCAGTAACTTTATTCAAATTCGTGATTGTCATAATCACAATGACCTCTGTGCCTCTGTGTCAAAACGGTAGCGCCCATTAGCGATGCGTCACCACCACCACCACCACCTTTGCTCGCTCCAGGTCGGCCCTACAGCTCTCCAGCTCGCCACTCAGAGCGGCGTTCTTCTGCGCCAGCAACTGCACGGTGTCCTGCAGGTGGCTGTGGTCGGGACGAGGAGGGGGAAAGGTCGCAAGGGGGGGGGGGGTGAGGGGAGGACAGGAGGCAGAGGTGAGAATGTGCAAGCAGGTGTTGTGAGCATACAGGAACGCATGCGCGGAGTTGGCGAAGCACACTTGGGCGGGTTTTTGTAAAGTTGTGGGCGCTGCGATAAGGAAATCGCTTAACAGATACGCTTCTGTGGCCGTCTGGAATGCTCTTCCTTCCGATATTGCCACTGGAGCTGTGCACTTTTAAATCATCTAGAATGAAAACTAATTTCTTTGGAACTGCTTTTTGGTTTTTGGTTTAGTTTGTTGTCCTTCCCCCGCAGCTCCGGTTAGCATGGTTGGCGAACGTACGATGCGAAAAAAGTTGAACATACAACCATGGCTAGCCATCGAACAAAGACGGTCAGAGCATCGCGCGCTTTCACATGTGTCTGCGGCCGTCTGGAACGCTCTTCCTTCTGATATTAGGAAGCCACTGCAGCTATGCACTTTTAAATCTAGATCGAAAACTCATTTCTTTAGAACAATTTTGATGTTTCGTTTGTTGTCCTTCCCCCCCCGCACCTCCAAGTAGCATGGTTGGCTACGTATGTTGCGAAAAAAGTTCAACATACATGCATAACATCAACATTTAAAAGTTTGCCGTGAAATTTAAACAGGCCCGCTCTAGTCCCCCCACCCGTGGAACAGTAGCGTTAATTGTTCAGCGACGGAGTTAGCGATGGTGTGCAAGCATAACTGAAAATTAAACTCGCCATGTTTTTTCGTTAACTCTACCTTACAGTGAATATTATGCAATAGGCTGATAAGGCTCAATGAATTAATTGTTAGCAAGAAGAGCTTTTGCCCATAAACGTGAGCCTGTTGTGTATTTTGTTCCATCCCGTTGTGAGCAGGCGTGAGTGAAAAATATGATTTGTCAGTTCTACAGTCCCCACATATGTATGGGAAAATAAGAGTTTATTTTGACCTATTTATTATCTATCTATCTATCCAATCGTGGACCAGATTGCTGTTCAATCACAGAGCTTCTTTAAGTTTCAGTTGATGAAATTCTAAGGAGCTTTGCTACTTTACTTTTCCTGCAGGGTTAAGGTGTTCGGGGTTAGGTAGAGTGTTAGGCTTTTCCTGTCTGCAATCTGTCAGTGCAGTAGTCTTGGCCCTTTTTTTTTTAAAGATAGAGCAGAGAGAACACGTGTCGATTTGAGGTGGCCCACGAGCTTCAATTGCAACCCAACGGCCGCCCAGGCCTGCGACGATAACGGTTAATAACGGCGGGCGGCAATAATAACGATGATGCCCATTAACGATGACACTGATTGAGCACGATTAGGGTGGCCGACTATGACATCCGATGGCACAGAGGCGGGGGGGGGAGCGGCGGGGGAGGTGCAGGGGACACCGCTCCTGATTGATGCCGTTGACATTGGCGAAGGTCACCGAGCGGTACGGTACGGTGGTGGTGGTGGCGGCGGTGGATGCATGGCTGCCACGGACCCCGCGCTGCGGTGAGAGATAACCGCGGGGTGACCGTGTGGCGCCGAGCGACGGGGGGGGGGGGGATTGGGCTTCTTACTCCCTCTGTGCCGTCAGCGCGGAGATCTCGCGGCCCTGCTGCTTGACTTGGCCGCACAGTTGCTCGTGAGCGCTCCTAGGGAGACACGCGCGAAGCCCGGCGCAGGCCACACCAGGATGGGCAACCCCTTCTCGCAAAGCATCCGGTGCCACCCACGTGCCTGGCCTAGGCATCATCACAATGCACCGATGTGTATTCGCATAGCCCGTCGGTCAAACCACTGCTGGATGAGGCTCGCCACAGAGCCGCGTGGATTAACTTGAGCACGTTTCGCCACGCTGGTCGGTTAGGGCGATTGATTTGGCTGTGACTGGCCTCTGTTCGGTAGCGCCTGGCAACATCTGGTGTGCACGGCGATCGCCCGTCCAAGCACCGTCCAGGCACAACCCTGCTTATGTGATCTGAGAAGATCGGGTGGATCGAGGGTGACATTGACATATCGGCAATGACACGTACAATCGCACTGTATCTATACCCCAACCTAACCATGCAAGCATGCACACAATACTACTGCTGCGTCGATGTTCAAGATCGTGCTCTATAGCTGTCGGATGTGTGTTCGGGTCATACCGCGCGTTGTTCGGCATGTCCGACGTTTCGCTCCTCGTGCTGGGAGCCTCTTAAGGAACCAGCTCAGTTGCCCAATAACCAACCAAAGCTCCCAGCACGTGGGAAGAAACGTGGCACATGGTGTTGAAGCAGCAGGCGAGGTACATTCGGGACCCCAGGGTCCCGCCATAAGGTTCACATGCAGCCACCTGGTAATCTCTCCATCTCCCGAGGATTGTTACGCAATAACGCCGCACACCCATCTATCGGAAGCTTTGAACCTGGGTGGGAGTGTACGAAGGCGAGATCACGATTCTCAATGTCCCCCCAATAGGACGAGTCACGTGGCAGGTCGCTCACGTGTGTCCGTAAGACTGGCTCACAAAGGCGCGCTTATGCACACACACACACACACTGGGGAAAATGGCCAAATCGGATTTGCGAGGCATGCCAGCGTCCGGCGTGGCCAAAGCGAATCACCAAGTGATTAATAGTCTCCTGCGCATCTTGGACACATGCACACAAAGACAAATATCCCCCGTATAGCCTTAACAGATTGGTGGGGCAAGTGATGTTAGCGAGCACCTATGAAGGTGGCGGCTGGCCAGCAATACGTCCGGCCGCCTTTGTCTCATCGGTAGCGATGCTAACAAATCGCACCAGGTACTCACTTGAGGCTGAGTCGGCCTAGGGGAGGCCCGGACCAGTTTGAATGTTCGCCACGTATGGCGAGTTAGTGCTGACCGAGTGATGCGCTAAGCGTGGCGAGTTAGTGCTGACCTCTGCTGGCTTTGCTCCACACTGCGAGCGCCTGGCAGTTCGAGTGCACAACACTCCGTACATATGAATACGCTGAACTGAGGGTGGCGTTTAATAGGCGTGCATCTATTCACCGCCCCGTCAGCCGTTCTCGATACCATGAAGGCCGGCGACAGTGTGGGGAGGCCTTCACCCAGCAGTGGAAAGCACAAGTGAGCAGACACGGCATTTAGCCGGTGCTGGATGCTCGCAACAGATGGGCCCACAACGCGGACGCGTATCTGACATCCAGTCGCGAGCAGGCGCGCGACCGTTTGCCCACGGCAAGAGATGGAGGCGACTTCCGAGCGTCGATCCTGCTCGGCGATCTGCAGCGCCGTTGCGACCCCGAACGCGCCACTCGTCCGGACACGGGCACAGAGTTTGGAGGCGGCCGCGTCGTGCGACATTCAACAGACACTCGCTTTGCACGACCGACGGCTCGGGCGCGGCGGACACGGCGTCTTGCCGTCGGGTGTCCGCGTCAGTGCGCGCGTACTTTGCGTGTGTGCGCACAGGGAAGTTTGGTGGGGGGGGGGGAGGTTGGGGGGGGGCACGTGATGCGACGCCGAGAGAGCGCCGAGCGACGCGCTCACCTCTGCTGCGACAGCCAGCCCTGCACGCTCGAGATGACCTGCTCGCTCTCCTGGTGGAGCCGAGACCCGTCGCTCCGTGCCGCCAACAGCTGCAAGAGTCCGCACGCATCGCAGGCACCCGGCGGTCAACCTTCACGGGCACCGGTCAATTACCGCCACCCACCTTCACTTTCACCCCCCCCACCGTCAATCAATCAATCAATCAGCACGAGCCAATGCGGTGCCGTCAATCGAACGTCATTATCCCCATCATCCTTCAGCGCGCATCCATCGCCTTCGCAACGAGCATCAATCATCATCGACCGCCGGCCGTTATTTTCACTGTCGCCCACCCTTGAGTTAATTCGTCAGCGTTAATTTTTTTTTTCGGTGACGGCGGTGACACCCAGAAGACGACCGTCGGATATTTGTCAAAACAAAATTTTTGCCCTCGCCAGCATCGGCTTGACACGTTTGTCTAAACGTAGAGGGCGCGGAGAAATTGGGTTGCGCCAAATAAAAACAATGATAATAAACTCGGTTTTCCACCATAGTGCAATTCGCACAAAGCCCCAAAGCATTTTACGCAAAGCTTAAGTGACGGAGAAAGCCTGTTGTGAAGACAGGTGAGTTTTAGGACGTGGTTTAAAAAGTGTAACAGACTCGGAGATTTCCCTAACGCACCGAGGAAGGAAATTCCACAATCGTGGAGCCTGACTGCAAAAAGCTGTCTCCCATCGGGGGGGGGGGGGGGCGTGAGAGGGGAAGAGCGTGGGGGATGGGGGGGAGCAGCATGGGGGGGGGGGGGGGGGAGCGTGGGGGATGGGGGGGAGCAGCAAGGGGGGGGGGGGGGAGCGTGGGGTGGTCACCTCCGCCTCCTGCACGCGGAGCTGCTCCCGGGCCCCCTCCAGTTCGGCCCTCGACGCCTCCAGGCGGCCTTCCCTGCTCGCCAGCTCCTGCGCGACTCAAGCGAGAGCGAGAGTGGCCTAAGGCCGGGTTTCACCGCGGGCCGAGCGGTCGTTTGGCGTCCGAGCGAGCCGTAGCGCGACGGGGAAATGACGCGTGGTCAGGATCGTGACGACGCAGCTCGCAAGTGCGCGACGCGCGACGAAACGCGTCGCTACAAATCGCTGGGCGGGTCGACGCTTGAAAGTGGCGGACGTCTCGGCTGCTATCAAACGGTTGAGGAGACGTTGCAAGTGATCTGGTCGCACGCAACTCTGTTGCGCGACTGGTCGCTCAGGTGTGAACCTGGCTTAAGACGAAATAATCGATTCAGGGATGAAAAATCCTAAGAGGCAGAAATTCATAATCGAGTTTTGTTTTGGGTTAGATCGCGTAAATATATAAATGTGTCGTTAAAACCCGTCACCACCCGACACAGCCAACTAGTAAGGGTTGTCACCTAAACAGAACATGCAATTCGTCACAGGCAGGCATTCACAACGAAACTCAAAAATGCTTATTCATTAAGTCCGAATAAAAGATGTAACAAAATCAACTCTTGATAACCCGTGGTAACGGATGGGGGGGCTCAGATAAAAAGGAAACACAGGTGATGCAAAACAAAAATTAGGCTTTAAAAACGTATTTACTGTTTACCGATGAATAATCGGGGCGCAAACGTGGAACGTGTCGTCTGTTTTCATTGCTTCTTAAAGTAATCTGCCTGCCGACCGCTGTGCGGCGGTGAGCGAGGAGGAACGAATAAAAGTGAAAGCGGTGTGCGAGAAAAAACACTCGCCAATATTGACCAAGGACGGTAAAACCCTCAATCCAGATAACCGGGCCACGGATAATCGGGGTTAACCGCAGCTCGTTCGATATCGGTTCGGCAAAGGGAGCAGGTTGAACTACGAACGGTACGCCTGTGTGGGTGAGGGCGAGAAGGCGATTGCTGTTTGGAGACCCCTCACCTGCAAGCTTCCCTGCTTTGCCTTTTCCAGTTGACTTTCCAGTGCTGATATTTGCTCTTTACAGCTGGAAACCTGCGTGGGGTCGCGAGAAGGGAAAACATAAGGGAAAACAAGTAAACCCGTAAAAACAAAGTTTTTCACTATAAATCCTTTATATGCGTGGCGGCTAGAGTCTTCTCGTCCTCTGGCTTGAGATGGCTGCCACCTATGGGTCAGATGATTGTCTGCCAGTATTAAGCAATTGGTAATTAAATATTTAATTTGTTTTCCCTAAACAGTGTAACATTTTGGGAATTTTTTTTCACGAACATTAATTGTCTCGCACAATGAGTCTGTGTGGAAAATGTCAGCTCGATTGGATCACGGGAAGTGGGTTTAAAAACGACCGAAAGATTTGCACGGTCGTAAGCAAGCAAGCACGCAAGCAAGCAAGCACGCAAGCAAGCAAGCAAGCGAACTTAATATAAAGGATTTAAAAAACGGCTAATTAAAATCGCTGCATTCGTCAACGTGAAGCGCCTCCGTGAAGCTCTCCCGTAGTTCGTGCCCAGGGACTAGGTGGATTGTGGCGTCGCACGACCGGGAACGATGGTGACATCGTGGGAAGGCATAAATCCAGCAGTGGATAGCAAACCGCATAATGATTCAACGCGCCAGCAACCTGATACAACTTGCATGTCGGTGTGTGTATGCATGTGTGGGGATTGATAGTATAGTGGCTAGCGCACTGCACTGCAAACCTTGCGATCGCGAGTTCGACTCCCGCTCACGACCAACATCGGTGCCGAATGTATGAGCCGGTCCCGGGCCCTCCCCAAATTCGGCTCAACCTCAAACGAGCGATATGTAAACACCGGCATTGTGGGAGACTGAGGCGGCCAGGCGTGGCGCTGGTCACACGCCACCTCGCGGCGCGCCGTACCGGTCACAACTGGCGCTCGCCAACGGCACTTGTCCCAACAAGAATCATTTCAAGGCTACACGGGGTGGGGGGGGGGGGGGGAATCTTTGACTTGCGAGTGTGTGGTCGCGCACCTCCTCCTGCTGCTGCTGCGCCTGCGAGCGGCACTTCTTGAGCTCCACCTTGTAGCGCTTCACCTTCTTGTCGTGCGCCGCCACCTCCGTCTCCAGCTGCACGAGCCTCTCGACGGCCTGACACAGCTCGGCACGAGTCGACTCCGCCTCCGCCTCCTTGCGCTCGAGCTGCGGGAGAGCGAGAAGGGGAGGGGGGCACCGCAATAGAAATCTTTATACCGGAGAGGAATCCGATGAGCCGTAAAGCTCTTTCTTCACAGGTGTCGAGTAGGGGCACGGGGTCAGAACGTTACAACGGCAAACGGTATAAAAAGCCAATAGGAATTGCAAAGTATACGTAAGCAAATCACAAAAAAAATACAAATAAAGGTAAAAAAATGTTTTATTTTACCACGTAAAGCCCACGGGCCTGGCTACAAACGATAGCTCAACGAAGTGGCTTATCGCACGTAAATTTATCGCGGCCAAATAATATAAATATTCTAAATGCATGTTCATAAATGTGGCGGAAAGGAAAACGGAGGACCGGGAGAAAAAAATCCACGCAACCACAGGGAGAACATGCAAACTCCAATTGTACAGCAGGCATCAGGCTCGGGATCAAACCCACGACATCCTGCATACCAGGCGAGGAAGATGACATCACGCCGGCGTGGTGCCCCTTCAATAATTAGATAAAAACCAGAGAGAGAGGTCACCGAGAGTAGGCTTGCCACCTGTCCTAGTTTTTGTGACCCTAATCGAGCATCATACTGGAGTCGGTGGCGATTGACAGCGAAGTCATCTGCGCGCTGGGCAGCATGCCTGCCTTGGTTTTCCCAAGAAACGTCCGCTTGTTACATCACAGAGCTCCCTCTGAGATGCCTTGACGTGACGTCTGTTCCCCACTGATGAGGCGGACATCACTTCCGCCACTTTCCAACAACGCCCCCTACCACACTGGGCATCTGTGAAAAGGCGCTTGATAGCTCATCGGATTCCTCCAGTACAATTAAATACTCTGATTCTGGAATAATGGGAGAGCCGAGCTGTACTTGCAAATGCACGGATGCAGAAAGAGGAGCACGTGGATGGGAGGAGCTACCCAGGTGAGAGACATCGCATTGACTGAAGCAGTGCTCAGCTAAAGACAGTAATGACAGTCAATCCGATATCTTTCAGTCTCAGAGCTTGACTTTATCCCAGCGAGCACAAACGCACCCTTAATTTGGAGACAAACAGAAGGGCAACATCAAGAACCGGTGCCGCTAAGTCGGCATGCGTGCGTGCTTCACGTGGTACCTGGTGACCTGGGAGAGACACGTGACGCCAGGGCACGCCGCTCCGTGAAGGAGCACAAGGAAGAGCGGAGGGGACACGGGGAGGCGTGGAGAGGGGAGGTGGACAGAAGTGGGCGGTGGTGGGGGGGGGGAAAGACGGGAGGAAGAAGGGAGAGAGCCCAACTGGACGGGGGGGCGGGGTGGAGTAAGGGCAGGACGGGTGCAGCAAGGTCAACACGAGGTGGGAAAACAAATTAAGAGGCACAGAAAGGAAGGGCGTATAGATTAAGACTTTAAGCTGTGTTCATGAAGACAAATCAATCCGCAGAAATTATATCAACAAGGATCAAAGCGCGTGCGTTATTGAACGGAGGCCCCCGTGAAATGAAAAAGTCCGGGCGGGGTGGAGTACGCCCGCGCCTGTACGGTGCGTTGAACTTCTTTCGCGCCGTACGCAGCCGACCGTGCTAATCGGGGGATGCGGGCAAACTCGGCGCTTTTAGAGAGATGACGTTTGGCGGATCGCGTCAAGATTTGCGGGCCCTCTCAAAAACCAGCGTGGATGCGAGGTGACCGAGGAGTGCAAGCGAGTTAATGTACCCCTCTGTGCAGACCTGTGTTATACCCCCTTGGTATGCATGATGTACTCGGATTTCCTCCCACATGCAAAGATACTTTTTATAATGGAAATGGCAAAATATCCAAACTTAGGACTCTCCTGAAAAAAAGTCTTGAGGCTCGGTGAGACTCGTCTGGATAGACAAATGGCAATATTGATTCTAAATGTGGAGGGAAAAACCGGAGGACCCGGAGAAAATTCCACGCGGCCACGGGGAGAGACACGCAAACTCAGGGTCAGGATCGAATCCACGACCTCCTGCATACCAGGTGAGGTGGTTAACATCTCCTAGCCACCGTACGCGTGGAGGTGACGCGGCCTGGCGGCAGCGCGTTGACCGCTCGTTGCAGAGGTTCGAAGTTCAATTCCAGCGGCCGTCCTGGTTAATACCGCGGGTGCACCAGCCGTTATAATACGACACGCCACCTGCCTTACAGTGGCCGTCTTCACGGTGGACGTTGAAGATCACGCGACGCTGTTCACGCAAGAGTCACCTCTTGGTGTGCTGGCATTGTTGTCCAAATTTGAAATATTCTTCCGCAAATTACTCAATTGGAATTTAGGCTCGCAGATCCAACAAAGGGCTACAGAGCACGGTGCTGGAATAAAAAAAAGCATATCTTAGTCTAGCTAACATATCCAAGTAGCTTATTAGTTTCTTTCTGAAATGGGAGAATCTCAGTGATCGGGCAGAGTTCTTCAGGCATAGAGCGGTCCAAATCTCAGGGGCAAGGATCGAAAAACCCCCGAGCTCCGAAATGTTTTTGCCGAAATCGATCATCGCTCCCGACTGGGAAAACTTGGCACCACCCGTAAATAAGCAAATTAATAATAACAAATTATTAGATCTCATCTCTCCCCCCCCACCCACCGCCCACCTGCTGCTGCGTGTCGCGCTGCACGCCGCGCACGCCGGAGAGCTCGCTCAGCAGCCGCTGGAGCTGCCCCTCGCCCGCGTGGAGCTCCCGGCTCCTGTCCCGCTCGGCCGCTAGCTCCAGCTCCAGCCGCGTGACCTGCGAGTGGACAGCGACGACGCTCGCGGGGTTTCTACGCTGTCCCGGCCCCCCCCCCCCCCCCCCCCCCCCATGGGTCAAAAAGGTCAAAACGTCAAAAGCGATTTCTTCCTCCGCCGGCCGTTGAGGAGGGTTGCTCATCTCCTGTCTTGCAGCCGTCAGCCAGTGCTGGGAAAATTCCACATTCCCATGGCAGGGACGGGGCCCTCGACAGGACAAATGCTCCATTGGAACCTCATTTGCCAGTAAAAATATGATAATTGTTTTTTTACCCTTCTATCTGGCAACAAAACTGACACCTTTTTTACGCCTTTTGCGCCTTTTGGCGTCATCTGGTCCAACCCATGTGAGACTAGGCTCTAAGGAAAGCTGTCTCGGGTGTGGACCAATCAACTTCAAGGACAGTGCACATTATCAGAGTTATGTTTTTTGTTTGCATTATGACTGCAGGTATTGTGGTCTATGTAAACATGACTCCTTGTAAAAAAGGTGTCACTTTTGTTGCCAGATAGAAGGGTAAAAAAACAATTATCAGGACAAATGCTGTTGAGTTCCCCCACGAAGCGGTGGGTGCTGTGCCCATGCCTGAAGGGAGGGTCGGCAGGCTGAGTCGACACCCCCCCCCCCACCGCAGACCTTCCGATTGCGAGCCGCTCGCTCTATCGCCGAGCCACTTGGCTGGCGGCCGGGCAGCGGTGGCGCGGGAAATAAACAAACGGAGCAAAGAGCTTAGGGCCCCCAAAGAAACACGAGGGCCCCTCAGGATTCATTATCAAAAATTGGATTCTTTCAAATGTCAGCTCAAATTGAAATCCTAATGAACGGAACAGAATCGTTAAAAAAAAAAAAAAAGACAATTAACTTCTCTCTTCTGTACGTTGTCTGCATTCAACGTCTCTTGTTCTCACCACATCTTTGTTTTGTTAACATGTCTCTTACCTATTCCATCATCTCGCTAGGATTTTATCAACTGAAGGAGGGGGCCCCAAAAATAACTTCTGCTTCGGAGCCCCAATGGGTTAACACCGCAAAATGCTATTTGAATGTCACCACCAGTTGTGTACGGATTGTGTTATTTATAAAGTAATATACTTACATTTAACAGAGCATCATGACAATCATCATACAAATTCATTATCTTGTCATCGTCATCATCAGCATCAGCCATGATTGTTCCATAAGCCATCATCATCTCTCGCGGTCATGCGACTTGACAATCTCTCTACCACCTGCTTCCAAACTGATTTCATCGTTCCATCTCTGCAGTGGACATCCTCACCATTCTAAATGTATTACAAGATTTGTGTCACTCCGTCACTATGCTTACACCTCAACAACAAAACGTAGTGCAAGGATGAGCAATTTGTGGAAAAAAAAATCGGAAAAAAAAACTTCTTTCCAACTTTTAAGAAACAGCTCTGTGACATCCACTTCTGTGGACCCTACTTTAACAACAGTGGCAGAACAGGTGGGACAGTGCTGCCCCCTACCGTGCGAAACAGCGTCACGTGTAGTGATCTCAGAGGTAGCTCTGTCATACCCCGCCCGCTTCTGCGTGCCGTCCTCTTAAACACGAAGTGGCGCCCCGCTCTTACGACACCGGTGGCGCGCGAACCGGGACGAGGGTTTGTGCGGAAAGAGAGAGGGGAGAGGATCGTCACGGCGCTGACCTCGTGCAGCCGCCGCTCGGCCAGCGCCTGCGCCTCGTCGACGCGGGACCGAGCTCGTCGCAGCTCCGTCTGGGAGCCGTCCAGCGCCCGCCGCGCGTCTCGCCCCTCGCCTTGGGCCCTCTCCAGCTGGGGCGGCGCGGGACGGGCAGGGGACGAGAACGCGGCCGTCATTACACGGCACCGTGTTTCAAACGATCGTAACGGTCGTTACTGATCAGCGCGATCGTTGCGGATCAACGCGATCGTTGCTGATCTATACAGTTATCATTACACGGCACCGTGTTTCAAACGATCGTAACGGTCGCTACTGATCAGCGGGATCGTTGCTTATCAGAGCAGTTATCACTAAGCAGCACGATCATTACTGATGGGCACAATCGTAACTTATAACTTATCAACGTAACAGCATGTTCACATCAACATACACGTTGATGTTACGTTCAATCACGAAAAGTCTTAAGCCACTCGTGATGAGCTTTCTCGGTCAGAATGTGATCAATACATGTGCACATGCAAATATGTTTCATGATTTTTCCATAAATCTACCACTATGTGACCGAAACCAAAAGCCAATTTGGACAAATTAAATATCACGATCATTACTGAACACAATTTCACCAAACAACAAGAGTCTGTGCACAACCACTGTGGACTTCCAACAAAGCGGTACTTATTTTATCAATCCCAGTGAAATGATGGACAATTAATCTTCACAACCTACGTGTTTAAAATATTCCAGCATCTCGGCAGCCATGGTCTCTCTCCTCCCGACTTCTTCAGAACTTCCTGGGGCGCTTAATTCCACTGGGGGTACCACTTTGTGATTTCCCCAGGGAGGCATTCGCAGACGACGCGATAATGTTGCTTGTAAATTGGAAACGCTGGCATATTTTTGAAGCGAGTCCCAATCCCGCGACACTCTACAGCACTCGAAGTGACCTGGGAAATCGGTAAAGTTGTTCGTGGGAAAATGGTTTCGTGGGGGCTGTTAGTTGGTGGAAACATGACCTGAAATTTCACGGCGCGCAAGGGGTCAGGAGTTGTTATTTGTCAGAGGGCCTCGGCAAGGACCTTCGGGCAGGTCTGGCCAGACATGTCGGTGCGCTCGTGAGCGACAACGGCACCGAGTACGAGCGTCTGTCATATCATTTATTTATCCAGGGAAGTTTCAGTCTTGCCCAAGCAAGCTAACTTTTACCAACAGTCTATGTGTCTCTAGTTTGGGGATCCTCCGATCCATGTTCTCCTCTCACTATCCCCACCATCACTACTCTCAGCAGTGGTGGTAGTGGTCGCAGCGGGCCTGGTGATGGTGTTGGCTGTGATGGTGGTGATGGTGGTGGCGGCAGTGGTGATGGTGGTTATGGTGGTGATGATGGGGAAAGGCATGGTGGTGGTGGCGGTGGTGGCAGTGGTGCAGGGAAGGTGGCATTGGCTCTTTTGCTGGTGGCAGTAGTGGTGGTGATGGCAGATACCGTGGTCGTGGCAGTAATTGGTGTGGTAGTGGCAGATATGGAAGTGGTGGCAGTAATGGGTGTGGTGGTGGCGGTAGGTGTGGTGGTAGCGGTGGGTGTGGACTAAGTGGTGGCGGTAGGTGTGGTGGTGGTAGTGGAGGTGCCAGGTGTGGTGGTGGTGTTGCTGCGCTACGAATCCTGTCCCCTGGGTTCGATTCCCGCTCACAGCCAACACCAGTGACGATTATCTGAACCGGTGCTGGGCCTTCCCTAGATCGACTCAGTCTCAAATGAGTACCTGGTGCGGTGCGTAAAAAAACATCGCCACTCGGGAGTCAAAGGCGGCCGGGCCCGGTGCTGGCCACCAACCCCTTCACGTGCCGTGCCGGCCTGACGGCACTTGCCCCAAAAAAGTCCTTTTAGACTACACGGGGGGATCTTTGTCTTTGTTTCGGCGGTGGGGCGATGGCGATGACGGTGGCACCTGCTTGCCGGCGTCCTGCAGGCGGGCCGCGAGCGCCTGCGCGTCACCTTCGTGCCGCGACGCCGTCTCCCGCGCGACCTCCAGCTCCGCCTGGAGGCCGGAGCTCCGCTCGCGCTGCCGCTCCAGCTCCTCCCGAAGGGACGCGGTCGCCTCCGCCTCCGCCGCCAGCTGAAGGTGGAGGAACGAAAGCGCACGGACGGTGGCCGTGAAGGGTCACGTTTTGCCGAGGAGGCCGGATGTACTATGCACGTACGTATGTTTAAATTATTTAGCACCGTACGTAGCCAGCCACGACCGTCGCTGCCGAGTGTGGTGATGGTGGCGATAGTGGGAAGAGCACATGAATAAGAGGACCCAAACTAGAGACATATTAATTGTTGTGAAAAGTTAGTGTGCTTGGGCAGGACTGAAACTTCCCTAGATGAATGAACGATGTTATAGACGCTCGTGCTAAGTGCGGTTGGCGCTCACATTGGAGGACAGAGCGCTGATCTTGGCGACGCTGAGATTCTGGGTTTGAATCCAGGTAGCTGCCTGTGTTTAAACTGGGTCCTCAAGTGGAGTAAGTTGATGGTCTCACCAATGACTGCACCAATTTTTTTAATATATTCCGCCTAATTTGGCTAAATTCCCACTCTAAAAATAAATAAATATATGTTGGTTTGGATGCCATGCGACCAACGTTTTCTCAGTTGCAGGGTGCATAACAAAGTGTGGCTTCCTACTGTGTTAACCAGAGGTCACCTGGAGGAATCTCGGAGGTAGCTCTGTGGTATCCGCTTCTGCGTACCGTTCTCTAACACATGTGCGAGATGTGCGAGTGCGCGAGATGTGCGAGGTGAGTGCGTGCGTGAGATATGTCTGAGGTGAGTACGTGCGTGAGGTGAGTGCGTACGTGAGGTGAGTGCGTACGTGAGGTGAGGTGCGTGCGTGCGTAAGGTAGCGCGCGGACCTGCTGGTGCAGGGCGGAGAGCTGCTCACGCGTCTCCTCCAGCGCCGCCCCGCGTCGCGCCAGCTCGTCCTGCAGTCGCTCCGACTCGGCCAGCGCGGTGCGGCACGCGGACAGATCCCCCTCGAGGGCCTGCGCTCGCAGCCTGCGGGCGAGCCGTGACGGCGTCAACGCTCTCGCCGCCGTCGCCGTCGCCGTAGATTTAACAACACACAAAGGTGTGTGCAGGTGGAACGGAAGCTCAGACTTATCCCGAACACCAGCTCAAAAGAACTGAATTGTGTGGCCATCTTGTCAGTTAGACCACCGACTCGAAACAGTTGAGAAAGCCGTGGCCATCCCGAGCCAGCAGCAGTGAAACGGACATGACTGTAGACCAGTTTCATCATCATTGGGGCTCATCAATACAATGCAGTCACCAATGTTGACTGTTGCCGTATGCCTTGTCCACATGACAAAATAGTAACAAATTTATGTATTTTGAGTTGGTGTTCTCGTTAAGGCTGTTGTACACACCATACTGCACACTTTTTTGCGCTGTTAAATATATTTATTTCCATCCGCCATTCATTTTTCTGTTGCGATGGGTTTTCTCATCATTTACAGATTCGAGTCATCAACAGCCTCACTGATTTCTTGTTGCGATCGCTTCCTGATTCGGATCCCCAGCCGCAAAAGGTAAGGAAAGGGTGGGGATTGGGGCAGAGTGGGCAGAACGTAGCCCAGCAAAAGCCTCAAGGCTCGTGGAGTGTGGGGACACGGACCCATGCCACGGTGCCATTCCTGGGCCATTCCTAGGCTGTGGCAGCCAGTTCCCAGTGGTCATTGAAACAAGGCCCCGTGTGTGCGTGCGTATATGTAAGAGACTCAAATGAGCACCCGGTGCGGTGAGTCAACATCGCCACTTAGGGGTGACAAATATGACCGGGCGTGGTGCCGTGCCGGCCTTCGTAAGTACACGCTGACGGCACTTGCCCCAACAGTCTGTTCAGGCTACCGGGCGGGGGCGGGGGAATCTTTGTGAGAAATGGCGAGGCGCTAGACGGACGCGGTGGTCACCTCAGGGCCTGGGCCTCCTTCTGGCCGGTGGCGAGGCTCTCGAGGGCGGAGCGCAGCTCAGCCTGCAGGCGGCGCTGAGCCTTCTCGTGGCGCACGGCCTCGGCGACGCGCTCGCCCAGCTTGTCCTGCGCCGCCTGCAGGCCCGCCTCCATGAGCGCCCCGCGCTCCTGCTCGCGAGCCATCTCCTGAGCTGGGAGGGTCAGACAACGACGACGACAACGATAAAAACTTGATTCAAGATGGTGAAAAAAGAAAAGGCCTTTTTACCCTTTCCGGCGATAATACAGTAGGTGTTAGGGCCTTTCGCGACTAATATTGGGTTAGACATTGTATCACCACGGGTAATCAAGAGTTGATTTTGTTACATCTTTTATTCGGACTTCATGAATGAGCATTTTTGAGTTACGTTATGAATGCCTGCATGTGACGAATTAGCATGTTTTGTTTACGTGACAAACCTTACTAATTGGCTGTGTCGGGTGGTGGCGGGTTTAACGACACATTTATATTCACGCGATCTAACCAAAAAAAAAACCTCTATTATTAAGGTGTTGAGATGTTCGGACACCAAATAGGCACAAAGTGCAAGGCATCAAGTCTGCATTAATGACAGCTGCTTGTGGTGTAACATTGACCTTTAAACTGATTGGCCAACATCAGACCCCCCCTCTCCTTTCTGGCCTTGGCTCTCCACCAGTGTTAGACCAGAGAAAGGCAAAATGCAAACAGCACAAAGGCGATGCAAATATCAAATCATTAATAACTCGGGATGAGCAGCTATTTAACTTGACTCAACTTTGCTTGGTTTAATGCCTTGACGACGCTGACAAGTCAGTGCGTGGTGGCGTCCCGATCATTACCCGCACCTCCGATTATCCCGCAACCTCCGATTAGCACGGCTGGCTACGTACGGTGCTAAAGAAGTTCAAGGTACGTACACAAATGGTTTCCAACGGTCCCCCGCTGTTCGTGGCAAGCCTCTTGTCCGCTTCGGGTAAAAACAAGGCCTGGACCCAAGCAGCGTGTGCAGCATTCGCGTCGCAAGCGAGCTACTCACCCATCTCGCGGTTGAGGCGCTGCGCCGCCTGCAGCTCGGAGCGCGAGCGGTCGCCGGCTGCCTTGGCGGCCTCGCTGTCGGCACGGAGCCGGGCCGCCGTCGCCCGCAGGTCCTGCGACTCGGCCTGGCGGGCGAGCGCGTCGGCGTGCAGGCCCTCGGCCTCGGCGCGCCACCCCGCCGACTCGCGCTCGGCGCGGTCCGCGCGACACAGGGCCTCCTCCGTAGCCTGGCAAAGGGAAGCGGCGGCACGCGGAGAGACGAAGGTACCGTTGTTTAGTCGCGGCTGTCGCCCGTTTGAGCAAGTGCTGTTAGCGAGCACCTATTAAGGCTGGCACAGTGCAGAAGGGAGTGAGGTGTGGCCTTACCAACGCTCACCCGACCACGTTTGTCTTTTGTTGTTTGGCACGATGCCCAATGTTCCGCTTCCTGAAGAAGTAAAGTCTCATTCTTGCTATGTTACAGTTTTTAATGGTTAGCGACTGTGCTGGGCCTCCTCACCTTCTCCTTGTGAAGGCAGAGGTTGCGAGTGTTCACGACGTCCTCTTCCAGCACGAGGATTCTGGCCACCGCCTCGGACGCCTCCATCTCCAAGCCGTGAAGCCTGGCCTCTCGCCTGTCCGCCTCCCCAGCCAGGGAGTCTCTCTCATCGGTCGCCTGTGCCAGTTTGGCCCCTTGCTCCTCCAAGGCCTTTGTTCGGGCCTGCAGTTCAGCCTTCACCGATTCCAATTCCTGCCCATCGGAGACATCCATTTGTGAAGCAAAGACAGTGTTTGGCAAGTCAAATAAATGTTGGCACAAATCTGACACTCAAAGCACAAATCTGACACTCACACATTTGTGAAACGAAGACATGGTTACATGACATTTGGTCTTCATAGCAGGGACAATGGATCTCTCTGCTATGACGAAGTGCCATTTCCCAAAACGTCCCCTATTTTTATATATTTTTGTTCCTCTTGAGGCCTTAGTGTTGTTGACGAATGTGTTGAGTTCTTATTAGGCGTGCTTGTGCACCTCTGCCAATGCAGTATGACGCGAAAAATGTTGTTCAGCGTTATATGAAAAACGAAGGTGTCATCGCTGACGATAAGTGAGCATCGCGTACATCGAAAGGCTGCTGTCCTATTGACTGAAAAAAATGGTAATTGAAGACCGTAGTGCGACTAGTACTGCCGTTTATGGCGCCTTACCGGCCATCTTCCGATACGAAGCCAAGGCATGTTTGTCTCATTGCAACAGCTGTACCCATTCGTAAACGATCCCACGATCATCACACCTGTTGCCCCATTTCAGCTTCATTATTTGACGTCACCTGTGCCTACATAATCCCTGTCGACACCCTCTCAACACCGCACATGTCTCTCCACGTAAAAAAAAAAAAACTTTCAGCAGATCTGCCTTCACAGCAGCATTCGACTCGGTCGGCAAACTCCGCGCCGGCTTCGGACTTTTGGGTTCTCATCTGCGCGGCCGCGGGGGTTTTTCCGGTTGCGTTGGTCACCGTGAGCAGCTGGCGCGCACGCCCCTGCAGGGCTTCGTGCTCCGAGTCGGAGTGCGCGTGCGTCGCGCGGAACGCCTCCGCCGCCGTCCGCACCCGCAGCAGGTCCTCCTCGCACTCCGCCAGCTGGGGCCGCCGCCGGTGCCGTCCCCGGCGACAATGGAGGGGGGAGAGAGAGAGAGACGTTTGTTAGTTCCGTCCGTACGTAACGGCGGGCCGCTAGGACTCTCTTCACGACACACTCGATATGGAGGGAATCCGAGTGTGAACGTAGGACTCGTCCGATTGGAAACCGGCCAACTTGAGCTGCTGCCTCAAACTTGGACATAAAGGACTATTTGCGAATATGCAAATAGTTTTTTTGCTTAATAGTCATCTATCGAATGCCATACCGCTGATTAAATACCTAGTGCAAACGTAAGTTGGAAAGTGTTACATAACTGATAAGAAAGCATTATTTTTCATCCTCTGTTACCCCTAAATAAATAAATAACTAGATAGATAAATTGATCTACTCGCACACGTGGATTTTCTCCGGGTGCTCCGCTTTCCTCCCACATGTACTCAATAACAACTTAATACATAGAGGACCTCAGACCTTGGGCAACTGTTGATAGCGCCGGCTCACTGCCTGGCTGCCGTCCCGCTCGTCTGCTGTTCCACGCACCTCTGAGCCGTTCTCTCTCTCGACGAGGGCGAGCGAACACCGCGCGGTCACACGAGTTGAAATTCTTCCTTCACTCGCGATTTCTTTTCGACGCGTGAAAGCCGCGCAACAGCGGGCAGAGCCGGTGGGCGCCACACCCCCGCCCCCCCCCCCCCCGCCCCCGTACCTGCTGCTGGCTCTGCGCGAGGCTCTTGGAGAGCGCGATGGAAGCCGCGTCGCGCGCGCGCCCCACGTCCCGGCTCTCCGCTAGCTCGGCGCCGAGCACCTCGGCTCGCTCTCGCAGCGCCTGCGATCGCCGCTCGGCTCCGTCCAGCTCCGCCCGCGCTCGCTCCAGCTCCGCGCCCAGTCGCCGCTCCATGTCCCTGCCCCTGGCAAGCTGCGGAATCAACGCGGGGGCACGGGGCAAAGCGTTGCGACGCTTTCAAAGCGAGGTTGAAGAAAGCGTCGGTGCGACGACTCTGTCCGTCCGTGTCTGCTTAAGATAATCGTACGCGGTTGTATGCTTTTACGCCGTCGCTAACTCCGTGCCTGAACCATTAACGTTACCGTTCAGCGGGTCAGGGACTAGAGCAGCCCTGTTTAAGTTTAACGGCAGCCGTTTAAACGTTGAACTTCTATTGCACAGTACTAATCAGAGGTGCGGAACAAATATCAATAGAAAGTTCCGTGACTTTTTGTTTACAAAAGAAAAAAACGGAAACATTTATCAAAGGGTATCGCAAAACATGCCAAGGCGATAACGTCATTGTGTGTGCCACCATCTGGTTCCACAGCTTCAAGCGTACCGTTCATACTGCTAATTAAGTACTTTCAAGGACGAATGCAATTTCGAAAGCGTTCAGGAATCCACAGATATACACGATTCATCTTCCTCGTTTTCGTGTCAGCTTGTAAATATGCATCACCCGGAACGCATGCAATCTCGAGAGATATAGCAGGCGTCGAGGCTGGACAGCGCCTAGCAGTAGGCGGGCGCGGGGTCACGTTCACCAACCCACACTGATGACGACGGTTGAGGGGGGTGGGAGGGGGGGGCGAGTTGGTCGCACCTCAGTCCCGAGTCGCTCCCTCTCCTCCTCGAGCTGGGCGAGCCGCGCCTCCAGCAGCGCCGCTCGCTGAACGACGGTGCGCTGCTCGCGCAGAAGCTCGTCGGCGTCGGCGCGGGCCGCCCGCCCGTCCTCTTCCGCCGCCTCGAGTCGCCGGCGCAGCTGCGACGACTCGGCGTCGAGCGCGGAGAGCTCGGACGCTTTGCACGACGCCTGCCGATCGGGAGGACGGCGACGTCATCATTGTCACCGTCATCAAAATCGTCACAATCGTCACCGTCGTCATCGTACAATCATGATAGAACAAGTAAGAAACATCTTCTTGGTTCTTTCGGTAAAGTCACGTAGAATGGAAATAATAAAATAATAAATAATAAAACATAATAAAATAATTCTCACGACGTTTCGGCCACAACGCAAGTAGCCGTCCTCAGGTGGAGAACAGGTCTGTCGAGGAGACAGAGTCAGACTCACGCAGGTAGCAGTCTGACTCTGTTTCCTCGACAGACCTGTTCTCTACCTGAGGACGGCTGCTTGCGTTGTGGCCGAAACATCGTGAGAATTATTTTATTATGTTTTATTTTTATTATTGGTTTTATTTTTATTATTTTATTATTTCCATTCTACGTTACTTTACCGAAAGAACCAAGAAGATGAATCCCTGCACTCACGAAAGCTTTAAATCGAAATTTTAGTGAGAAACAGACCAATACAAAAAAAATATTGAATCAAATCAAGACAATAAACGATGACAATTCATCGCATCGCTTGCTGGGCGGCTCGACTCGCGCGCGCGCGTTCCCGCACGCTCTCCGCCTCTCTTGCCTGCTCCTCGGCTCTCCGCAGCCGCTCCCCGGTGGCCTCCAGCTCACGAGCCGCGGCCGCGGCCAGAGCCCTCGCGTCGGCGAGCTGCTCCGAGGCCTCATCCAGGCTGCCGCGAGTCGCCGACACCTCGGAACGCAGCTCGGCCACGCGCCGCTCACTCTGCTCCGTCTCGGTCGCGCGCTGGCGCCCCACCTCGTCCAGCGCCTCCCGCGAACGCCGCGAGGCCTCCTCTGCATCGCGCAGCTGGAGGGAGGGGGGGATCAGTGGTAGGGGGCGGGGGGGTCGGGGTGGGGAAGCAAGCGGGGAAGGCAGGAGTGCGACGATTCGTCAAGTTGACAATTGGCGTGCGTCGAAATTCACACGTGTCAGGTTCCAAATTCAACTGCGTCGCTATCACGGTCAATATCATCATCGTCTCAGTCACCGTCAATCTCTCCACAGGTTACCAATCTAATCCCAGATTAATTTCAAGATGCACCTAAACGACCGATCATCCCAGCTCGAATCCCTGCACAAGGCTCTGTGAGTCTCCAGCCACGGTGCGCGATGCACACTACGATCAGCAACCGCAGCAGAGCAGTGAGAAGGAATGGTAAGAGGGTGGGTAGAGAGTGGTGAGAGGTGAGAAAGCAGTGAGAGAGAGAGAGAGCGTCCCACCTTGTCCTCGCTCTCCGTCAGTCGCTGCTGAAGCTGTGCCACCGCTCGCCGCTCCTGGCTCAGCAGCTCGTCGAGCTCGGAGCAGCGCAATCGCGCGTCCTTCGCATCGCCACGGAGACGCGGCACCTCCTCCTGCAGCGCCAGCAGCTCCCGCTCGCGGCCCACGAGCTGCACGCACAAACACAGAGATCCCCCGTGTAGCCTTAACAGACTGTAGGAGCAAATGCTGTTAGCAAGCACCTATGAAGGCCGGAACGGTACACGAGGGGGTGGGTGGCCAGCACCACGCCCGACCGCCTTTGTCTCCCAAGTATCGATGTTTATTTACCGCACCAGGTACTCATTTGAGGCCGAGTCGACCTAGGGAAGGTCCATGACCAATTCAGATAATCATCACTGCTGTTGGCCGTGGGAGGGAATCAAACTCGGACCGCCGGGTTCATAGCGCAGCGCGCTGACCGCTACACTACCAAGCACACACACGCAGGTTGCAGTATTTGATCCGAGACCAGGAGCCACATAGCCCAGCTGACGACAAGGTATAGGCCAGGGGTCAGATAAAGTACAAAACGTTCCCTGTCAATCAAGGGAGGTTTTCACTGGCGGGGTTTTATTTAACAGGCCGAAGATCCTCCAAGCGGACTGACTCGCCACAGCAAGCAGTGGTAATGGTGGTGACATGTTAACTACCTCGCCTGGTATGCAGGAGGTCGCGGGTTCGATCCCGACCCTGACGCCTGCTGTATGTTTGGAGTTTGTATGCTCTCTCTCCCCGTGGTCGCGTGGATTTTTCTCCGGGTCCTCCGGTATTTCCCCTCCACATTTAGTACCAGGCGTGCGTTTAGAGTATTTGGCTGCTAGAAATGTCCATGTGATAAGCTATCATTTGTGATAGCTAGGTCGCTTCTTAAATAGAGCTGATCAGCTCAGTGGCCCTAACCTGGAACAATACACATTTATAAAATAGTAAAAACAATTAGAAACAAAAACTGATAAATAACACTCACTTAACGTTGATTACATTTCTTTTGGGGTGGTGGGGGGGGGGGAAATGTAATTTAGTTTCATATCGAGCACTGTGCTTTAAATTTCGATTTAAAGCTTTCGTGACTGCAGGGATTCATCTTCTTGGTTCTTTCGGTAAAGTCACGTAGAATGGAAATAATAAAATAATAAAAATAAAATAATTCTCACGACGAGAAGACAGAGTCTCGACAGACCTGTTCTCCACCTGAGGACGGCTGCTTGCGTTGTGGCCGAAACGTCGTGAGAATTATTTTATTATGTTTTATTTCTATTATTTTATTATTTCCATTCTACGTGACTTTACCGAAAGAACCAAGAAGATGAAACACTGTGCTTTAGTTCGACACATTACGAAACACGGGGCACCCCACGGGGCGGGCGGGCGAGCGAGCGAGCGTGCCGGCACCTCCTGCTGCGCTCCGCGGTGCTTCTCCTCGGCGATGTTCAGCTCCGTCTTGAGGCTCAGGATGAGTTGGTCCCGGTGGGAAACCTGCGATAGGGTGCGAGCGGCTCACGGTCACGCCGTACGGCACCGCGCGTGCGCGTGTTACAAAAGGCGGCGCCGTAGTGTGGTCGGTGAGTGCCGGCGAAGGCGCTTGCCCCCGACGCTCCGAAACGCGCCAGACGGGCGAACGTTGCCTTTGCGCTCGCGAGGCCTCCGCGCGCCGGCGGGAGCGTTGCCGCTCACCTCCTGCTGGGCGGTGCGGTGCTTCTCTCCCAGCAGCGTGAGCTCCATCCCCATGCGGTCGCGCTCGCCGCCCAAGCGCGCCACCTCGCGCGCGTGGCGCGCCATCTCCTCGCCCAGGCGACTCGCCTGGTCCTGCACCTGGCCCAGGACGCCCTCGCGGCCCTGCAGCTGTCGCGGGCCACAGCGATCGAGGGGGTTTCACGCCGCACGGCGCGGTGTGCGCGCGTGCGATCGCATGGCACGATCTCGCCCATTGGCGCTCTTGGACCGAGATGCACGTCGAAACGGCGTCCTTACGGGGCGGTCACGCTAAGCAGCGTCTGCCTGCATGTCAATCTCACAATCGGAATCTTTATTCGTGCTGGAGGAATCCGATGAGCAATAAAGCTCTTTTTCACAGATGCCCAGGAGGGGCGGGTCAGAATGTTACAACAACAAACAATACAAACACACAATAGGAGTTCAAGGTATAGGAAAGGTAAACAAATTTGCCGAGCCCATCCTGCTACTGCTACTCCCTGCCCCCGCCCCCCGGCTACGACCAGGCCTACCACTATTACTACCCCTACTCCTATCACTACCCCTATCACTACCCTTACCACTACCCCTACCCCTATTACAACCCCTATCACTCCCCCTACCACTATCACTACCCCTATCACAACCCCTATCACTACCCCTACCCCTATCACAACCCCTATCACTACCCCTATTACAACCCTATCACTACCCCTATCACTACCCCTATCACTACCCCTACCCCTATCACTACCCCTATCACAACCCCAACCCCTATCACTACCCTAACCCCTCTTTAACCTCTCCCGTCACTCCACCATCACTCGTAATAACAACAGCACCACTCTTTATCTCAACCACTATCATCTTGCGTGCAATTTTACAATTGCTGTAAAGCACCTTGGAATAAGGCGCTTTTTTTTTTATAAAAGATAAGACGCTGCTAGCCGCTGTAACGCTTAGCATGCCGACCTTGCAACCCAGAGGTCGCCTGTTCGACTCCATCTCCTGGCGGAGCGGCAGTCAAAACATTTTTTGGCAAGATTTTTAAATACCCCCCGGTCACTACCTCTGTCCTCCCAGCAGCGTAAACGGGCACACCGCAGTCGATGGGCAGGTGGCATGTGGTGGGGTAAGGTGTGGGCACTCCCACCTCTTTCAAAAGCTTTGGCCAGCGTGGGAGAGGAGGACTAAATGCCTTGTGGAGGTGTTCTCTAAAGCTCCCTCTAGTGGAGGCCCTTCTGCCAGCAGTGGCATTGGCAAGTAACTGCAGGGCTGCGCTTTTACCTTTCATGCAATTCTTATTTAACGATTGCACGACAGAATGTTGCTGCCCTACCTCCCTGTAGCAGACCTCGTGTCGCTTCTGAGCCTCTCCCAGGGCCTCCTGTAGCTGAAAGATCCTCTTGTCCTTCTGCTGGATCTGAGGACGTCACAGCCGGTGGTGGAACATAAACACACGGTTCACAATCGTTATCCGTGAGCGGAATATCCGGATGGATGGACGGATGAAGAAACAGATGAATGAAGAGCAGGGTGGAAAAATGTATGAATACATGAATGATTAGATGGATGAAGGACGAAATGGATGGATGAATACATTAATAGATAAATGAATAGACGATTGAACGGACAGATGATGAATTCATGGATGGATAAATTAAAAGACAAAATGAATGGCTTGATGCAGAAATGGATTGATGAATGGGTGGATGGATGAATTAATTAACTGAAAAACGAATAAATCAACGGATGGAACCTGCATCTGCAGCATGGGGTGTGTGGCGCACCTCTCCGCCGGAGGTCTTGTGCGCTTCCTCCAGGGCCGAGATGGTTCTCTCCAGTGCCTGCTGCAGGCGCGACACCTCCTGCTCCAGCTGACGGCTCCCGGCCACGGCCGCCTGCAGCCGAGAAACCTCCCCGGAGGCCTCGGCCGCCACCCGATGCGCCTTCTCCTCGGCCTTCGCCCGCTGGGGCCGCACGGGGAGAAAGGCCTCAACGTCACGACCCAGCGGAGGCGTCCCGCTCACGGGAGCCGCCAACTGGTCATCCTCCTTCTGCGCGCCAGAGGTCGCAACCGGGTACCCGATACCTGTACCCTACCCGATACCCGGCTACCCGTACCCGGCCGGGTACGGGTAGCCGTTTGCGACCCTGGTGCGGCCGGGTACGGGTAAGGAATCAAAACCCGTTTGCGACCTCTGCTGCGCGCACAGCTACTCGAAACGGATGCGCTCCCCAGGTGTGTCGCTCTCACCTGGCCATGGGGTGCGTCTCTCACCTGGCCGTGCTCCTCCTCGAAGTGAGCGCGAGCCTCGTCCCGCTCGCCCCTCAGGCGCCGAAGTTCGCCCTCGCGCTCCCGCACCGTGCCCTCCGCGCCGTCGAGCGCCGAGCGCAGCGCGGAAACCTCCCCCTCCAGGCGGCTCGTCTACGTGGCCAGACAGCCGCCGACAGCGCTGCTCAGCCATCGCGACACCACCGAAGCTCCCTCGACCGCGGCCCGCGCCCTATTGCCTGGCCTGTCCCAGTCACAGGCCCGTCCCCCATCACACTTCTACCTCGCACACGGCCGAAAAGTCAAATGTGAAGCCGACATTTCGGCAGTGCCAGCTTAGTGCTCCGACCACCAAAGCTACTGGGCCACCAACACCACCAAAGTCAGGCACGATCAATCCACTGCTGGATGAAGGCCTCCAAAAGCCTCTGCTGTTTCTCATGGTCCTGCGAAGTAACACAGAGCGCACCTGCTAGACGGGCCGATTTCATCACTCGAATCTCTGGCGTGGTTCCCACCTCTTGGCTGCCACTCCCGTCTCGTTAGTCTTGACTACCGGCTATTGTCCCTCCTCGTGCGGGCGTGTCCTGCCCAGGCCCACCGTCGACTCTTAACCGCGTCACCCCCGCGATTGGCCCGGCGATCCGAGGCACCGCGCCGTACCTCCTGGGCCAACGCCCTGCTTTGGGCTTCGGAGCCTCCCAGCTGCCCCGCCAGGTCACCCGCTTGGTCCTGGGCATCGCGTAAACCCATCCGCGCGGTACTCAGCTCCTGCCGCGTGTCCATCAACACCTGGTTGGACTCGGTGACCTGAGCAGTCGACGGGAGCCCGAAGCCAAAGCAAAACCGAGAATGAAATTTAGTCCCATGATCATCATCGTCGTCGTCGTCATCATCATCATAAGTAGCGACAGTTGCAATTGTGTACTTTTACAACAGTTACATGATAAATAACACAATAACATATGAATGTAATATTAACATTTACCGCATTCTGAAAGTACGCCGTACCTCAAGCGTTGGAGTCATTTTGGAAAAAGAGTGTTTGGGAATCAGGAGAATACGGCATTGCTGTGAAGGGGCTGCCTTCCAGACGATGATTATAAATGAACAGACTGCTTAAAAGTGGCAAGAGATGTCTTCTGGAAGATTATTGTGAATGGCTACTAATGTTTTCTGTTCGCTGGGTGGTCATGTATTGCTATGGAGAACAGTCTTCCTGAAGATGATTCTAAGCGACTACATTTTTAAAGAGTTTTCTGGAAGGAAAATATGTTCTCTGCATCAAAAAAAAAAGCATCTTATCAAATCGCAAGCACATTGTGTTATTCACGCAATTGTTATAGTGCAAGGCTATCAGGAAGGGGCTATGTTTCACATACATAGTCTGGAGTAATTAAGGATACGAAAGGTAAGAAAATAACAAAAAACTATTTTATCTTACCAGGTAATGCCCACTGAGTTATTAGCTTCTCTTTCAGAAGCGGCTTGACCACAAATGATAGCTCAACAAAGTGGCTTATCACCCCGTGGAAATTGAAAGCAGCCAAAAACAAAAGTGGTGAACAAACGGTCGAGAGGACCACGAAGCCGTCTTGGAAACACGCGGCACGAACTCCGAGCGCGGTGATTTGAGCTTCAAAACGGCGCGGAAACAACTCATGGGATTCGAGCAACGTTCCCAGAAAACACCGGATCGGCGACCCCCCCCCCCCGCCGCCGCCGCGCTGTCCCGGCTGCGATCTGTCACTGGGAAAAAAATGGCAGTGCTTAACCGGAACCGCACAAACCACGGAAGATGCGGGCGGATACCTGATGCGCGAGTGCCGAATCAAAGACGTTACCCCCTTGTACGCGGCTGCGAACACCAAACCGTGGACCGTATAATTTCACACCGCCCCAAAATATAAGTGTGCAGGTGTTGGTGTATCTGCAATTCACCACCTCTCAAAAAGAAACTGAACGGCCACAAAATCACAAACTGAATCTCTCATCATAGTTTGCTCATCACTGGCCGTACAAAAATCGTCGTCGTGACTGCGGAGGAGACTCGCGGAACTCGCCTGACTCCGTGCCTCCGAGAGCTCGTCCACGAGTTCCCTGTGCCGCGACTTCAGCTGGCGCACGTCGCCCTCCAGCCTCGCGATCTGTGAGGGCAAGAGCCAAGGCACGAATCGGCACGAGCCTGACGTTCCTTATGAACGTTTCCCAGCAAAAAGTCAGAAGACGTGAATGCATCAGCTCTGTCCATCCGTCTGTGATGTGCGGCTATGATAACGCGCGTAAAGTTGAGACAATCTCAATTTGAATTTAGTTTAAAGTTGCGTTGTTATTCGGGACTTGAACTGTTGATAATTCATCCAAATTTATCAAAACGTTTGCCCATAACTGATGAAAACCTGACGGCCAACCGCCGACTTCCACAGTGGTGGCATCTTATTCGGCAATGGAATGAAGCTCCCAGGACGTGCAGCGGAACGTCGGACAATACACGGTACAACCCGGAACCGCGTCGGAGAGCTGCACTGGGTTCCATCCTCTCACCTCCGTGGTCAGGACCTCCCGCTCGCTATCCCACGTGACCCGCTGTGCCTCCAGCCTGGCCTGCAGGCGGACCGTCTCCTCCAGAGCCCCACGGTGGAGCTCACTCACACGGGCCACCTCCGCCTCTGGCCTCGACAGCGCCTGCACCGCAGGAATTACAATCATCATTACTGCTGGGTGAAGGCTTCTTGCAAGCCGTCATCATCTTTCACGGTGTAACAACAGCGATGTAACAATCCACCCCAGCACCGACACACAATCTAGATTTTAAATCTAAGATTGAAAACTAATTTCTTTGAAACTGATTTTTGTGTTTGGTTTG
Organism: Lampetra planeri; assembly: GCF_965212315.1. Lineage (NCBI taxonomy): Eukaryota > Metazoa > Chordata > Hyperoartia > Petromyzontiformes > Petromyzontidae > Lampetra > Lampetra planeri. The sequence continues at coordinate 2,925,545 of NC_136148.1, forward strand.
TTGTCCTCACCCGCAACTCCGATAAGCACGGTTGGCTACGTACGGTGCGAAAGTTCAACATACATACAGTGCATACACCGGCTGAATTCATTGCTTCATCTCCTCGGTGGACATCCACTCGGACGTGTTTCATTCCGTGACGGCCACTCCGTCACTATTCCTGACCATCGGCCGTCATCCCCTCTGGCCATGACATTGTCCTACCCAAACCCACTTTATTATAATTTATAGGCTGAGTAGCACAAATCCGACAAAAAAATGAACACGTCGCATGAACATTAATGCATAAACACAGAGATGAAATGACAATTATCCCAGAAATATATAATGAACTCAATATCAAGCAGAGATGGCATGAAATACCATGACCTGCCATAAATACATGTTTATAAATGTGGAGACAAAAACCGGAGGACCTGGAGAAAAAAAAACACATGACCAACGGGACAACACGCAAAGTTCAAATACACAGCAGGCAGGCGTCAGGGATTAGGTTCAAACTCACGACCTTCTTCATACCAGGCGAGCGAGTTAACATCTCGTCACCGTGGCACCCCGGTGTACCCACCCTTATTCGGGTAAATCCCGAAAGGTAACACAACTTTACACCAAAGACTGAATCGTACTGGAGCGTCTTCCCGAGCGTTCGAGTACGGCACGGCGGCAAGTGGCGGCCTACCTGCCGCGCCGGCAAGCTCGGCTGACCGGACAGGCGCGCCACCTCTTTGCGCAGGCACACGATCGTCTCCTCCCTGGACGCCAGGCGGGTCCTCATCTCCTCCAGCTCCGAGTCACGCCTGCGCACGCGGAGAGGGGGCGGCCGCCATCAGGATCCCATCGTCATCATCCTTCGGCCGGTGCGAAGTACTTCGTGGTAGAATTCTGACCCCGGGGTCTGTATACGATCATTTAAACCCCCCCCCAAACCTTGGCCCTCCGTCCCCCCCCCCCCCCCCCTTGCCCCCCCCACCCCCTTGCCCCCCCCGCCTTACTCCTGCCCCCCACGATAATGTAATCCCCCCAGCGAGTTTGGGCAATTTTTCTTCCTCCTGAACATCTGCGAAAAAGAGTCATATAGCTCATCGGATTCCGCCAGTATAAATACACATTCTGTCGCACCTGCAATGATGTTGTGTGTGAGCCTATTATCCTTGTACCTTACGACATACACAATCCAATTGAAACGGTGTTGTAAGAACCCTTGGGCAGACACCCTAAACCCAACTCTAATATAATGCATGCTATTCTGACCCAGAGGGGATTTACTTTACCATGGATGGGGAAGAGGGGTGATATTGCCATAATAGAAATTGTACCACGGGGTTGAAATTATATACACCCTTCTTCTCCGTATGGCTGGGGAAGTAGTTGTAGTTTAATGTCGAGGTTAGCAATCCATTCAATGGCTTCAGATGAGGCAGAGTGAGTGGTCGCGATGCCACCGTGCATGGATCTCCCAGGGCCACGAGTTCGGAAGGTGGGGCGATCGTCTGAGTTGAGTGGTGGCCACAGTCACCATTTGTACTGCTCCTCACGCTCCACTTGTGGAGCAAGTGGCCGCATCGTCTACCCTGGCCGTGTCCTCAAGCGGTCGAGGGTTGTCCAAGTTTTCCGTGGAAGGTCGAACCCTGGGACTTCACCACTCGGGGTCAGTTACCAGGTTTTTGGGTGACATTTGCGTTCAACGAGGAGTTACGCCATCCAGAATTAGAGCTGTCATCGGTTTGTAAGGCTTGGAGTGATTTTTTTTATACTATTTTCATACCAGGTAAGGCCCACTGAGCTATACAGCTCTCTTTCAGAAGTGACCTGGCCACAAATGATAGCTCAACGAAATGGCTTTCTAAAACACACATCGATTTTAGAAACCCGGAGAAAAATCCACACGACCAGGCGAAGAACGTGCAAAACTCCAATTATATTATTACAGGCGTTAGGGTCGGGATCGAACCCACGACCTCCTGTATACCAGACGAGGCAGTTAACATCTCGCCACCGCGGCGAGATGTTAACTACCTCGTAGGGGCTGCGGGATTTCAGACGAGTTGCATGGACTCACCCCCATCGCTGAGTGTTTCGAGCCGATGAAGGCCACAGATCAGACACCCCCAGCTTGCCGAGCAGGGGCCCCTCCCTCTCCTCCTCCTCCAGCCGCTGGTGTCGCCACGCCAACTGCGAGCGCAGGTCCTGCCAGGAGGCGACGGGACACACCGAGATGTATAACGGAGAAAGAAAACAACACGGAAACACTCGCTCCAGGCTGCGCTGCCTAGGACACCTAGCCTGGCACAAATGGCACCGTGGGCTCGGGAATCATCGCCCTCACAAGACTTGACGGAATGCGCCGAGATGATGACGTCAGCGATCATGACGGACGCTAATAACTGTTTGGAAAGTCGATGGGATGGACTGAAAATGCTTATCTCCACCTATGTTCGGTCAATGACATGAGTACGGGACCAAGTGAATGATCATTCGTAATGAGCACTTCAATACACGTGGTGAAAGATTCTATCCAATTACAGACAGTTCTGAACAGTGTTTTTCGATTTAAAGCTTTCGTGACTGCAGGGATTCATCTCCTTGGTTCTTTCGGTAAAGTCACGTAGAATGGAAATAAAAAAATAAAAAAATGAAACATAACATTTTTATTTTTCGATTTAAAGCTTTCATGACTGCAGGGATTCATCTTCTTGGTTCTTTCGGTAAAGTCACGTAGAATGGAAATAATAAAATAATAAAAATAAAACATAATAAAATACAATTCTCACGACGTTTCGGCCACAACGCAAGCAGCCGTCCACAGGTGAAGAACAGGTCTGTCGAGAAGACAGAATCTGAAACGTCGTGAGAATTATTTTATTATGTTTAATTTGTATTATTTTATTATTTCCATTCTACGTGACTTTACCGAAAGAACCAAGAAGATGAGTTCTGAACAGGACGTGCTACTGTAATCAACAAACTGCAGCGGTGGTCGTTTCAAAGAGATTTTCGCCGGCCAACTTAGACGAACGGATTTAGCTTCCAACAAGCCGCGTGAACTCTCCGACTTCACGTGAAAGTGCACTGCACAATCTTGGCCGGCCGTATCTTGCGATTGGTGTGGACGTGCATCTAGTATGCGGACGTACATTTACCATGACCTCCAGGTTCCTGTTATCGGTGGCGAGCCTCTCCGCTTCCTGCTGGTTCTCCGTGGCCCTCTCGATCGCCTCCTGTGTGACGACGAAAGCCTGCCGTCAACCCTAAGTGCACCCGCGCAATGCGCCATCTTCACACGCGCGTTGGGTGCGACAATCACCGCTCATCCATCGTTTTGCCTTTTCCCCCCAACTTCGTTCCGGTTGTGCTGTCGGCGCCACGTCACGAGACCAAGAATCCGTTCGGCAATATCGCATGCACATGGAAGTGGATATCAAAGAGAGCTACTTCTGACCTTCTCTCAAGCAATCCCTGGTCCATTGAGAGTAATATTAGTCGCATGATAGTCAAGTCCATATTATTCATTCTCAGGTCAGAACCATATCTAATGCTATGGGAGGTTTCTTGAGTGCAGTTTTTGATTGCCGGGCTAAGGTTCACTCAAACCACTGGAGAACCTCACTAAATCCCAGTCAGCTGCTGGGTACAAACACAGGACCTCTGCGGTGCCAGCTCAGCACTCCGACCAGAGCCACCTGGCCAACTAGGCGATTTACTGATTTTATTTGGTGGTAGGGTGACGCAGTGGTACCACACTTGCACCTCACAGCAAGAAGGCTTGGGTTCGATTTACAACTCGGGTACCTTTCTGTGTAGAACTTGTATTATTCTTCCCCTGTTTTCAAGCCACTCCACCCTCTCCACCATCTCGAGCCACTCCACCCTCTCCACCCTCTCCAACCACTCCACCCTCCCCACCCACTCCACCCACTCCAACCACTCCACCCACTCCACCCTCTCCACCCACTCCACCCTCTCCAACCACTCCACCCTCTCCACCCACTCCACCCTCTCCACCCACTCCACCCTCTCCACCCTCTCCACCCACTCCACCCTCTCCAACCACTCCACCCTCTCCACCCACTCCACCCTCTCCAACCACTCCACCCTCTCCACCATCTCCACCTTCTCCAACCACTCCACCCACTCCACCCACTCCATCCTCTCCACCCACTCCACCCTCCCCACCCTCTCCACCCACTCCACCCACTCCACCCTCTCCACTCTCTCCACCTTCTCCACCCTCTCCACCCACTCCACCTTCTCCACCCTCTCCACCCTCTCCAATCACTCCACCCTTTCCAATCACTCCACCCTCTCCACCTTCTCCACCCTCTCCAATCACTCCACCCTCTCCACCCTCTCCACCCTCTCCAATCACTCCACCCACTCCACCCTCTCCACCCTCTCCACCTTCTCCACCCTCTCCAATCACTCCACCCACTCCACCCTCTCCACCCTCTCCACCTTCTCCACCCACTCCAATCACTCCACCCTCTCCACCCACTCCACCCTCTCCACCCTCTCCACCCTCTCCACCCTCTCCAATCACTCCACCCTCTCCCTCTCCAACCACTCCACCCTCTCCAACCACTCCACCATCTCCACCCACTCCACCCTCTCCAACCACTCCACCCTCTGCACCACAGTGCGCCCGCGCGTCACCTGGAGGTTGTGGTGGCCCCGCTGGTGGCGCTCGGACAGGCGCTCCACCCTGGCGCTCGCCTCCCTCTCCGCGTCCTCCGCCGCCTCCAGCAGCAGCTCGTTCTGCTCCTCCAGGTCACCCACGTACGAGCGCAGCAGCCGCTCCCGCATCTTGGGGTGACCCCCCCACCAACCAACCACGCAAGGTAGGACGTCATTGATTTACTCGCTCACTCGGCTAATTACTTTATTCAGAATAAAAAATATTTGTTTATATTGGAGAAATCCGATGAGCCATGAAGCTCTTTTTTTTCGCAGATATCCAGTAGGGGCAGGTCACCTGGCTCCCTGGCTCATTAATACACCGGCTCATTCATTCATTGCTGCATTCTCACCGGCTTATTCATTCACTTGCATTTATTCACTCACTGGCTCATTCACTCACTCACCAGCCCATGCGCTCACGCCTTTAATCACCTCATTCATTCACTCACAGGCTCATTCATTCACAATATGAAATCATTCCTTTATTAACTGCCTCATTACTTCATTCATTCAATGCCTCATTCATTAATTCACTGGCCCATGTATGTATTCACTCGCTGGGTCATTAATTAATTGAGGTGAGCAACACTCGCTCACGCATCTGGATAGGCAGGTGGCTTATTAATTCACCATCTTGACGGCTCGCTCACTCAGTCACTCAATCGTTAAACTTCTTCATTAACCTGTTCATTAATTGGCTCGTCTGCTCACTCCGCCGCTCATTCATTCACTAAAATGGCAATGCATTAATTGACCCAATCCCACACCTATTTAGTAACCTGTTCATTCAAATGGCTCTTCGGTTCACTCACTGGCTCATTCAATTACTCAGTGGCCCATCATTCATTCATTCATTGACCCACTCTCTCGCCTATTCAGTTATGCGGTAAATTCAAATGGCTCTTTGGCTCACTCCTCCGCTCATTCATTCACTCAATGCCACATCATTCATTCATAGACCCACTCGCACGCCTACTCAGTCAACCGGTTAATTCAAATGGCTCTTTGGCTCACCCACTGCCTCATTCACTCAATGGCACATTAATTCATTCAAAGACCCACTCGCACGCCTATTCAGTCAACCGGTTAATTCAAATGGCTGTTTGGCTCACCAACTGCCTCATTTATTCACTCAATGGCCCATCATTAATTAATTCATTGACCCACTCGCTCGCCTATTCAGTCAACTGGTTAATTCAAATGGCTCTCCGGCTCACTCACTCCCTCATTAATTCACTCAATGGCCCATCATTCATTCATGCATTGACCCAGTCACACGTCTATTCAGTCAACCGGTGAATTCAAATATCTCTCCGGCTGACTTCCCCCGCTCATTAATTCATTCAATGCCCCATCATTCATTCATAGACCCACTCACACGCCCACTCCGTCAACCCATCAATCGAACCGTCCTCGACTTCCCCAATGCTTCATCCATTCATTCACCAAATCCCTCGCCCACCCAACTCACTCAATCACCGACGACATCAATCCGAGCCCCAGCTCACCCTGAGCGTGTCCTGCCCCGCCAGCTCCGCCTCTTCGAGCCTCCGCAGCTTCGCCTCGTACAGCTGCCGTACCTCGGCGAGCAGAGCTCTGGTCTCGTCTCTACGCGCCACTCCTCCTCCTCCTCGCCCGGCCTCCCCCCCCGTGCATTCGACCGCCAGACTCGGCCCGCCAAGCCTCGTGGCGAGCCGTGTCCCGACGCCGGCTGGCAACTCTCCCGCCGCGCGGAGCCCATTTGCGCGCCCAGGAATCATCGTCGGCGTCGTCGTCCAAGCGAGCAGCCCCAACGCAACCAACGCCTGTGCTCGCTTAAACTTTTACGAACGATTTTGAATGTGGCGCGATGTCCATTCGTAACGCATGCCACGGGTACGGGCGCTGCACTGCTAGAAGTACATCAGCTAAGCTGTAACGCCGCTGTGTTATTGATTAACTTTAGCGGCCACTGCTGTGGTGGTGGTGATGATGACGTTTGTCACCGCTTTGCCAGCAGCCTTTCCGAAGCGGACCGTTTGGATTCCCGCTTCGCGTTTCGTAAATGCCCCCTTTGTTTTGTTTGCTGGCCACACCCCCACCCTCTCGGCCACCGTTCGTGGCTTGTATGGGGCGGGAGGGCTTTGGAGGGGAGGGGGGGCGACTTTCCCGCGATGCTATTGGTCCGTTTTGGTGCGTCACGTGGGTTGGGGGGCGGGGAAGCCTGCGCGTCACTCGCGGTGGGTGTCATGGCTGCGCCCTGAAGAGGCGTGGGTTGCGCGTGTTGCCGGGCAACGCGGAGAGGTCAGTTTGACGATTTAAATTTATTCATTATATTGTCGCGTCTTGGTTTTTTTAAAAAAAAAAACAACAATTTGTATTTACTTATTTATTTGTTTAAATGTGGAATGCGCACCGTGCGAGAGAGCGAGCAGTGCGCGGCTCACAAGTTCCGTGTCCAGTAGCGATAGCAGGGGTGTGGGGTGTACGTGTTTCTGTGTGTGTACGTGTGGTGTACGTGGGTTTCTGTGTGTGGCGGAGTGGTTAGTGCGCTGTGCGGTGGACTGACAAGGCTCTGCGCGTACTTTATGTAGTCCTGCCAAAGTCCAACTTGGTGAACTGCACGGCAGACGCCAATGCTGTGCCGATTCTATTAATATCTTTTACATTTGCCTTCATGGCTGCTTGGCTGCTCGTCCTTTCAACATTTTAATCTTTCCCACACGCGCAAGCGAGCGTATGTTTGTGCGCCTGTATGTGCGTGTGGGGAGCGGTGGTGTAGCGGTAAGCGCGGTGCGCTACGAACCCGGCGTCCCGAGTTCGATTCCAGATCACGGCCAACACCAGTGACGATTATCTGAACCGGGTCCTGGGTCTCCCCCTAGGTCGACTAAGCCTCAAATGAGTACCTGGTGCGGTGTGTCAACATCGCCATTAGGGAGACAAAGGCGGTCGGGCGTGGTGCTGGCCACCCACCCCCTCGTGTGCCGTGCCGGCCTTCATAGGCGCTCGCTAACAGCACTTGCCCCTACAGTCTGTTAAGGCTATATGGGAGATCGTGATTGGTGTACGTTTAGGCCCCGGATATCCAGAAGCTCAGTGTGGGAGAAATCGGCGGGAAGTTGTTGCCCGCGTCATAGGAATGTGGAATTTCCATCACTTGCTTGGGGTGCGCCAATGGATGTGAGCGCAGCCCCACGCGATCGCTTGAATGTGAAACTCGGAAGATCCGTCCACCCTTTTGTGAGGTGACGAGGTGATAGGAATTTTTTAAAAATGTGGGCAAAGAACCCGAGTCTCTGTCGCTATTGCTCGCGGAGATGTTCACTCAATCGCGGACTTTGACTCGGCTTTTTCTTTTCCGTTGATGCCATGTCAAAGGGCATCGCTTCATTTTCGTGTAGGCTTAACGGGGTCAGGGCAGTGCTTTCTTTCGCCTTTTCCACTCCACGGCACTCACTTTAGAACTTGCGCAACCTTTTTGCGGCACACCGAACCCAAAACAAACAATCACTGAACAATGGAGATGGGAGTGGTTTGCCGGGATCGGCTATTGAACGGCACGGAGGGTGGATCTGGCCCGAGCTTGCAAACTGCGACGTTCTTTCCTATACGGCAATTCCGAAAATAGCGCGGCACACCTGGGACTTTGATTGCGGTTATTATTCACAAACCCTTGGTTCCAAAGTTCTGGGTCACAGGCGTATGGGTTACAGCTACTACCACACTTGACTCTTATACCTCTGTTGCACTCTGCAGGCACCAGGTTGTTTTTTCACTATAGAAACAAAGCTGTACCACTGACATCGCACGCAATGAACGAGTCGAGTCATATCTAGACGATGCGTTTCGGTGAATCGTTTTCACCTGGTCCTGCTTGGCCCTGTCAGCTTATCACGATTTTGTCATGGCTCGGCACAGAAAATAGCCAGTGGAAATAAACAAAAAATCAATCCGTGATAGCCACATGCTAGCATGCTGGTACAGCACAAACGTGCCAATTGAAAATGGAGTATTAGTTGAGAGAGGAGTGTGAGTTTTAGAGGACGAATGACCTTTGTGTTCTCCGTCCACAGCTTTTCGTGACCATGTGCCCTGCCCCGAGCATATCCACTGCCAGGGTCGGGGAGGGCATGGCCTCCAAGCCGCCTGCCCCCCCGAGGCGGGTGCTGCGAGTGAGTCAGCTGGACGCACTGGAGCTGGATCGCATGCTGGAGCAGCTGCTGTGGGAGCAACTGGGTCGCTGCTTCCAGGTGAGAAGGCGTGCGAGCACCCGTGTCCAATATCCACATGGAGGGGGTAGCGTACAGTCACCCTCGCCATGGCCACATTAGCTGGTGCCCTCTTGACTGCCAGCTTGTTTATTGTGTCTTCGTTCCGTAACTCCATGGGGTTCTCGTACAATTAACAATCCAGTGAAGGTAATGACCACGAACATATTTTTAAGTATGTTCGTGTATTGGCGTTAGAATTTTTTTTTTTACTTCGACAGAATTGTGCTTATGTTTGTTGCTTAGCTCTGTTACAGGCATAACGAATCTTAATAGTAATAAATTAGGTGGTCGGGTTGCCCAGAGATCAAAATGCTGAGCTGGCACCGCTGACATCCTGGGCTTGAATCCCATCAGCCACCTGTGATTAAACCAGCTTCTCAAGTGTGGAAAGTTGATGGTCGCAAGCCCAGTCACCAATGAGCAGACAAAAAAAATAAAACCACGCTAAATTTCGGTCTGCACTGAATTTGGGTTAATTCCAATGCTGAGATTTAAAAATCATAATGGGTCGAACGTCACGTGACGAGCGTTATTGCGACGGCCGCACTTGACGTTGCAGGCGTTCCGCCCGGGCCTGCTGGTGGGCTGGGAGCCCGAGCTGCGAGCCCTTCTGCGCCTGCTGCTGTGGCGTTTCACGCTGTACTCGAGTGAGGCCACCGTCGGCCAGGCCCTGCTCAACATCCGCTACAGGTGGGCGTGGGCGGCGCTGTGTTGAGCGAGGGGGATTCCAACCACTGCTCTACGTATGTTGAACTTCTTTCGCACCGTACGTGGCCAACCATGCTAATCGACGGTGTGGGTTTAGGCTGATTGGTGGCTCCGGCTAGCTGATCGGTTAGTTAGCCGGTTCTTTTCCTGCAGGATTGACAACGTGACCACAAATGTTTTGCAGTCAATTCAACACAACGGGGGGGGGGGGGGTCCAAGCCAGGATTTTGTGTTTTGTTATAGCAAGCACGGTTCCTTCAAGCAAACTGGCGGCACGAGGTCTGCGAAGGAAAGCCAGTGACGCTGCAGTGGCCAACAACACAGCACGCGTTTAATGGTTCATTTTCTCGTACTTACTGCACTACAGCTTCCTTCCCATGGTCCCAACGATTTGCCGACCTACAGTGGATGCCCTTCTACCAGCAGTGGTCTATGCGAGCAATTGGAGGGCTACACCTTTACCTTACATAAGGAGTGGAACACAAAAGGGGCGGAGCACCAGGTATCCATTTGAGGCTGAGTCGACCTAGAGAAGTTCCAGGATCGGTTCAGATAATCGTCACTGGTGTGAGCGGGAATCGAACTTGGGTCGCCGGGTTCATAGCGCAGCGCGCTAACCGCTGCGCCACCATTCCCCACACACGCGTACACACACGCGCGTACACGTGTGCGTGCGAGCAGCTACAACCACGGGGGCCGCCACGTGTCCCTGAGCCGCCGGCAGAAGCTGTGGTTCGCGGCTCTCACCGTGGGCGGCGGCTGGGCCAGCGAGCGCTGGCGAGACATCTACCCGCGCGGGGCGGGCAGCGACGGCTCCTCCGCGCACCACGTCGACGGCGGTGGCAGCGGCGCGATGGGTGCCGCCGGCGGGCTCGGCTACAGATTCGTGACCGGCGGCAGTACCGCCGCGCTCTTCCCCCGGCTGAAGAAGGCGGCGGGGACGGCGCTGGGGCTGCTGGGAGCCGCGCAGCTGCTCGCCTACGTGGTGTTTCTCCGCACGGGCACCGGGCTCTCGCTCACCGAGCGCCTGCTCGGCCTGAATGCCGTGCAGGCCCGGCCGCAGGGTCTGCGGCAGGTAAGGGACGACGCGTCGGCCGCGTGACCATTCAGCCGCTTGCTCTGGGGCGTCCTGAATAGCTCCCCGATGCGTTGTGTCAGGTTGAATCGCGTGCTGTTCGACGTGATGTCTTGACTTTTTCATCAACGTGCCGGGAGCTTCTTCAGGAACTCGATAGTTCCTGGAGATTTGCCTAAGAAGCTACCAGCAGAGGGAGTGAAACATTACACATCATGTTGACCAACAGCACGCGGTACAACCAGAGAACAACATCGGAGAACGATTCAACACAAACGCGCAAACCTACGCAAGTGCAAATCCTTCACCTGTCCCAGATCTGTACGCGCTCGTTAATATTAAATTGTCTCCGTGGTGGCCGAACGTCCCTCCTCATCCCCCCCGAACTCGTGTGCGGCTCTGCCAGGTCGGCTTCGAGTACATGAACCGTGAGCTGCTGTGGCACGGCTTCGCCGAGTTCCTGCTCTTCGTGCTGCCATTGGTCAACGCCGCGCGCCTGCGCTTCTCGCCGACGGCGCACGGTCGCGCCGCCGGTGGCGCCAAGGACCCGGCGGAGACCGGCACAGCGTGCGTGGCGTGCGGCGAGTGGCCCTGCCTCCCGCACACGGCCGGCGGCTGCGCCCACGTCTTCTGCTACTACTGCCTGGCCAGCCGGCAGGCGGCCAGCGCCGATCTCGCGTGCCCGCGGTGCGGCTCGCCGGCCCGCCGCATGCTGCCGCTCAGAGTCGCGGCGCTGGAGCGGGGCAGAGTGGAGGGCGAGACGGGCGAAAGCTTCGGATAATGAATGATTAAGTAACGATTAAAAGGAACAAAGTTCGTCTTCAAGTTCGTTCGTCAAGTGCGGTAGCGTGCGCTGTGACAGCGCGAAGCAGCATCGCCACGCTCCGTCATCAAAACCGAGAGGTCGCAGCTGACGAAATACCGCCTATTAAGCGCCCTTCCTTGGGGTCCCTCCTGTCATAACATCTTGACAGAGGCAACTCAACGATGGGAAGAAACTAAACGGATCGCCCACATGTGAGAGGGGTTAAGGTGCGCCCCGTGTGTTTATCGGAAAATGTTGCAGAATGGGCATCTAACATTGCATTGATTATCAATAATATCAATATATGCAGTGAATTGTGCTTGAAGATTTGATTATTCACAATTTATAAAAATATATATTTGCTACGGTTACATTTCGGCCAATGATCCGAACAAAACTCGCTACAGAAAAAAACAAGATACAATAAAACGAGACAAAATTCATAGATTTTTGAGTTGCATCGCAATCCTCAATCGTGATTTGTATAATCGCCAGTGCGGTGTGGATAGTTAAATGGGTAGCATGCAGTGGGGGGGGGGGGGGGCATTGGCTCTGGTGCCAGAAATGAAATGGACACCCCCCCTTCCCCACTCCAATCTCGTCCCATTCCGTAGCCCGGCACCTGGGTCGCTCCGGGGCACCCGTGGACCAGAGGTCTCAAACGGGTTTTGATTCCTTACCCGTACCCGGCCGCACCAGGGTCGCAAACGGGTACCCGTACCCGGCCGGGTAGGGTACGGGTACCCGTACCCGATACCCGGCTGGGTACGGGTAGCCGGGTATTGGGTAGGGTACGGGTATCCAGTACCCGATTGCGACCTCTGGGATGAAGCCATGTTGCAGGCGCGGGTGGGTTGATTCTAGGAAATTGAATTGTGAGAAGAGACAAGACGTTGGGAAATGAGTGACAAACAGTTACTCACCAGTGACTCACGGCCTACCCGTACCCGGCCGCACCAGGGTCGCAAACGGGTACCCGTTACCGGCCGGGTACGGGTAGCCGGGTACGGGTATCGGGTACCCGATTGCGACCTCTGCCGTGGACCCCCGGAGTATTGTACTGCCTGCCTACTTAGGAGCCACTACTCCCCTGCTGAAGGTTACTATTCGGTTAATGGAGCGAACAAAACTGTGCAAACAAGGGCAGAGAAAACCTATTTAATCCTGCATCGTATTGTAATCCCGAACGGCCACATGCCGAGTACGGAGCGCTTCTGACCACTCATCAGTCGACCGAGGCGACGCGCAGAGCGCTCGCGTTCTTGTGACATTGTGGACCATCGGCATGGAATTCACGTTAATCCCCTTTTATTTTCTCTGCTCGCGAATGCTCGGATAGTCTCCTAGACACACCGCACACACAGCTCGTGTTTGTACAAACGCAGGCATGGGGTTTGGCCAAACTGTGTGTGTGTGTTTATGAACGCACGTTTTTAGTCCCCATCGATTGCCAAGATGTCAGGGGCTGTGAGGTGGGCAGGAGGTGGCGGTACAGCAATTGTTTAGTCCACATGAGATTCGGTGTGTTGGATCTGCTTTGTGGATGTACATCTCAATTGCAGGACCCTTCTGAAAGAGAGTTACCGAGGCTCGGGTCGAGGTTTTCCCTGGTGCATGTGCATCTCCACTGCCAGATGAGGGCCTCGCCACGTATGCCATGGCGGTTATTTCACCTAGTTCGGGTCGGTGAAGGTGGCGAACGTGAACGTGGGAGCATACAAGTACAGTCCAACAACAATTGTCTGCACTGCCCTCCGCTGACAACCAAGTAGCTCCATAGCTGCCTTTGACCAATTATTTGTGCATGGTTATCACTTATCGAAGTGATTGGTCGTAGGCTGTGGAAATGATTAAGAATGTATTATTGTTGTGAACATTACTGCCTTGCTACCACCCACCAGCAGAGGGTGCTGTGGGTGTATGTGCCGGTGCAGGTGCCTTTATTGTGCAGTATTGCTGTGCCACCTGGTCTGGTGAAAATGCAAGATGAAGTCTCACAATGAACTTCATTAAATCTATATTTGGAGAAGCTGTTAAAAATGTAATTAGCAGAAAATGAGTACAATTTCGTCCGAATTAAGACCTACTTAGGAGGTGTTAATTTAGTTAAATAATTTAAATATCAACAGAATATTGCACCGTGTTAGTTTCACGGCTGCGTTACTGGATCATGATATATCTTTTTTAAAAGCTTGAAATAATTGTTTTTCTCAATGCACTTTTTTGGTAATTCTTATTTTTCGTTTCAGGGGAAGTTTGCACGGATGGGATTGATTAACATGTGATGTTTAAAGGGCATAAACTTAAATCGAAAATTACTTTAAAATAAAAAAAAAAATTTGCAGCTCATTGTCAGTCGACTGCTGGATGAATGCCTCACCATGCCCAACGGTCACGGGAGCTGTTTGACTATACTTCACCACACTGGTCATTTCGAGTGAGCGAAGAAGGTAGGATCCAGGACCCGTTATACTGGACATCTGTGAAAAGAGCTTTATAGCTCATCAGATTCCTTCAGTATAAATAAATATTCAGATTCTGGTTCAGATATTACTCGTAACTGGTGTTATCCATCGCCGGCAATTGAATTCAAGTCACCAGATTCATAGGGTAGTGCGCTAACCGCTGCACCACCGCTCCGCTCCAAAGAACAGTATTCCTAATTGATCAAATTTAGTGCACAAATTGTTTTTAACTTATCGACGAATTATATTGTGACACGTGAATAGGCTGAAATCTGAACAGACCTGCAGGTCTCTACGGCCCACGCCGCTCCGTGTTGCGCTGCTAAAACTCTTTATGCAACGGGAAGCAATGACACATTGCTCCATTGTCCTCACGTCTTCGCCCTCCGCTGGCCAATTTTACCGACCACTTTGTAAGTCCCTTTGCCAAGAGGGCGTTGTTGCGGAGACGAGACAAATCCATCAGCGCGATCCTTAATGGCCGCTTTCATTGTGCCGATGTATACTGCTGCACTGCCACGAATAGCGCCCTATTTTTCACATTGACGCCACTTGTGTCTTCCACGTGCCTGGTTATGAGGCCGTTACGAGACCAAGAACCGTGGCTTCCAAGCGAACGGCAGGCCATCAATCCGTCCACGCCATCGTTTCCACACAATAGGTTTTTTTCGCGGTTGTGCTGCGATTTTTTTTATTTGTAACGACCGTTTCATGCTTCTACAAATCCTCAACGTACATTTCTTAAGAGCTGCGTGTGTGTTTTTGTTTATTGTTGCTGAAGTCCTCCGCGAAGCGTGCAACGGAGTAAGCGCCGCGATCTGCGTGCGTGCCGCGTTTGCGCGCCCGCCCGCTCGAATGGATATGGCGACTAAAACCAAATCGACGCGAAAAACCGTGCTCCCCAATTCTACCGTGGGGGTATTCACGGTTGCGCCGTATAGCTGTAAAGCCCTCCCGACGCGTCTTCTCAGGTTGTCACCGCGCCGCGCGGTTTATGGCATCTCAATATACCACCGGTTGTTGCTGGCCTTGTGACGTTTTGAGTATTTGGGTTTGTGCAGGGCTATTTTGATGTGTGAGAACGAAAACAAATTTACTTCGCCTGAAGTTTCGGTTTCATGTGCTGGGAGAGTATCTGGCTCGGTTCAGAAGGCTCTCCGGTTTTTCCCTCCAGATTTAGAATCGGAATGCGTTTAGATTACTTTTGCTGCTATAAATTCCACATGATAAGCCACTTCGTTGAGCTCTCATTTGTGGCCAGGTCGCTTCTGAAAAAGAAGCTTAATAGCTCAGTGGGCTTGACCTTGTAAGATAAAAACATTTTAGTTTTATTGATTTGTTTACCTTTTCTATATTTTGCACTCTCATCATATTTGCGTAGTGTTGTACCATTCTAACCTGCCCCTACTGGACATCTGTGAAAAATAACTTCATAGCTCATCGGACCCCACCAGCATAAATACATATTCTGATTGCGAATATTCTAGAATCAAATCACAATCCTCGCTGTGGTGGGTCATGAAGACTTTGATGAGGTTTGGAAATGCCTGCACCATAGGACGACCACTCAACAATGACTTTGATGAGGTTTGGAAATGCCTGCACCATAGGACGACCACTCAACAATGACTTTGATGAGGTTTGGAAATGCCTGCACCATAGGACGACCACTCAACAATGACTTTGATGAGGTTTGGAAATGCCTGCACCATAGGACGACCACTCAACAATGACTTTGATGAGGTTTGGAAATGCCTTACCATAGGACGGCCACTCAACAATGTTTCCACATGGATGTATGCTCATCGGATTCTTCCAGTGTAAATAAATATTCTGATTCAGCTCCTGAAGAAGCTCCCGGCACGCTGAACGAAACTTCGGAGTTGTTGCCAAGCGATGCGAGAGCCCGCGCTGCGACGACTCGTACGCCGCTATGCAGAAGAGAGAACAAAAACAAAAATCTGCGTGACGCGCTGTTGCCATCTGTCGTAAACAAACCCCCCAGTACGCTCACACATTGGCATAAAAAAACAAGACAAAGCCAACCGCGTGTAAGTGTAACGTGGCTTAACGTGCATCTGTCGGCCGGCGACACGGAGCACTTGTGACAGATCACACCCCTGGGTTTGCGAGTTGGAAAGGCCTCCCCGCTCGCCAAAACATCGGCGGCACTTTAATTATAACGTCGGTTCTTTTAAACAAACACACCGATGGCATTGTCTCTATCCGCATTGCAACTGTCATGCTCGTGGCGTGCCTGGGATGCCAGATGTCATAGGTTTGGGCTGTGAGGCATCGGGGAGGTCTCAGCTGAGCGGGATTTTAACCTGGTTCGTACTTAATTTTATTTAGAGAGGCGTAGCGCCGTTTTAAAATAAATTGTCCTCACCGCAGATAACTGAAGCGACACGACCGCACTCTGTGATAGCTGGTGTCAAATTGGGCCACATGCCCTCCCGCATAGCCTTGTGGGAGCTTCGGGACTGATAAAGTTATTTAATTCTAGTTTTTTTTATTCGGTTCGTGTACGTCATCGGACTGGGTGGGGAGGGAGGGGCTGGGTGGGGAGGGTGGGGTGGGACTGGGTGGGGAGGGGCTGGGTGGGGAAGGGGTGGGAGGGGTGGGGCTGGGTGGGGAGGGGCTAGTCACCCCGTGGTGCCCTTATAAAACTCAACGTTTAACCTACTCACGCCGGCTTGTGCCCGCCCTCACAGTCGGGCGTATTTGCGGAATACACCACGCCGCCGTTGACCCTGGCCATTGACCGAGCAACCCAACGTTCCTACCAGCTCCCTCCTCCTCCGCAGGACAATGTGTTTAGTACCCACTCTCACGGGTGATGTCCAGCGAATGGGAACTATCGGTGTTCTCTTTTGAAAATGACACGGAGTTGGGCAAAGTGGCTCGTCCAGGTGCCGTGACGGGATTCGATGGGAACCGGTGTAATTTGATTTTAATACACATATATAATAATAATACAATCGGAGACTCGCAATTAGCGTCGGGAACACGCCTGGGCCGCGCGTTAATGGGTTCTCTCGCCGTGACCCATTTCTAGGTGGGTGGGTGGGAGCGACGCTTTGAGGATGGGATGCAGCTCTTGTTAAGCCCCTGTTGCGATTATCGCTCCACTTCCAGAATACACGCCCCCTCTCCGTGACACCAACGTGAGAGCCAATCGAGATTCATAGTCTCCGATGTGATGATGGTTACACGGGAACGTCATCGGTTAATTGCCATGTTTAAGTTGCAGGCATTTAGCTCTCCGATGGGATTTCGGAATTTGTACAACGAGTATCGTTCGGCATCGTGTCCCGTATTTTCCCCTCTGCCCTGGGAGCTTCTTCCGAAAATGAAACAGTCAGGACAATACGCACAATGTATGTTCAACTTATTTCGCACCGCGTACATAGCCAACTGTGCTAATCGGAGGTGCAAGGGATGGACTACAAACTAAACACACACAAAAACAGTTCTAAAGAAATTGGTTTTCTTTAGAAGTGCTACAACCTGAAAGCACATCAGAAAGCTAACCACCGCCTGTCATATATTTTTCCTGCTATTGACGAATGTGTTGAGTAGGTTTTTATTTACCAGGGTGGTGTTCAGGGGTTGAACTGTGATGATGATGTTGTTGTTGATGATGAAGCAGTCGGTTTGTGCATTCTACGAACTCGTGAGCCTACCAACCCACATTTCCCTCCACTTGCTGAGAGCTTCAATTAAAACACACACAAACGTGCTACTGCATTTACAAACTCACGATATTGGCTCAGAGACAAATCATAACTCGGGAGAAGCTTCCGGCGCGTGGAGCTAAACATCGGACATTCGACCCGAAAACGCATAGAACTCCACATGTGACCGATCATGAGACCTAATGATGATGTAAACACTTTGATGGGATGGCTGAGCTGTCGCTATCAGCGCTTTTATTCACTCCCGTGCATGAATAATAAATGGGCGGACTGTACGCACGATGTGTGAATGTAACATTGTACAGATGCATGGTTGTGTGTGCGTGTAGGGAGCGGGAGTGAAGTGGTTAGCGCACTGCACTACGGACCCGACTTCCCCGAGTTCGATGTCCGTCCACAGCCAACATCAGTGACGAATATTTCAAAAGTTCGTGGGCTTCCCCGAGGTGAGCTCGGCAGCAATGTGTGAACATCGGCACTGGGGAGACAAAAGGCGAAGCAGGTATTGCGTTCCCGCACCTACGATACGTACGGTTGGCTACGTGCAGTGCGAAAGAAGTTCAACATTCATGCATACATTGGACATCTGTGAAAACGAGTTTCGTGGCTCATGAGACTCCTCCATAGGTGCTCGCTAACAGCACTTGCCCCGTCAGCCTGGCAAAGGCTACACGGGGGATCTTGTGCGCCCGTGTGTTACAGAGGCTACAATCTATCATCGTAAAATATTAATTTGAATCCAATGAAGCCAGGACCTTGACTATTGGTTATAATTTGTGTTTTTTTAATCAATGTTAAGCTTGTAAGTACAAGTTTTTTTTATTGTTTATAAGCTGATTTATGGGTGGGAAAGTAATGCTCCCGCCACTAACCCGTGGCTTGAATTAGTTGAATAGAATATAATGAACGGGCACGTGGCCCAGGTGGCTTAACGTGCGAAGCGTCGCTTAAAGCGTGACTCTTCAACGGGGCCGCATCTGGCAAACGAAAGTCATTGCAGTGGCCGGGCCAGGCTAAGAGATACGGCTCATCGGAGGGGGGGGGGGTCAAAGTTCAAAGTTCATTTATTAGGTATAGCCCTGTGAGCCATTCGGCTCTTGAATCGGGCGCAACCGCAACAAGCAAAAAACTAAAACATGAACAAGAAAACATCTTAAAGTGACTAAGTGCAAACAGAAAATCCAAGAAAAATATTGCAGAAAAATCACCGTACACCAACCCTGTGCAAATATCCCAGTGGGATGCAAGTCAAACAACAACAACCACAAGACAACTTAGATTAAGGCCATCAGTCTAACTCTGTACTACAACAAACAAACATGGCCAAAGCAAAAAACTTCGAAAATCACCAAAATAAGGCCATAAAAGCAATGAAACAGTGGTCATAGGAACTGTGACCGAATTTTCACAATAAACGACGTAAACAACATGTACTACCAAACTCTGCAGCCATAGTTGGCTGCATGAGTCACTCATGCAGCCAGCAATGAGTGTCACAAAGAGATGCCATTTAGTGCGCTACAGAGAGAGAGACGAGAGAGAGAGAGTCGTAGGCAAGATATTTACACATCGGCGAGATGGAAGACAAACGAGAAGTCGAGATTAGCGGTCGCTTATGTGACGCTGATTGACCGATGTGTCCCGCAGGAGAATGTAGTTGAAGAACCTTGGGTTAAATCTTTCTCCTCATGTGATCCAGATGTCTTGCGATCTTCAATTAATTGACCCCTAAAATTGTTTTTGTTCTTTTCGATGTAAAGCTTTCGTGACTGCAGGGATTCATCTTCTTGGTTCTTTCGGTAATGTCACGTAAAAGGGAAATAATAAAATAATAAAAATAAACATACTAAAATATTTCTCTATTTTATTATGTTTTATTTTTAATAATTCTCTATGTTATTATGTTTTATTTTTATTATTTTATTATTTCCCTTCTACGTGACTTTACCGAAAGAACCAATAAGTTGTTGTTGTTCCTTTGCATATTCATTTTTTTTTAAATCAACAAAATATTACGTTTGGTTTACGTGGATTCGACCGGGTTTCCCAAAAGGGTCAGTCCCTCGCGACCCACCATGAATCCAGCTTTTGCAAGTTTACCCAAAATCTCCGTTCATGTGCGGTACCGATCTACTGCGTCACACGCTGCACGGGCCCGATGCTTGGTGAAGTGCAACGCCGTTTCACGATGGACGTCGGCTGCTCACGTGCGTGCTCATTCATGCGCGTCGCCTACAGCGACAAATCTCAAATTGAGATTCGCTGCCTCATCAACGAAACCATCACCGCTCGCTCGACCATTCCACCTCGTGTGTTTTCAGATCGGCTACTTCTCACCACACGTGGCACTGCAGGAAACGTAATCAAACATCTGCAATTGATACGACAGCGTACAGGGTGGGCGAGAAGTCTTATACACGCCGCTTTTTAAATCCTTTATATTAAGTTCGCTTGCTTGCTTAGGACCGTGCAAATTTTTCGGTCGTTTTTTAACCCACTTCCCGTGATCCAATCGAGCTGACATTTTGCACACAGACTCGTTGTGCGTGACAACGCATTTTCGTGAAAAGATTTTTTCCAAAATTTTACACTGTTTAGGGAAATTTTTTTAAATATTTAATTACCAATTGTTTAATGCTGCCAGACAATCATCTGACCCATAGGTGGCAGCCATCTCAAGCCAGAGGACGAGAGGACTCTAGCCGCCACGCATATAAAGGATTTATAGTGAAAAACTTTGTTTTTACGGGTTATACTTGTTAACCTCTCTACGTTAATAACTTAATACAGGGGTGGGGGTATAGCGACTTCCCGCCCGCCCTGTACACTTACGTGCATTTATATGCAAGGTGATGCAATGCACGCGACCGTGCCATCTCACATTACAAAGACAAAGATCACCCGTATAGCCTGAACAGACTGTTGGGGCAAGTGCTGTTAGCGAGCGCCTTTGAAGGCCGGCACGGCACACGAGGGGATGGATGGGTGGCCAACTCCACGTCCGGCCGAGATATGAATTTGAGGCCGAGTCGACCTAGGGGATGCCCAGGACCGGTTCAGATATAATCGTCCACCGGTGTTGGCCATGAGCGGGAATCGAACACACGTGGCACACACAACACACGCACCGATTTGTATTCCCGCATGTTGCGGCAAAGTGTGTCCGTGCGTTGGTTCTGTTTTATGTAGCGGGGCAGGTACCAAAAAAAGCATGAGCTGAGCAAACAGAAAAGAGTGAGAGAGAAAGAGCCTGGCCCCCCTCGGCACATCGCAAGGCGGAGCGGGGGGGGGGGAGCTCTCTCGTTAATAATTCACGCACGTGGCCATGGCTCTTCCCAACACGGCCTCTGCGAGAACCGTGGGGGGGCCTTGTAGTCGCGTGGTGGGGTTTGTCGCCGACGTTACACGCAGCAGCCAACAGCCACAGCTGCGGCTGCCTTGAAAACTTGATGAGTAGAAATTAAACAAATTTGTTGGTGCTGCTGCTGCTGCTGCTATTGACAGTGATCCACACATATAACACTGCAAGATGATTTTTGTCCCTGGGTAGTAAGTGTTCTTTTTAATTGCCTATGTCTAAAATGTAGAGAAATGGATATTATTCCCCACAAACTTTGCTTTTGTGACCAGGACTTTATGTGAAGGAATTGCACAAATGCACAGGTTTTCTCATTGAAAATAGGTAAATCTCAAAATATCACTGTCCGTGTCACAAAGTTTGTGGGGAATAAGAGCCATTTTCTGTACCTTTGAGGCATAAGCAATTAGGAAATAACACTTACTACCCATGGACAAAACAAAACACACACGCGCGCGCATGAAGCCAAGACACACATGTCTCTAAAATTATAGTAGGCGACGTTTCGGGCAATGACCCTACTTCATGACAAAATATTGTTTCGCGTGCTATAATGCACCATTGCCCTTAACGTCGCCTATTATTATACATGTATCATTTCAAGGCAAAACCTCAACAGATGTGTTGAGGTTTTTTTGGTGTAAATTAGGTCCGCTGTTGGCGCGCACAAAAGCGCCCGCGTGTGCAGGCGGTGCAACTGCGTCACAATCACCCACGGGCCACAAAGGTCCCAGGCTGACGGGCTTTTAAGAAATGAGGGGTGTGGGCGGCGAAATTGAACGGGGATTGGTCCCATTTCGTTCCTTACACGAGGGCACATGCCAACCTATATAACTTGGAGCGCCACGGTGGTGAAATGTTAACTTCCTCGCCTGGTATGCAGGAGTTCGTGGGTGCGATACTGATCCTGACGCATGCTGTATATTTGGAGTTTGCGTGTCTCACTCAACGTGGTCGTGTGGGTTGTTCTCCGGGTCCTGCGCGCACAAGCCGGCGTGAGTAGGTTAAACGTTGAGTTTTATAAGGGCACCACAGGGTGACCAGCCCCTCCCCACCCAACCCCACCCCTCCCACCCCCCACCCAGCCCCACCCTCCCCACCCAGCCCCTCCCCACCCTCCCCACCCAGCCCCTCTCTCCCCTCCCCACCCAGCCCCTCCCTACACGACGGACAGACACAATAATCCCCTATGGGCTGGTGTAACCAGGAGGTTCCTACCAGTATAACGTCTCAAACTGGGCATTTACAAAGAAAACGGAACAAAGGCTGAAATGTGTCACAAGGAACGCGTTGGAGTTCCACTGGTTAGGCACTGTTAGTTGGAGAGTGAAACGCATGGATTCCATTGCATTCTGGGAACAACTATTACATTATCGTGTGCTTTTTTAATATTGTGTCTAACTAAATTGCAAGTAGATATCACCGATAAAATGTGTCTTACTAAACATAGCAAGATTCCCAGCATGCTTCGCTTGTCAAGATGACTTCATTCCATCGCACATTCCGCACACAGACTTCGTCGCCATGTGAAAATAAACGTTTACATTTTCGTCAGTCAGCCTTTATATGGGTCTTTCTGGAAGCAATGTGTAGTTGCTGGCTCGCCTTGCCTCGACAACTTCCGCGGGAAGCACACAAACAAGCAGAGAGTAATGTTTCCAAACTTCCAATTGGAACGTCATTCATCGTGATTTGGCTGTTGGCCAACATTCGAGATCTGGTGGTGCCTAATTGCCAATCATTATGGTTTACACTTGAGAAAAACGGTGGCATCATCATCACCATCATTACATTTTCCAGGCTGGGGGTCTCTGCCCCTGTTTGTTTTTTTTTACCAGCTCAGTCAAGTACTGTACTGCTCTTGTGAATAGTTGTTGCGAACACATAACGACAAAGATCCCCTGTAATAGCCTTAGAATACTGTTGGGGCAAGTGCTGTTAGCGAGCACCTATGAAAACTGGCACGCACACGAAGGGGTGGGTGGCCAGCACCGCACACGGTCGCCTTTGTCTCTCTAGTGGCGATGTTTGCACACCGCACCAGATACTCGTTTGAGGTCGAGTCGACCTAGGTGAGGCCCAGACCCAGACGTATACAAAGACAAAGTTTCCCCCGTGTAGCCCTAACAGACTGCAGGGGCAAGTGCTGTTAGCGAGCACCTACGAAGGCCGGCACGGCACACGAGGGGGTGGGTGGCCAACACTACGCCCGGCCGCCTTTGTCTCTCTAGTGTCGATGCTCACACATCACACCAGGTACTCATTTGAGGCTGAGTCGACCTAGGGGAGGCCCAGGACCGGTTCAAATATTCGTCACTGGTGTTGGCCGTGAGCGAGGATCGAACCCGGGTGGCCAGGTTCGTAGCGCAGCGCGCTAACCGCAACACCACCGCTCCCCACCACGCACACGCTCACGCTGCGTATCGCCATGAACACAACATTTGGAGAGACTAGCCCCACTGCCTGCTTATTTGTTTGAGTCATTTTACATTTGAACGGAGGAAAAGCGTGACGGCTGAGCGGTGGCTCGCACAGACACTGGAGTCTGGCAAATAATGACGGGGGCCCCCCCCTCCCTCCCCCAGTTCTCTGTTGTCGCCACTTCCACACGCGGCTGCTCGGCCAAGCTCGCTGCGTTGCCAATTAGCGGAGCTCGTCAACTAATTGGCACGCGGAGTCATCCTCTTCCGAAGTGCAATAACCTAGGCGACGGCGGGTTTGTTTATCGCTTCCGCCGCGGTGTAACAATCCGCGGGCAAAATTGCAGCCCCCCCCTCCTCTCCCCCTCTTGAAATGTTAAAGAGGGCTTTTCGTAATCATACTGCTGGGTCACAACAGACGCGGCATCGTTGCATCGCCGAAGGTGGCCCCATGGCTCGTGGGTTGCTCGTAATGGCCGTGTTCGAGAGATGTGGGCCAGCACCACCCTGTGTCGATGTGGATTTCAAATCCGGATTGTGGTCACCTGTGATTCAACCGGGGGGGGGGTGGGGGGTTCAAGACCCTGATTTTTTTTTATTACAAAAACAAGCCCCCATCATATTATTGGTTCTTTCGGTAAAGTCACGTAGAAGGGAAATAATAAAATAATAAAAATAAAACATTTAAACATATATTTTTTTATTATTATATTATGTGGATAACGACGCGAAATAAACACATTCCTGCGGAGGGAGCTGGTAGGAACGTTGGGTTGCTCGGTCAATGGCCAGGGTCAACGGCGGCGTGGTGTATTCCGCAAATATGGCCGACTGTGAGGGCGGGCACAAGCCGCGTGAGTAGGTTAAACGTTGAGTTTTATAAGGGCACCACGGGGTGACCAGCCCCTCCCCACCCAGCCCCACCCTCCCCACCCAGCCCCTCCACACCCTCCCCTCCCCACCCAGCCCCTCCCTCCCCATCCAGCCCCTCCCTGCACGACGGACACAATAATCCCCTGTGGGCTGGTGTAACCAGGAGGTTCGTACCAGTATCATGTCCTCTATTTACCAGTGTATTTACAAAGCTGCTTCGAGAGACGTTTCGGGCGCAATACAAGCGTCCATCATCAGGTGGGATGATAGTCGTTAGGCTGCATGTTGGCTTGGGGTTATTTGTCGGTCATTACACATATCAGCGTATTTGTTTACACAGCCCATGTGGGCACCACGGCTCAGAACAAACTGTGTCAAAGTGCGAAGCAAACTCAGTTTTGCTTGTTCCGAATCGATGCCGTTGATATTCTACGCTTGCAGAGAACTGTGCGTCCGATGGGTGCCGTAAACAATTACTTTGATTTTCACGTGGAGAGATAGATCTGTGAAGGAGACGTATTCTACCTATCTGTACAAAGGTAAAGTTCCACCGTATAGTCGTGATCAGACTGTAGGGGCAAGTGCTGTGAGCGAGCACCTATGAAGGTCAGCACTGCACAGGAAGGTGTTAGCACACTGCGTTACGAACCCGGCGACCCGAGTTCGATTCCCGCTCACGGCCACCCAACACCGGTGACGATTACCTAAACCGGTTCTGGGCCTCCGCGAGGTCGACTCAGCCTTAATAAATGAGTAGCTAGCTGGTGCGGTGTGTAAACGTCGCCACTCGTAATACGAAGGCGACCGGACGTGGTGCTGGCCACCCAGCCCGACCGTGTGCCGTGCCGGCCTTCGTAGGCGCTACTCGCCAAAAGCACTTGCCCCAACCGCCTGTGAAAGGCGAGATGAGGGGAGATTTGTATTTGCCGTAAGGGGCCGTCCATAAATGACGTCACGTGATTTTGGACGAGTTTTGACCCCCCCCCCCTTCGTCACACGGCGTCACAAAAAGTCAGACCCCCCCCCCCTCAAATATGACGTCACAAAGCTCTGCCCCCCCCCCCCCAAAACCATATTTCCAGTTTTTAAAATAAATATAAAAGGGCCCTAAATTATAAAAACACGTACATATTAAAACACATTATTTTTACTTGCATAGTAAACTAATTATATTTTTTCATTTTCTATACAGCCAGATAATAAGACAAATCGATAACCTTAAACACCCAGTCGTTCGTAAAAGCTGAAGGCGGTATAGTACTACAGTAATAGAGCAAGTGCAGAATCACTGAACCGGAATTGGTGCGGGGCCCTTGAAAGTGCGGGGCCCGTAGCTACTACACACGTAGCTACTTTCGCTCCTGGGATAATCCGGCACTGGGTTCACCCATCCAGGTGACCAAACCAGGCTCTGCTTCGCTTGCGACGCACATCCCAACTCATCGCGTTCAATCCTTCCAAGCTCCCCCCCCCCACACTTATATATAGCCTCAGTAATGAACATTTAATTGCATTCTAAGCGGGAGCTGTAAAGTTTTAACAAGCAGCAGGGTTGTATTTTGCCCTCTCAGCTGGGGGGGGGGGGCGTGGGGCTGAATGGGGAGTAGGGGAGTGGGAGCCGGTGCGGTGGGGGGGTTGTTGAGGC
Source organism: Lampetra planeri (assembly GCF_965212315.1). NCBI lineage: Eukaryota > Metazoa > Chordata > Hyperoartia > Petromyzontiformes > Petromyzontidae > Lampetra > Lampetra planeri. The sequence continues at coordinate 2,951,519 of NC_136148.1, forward strand.
TGAGTTACACCAACGGGCTCTCTAGCCGTGGGGTCAAAGCCCTATTTGTGCGGTGGTATCGAAGCACAGGCTTCGTCGTGGATGCCGTGCAGGATAGCTTTTGAATTGTGCTGGGGGGGGGGGAAGAAGGTCAGTGCCACGTCGTGACGACAAGGTACGCTGATCCTCGACCGTGAGACAAACGTCCAATTCCGCGGGTGTGATGTGTCTGTGTTGTGGCCTCCAGTAGCCTGAGGTGTGTTGTTGGGGCTGGTGGTGGGGAGCGGGCGGGGGGGAGGGACCAGTGGTCTTGATTGGGGGCCCTATCCTAAAAAAGATGATGGAAAATCCCTGGGCCAGGTGTTTTTGGTAAAGCGATTGGTGGCGAGTTCAGATCCTCGTTCGGGTTTTGACTCAGCTCATCGTGAACTCGGGGTCGATAAGAAAAATAATCAGCACGTTGTGAAGCCGTTAACAGTTGTTATTCTATGGATAGACTCGCCACAGGAATGTGGACTTTCCGCCACTGACTCACAAATGTTTGTGGAGAGCGAGAGAAAAGCGTAACGAAATTGTTGCTTTGTGGAACATTGGGGGGAACAAGCAGCAGCAGAGAGGAGGGGGCTGGAGGAGAGAGAGCGAGAGGGGGGGGGGAGGAGGATGAGCAGGGGCAGAGAGGCAGAGAGAGAGAGACGCGGCTTAGTTTATTTTTGGTGGCATTGCCCGGGTGCTCACATAGCCTTGTTAGGCTCGGCTCGGCACACAGCGCAACCCAACTGAGCGTCTGGGAAGCCAAACTGACCGTGCATCCAAACGGAGGCAGGCAGGCGGGGCTCGGAGCTGTGCGCATCTCCATGCGTGTTACCCCCCCCCCTCTCTCTCTTCCTCTCTCCCACTCCCCTCCCTCTCTCTCTCTGTTCCTGCTTCATCCGCTCAGCCGTTCAGGTGAACGCTGCTGCTGCTGCTGCCGCTGCTGCTGCTGCTAAGCGGAGCCTTCGCAAGAGAACGGAGCATCGGGTGCGTGTGGGTTGTTGAGACACCGCGAGGCAACCTGAAGCGACGCAACCACGACCGCTGGATTTATGTAGACGATATAACAAGAGAAAATATTATTTGGAAAACCAGCAGCGGCGATAATCAAGAACAACAACACACGACGAACCAGACACGCCAGCGAGGCAAGCCTTGGAATCGCGTCCGAATTAGCATCGACATTGTCTGCACCACAGCAACAGCATCACCGCAGCAGCAGCAGCAGAACGTCTCCTTCTCGTGTGCTATCTACAGCTCTGCACGGGTGCAGATCACCATCATACGCGCCAAGAATGAAAAGGATAAAGACGTTCCCGGTGACTATCTCACAATGATTGTATTATAATAAATTTTTTTTTTTAAGGCTGCGCTGCTAGGGACATTTTTTTCTCCCCTGAACACCGGCTGGACGTTGCTGCGGTGGTTGGTGGTGGTGGTGACACCAAAAGGCGGATTCAGGTGGAAACGATCTCCGTCGACCATTGTTGGGAGAGGTGAACATTCCTTTTTCGTCACCGCATTGAGAAGACTTCCCTTTCCACCATCACAACCATCATCATCAGCAGCACCATCACCACTCTTGAGAGAGCTGTGGGCGGGGGTGGGGGAATATCTCTTCATCGCGAGTGACACTCCTTCCACCACCAATATCACGACAACCGCAACCATCACCACCACCTCCTCCTCCACCACCACCTTCATCTCCTTCGCGGGCGTGAGGCTGCGCTCGCTCGGGCGCAGAGGAACGCTTCATGCATGAGTGGGGGACGCTTTGATTTTGATGACGGCGGCACTTATTGCGGTGGCTGGGAGGACGGCAAAGCTCACGGGCACGGAGTGTGCACGGGGCCGCGAGGCCAGGGCGAGTTCTCGGGCAACTGGAGCCATGGCTTCGAGGTGGTCGGTGTCTACACGTGGCCGAGCGGCAACGCGTACGAAGGTCACTGGGCGCAGGGCAAGAGGCATGGTCTGGGCGTGGAGAACAAGGGGCGATGGGTGTACGCGGGCGAGTGGACGCACGGATTCAAGGGACGCTACGGGGGCAGGCACAGCATGAGCAGCGGGGCGAGGTACGAGGGCACGTGGAGCAATGGGCTGCAGGACGGGTACGGCACGGAGACCTACTCAGATGGAGGTGGGTTCGTCGTTTGTGTGTGTGTGCGTGAGTGTGTGTGTAACTTGGCATTGATCGTGCGCCGTGATTCATCGTGTTGACAACTGTTAGCGATTTGACAGTTTTCGTTTTGCCAGGTATAGGCTCTTTGTCAGGATCGACCTGGGTATCACAAATGATAGCTCGGCAAAGTCGCTTGTCACGTGGACATTTATAGCAGCTAGACACTCTAAAGACACGTTTCTGAATATGGAGGGAGGGAAAAGAAACCGAAGGACCCGGAGAAAAATTGAGGCGACCACGGGGAGAACATCCAAATAGGGTGGGGATCTTACCCACGGCCTTCTGCATACCGGGCGAGGTAGTTAACATCTCGCGAGTGAGAGCGCTGCGCTACGAATCCCGCGATGCACCCGAGGTCGATTTCTCGCTCGCGGTCACCACCAACAGCGGTGATGATTTTCTGAACCGGTGCTGGACCGCCCCTAGGTCGACTCAGCCTCAAATGAGTACCAGCTGCGGCGTGTAAGACATCGCTGCTTGGGGAGGCAAATGCGGTCGGGCGTGGTGCTGGCCACCCACCCCCTCGTGTGCCGTGCCAGCCTCTTCATAGGCGCTCGTTAACAGCACTTGCCCCAAGTCTGCCAAAGGCTATACGGGGGATATTTGTCTTTGCATGTGTGTTTTTTTCTTCCTTTGATCAGATCTCGAACACGAAGCAGGCTAGCTGTCGCCTGCTCAGTGCGTGAAATGGGTGACCACCAGGGCTTGGCAGATGTTCAGAATCAGAATAAGTTTATTTCCCGAGTGACACGCATGTTAACACGCATGAAGATGCGAGGTGTGGGCCACTTGATCGAACCGTTGTCACCACGTCTCGTGCGTGCGCGTTTAATTAATAATGTCGCCGCCATCGTGTTGTCACAGACGTCATTCTCACCATCATCATCATCATTCATCATCGAGATTTTGGGTAGATCGCATTCTCGAATTGTAAATGTTGTGGGTTTACTCGACAACACACCGGTTTGCTGTACTCGTGACGAATGGGCACGTTTTGGTCACGTGACAAACCTTACTAATTGGCTGTGTCGGGTGGTGGCGGGTTTAACGACGCATTTATATTTACCCAAAAACCTCTATTATGGACAATATTGGTCGCGAAAGCCTTCGTGTTAAATCATCATCATCATTGTTGTCATCACTGCCAACATCCTTGCATCATAGTCATTACCTGGGCAATGACCCCTCTACCCTGAATACACGGGAACTCTTCGATTTAAAGCTTTCGTGACTGCAGGGATTCATCTTCTTGGTTCTTTCGGTAAAGTCACGTAGAATGGAAATAATAAAATAATAAAAATAATAAAATAATAAGATAATTCTCACGACGTTTCGGCCACAACGCAAGCAGCCGTCCTCAGGTGGAGAACAGGTCTGTCGAGAAGACAGAGGCTGCTTGCGTTGCGGCCGAAACGTCGTGAGAATAATTTTATTATGTTTTATTTTTATTATTTTATTATCTTCATTCTACGTGACTTTACCGAAAGAACCAAGAAGACACGGGAACTCGTCGGATCTCGGATGAAGATGGTTAGTCCTCGAACGGTTGACCGTCCGGGTTTCGCCAGGTAGTCGTAGTTGTGTAGAATCGGGGGGTGGGGTGGGGGCTCGAGGTGTGGCCAGCAAGGAGATCGGCCTATCCCAGGGTGTGACCCCCCCCCCCCTGCACACGTGGGGAGCGTTTTCTCCGGGCTACTTTCCGTTTCCTACCACTCAAGGAAGTCTCAAATCGCTCATTCAATGGCATTGGTCAGACTTCACATTGTAGCAAGGACTATTTTAAGGCCCCCTTTTGTTTTTTTCTTTGCTCGTTACACAAAACGGAATTGTTATTGCCGCGTACTTGGACGGGGTGACCCACCAGGGGTTTTTCCCAGGTGTTGTCCAGGTGCGGGGATGTGACGTGTTTCGTGGCCAGAACCCGGGATGTGGAACTGTTGAACGTCGTCACCTCTCCCGTGTTAAATTTCATAATCTTCGTCAACACGCTCATTCATTGTCGCCATCATTTTGTCATCGTTTTCGTTTTGCTGCTGTTGTTGTTGTTGTCCTTTCCCCGCACGACCTCCGATTAGCAAGGTCGGCTACGTACGACGTGACAGAAGTTCAACATACCGTACATAAATTTCGATTTATAAAATAATTCTCACGACGTTTCGGCCACAACGCAAGCAGCTGTCTTTCCGACAGACCTGTTCTTCACCTGAGGACGGCTGCTTGCGTTGTGGCGGAAACGTCGTGAGAATTATTTTATTATGTTTAATTTTTATTATTTTATTATTTCCCTTCTACGTGACTTTACCGAAAGAACCAAGAAGATGAATACCGTACATACATCGCTGCCATTGCCATCATTGATCAGTACTGAAGTGGGTGACCATCAGCGCTTGCCAGCTGTGGGTCGGTTTGCTGAGCAGGAGATGGCAGTACAGCATTGGCTTTTGGTCGACGGAGAGATTCAGTCCACATTTGGATTCAGTTTGTTGACTGAATGCGTGCACAGAGATACTGCGAGTGTCTCACAGCCCCTGGTTTTCTCCGGGTGTTCCGGATTTTTCGTCGCACGTGCCGCTTATATTCGTGGGATTGGTCAAACAATTCGCACGCGAGGCCCTCGAGAGAAAGAAAAAACAGTTTTGAGGCTCACGGAGGCTTTCCTAGGTGAATATATACTATATTGTATTGTAATATTAGCTAACTGTTGCTGCCTTGGCCCTAGCTGATGATGATAAACAATCCATTATCTTAGCATTCGTGTACAATACAAACACTGTATAAACTTTTATCATAACACTTCCTTATAAGAGGAAAGTATACAGTACGAGGACAACGATTTGGGACATCTACAGTTTTGGATGATGATGATGATGATAACCATGAGGATGGCCTTTTTCCGTGACGTATTTCCCAGGGTAACTCTATTGCATGGCGGAGCGGTGGCACGGTGGTTAGCGCACTGCAGATTAAGAACCCCGTGACCTGTGCTTCATTCCTGGCCAGGGCTAGCATCAGCGGCTAGTGAAATCTGAACCAGTCCTGCCCCCCCCCCCACCAGCTCCATCCTACCACCCTTTCACTAACCCTCACTGACCACCACGGTGAAGTATGGCAGACGGAGGCCTTGATCCAGAAGTGAATTGACAATGCAATGTAAATAATGTATCCGATTCAAGTTGATAATCCTGACTGCCCCGTTGATTAGTGTCAACTCTAATGATGTTCCAGAGGAGCTAGAGAGCTGACATTGTGCGCAATGGGTTTGAATATCTTAAAATCAGTCATTGCAACGATTTCGTCCTCCCAGACATTGAGGCCATCAGCTTGCTTGGTTTCATTCGTAGGGCCTACACCTCGACACCACGTGAAGTCCCTCGTGGAAGATCACCACCATCGGTGAATCGAGTAATGCGCCTTCCTTGGAGTGTAACGCTGCATTTTAACAGGGAATAAATTAACCCGTAAAAACAAAGTTTTTCACTATAAATCCTTTATTTGCGTGGCATCGGTTTTATTTTATTATTCATTTCTGTTTTTCTTGAGTAAGAGTTTCATTTTTATCACATTGGTATTTTAAATTAAATATGAAATTTCTTTTTTCCTAAAAAGTGGAAAATTTGGGAATATTTTTTTCACGAAAATAAATTGTCACGCACAACGAGTCTGTGTGCAAAATGTCAGCTCGATTGGATCACGGGAAGTGGGTTAAAAAACGACCGTAAGATTTGCACGGTCGTAAGCGTGCAAGCAAGTGAACTTAATATAAAGGATTTTAAAAAATTAACCCGTAAAAACAAAGTTTTTCACTATAAATCCTTTATATGCGTGGCATCGGGGCGGCTAGAGTCCTCTCGTCCTCTGGCTTGAGATGGCTGCCACCTATGGGTCAGATGATTGTCTGCCACCATTAAGCAATTGGTAATTAAATATTTAAAACAATTTCCATAAACAGTGTAAAATTTGGGAATTTTTTTTCACGAAAATTAATTGTCACGCACAACGAGTCTGTGTGCAAAATGTCAGCTCGATTGGATCACGGGAAGTGGGTTAAAAAACGACCGAAAGATTTGCACGGTTGTAAGCAAGCAAGCAAGCACGCAATCACGCAAGCAAGCAAGCAAGTGAACTTAATATAAAATATTTAAAAATAATAAATCGAGATCGCCGCACTTATATAACGCGCGGTCCTCAGATTATGTCGGCGACTCCGTCTTCTGGTGTTGCGTTATTTTCCCCGGTCTACGTTATTTATTCAGTGTCCTGTACAGTATTTACACTTGTAATGCGGCGGCGGCGGTGGTGGTGGTGGCAAGTTTCTCTTCACGTCTCCCAGCACTCCATCGCCGGCTTTGCCGTCAATCCTCCTCATGTCTCGTTTGCTGTGCTCACCGATGGCTGCCTGCTCAGTAACGGCGCGCCGTCTATGAACGCAAGCGTTTTAATCTTTCACGTCGAGAGCCGCTGCTCGTCTCGTGAATCTTGACAGCTCCCCGTGTCAGGCTTCCGCCCGGCAGTAATTGGTATCCGAATCACGGAGTTGTTTTGTGGTGATGCTGATGAGAATAGTAATGATTGGGGGGGGGGGGGGGTGATGAACACTGTGGAAATATTGATGATGGTGTCGATGATGAGTGTCAATGCTTCGGGTTATTATAACAATGACGTTAGAGATCATGATGATGATTAATCAATACGATCGTCGTTTTGAGAATGGTGGAATCACACGGATAATTATGCTGGTGATGATGATGATGGTGGCAGCCATTCTAATTGTTATCACAGTGATGATGGCCATAACGGTGGCGGTGGTGATGACTGGTTAGGGCAATAACTCTGCTGACGACGAGGAATGCGATCGCGGTGATGGTGGAAAGTGGTGAATGCGGGCACGGAAACGCCAACGCCGTCGACAATGATCGTGGTGATGATTGATCAGCTGATTGCAGTTATGAGAACGACGCTTTGGCGACAATGACGACGACGATCGTTTAGGCATCTAATTACTCGGTAAACGATCACGATTCAATTCGAGGTCACGCTTATTTTCAACGATAAAATAAATCATGTTAAACTAGTATTTTCCATCTCATCGGCATTATTTCACGTTTCTTATTTTATTTTTAGTGGGTTTTGTTCACTACCCCGTTGACCTAAACATAACACTCACATTTTATTTGCATTATTCGCAAAGGATTAATGCACACGTGCACGAATCAATGCAAAAACAAATCAATTGTAATCAGTGAATCGATGCGTTGTTACATACTTGATGACAGTGGTGGTGGTGGTGGTGGCGATGATAATGGGAGTGAGAGCCTCACCGAGTCTCAGGGCTCGTGTTCAGGAGGATCCTGCACTGGAATATTCCACCAATTACCTTCGTGAGACTTTGGCTTCATGCGGGAAGAATCACAGAGAACTCGGGGAAAGCCCAACTCGGAGCTCTGTCCAGGTGGATTCCATCCATTACTCTACTGCCATCGTCTGGCCACCTAGCATCCTACAACAACCTGACAGGCCCTGTCAGTCACCAGCAAGTATTAACCAGGCTCAAAACCTGCTTGGCTTATGAGACAAGGCAATGGCGTTTTTAGGCAATAATGATGATGATGATGATCATCATCCTCGCACTGGCTTTTCATCCTCGCAGCTGCGGCTTTCCGCTGACCATCGAAAAAATACGGTCACCACATCGCGCGCTTTCAGATGAGCTTCTGCGGCCGTCTGGAACACTCTTCCTTCCAATGTTAGGAAGCCACTGGAGCTATGCACTTGTAAATCATCTAATTTTAATTCTCATTAGAACAGTTTTTTTGTGTTTGGTTAGCTGTCCTTCCCCCGCACCTCCGATTGGCATGGTTGGCTACGTACGGTGTGAAGGAAGTTCAACATACATACATGATTATGATGAGGTTAATAATTATGGCGGTGGTAATGGTATTGACAATGATGGCAGCACTAACCATGATAAAACATGATTGTAATAATGACCGTAATAACAATGGTAGTGGTAGCAGTAATGATGATAACAGCGACAACGATGACCTCATGATGGCAATGATCATGACGACGATGATAATGATGACAGTGTCACCAACACATGATGGCAGCGCTGACGATGATGATGTTTGATGATGATCGTGACTGTGACGACATAGACACAACACCGAATGTGGTGGTGGTGATGATGAAAATTAATTATGGTGGCAATGATAAGAGTGGTGACAGCTTTGACAAACTAATGCCACGTTGATGATGATGATGATAACGGTGCCAATAGTGGCAGTGATGACACCACTGGCAACTGTGATACAACTATGGCCACAGTGACAACGTTGACAATGAGAGTGGCGGTGATGATAACGGCGATGGTATATATATATACGTTGAACTTCTTGCGCACCGTACGTAGCCGACCGTGCTCATCGGAGGTGCGCGACGACGACAACCGACCCGACGAGAACGCCGGCCGATCACGACGACTGCAGCGAATGACGACGACGCTTCGGCAGCGGCTTCGGCGTGTTCCGTGCCACAATCGCGATCCGATCCGATCCCAACCCCCCCCGCCCCTCCCCTCCGGCAGGCACCTTCCTGGGCCAGTGGATCAACGGCATACGGCAAGGCTACGGCGTGCGGCAAAGCGTGCCGTTCGGCATGGCGGCGCCCGTGTGCTCCCCGCTGGGCACGTCGCTCACGTCGCTGCGCAGCGAGCACGCCAACGGCGCCGCGTTGCTCCTCAACAGCGACGGCACCCCGCTGCCCGGCTCTCCGCCCGCCTTCGGCGGAGACAAGGGCTCCCCTCTGCCCTCGCCCACCTCGCCCATGTCGCCCATCTCGCTCGGCGGCGTCGGCGGCCTCACCCTGGGGCCCGGACTCGCCACCCGCATGGGCTTCGCGCTCAGCCTCAGGCCCGACCCGGACACGGACCACAAGAAAGGTGAGCGCCCATTGGCCGCGTCACGACGTGGCGGGGTAAAACCGCACTCGAATACGGCGCGGAGAGAAATACGTAATGGGGGGCCGAGGGGGGGGGGGGCTTCTGGCAGGACTTGATAATAATGATAGAACAAAAATTCACGTCCCTCTCCTATTGGACACCGACGCGTTGCACTGGGCCCCCGGCGTTTTTTAGCGCAATAAAAACGTAACAAAAAAGAACAAATAATTATTTTATCTTGCAACACACCGTACGGTTATTCACTCGCTCACGTAGAGGCGCAAGGAGGAACCACAGGCAAGCAGAAAAAGAGATGCACGCAATTGCCCGAGCTTCCGTGATCCTCTATATATTCAGGTGTAATCGGCCAAGTCGTGAGTGTTTCCACGTGGCTAAAAGTGGTGAGACTATCGCCGGAGCGGATCAGCACCAGAGGACATCGTCCTCTTTGCAGCCTCTACGTCGACTTGGCATCGCCGGCAGATTGGCGCACGCTGCCAGCCCACTCGTGGCTGACTGCCAGCTCCGTCTGTCGCCGGCTGAAGCCCCGTCCACCTCCACGAGTGTCCGCCCCCCATCTCCGTGCAATCCTCATTTTTGCCTTTGACTTACTCGCGTCGATGGAATGTCTCAAATATTAGAACCACGATGCACCTCCCATGCTCTCGGCGGTGGCTCCCCCTTGATGCGCGCATTCTGCACTTTCGTACGGCAGCCGCGTTTTGATGCTTCATCGTCAAGTTCATCAACGTCATCAACAGCATCATCAACATCGTCAGCCACGATCAATCCACTGCGCCGCGGTGGCAATATGTTAAATCCCTCGCCTCGTATGCAGGAGGTCGTGGGTTCGATCCCGACCCTGACGCCTGTTGTATATTTGGAGTTTGCGTGTCTCTCTCCCCGTGGTCACGTGGATTTTTCTCCGAGTCGTCTGGTTTTTCCCTCCTCATTTAGAATTAACGTGCATTTTGAGAATTTAGCTACGACAAATTTCCACGCGATAAGCACTTCGTTGAGCTGTCATTGGTAGCTTCTGAAAAAGAGCTATATAGCTCAGTGGGCCTGTCCTGGTAAAATAAAAAATAGTTTCGTTTAATAATTAAATAAGAAGGCCTCCACCAAGCTGTCCGTCGCCATGTCTCTTGGTACTGCTGTGTAAACATCCTCCTGGCATCTTCCCTTCGCACGCGGGCCGTTCTCAGAGCCCACGAACACAACTGGAAAAACGAAATACTTAAAAGCAAAAATAAATAGTTTCGTCATCGGCAACAGCGGCAGCAAGGCTCGGACTCCTAGACGAAGAAGTGGACTGGACGTGGCAGGCACCCGCACCGGTGGAGCGGTGGTGCCGACGCGCACCCACAAAGACAAAGGTGCCCCATATAGCCTTAACACAATATTCACACACAGCACCAGGTATTCATTTGATGCTGAATCGACCTAGGAGAGGAGGCCCAGGACCGGTCCAGATAATCGTCACCGGTGTTGGCCGTGATCGGGAATCGAACTCGGGCCGCCGGGTTCGTGGCGCAGCGCGCTCACCGCTGCACCACCGCTCCCCACACGCACTTACAGGCGCACAAACATACGCTCGCGTGCGCGTGTGGGAAATATTTTAATGCTGAAAGGACGAGCAGCCATGGGAGCAAATGTAGCGGATATTAATAGAACTGGCACAGCATTTGCTTCTGCCGTGCAGTTCGCCAAGTTGGACTTTGGCAGGACTACATAAAGTACGCGCAGAGCCTTTTGTCAGTCCACCGCTGGACGAGATCCTCCGAACACCTTGCCGGTCGTTTGACCATACTTCACCACGCCCGTCAGCGCAGGCTGGCGAAGGCGGGGAGCGTGGATGTGAAATTATGGAAGCGCATTTCACCGATGGATTGTTTCGCTGCACAGCCCACAAGAGATTGCCTTTACCGGAGCAACTAGAAACAAATAATATGATTGGCTCTGAGCACAGGTGTCACGGGCAGGAGAGGGCAAGCAGGGCGATGGAATGTGGAAGGAAAACCTTGAAGATGTGATCAGGAGGAGGAGAGGCTGTGGCGGGTGGGACACGCGTGCAGGGTGGTGGAGGGCTGGTCACGGGGAGACATCGCGGTGGTACCCAGAGATCGGTGACCAAAAGGAAGACCTCTAAAGCCCCGCTTGGTGGTGGTCGTGGTGGTGGTGAGACTGTAAGAGCAAGTCCTTGATGGTCGGCTACGGGGGGACGTAGCAGACCGAGGCGATGGTGGGATGTGGTGGCATCAAATGTATCGGCCTCTCTGATGACCTCCCTTGACCTTTGTCGGTCAAGAAGTTTGAGGTTCAGTCGTTTGCACCGCCCCACCGTCATCGACCACCGATGACCAAGAGTGGATCTTGAGTGTCTGTTGCTGCTGCTGCTGCTGTGTCGGGTCAGGGGTGGAAAGTGAGAGATGGGTCATGGTGACCGGTGAAATTGACCAATGGCTGCCTGCCACGAGTGGCCAGGTCGCTTCTGAAAAAGAAGCTATTAACTCAGTGGGCTTTATCCGGTAAAATATACAGAGTTTAATTAGTTTTTTTAGTGATTTACTTACCTTTACTATACTTTGAACTCCCATCGTGTGTTTGTATTGTTTGTTGTTGTAACTTACTGGACATCTGTCGAAAAGAGCTTCGAAGCTCATCGGATTCCTCCAGGATAAATAAAGATTCTGATCCCGAGTGCTCAGGGGGGTGGCGACTGCTTCAGGCCCCACGAACCCTGAGGGGCCCAGCCACGGCCGTGGGGGGTGTGGGGGGTGTACAATTGGACAGGGGGGGGGGGGGCCATTGCGTTCCTTGCACCAAGGCCCACTGCCGGGCGCAGACAGCATCCTAATGCGGCCAACGCCCCTTTCCCGAACAGCATTCCCGTTCTTCCGATAACCACATCCCGGGAGCTGCGTTCTCCCAATGCGCGAGGGGGCCGCTCGCTGACGGACGCCGTTCAAATGGCTCGCTCGCGCGGGTTTGGCAACGCGCTGAGTGAGCCTGATGCGCGCGGAGGGAAGGGGAACCGGCGCGGGCAACCCGATACCCGACTCGGCGCTGCAATCGAGACTTTTCCTAGGAGCCGCGGGAGGGGGGGAGGCAGCTTGAGTCACTCTCGCGACGCGCCCCCGCGCTTTGTGCGGTGGCGGCGCGCTCACTGCTCACCGCTGAGGTGGCCTGCGATGCCCGCACGCGTCCCACTTGGCAGCCGTGTGGAGCGTGTGTGCGTGCCGGGTGGAGCGTGTGTGCGTGCCGGGTGGAGCGTGTGTGCGTACGTGTCTGTGCTGTTTCGCCCAACGCCCCGTCACCTCTCACCCCGATGCCACCCCTCCCATGTGACTGTCTCCATATCTCCCTCCATGTCACCTTCCTACTTCCTGAATGTGGCCACGTGTCCCTAACCTGCCCTTCGTTCCTCTCTCAATGGCTCATCCACGTGTAGTCACGTCCTCTTTCGCTGCCTGAATGTATCCCTACCTACTTGCACTCCGGCCTTTCTTGCCTCCCATCCCTCCCCTACCTCCATGTTCTCTCAAGCGACCTCTCTTTCTCCTCCATCCATCCATCCATTTATCCCCAACTCCCCATCCACCTCTCCTCTCTCATCCCTCAGCTCGGGGCGGCTCCTTCCTGGGCGTGCTGGGCCTCCGCCGCTCGTCGTCACGCTCCAGCCTCGCGTCGCAGCAGAGCAAGCGCAGCTCGTTCCGCAGCGCCACCCCCGTGAGCGTGGGCAGTTCGGCCGCCAGCGATACGGCCTCCGAGGCGGCCGACCGGCGCTCGGACGCGGCGGGCGGCGGCGCCGACGAGGGCCCCGAGGAGGAGGCGGTTGACGCCACCGCCACCGAGGCCTTCGCCGGCGAGTGGAAGGGCGACCGGCGCAGCGGCTTCGGCGTGGCCGAGCGGTCCGACGGCCTCAAGTACGAGGGCGAGTGGCTTGACAACCGTCGCCACGGCTACGGGCGAACCACGCTCCCCGATGGGCGCAAGCAGGAGGGCAAGTTTCGGCGCAACGCCCTGGCGCGGCCGGCTCGCAAGCGCACGCTCATCCCGCTGCGCGCGAGGAAGATGCGCGAGAAGGTGGAGCGCGCCGTGGAGGGCGCCCAGAGGGCGGCCGCCATCGCCAAGCAGAAGGCCGACATCGCCCTGTCCAGGTGAGGCCCACCTCGGATTTGTATTGTCGCCATCATCGCCATCATGGCCGTCATCGTCGTCGGCCATGAGCAATCCGATGCCGGATGTTGGCCTCAACAATCCGTCGTCAAATCTCACGGTCATGCGATGCGTCCATCAATCCTGCGCCCGTGCCGCGGGGCCGATCCCAAGGATCTCAAACTTGCCCCGAGGTGGATCGTGTACCGGGATGTTTGACCAACGTGATATTTACGTGTTTGACGTTTGGGAGGAAACCGGAGTGTCCGGAGAAATCCCCAACACGCATGCTCAGGAGAGGATAGCACTTAGAGCTCCGCGCGGACAGATTCGGTCAGGCGCACGGAACTATTTGCGGACGGAATCCATTTTAACAGTGCCATATCCTCTCCACCTCGCAGCTGGCAAGCCCTGGTAGCCTCCAGTATTAGTGCTAAACATGGTCAGCCTTGCTTAGCTTCCGAGATTCTGCGAGTTCGGACACATTCCGGGCGGTTTGGTCGTAGGCAAATTAAGCGAGCACCGATATATCCGCACCTCCGATTAGCACGGTTGTCTACGTGTGGTGCGAAAGAAGTTCAACATACACACGGTGATTGTTCTACGCAACGCATATGCAAGTGAAAAGCGGGAGAGGCAATCACGTGGTGTTCCAGCGCCGACAATTGCCCAATCTCTGCGGTCCTCTATTTATTAAGGTGTTGCCGGCCAATAATTATCGAGTGTACACAGGTGGGAGGAAACCGGAGCGCTCGGAGAAAACCTACGCGTGTGCGAGGGTGACACGCTCGATCCCAGTCGTTCTTCTTCTTAACCTGGGGTGCACGGTTGCACCACCTGTGGGTGCGAGATGCCCTTTTTGGGGGGGGCGGGGGGGTGCGAGACACGGCCAGATTTGTTTTAGGAGGTAAATCATCGAAACGCAAATGAAGCAAGGGCACGTAAGTACAACTTACTTTGTTTCATCACACCCTGTGTAGTTATCAACATTGTGCATTTTTTGACGATTGAGATGCAAAGGGGTGCAAGGCTGCAGTCAAGGAACCGCTGCCCTATCCCATACCTCCGGAACTTGTGGAGTCCACATTTGACGGGGTACCGCGTTCCCCACGCGAGCCAGGCTCCTCCTCGACTCACCACGGGGGAGTTTCACAACATGTGTGCGATCCGCCAACCCTTGCTGCCTCAGGCAGTGCCTGATTACAGGCTCCCCGTGCGGCATTAACCGCCACCACCGCCGCTCAGCTACATTACAGGCAGCACTGCACAGGGGGGCCCCTACCTGGCAGCTTCGATGATCCTACGCGTGGCCGTCCTGGCTGCCAAGCCTCTTCGCTTTCCCTTGGTCGTGCCGGCCAGGCTAAGTTAACTGCTGATGACGACGCGGAGAAGGTTTCAACACGCTTGCATGTCTTATGCAATGCGATACAACGCGCGTTCCTATTTGCGGCCAAATGCGACCCCGTCTCAAGACACCTTGCAGAAACGGTGGGCGTAAGTGATTTTATATATAAACTGTTTTTCTAACTGAACTTGATATCACTTGATACAGCTATCGTGCTGTGACGGTTCCACCTGAAGACGGAAGCTTGTGTTTCCTCCGAAACGTCGTGATTTTTATTTTTATTTTACTTTTATTAATTTTAATTTTATTTTTTTACCTACGTGACTTTACTGGGAAACATCTAAGAATATGAATCCTTGCAGTCACGAAAGCTTCAAATCTAGAATATGACCCCCCCCGCCAGCCCGCCGCCAGCTGGGGACATGGTAGCACCCGTGGGTGGTCTCCACTTGAAGCCAGAGGCACAGCTCGTCTGTTGGGGCCTTCTTCCCTGGAGACGCAGAACATTTGTGCAGCCCAAACAGCTCGCGTTGACGTCCTTCTCACTCTCCCACCACCCCCCCCCCCACCACCCCCCCGATCTCATCATCCAACTCAGTGTCAGAGGAATTATTTTCTCTCTCTCTCTGTGAGAATGGGTAGTGAGAAGCTGACGTAAAGACCGCTTCGATAATGTTGCTAATAGTGTTTGTAGCGATGGTAATGATGGCCATCATCATGAGTGTGCAACTTTTGCCCGAGTGTGTCACCTCAAGTAAAAATCTGAAATTTGTATTTGGGCCGGAGGAATCCGATGAGCTGTGAAGCTCTTTTTTCACAGACGTCCAGTCGGGGTGGGTCAGTAAAAAATTGATTCATTTTTTAAGAGTGTTTCATGGAAACAACCACCGCATTATAATCGGGGTCTATGCGGAGCGCTCACAGTTTCCATGTGGAGCGCTTGTGTCAATCCTACTTTAAATTACACGCTTAAAATCTCATCATTAATTCTTATACCGCGGCGTTCAGGCAAATTGCATCTCCCAATCGCTGAACGGGAGCCAGAAAGCTGGAAGGCTGCCAGGCGGCGAGCCGGTCCAATAATCGCTCTGCAGTTCTCCACATATTGAGATGTTTTCAACCAATTAATGAGCGTTTATTATACACGTGCAAGGAAAGCGGAACACCCGGAGAAGCCCCATGCATGCGAGGGGGCAACCCTCTATTCCATACAGAAGTGACAGACGATATCAGTCCACACTTTTGCTGTACTGCTTTCTGCCAGCGCGCCAGGGTATTGCCAGGGCATGCCACCTGGCTCCCCATTGCTGCAGCACAGGAGTGCGAAGCCACCTCCGCTGCTGGATGTGAGACTCCACGTCTTGCGGGTCATGGCGGATATTTGACCGTGCACGTTGGTGGAGGGGCCGTTGATAATGGCGATGTTGGTTTCGGTGGTAACCTGGTGATGAAGGTGGTTGCGGTGATGGGTTTTAGAAATGTTTCGCGTGACATTAGTGGCGGTGGCGACGATGGCGGTGGCGGCGGTGGCGGCAGCGGCGGTTGTGGTAACAGCAGTGATGGCGATGGATTAAATTACAATGCCGTCAGCTGAGGCTAAATTTTGGCAAGCCATGTGGCATCACTGTACGGCAAACATTCCGCCCGATGGACATGTGGTGGCTTCATATTTCTCCATTGAGTGGCTTCGTGTGTTTAAGCTGAGTCCAGAGCTAACGGCAGTGTCATGTTCGTGTGGTGTCTGTGTGTCTCTGACTGTGTGGTTTGTGCGCGTTTCAACTGTGTGCGTGTGTCCCTGATTTTGTGATGTGCGTGGCATCCGTGTGTGTATGTATATCTGTCATCTGTGTGTGGGGAGCGGTGGTGGAGCGATTAGCACGCTGCGCTACGAACCCGGTGTGCCGAGTTCGATTCCCGCTCACAGCCATGAACACCGGTGATGATTATCTGAACCGGTCCTGGGCCTCTCCTAGGTCGACTCAGCCTCAAATTAGTACATACCTAATGTGGTGTGTAAATATCACCACTTAAAGAGTTGCTCGCCAACTGCACTTGCTCCAGCATTCGAAAGGCCAAATATGGAGAATTTGTGGGTGTCCGTTTGGTTGTGTGATATATCGTAACGTAAGGAATGCGTGTTTGGGATATTACGTACTCTATGTGTGTGTGAGATATTGTACTGCGTGCATTCAAGTCCATGTTCAATGACTGACTGCCTCCTCCATGAAAGAAACAAGCCCACTGCCTCCGTATAACTTCTTGAAATGTGATCATATGTTATGCAATAACAAATTAACATTGTATTCTATCACGTGCATGTGTGAGATAGTCTGTTCCACGTGTGTGTGTGTGTACGAGATAATTCTGTTTTCTATGTGTATGTGAGATTCTGTGTGTGAGAACGAGTCTGTACTCTTGGGGCCTCGGTAGTGCAGCGGTTAGCGCGCTGAGCTATGAACTCAGCTACCCGAGTTCGATTCTTGCTCACGGCCAACACCGGTGACGATTATCTGAACGGGTCCTGGGCCTCCCCTAGATTGACCCAGCCTCAAATGAGTACCTGGTGTGGTGTGTAAACGTGGCCACACGGAGACAAAGGCACCCTGAGCGTGGTTCTGGGCACCCTCCCCCCCTCGTGTGCCTTGCCGACCTTCATAGTTGCTCGCCAACAGCACTTTCCCCAAAAGTCCCTAAAGGCTATACAGGGGAGCTTTGCATTTGTACTGCGTATGTGTGTGTACACAAATACACAACTTCACACTGAGCAATAATACCTTCCCTGTTTATACCTCGATGTAATAGGACCCATGATACTAATCCGCCAGGGAACGCCTTTGCCAAGCTAATGCCACTGGCACATTTTTCACGTTGCCGATCGTTAGTGGCGTTGCCGTATTGTCTCTGTGAGTGCAGGCTCAGGTGCGTGGCGCAGCTGCATGCGTAGATTAAGGGTGTCCACTGGCGTACGGAGGTCACGCCCCGGGTCATTTTAATTTACATCGTACGAAAGTTCCATTTTGTTTTTGCAATGCTCAGGAGTCGAGTATCGTTTTGCACTGCGAGTTGTTATTTGATTCTGCATGCCTCGGCAGTTGCCAAAATTGAAAGGTGATTAGGGTTGTAATTGAATTGGTTTTTACTTATTCGCTTTTAGTTGTTTTTGTTCGCAGTTTTTAATGAAACTGCGTCGTTGTTGTGAGAGGCAGGCATTTGTGAGCCGTGACCCTTATCTGAATCAATTCAGAATTCACGCTCCCCCCCCCCCCCACCATTGGCCATTGGACCGTGGGTTGCGCTGACCTCGGCCTTCGCTTGACCTCTTCAGATGTTGACGTAAATGTTTGGCCCACGCTGTGAAATTGACCCAGAGCCAGAGGTCGCAAACGGGTTTTGATTCCTTACCCATGCCCGTACCCGGCCGCACCAGGGTCGCAAACGGGTACCCGTACCCGTACCCGGCCGTACCCGTACCCTACCCGTACCCGGCTGGCTACGGGAATCGGGTACCTGATTGCGACCTCTGGGATCAAGCCATGTTGCAGGCGCGGGTGGGTTGATTCTAGGAACTTGAATTGTGAGAAGAGACAAGACGTTGGGAATGAGTGACAAGCAGTTACTCACCAGTGACTCACGGCCTACCCGTACCCGTACCCGGCCGCACCAGGGTCGCAAACGGGTACCCGTACCCGGCCGGGTACGGGTAGCCGGGTATCGTGTAGGGTACGGGTATCGGGTACCCGGTTGCGACCTCTGCCCAGAGCCCACGCGTGCTGGGGTCAGGCCGGGTTACGCGCTCGCCTTTACTCTGCCCCCTGCGGAGGATGATAACTCATCCAGCGCAGGAGCTGCCACACCTGGGGCCGTTTTGGCAGCGAGGGAAGATGGTGAGGATGGCTAAGTGACTGAACGTCAAGTCTCGTCGCCGCTATCCAAACTCGAACGGGGGACATCGCGTGTGCGGTTCGCGCAAGGTGGCGGCAACCCAAAATAACAAGAAGAGCCAATTTTTTTCCAATTCGGTAAAAAAAAAAATATAATAAAAACTCAATAATTTCAAGAGCCGCAATGCAAGGGGTGAATCCGAGACGGTGACAGTCCTCAATAAATAACGTGACGGAGCTGCAGGTCGCCGACCCCGGGTTAGCGGCACGGAGAGGATGGGACCACCCCCCTCCCCCTTCCCCCTGCTCCCTCTCCTTTCGCTGCCTCTTCTCCACCCCACATCCCAAGCGGTTTCAGAAGGTTTCCTCGGCACCTTAAAAGGAGCCTCGGCAGCGAGTAGCCTCGGCGCCGGCCAAAAAGGCAGCGCCCAAACGAACGGCGCTCGCTCGGGCGGGTCGCAGACCCTCGCTGTGTTTACACTGGATACAGTAGTGTGTGCGGGCTAGAGAGCAAACACTGATTCACCGGTCTGTGGACACCGTTGCGTCTAACTGCCGCCGAACAAGAGTTTAGAGCTGGCGCATGTTTTCTTTGTAAAATTGTCGCTGTTTTATCGCGAGCGCGCTATCGACGACCAATCGGAATTGGGGTCTCTCTTGCAGAACGGGGCAATGTTTTGTCTGTGGGAATAGCCCGCAGAAGTGGACGTTACAGAGTTTCCTTCGAGATCCCTTCATGTGATATCTGGTCCACACAGTTAAGGGGGTAGCACTTGCCCACCTGCCTGCCGTATGATGGCAATCTTCGGCACATGAGTCAAAGCTGAGATACCCTGGACACCCTTGTTAATGAGATTTTTTCCACTTACCACATTTCAATTAAAAACAAATAGGGAATTGTTTCATTCCCAGTGCAGACCCAAATTGCGTGAGGTTTTTTTAATGTTTCGTCACGGGCGACTGAATCATGGATTTGAACCCAGGATCTCTGTGGTGCCAGCTCGGCACTCTGACCTCTGAGCCACCTGGCCACCCCAAATCGTTGCACTTAAATCAGCGCTCGAGTTGATATCAAATCCCGTCTTACGCTGATGTTGAAGGTTCTAAGTAATAAAATAAATACAAAATCTGTCCGATATTACATGTAAAAAAGGGTGTATATTTTTTTCCTTAATCTATCAGCCCATTGGCCTCCTAGGTTTAATATTAACCAGTGCGATGTTTTTGGAAAAAGAAAAGCCAACTCTGGCCCCTTTTGGAACTTTTGGGTCAGAATTAGGCTGAAATAACAAAAAGTACTGCTGGTTTTTCAGATGTTACAAAATCACTCCCTCTAAACAACTGAGTCCTGTCCGCATACTAAATAAATACATCCTACCCTCCTTATGCACTATTGCTGAGCAATGTTGGGAATACAATAAATAAACTGACGTCTGTTGCGATCACGATGATGGTCGTGATGCCGGTGAACTTTGCGATTTAACACAAGCTCGCTTGGACTTGCTGTACGGATCAGCGGCAGAATAACACACGACGCGAGGATTTTGAATGTTCTCCTTTCAATTCCTGATGCCTGTCTCTCCCCGTTTCTCTCAAGGTCCTGAGCCCCAAGCAAGCATTGATTTCCGCCTTTCATTTACCCCCTGGTGCATGACATGAAGCTTGGACGTCTGTCCGCGCTTTCTTGTATTCCAAAATCTAAGGCCGAGGTTCAGAAATTGTACTCAAATTGCCCTTTAGGCTCTCCCCGGTGAATTCTCGGTGTGATTAGGTGCATAATCCACGCACTCGTTCTCCACGCAATCTGCTTCCATCTCGGTGGGGGGATTCGTTTCCCCGTCTCCGGTGATTCTTGTTTTCGTGGGTCCTCTGTGTGTCACGTGCAAGAACGTGACAATCTGCCCGTGTCCGCTCGCTCTCCTGGCCGACTGCGTCCGTGCGTGCGTGATGTTTGTCGGTGTTTCGTGCGTTTGTTTGTGGATTTTTATACGAAGGTCTCATTTGCCGATGGGCGTGGCATTTCCTGTAAGCTGAAGTCCTGCGAGACCTCGTTTTAATTTCAGGCAATAACCCACGTACGTGCGTGTGCTCATGTGTGTGTTCGTGTGTGTACATGCGTGGAGCAGTGGCGCAGTGGTTAGTGCACTGCGTAACGAACCCTGCTCATGAGCAATAACAGTGGCGAATATTTTAATCAGCTCTGGGCCTTCTCTAGGTCGACTCAGCCTCAAATGCATACCTGGTACGGTGTGAAAAAATTGCCACTGGGGAAGCAAAAGCTGCCGGGCCTGGTCCTGGCTACCCACCCCCTCGTGTTCCGTGCCGGACTTCATAGGTGCTCGCTAACAGCACTTACCCCAACAGTCTGTTACAGGCTTTATGGAGGATCTTGTCTTTTTTTGTGTTCGTGTAAGACAAAGTAAAATAAATAATATGCATTTTAGAGTTCCCAATCTTCTCTATCTCTCTCTGTCCTTCCTTTTCTCTGTGCCCAATCCCGTTTTCGGTCCATCACCCTCGTCGCACCCCTCCAGGGGACTAACATTCCCATGTCCATTGAGCAGTCTCCCTCCTCAACCTCCTTCTGTTCCTCTCTTAAAGCCTCACCTCTTATCCATTGCCCATTCTCTTCCCTCCCCTCGCCCCTCCACTCCTTCCTTTCCCTCCCCTTTCATGATCCCTCAGTACCCTCTATCACCGTTTGCTCATTCCTCAATACCTGTACGCCCCTGCTATCAAAATTATTGTATTCTGTCACTGTTTTGTAAGCTATGCCGAGCACTTTGAGTGAAGGCGCTGCATTTGAAATGCGAATTAGATTAGATTCTAGCGGAGGCCCTTCCACCAACAGTGAAGAGCAAGACATTGCAGAGCTGCACTTTTGCCGTTATTCTCCACATCTTGCGTTCATAGTGATCAAGCAATGAGCAAAGTTTTCCCTGCGTTGTGTAGTCAAGGCCTGACTCAATACACTGACACAGAGGCTGTGTCCAAGTCCTGCCCATGTTATCCTAACCACCGAGAGCAAATTCTTTCCTCTGGGATTCTTGGCATTATGTTGATCTCTACATAATTCGCTACAACTTTCCTGTGCCACTGCCCAACGCAAACAAACACCGGGGCGGCCCTGTGCCCTCCGCAGTTGAAGGCAGCAAACATGTGCATCACCACTTCGTGGGTATTTGCAGCTGCGCGGCCACGTACGCATCCGATGCGTGTTCGGGGGTCGCGCCACGTGACGTCGTTAGGCGCGACGTCCGACGTTTCACAAGAAGGTCCCCGCACCGTGCGTCGAAACGCATAAAAAATCCTGCGACATCGTGCCGAGCGGTAAATTTCTCATCCCCCCGGGAAGAGACAAGGCGAGGCAAACGCGCTTCGCCCCACTGACTCAGATGTTCCTCGCCGCCCCACACGCGAATCTTCGGAAGTCGTTGTTGTAAACGTTCGCTTAATGGTGATGGAGCGGCAGCGGTGGGTGGCGCTTCATAACGATCGTTGAGATTTATAATTGCATCTTTGTACGGCGAGCGTCTCTCTGGACACCGTACAGGGAATAATTGTTTACATTGAATGATCTTGGAGGAAACGTCAAAGAACGTGGAAACTTTCCACAACCACTGAGCACACATCACAAGATGACAGGAATTTAAGAGAGTAAAATATTGGTTAAAATCGTAAAAAAAAAACACAAGTTCCATTTATTTCGGTAAAGTCACGTAGGTATGAAATAAAATAAATCACGACGTTTCGGGCGCAACACAAGCGTCCATCATCAGGTGGGAAAGAGTATGGATTCCTGCAGTCACGAAAGCTTAAAATCAAGATTCTATTTATTTGTTTAACCATGTGAGAATTCACCAGGATTAATCCGATTTGCAAGACTGGCCTGGGTCACTAAAAGGACGGAACTGAAACGTACCATGTGACCGGGCATACGAAATCCTACCATATAAGGAGGAATCTATTTACACCCGTCCCTTACATTACTTGCATAGTTGATAAAAAATAATAATAATACACTTTGCCAGGCAGCATACGCTTTGCACTCGGGGACCAGAAAGATTTGACAACTCCAAGAATAAGCGTTGGAATGACTCTCTTATTAGCCACTGCCACGGATTCAACAGCCATCATTGACAGTTTAACGCGTAGGAGGCTTTTCGTGGCATACCACAGGTTTTTTTCGGTTAGATCGCGTAAATATATAAATGTGTCGTTAAACCCGCCACCACCCGACACAGCCAACTAGTAAGGTGTGTCACGTAAACAGAACGTGCCAATTCGTCACTAGTACAGCACACCGGCTGTGTGTTGGAGAGCAAAGCCACAAGATTTACAATCTGAGTACGACGTTTCACCAGTGATTACAACCAGCTTCATCAGGCGACAGCCAGATTTGTGGCAGTGTGCTGTGCGAGTAACGAATTGGCATGTCTGAATGACTCTGTCTTCTCGCCTGGGGTGTGTCATTCAGACTGTCTTCTCGACAGACCTGTTCTTCACCTGAGGACGGCTGCTTGCGTTGTGGCTGAAACGTCGTGAGAATTATTTTATTATGTTTTATTTTTATTATTTTATTATTTCCATTCTACGTGACTTTACCGAAAGAACCAAGAAGAGCATTCCTCATCTCTGTGTGGTTCTACCGAACAACACGTGCATTTGGCACTCTTTTCAAATAAGGCTAGGCCAGGGGTCGGCAACCTGCGGCTCCGGAGCCGCATGCGGCTCTTTTGAACCTTGACCGCGGCTCCGGGGCGGATGCTAGCGAGGGGAGGAGGCGCACTGTGACACCTGCTCTGGCGTTGCCGCTGCTGACAGGTCGCCGCTCCGCTCCACACTGCCCGCCCGGTGACAGGCAATAACGTTGCCGTTGCTTTGTCACATGTTTGGAAGAAGTAAAAACCTTCCTGGGCAGCAAAGAGCTCACCTTTGCTGAGCTGGAACAGCCAGAGTGGCTGGAAAAATTACATTTTATGGTAGACATGACAGCACATCTAAACACGCTAAATACAACCCTTCAGGGGAAAGGAGGCACAGCCCTGCACATGCTGGAGGAGGTTTTGGCATTCGAGCGCAAGTTGACAGTGTTTGTCAAAGATTTACAGAGAGGTACACTGTCTCACTTTCCCTCTTTGAGAGAGTTCAAACAAAGTCATGATAACGATAAATTTGGAATATTTCAAGTCTGCAATCACCACAATGCAAAGTTCGTTTGGGAAACGATTCTGTGAGTTCAGAGAGGAAAAAACGACATTATCCTTCCCTGTCACTCCCCTGGCGATCGATCCATCCCTATTGAATATGACTGCATTTGCAGGTGTAAGTCAACCTGATCTTGAGATGGAACTGGCCGATATAGCCGACAAAGATATATGGGTGTCCAAGTTCAAATGCTTGACCGCTACTCTTGAGGATGTTGCCCGTCAGAAGGCCATTCTGGCTCAGAATCATAAATGGAGTGATATTGAAAACCTTCCCAAACAGGACAAACTTGTATTCGAAACATGGAATGCCATCCCCAACACTTATATAAACATGAAAAAGTATGCATTTGGAGTCCTGTCGATCTTCGGCTCCACATATGTATGTGAGCAGGTCTTCTCCAACATGAACTATATTAAAAACAAACATCGATCACGCCTCACAGATGACAGCTTGCAAGCCTGTGTGAAAATGAAGGTGACGTCTTACAGCCCTGATGTGCAGACACTGTGCACTGAGGTTCAGGAGCAAAAATCCCATTAACCAGGTAATTTAGCTATTAATTTGCAAAAATATATTTTACATTGTTAAGTGAAAAAGTCCTTTTTTTATTCAGATTGACAGCTGACTGCACGATCCTGTATATAGCAATAAGGTAAGAAACAATATATGCAGTGTTATATTTGTTTTAAATGTTGCAATGGTTTTGCGGCTCCCAGTTTATTTTTTCCTTCGGAAACGGGTCCAAGTGGCTCTTTATGTCTTAAAGGTTGCAGACCCCTGGGCTAGGCATTGGCATTAAGCAATGGCCAGCGTGTCAACAAGGCTGCAGAGTGGCACAGTGTGACTGGCACGACGTCTGTAAGAATTTCCACTGACACACAGTGTGCGATTGGCACGACATCGATCAGACTGCCCTTTGACACGACGAACGACTTTCCGCCTCTTGTTGGCATTGAGCCATTTGGACGGCGTCTATACGTAAAAAAAAAACCTAATTTCATTTCAAATAATTATTTTCTGGAAGCCTGCGCCACAGCCTCGGCTCTCCGATGCATTTTCGGGCGCCCGCGTCACGGTTCAGTTTCTCGAAGAAGCCCGCAGCACCCTGGAGCGGAACAAACCCAGCCCGTGCGACCCACGTGGACATTCTGACGTGACATCGCTTCACGAGAAAAGCCCCCACGAGCAAAACGGGCCTCGAATGGGGGGGCACTGGCAGGCAGACTTGAGCCGCAACCCCCCCCCCCCCCCAGCTCACAGACTTTGCAGACGTCGTAATTGATTTCTGCTGGTGTAAACAGAACGTATACCGGCTGTAAATGAATCTTGCACGGGCTATTGGAAAAATTAATTACCGTACTAATCTTGCTGCCACGACCCGCCTCTTGCCAGGGCTTATTTGTGGTAATTCTAGCCGGGAGTTTGGTTCCGCTGCTGTGGCGGTGTTGCCACGCGCTCATTTCGAGCGAGACTTTCCTAGCAGGTGCACGCCCGCAATCTCTCCTCGTCAAAATCCGTTGTTGTGTTTAACGGCGTTTGGTTTTCTTTTTCGGTACACGGGACGGACGGAGGATATTCTGCTGACAAAGTTCTTGGGCACGCACCAACCTGTTGCCAGGCAATGGGAGGTACCTGATTGCAAACGTCGGTGACCTGAAATTTTCGATTTAAAGCTTTCGTGACTGCAGGGATTCATATTCTTGGTTCTTTCGGTAAAGTCACGTAGAAGGGAAATAATAAAATAATATTAATATTAAACAATAAAAATTTTCACGACGTTTCGACTGCAACACAAGCAATCATCATCAGGTGTGAAATCCACAGCAAGAAAATTGACCTGGCCGAGTGGTTAGCACGTTTCATTGAGGGACTGTATTGTCTTGGTGTAAGTCTGCGACTTTTTTGCCGTTCTTTTTGTCTTACCCAAGCTGGGAAATTGGTGTACTTATGCAATTTGAACTTACGTACCTTATTTACGCAATTATAATTTAGTAATTTACTTACCTTTTCTATGCATTGCACTCCTAAGTTTTTGTTTTTATTGTTTGTCGTTGTAACTTTCTGACCCACCCCTTCTGGGCATCTGTGAAAAAGAACTTCATAGCTCATCGGATTTCTCCAGGATAAATAAAGATTCTGATTCCGACAATCATTACTTGTTGCAGAGGCTTTCACGGTTCGCACCCTGCGGCTGCCCCGGTTAGCGTGAGGTTAACCTCGCTGGCGAGATGTTAACTACCTCGCCTGGTATACAGAAGGTCGTGGGTTCAATTCCGATCCTGCCGCCTACATATTTAGATTTTTCTCCGTGTCCTCCCTTTTTTCCCTCCACATTTATAATGAACATGCGTTTAGAGTATTCGGCCGCAATAAACTTACACGTGTTAAGCCCAATTCGTTGAGCTATCATTTGTGATAGCCAGATCGCTTCAGAAAAAGAGCTATTTAGCTAAGTGATAAAATAAAAAAAATTGGTTAGTTTTAGTGAACCATAAGTATTCGCTGTCTGCTTCACAGTGACATCATTCGCAAAAGAGGAAGTGACGTGTCAGCGTCAACGGTTCAAATTTGTAAAATGACTCGCAAGTTTACTGACTTTGGTAAAACCACAAAGCAGCGTTGACCCTTAACGCCAGACTTACCTGCCGGTGAAGCACACTGCCCACGGATTTATCCTCGCACTTTGAGAATGGCACGAAAGAGCACAATCTGCTCGTTATGATGACGATGACAATGATGATCAAATGCAACCACACGGAGTTGTGTAATTAGACTTCGCCGTCGCCAGTGCGATCGGCGGCGGCATAAATTACGAAGCTTTCTGTCAATTCTTGCCCCTTATACTCGGGCACATTATGGAGACGAATGCTCTGAGCAGCCAGGCTTTCTGGGGGGGGGTTAAATTATGAAGAAAAGCATTCATATGAATGCTTACCTTGCAGGCTAATGGGGGGGAGGGAGGGGTGGAACAAAAAATGCCATTAATATTTAAAAAGGCGAGAATAATTGAAGCCTTTATTTCCAGCCATGAGAGGGACAGTGACTGTCCTGCAAGGGAGGCCCGGCCTCAGGTACCGGAGACAAAATGACACAAGAGGTGCCACTAATGTGACACCGTTGGTTGGCAACCAATGAAAATGAGTAATGAGTGCAGCAGCAGCAGTAGCAGCAGCGCGTTTGCACAAGCAAATGAAGCGTATTTTTTGTTTGCGGAATTAATTTGTTGTTGTTCTTGCTTTGCTCTCCTATCTTATTAACGAGCTCCCCGGTACTCCTTCTCATAACGCCGGCCGGTGCTTGTGTCGCTGTTGCGCCCGCCGCTAATGAGGACAGAGAGGCAGCCTTGAGCCTCGGCCCGGCGAGCTTGGAGGCTTCGTCAAATCCGGCGTCATTGTCCACGTTGGCAGTGGCTACATTAAGTAGATAAATGTACACCTCCATAAGAGAGGTTTTTTTGGGTTAGATCGCGTAAATATCTAAATGTGTCGTTAAAACCCGCCACCACCCGACACAGCCAACTAGTAAGGGTTGTCACGTGAACAGAACGTGGCCAATTCGTCACTAGTACAGCACGCCAGTGTGTTGGAGAGCCAAGCCACAACATTTACAATCTGAGTTACGACGTTTCGCCAGAAATTACAACCAGCTTCATCTTACTAGTTGGCTGTGTCGGGTGGTGGCAGGTTTAACGACACATTTATTTACGCGCTCTAACCCCAGAAAAACCTCTATTATGGATCATATTGGTCGCGAAAGCCTCCTGCGTGTTAAACTGCACACCTGTAACGGTGGAGGAGGATGGAGGGAAAGGTGAGGAGCAAACAATCAAATTAGACAATTGGCTCCTTTTTATGTTTTCCTCAGCGGGACGCAGTTGCCCGCAACTTTGGTTTCTCTTGCGAGTGCCGTTTCGCAGCAACGGTCACAGTTGCCACCTCTGAGGTGCAAATAAAATCGGGACATCACAATGTCACGGGAGGAAGACTCACGTCACAATTTGAAGATTGGAGAACGTCTACACGAGTTGCGCATGATTACACGATGCTGTCGGTCGCCTCGGTAGACGGAACGATGCTGGGATATATCCAGGATGGGTGGCGACTCCGGCGACGGTGGGGGTAACGTCGTCCTCAAATTGTAAATGTTGTGGATTTACTCTCCAACACACACCGGTGTGCTGTACCGGTGACGCATTTGGCACGTTCTGGTAACGTGACAAACCTTGCCAATTGGCTGTGTCGGGTGGTGGCGGGTTTAGCGACGCGTTTATATTTACGCGATCTAATCTAAAAAAATAACCCCTCGTCTGTGATGAATAATATCGGTGGCGAAAGCCTACTGTGAAACTAACAGTGGGGAATGTTGACCATTGGCCCTACCAGGCCACAGGCCTTATCGTTGCTAGGTAACGGCACCCGGAGGAGCAGCTGCTGCTGATGTAGCCGAGAGAAAAAGAGGCCTTTAGCTCGCGGAGGTCACATTGTATGAATACAATAATGAGCCCTTAAGCCAAGAAAAGCCTCAACGAGTCGCAAGGCTCGTTTTTTCTTTTTCTTCTCAGTAATAAGTCTTAACACGATGGGTTTTGGTCGGTTCTGTATGAACGATTGTTTGGCTGATGGGACTAAACTTACAGTGCCCCGAGAAAACCCAAACACATAAGGGAGTAACGCCCGGAGCTCTGCACGGTAACATTCGGCAGCATTACTACACACGAGGTGATTTGTAGACGGCATACCTGTCAACCCCATATCGGTGCCTACCTTATTACAGACAAATTCAGGCCTTATTGTTCGCCCCGTGTGCTTATAAATCTTAACGTTCATCCTACAAAGTCCCATCACAAGGGAGAAACACAAACAAATCGGCAAAACATTTATATTTTGCCCGTATTGGAACGGCTGTGCGCCGTATGGACCTGAAAACTAAATTTCCCTGTACAAAAATACTGGGTAAAACGTGTGGGTTGACAGTTATGAGACAGAAAAAATGTGCAATTGTCAATCACGTGAAGCTTGGTCTCCTCTCAGTGCTCCCTTGCACATCACATGACCAAAACAAACCACACTGCACGAGTTTTAATCTACCAAAATTCATCATTGTGGCCGAAGAGTAAAATCGAGGTTCCTATGACAAACCAAACCAAGCTCATTAACGTGGCTGCCCGCTTCCAAACCCTCGCCCAGGAAGAAGATCAGCCTTTCAAGGGAAAGTGACACAAACAACCGGCAAAAAAAAAAAAAATCTATCCGTAAAAGACACACTGTGAATAATTCATCGCAGCGCTTTGAGTGTCACCATCATCCCGGCCTTATCGTCTCCAGAGCCCACTCGATCCTCCCGTGTCTACTCTTTCCGAGACCACCACACGCAGACAGACACTGGACTTTATCGTTCGAATTCCTTGACCCCATTTTCTTGTAAGTCATCGGCCGTTCGTTGACTAGTGGAGTAAACGTGCCACCCAAATTATTACGCCGCTGTAATATCCCCTGGATTATAAGACGCTCCAAAACGTGTTTTTTACGCTCACGACACCTTTGGCATCGTTTTGAGGAATTTTTATTTTTAAAACCTTGATTATACGATATACGGGGAAAGTGGGAATTTTTTTAAAATAAATATAAATTTATTAAACTAATCTAGTGGAGTCTGGGAATAAAAGTTCATCTTATAATCGTGAGAATATGATACACGTCCGACAGAAATAAATATATTGGTTAGAATTCACGGAGACATTTAAATGGGATATCTTTATAAGTTGAATATATGATAATAATAATTCACACCCCATCCACGATAATCCAATGAATGTTTGTGATTAGGGGTCATGATTCGATTCAAGAATGGATTCTTGTTTGTCTCATTTCCCCCCATTTCGATTATGTTATTTTCCATTTGTTTTGTCTCGCATGACTAAATGTAGCATTGGCATGAACTGTAGATAATCCATCCTTACACGCACGGTTCAAAGCAAGTATCAGGAGTATTACGGTTTAAACACTTTAATTTAATACATTGATTCGTTGCTACCTGCCTATAAACCTAATAACAATGGAACATCATTTTTTTATTTCATCTCTTTGTCAATTGACTGTTGGATGAAGTCCTCCCAAATCTATTGTCAGTCTTCGGAGTTGTTTGGCCTCACTTCACCACACTGGTCAGGGCAGATCGACAAAAAGCGAGGCACTGTGTCATTTTCTTTATGTGGAGCAGAGGTGGAGTTATTCAGGAGTTAGCACACTGGGCCACAATCCCAGAAACTCTGGGTTCATTTGCTAGCTATGATACACAACATCGGTGCCAACTAGAATATGACCTTGTCTGAGTCTCCATTAGATCGAGTCAGCATGAATGACCGCCGGTTGTTATCGCGTTGCTATCGTTGTGCCCCGAGGTTGGCCTTAACAGGTGCTCACTCGCAGCTATGTAGGGTTTGCCACCTCTGAAATAAAAAAAAGAAACGGGACATATCATGGGAAGAACATTTCAGAATACCGGAAGAGGTGACAACCACCTATAAGCACATCATCTTGAGTGGCGTGTTATTACTACGCAACTGTCAAAAACCGTGGCTTTTAGTGTTGTGAGAAGATGTATAGACTTCCCTGGACAGCAACTACTTCAATAACAAGAGGTCCGAGGAAAACCAGGACAGGTGGCAACACCCAACCGAGAGAAGTGAGAGTTTGCTAATGGGCACTTTGCTGTTGTTGTTGTCGTCGTCGTTGTCTGAACCCAGGACCCAGCACGCGCGCGGGAAGATGGAGGCGGCAGACGCAGCAGCACACGCAGCCCAGGAGGCGTCGAAACTGGCGCGGATGATCTCCAAGGAGCTCGCGCCCACGTTCCACCAGCCAGGTACAGCAACAACAACAACAACGACGCATCGTGTACGGATTGTCGCTCGCACACACAGTACCATCACGTGCAGAGTACAATGCTGCAACATACACGCGGCGTGACGGATAGAGCGTCTCACACAGCAATGCGCACAGATCATGACACGCACGCTGACAGCTTCACATACATCACGCACAACAATAACAACGAAGATTCCTCCGTATAGCCTTAATAGACTTTTTGGAAAGGTGCTGTTAAGAAGCACATGTGAAGGCCGGCACGGCACACGAGGAGGTGGGTGGCCAGCACCACGCCCGGCCGCCTTAATCTCCCGAGTGGCGATGTTTACACACCGCACCAGGTACTCATTTGAGGCTGAGTCAACATAGGGGAGGCCCAGGACCGGTTCTGATAATCATCACCAGTGTTGGCCGTGAGCGGGAATCAAACCCGGGTAGCACTTGACACCACACACACACACAGATCTGCACGACAACATCGACGTGGTGCCATGTGCAATTGCGCATCCTCCGACGGTGCAGCAAAAGCGGCGTTGTCATGGCAAATAATCAGTGATTGACGGCGCAGGCTCTAATTGGTGCCCTAAGCCGTCACGGGTGATGCACGTTTAACGTATCGACCGCGTTTTAACAATGCGGCACCACATTGTTCTCGACCGATGTCTCACGAATTTATTTATAAAGCAAAACTACCCCGGGGGATATTCTCTTCCTATCGAAACGCGCGCTTGACACCCAGCCATCTCGCTTGGGCAAGGGCGAGATGAGAGGACCTCGAACGGGAAGGAAGTAAAAACAAAAACACAAACAACCCACGGTGCGTCCGCGTTTACCGAGCGGCAGAACGCGAGCGAATGGCCTCGCGGCTGGGTGCGGATCAAAGGTCCTCGCGCTGAGCGGAATTTTGATCCGGGAGCCTGAGGCTGTTTAATAAACGAGCAGCGCGTTGACCCGGCTCGTTAAAACTCGTCCTTAATTGGAGCGTTTAGCACTCGCCCGGCAAGTGCCGGCGGTGGCCCGCGTGTTTTCTACCCCTTCGCACGTTGCGCGTAATTTTGGACGGAGAATTGGCGACGGGAATTTCGAGCAGAGGTCGTGCCACGTCATCGCAAGGGGCCCCCAAATCCGTTCCACGGTCACGGTGTCGGTATTGATTACGGCGCCAGGCGACGCACCTGCCCTCGTGCGCCCCCCCCCCTCCCCCAGCCTTGCTCGCGCGACAAGACATCAAAGGGCAGCTTCGTTCGCACAAACGTCGCATCCTGTCCTGGTGGGCAGGAGACCCTTTTGGAATGTAATAATGATGCCATTCATTTATCCAGGAAGGCCTCACTGTATGTATGTATCCAGCAAACACTTGATTTGGCTTTCTCTTTCTCCAAATAACTCAGGAGGTTCCTAATCGTTGTGTTCAGACACTGAGCGAGGCCAGCACCACTGAGATGGTGCGCTTGAATCCAAGGCCGTAATTATAATATATATTGGGGGGGGGGGGCACATCCCCCCCCCCCCCAATATTCAAATATGCTCCAAATGTCCCCCGCCAATATATTGCTATAAAATAGATTTCTGTTTTTATGCTTGTGGTTATGGTTGTACTTTATTTATCCATAATCTCTGCCATTACATACAATGAAACAAGAAAAGGTAAAAAAATTAACAGAGCAATGTAATACAATACACTATTAGATATAAATAAAAAGTCCATCCTACGTGTTAGTGATGTTTTAAAATATTTTAGGCAGGAGATGGCAGGAAATTCGTTTGAAATTTGATATTTTTTTCTGGGGGGGGGACCCCCAGACCCCCTGGAACTTTGGGTCCCCCCCCAATGTTGACTCCATGGCTACGGCCTTACTTGAATCTAACAATAGGGCGTGTGGGTCTATCTTTGACCTGGCTCATAATCGCCGCATCAGTGACACTGACCGACCGAGCCCACTGCCGACAATCCCTGAGTTTGCCTGGCGTTCTGATGCCGAAATGTGTGGGGCCGAGACGGACAGGCGTGCATCTAATAACACCTCAGCGGGGCGCCCTGAGTATCTCACGCTCCTGTTCCATCAACCGCTTCAGCACGCCGCCCAACTGTGCCGTGAGTCGCGGCCACGTCGAACCAGACAGCGCGCCGTATCGTTCAACCACCTGCATCATTGGCCCGGCCCCGCTCTCCGGCAGACCGGATTGGTCGCGCAACTCCCGAAGCTGTTATCGCGCGGCTCACAAACTAAAAACCGGGATGTGTAAAGTCCACGTACTTGCCATTCGCGGGAAGAAGAAGAATAGGGTGCTCGTTGCCAAATTGAGCGAGGCACAGCTCCGGGAAGGGTGGCCTGTGTGGCGCACGTGCCAGGCAGACATTTAATGAACCAACGGAGAGGCACGCGCAACTGTGTCAATGATTTTAAAAAGATCATTCTCATGTAATTGTCTTATATATTTTTTAAAAACCTCTTACGTTTTTCACCGCGCGTGGCAGCCGTGATGTTTACACTCGAGCCTGCCAGAAAACGTTTTAAAACTGGGCCGGAATTGAAAAAAGCCGGGAGGGGGAACGTGGGGGGGTAGGAGGTGGGAGCAGGGGAGGTGGTGGGGGGATGGTACTAGAATGCTCCGTGAGCTCGACTATTTTAGTTTCGTTGTGCTAGCCCCCGTGATATATGTTATAAACGGTAACCAAAAACACGGAGGCTGCGTGGCAAAATGCTTGTAAAGTGAGTTACTGCGGCTGTTCCTGCTGCTGCTTCTGCTGCCACCGCTGGTGCTGTTGCCGCTGCTGCACGTGGCTGTAAGCAGGCCCGGTGACCGAGCTCCCAGCAGCGTGTGCCACGTGTCTGTCCCAGATTTAGTCCGTGGGCCAGAGGATACATTGGTCACCAGCTTTAGTAGCGCCTGTTTATTTATACGGCTAATGAGGCTGCATTAGAGAACCAGCGAATCAACGAATAACCCACTCACTTCAAGTGGTTATCGCGTAATTCACTGTTATCGGTCACGTAAAAAAATTGAAACCGCGAGAGTCATGTCATCTCAGGTGGTACCAACGAGTGAAGTGTCTGGTGTGGGGCTCATAAACTAATACAAGAGAGTATTGTGTGGAGGAGAAGCTGCCATGGTGTTACTGCAGGGGTCGGGAACCTTTTTGACTGGGAGAGCCATAAAAGCCAAATATTTCTAAATATATTGCATTGAGAGCCATATAGTATTTTTAATGTATAATAAATTAAATGTCTTACTTTTAATGCGACTTCTGGTGCTGCATGGTTTTGCTGATGGCCTTGTAGTCTGGTTCGTACGTGGTGAGGTTGAGCTTCATGCAGGCGTTGAGGCCCCGTGACCCGTGAAATTTATCTTCAAAACGAATTTCTGTTTACTTTAAAATGACACAGTATTTTTCGATTTAAAGCTTTCGTGACTGCAGGGATTCATCTTCTTGGTTCTTTCGGTAAAGTCACGTAAAAATAAAACATAATATTATGTTTTATATAATATAATATTATGTTTTATTTTTATTATTTTATTACTTCCCTTCTACGTGACTTTACCGAAAGAACCAAGAAGATGACACAGTATTATTAAGCAATATCACAAGTATTTTAAAATTAGTTCCAAACTGATTTTTTTTCAACTCAAAATTGTCTGGGAGCCATATGCTGTCACCGGAAGAGCCATATATGGCTCGCGAGCCATAGGTTCCCGACCGCTGTGTTACTGTGTTCTCTGGATGTTTCGATGCTCCAGAAAGTAAGACTCACCCCGAACCTCTTCCTGGTGTCAACGCAGTTGTACAAATCTGGCCTCACACGCACACACATGAAGCATTTACTGCATCACAATACGCACCCCCAACAGTGGGTCTTATATTGCTGAGAATACGGTATTGGACTTGCAGTCCATTGAGCACAATGGACTTGCAATCCAGAGGTTCACCGGTTCGATTAGATCTTTGGATGGGGCAGTTCAAACGGTGGTGCGAATTTCTCAAATCCCCCATCGCCCCTGTCCACCCAGCGGTGTAGATGATTGCACCGTGATTGATCTCCAGGCTGCGTGTGGTGGGGTACGAGTACTGACACCTCAAGCCAGCTCGAATTGTTACCACTTTGTGGGCAGTGGACAGTCGCTGTGGTCATCATCATCGTCATATGGTAGGAACGTGGAATTCCTACCAACCACCGCCGGCTCTGGGCTGCAAACAGGAGAAGAGTATCGCCTAATGAAGACACTCTGACGTTCTAAATCATCATCACCACCGTCATCACGATCATCATCGTCATCACTGTGCCCACGTTTTTGCCCACGTGCTCGTGCTGGCGGTGGCCGGGCACCGCGGCCGGGAGAGAGATGCCCCCGCGCCTCGCCCCCGGGCTCGTCTCCCGGTGACCTTTCCTTCGCGACGTAGGCACCTGCCACCGGGCACCGCGCATGCCGACCGTGACGAGTCTGCTCCTCTCCCCGGCGTTTCGCGTGACCCCTTTCTGCCACGTGCCGCTCATTCCCGGTGCGACGTCTCGCCGGGTCCCTGCAGAGAATTCTGCTGCTGCTGTTGTGCGTTGTCGTATACTCCACGCTGCAGGGACGCGAGTGGTTTTGCGGTCACGTGGCTTTGTCGTATACTCCGCGCTGCAGGGACGCGAGTGGTTTTGAGGACACGTGGCGGATATTGCAGGTGTCAAGGAAAGCAATCGCTCGCACTCTAAACTCCCGCGAGAAATAAAAAACACACACACACACACACAACACTGGCACAGATGATACAATATCCAGCAGTGTGTGTATGTATGGATGTTGAACTTCTTTCATCTCAGTCAGTCGACCCGTGGCACCTGGGTCTGACCCGTGACCTACTGGCAGCGGGCGTTCGACACTTCACGTGGCCTCAACGTGCACATAGCCTGGCACAAGCGCTGTGGTGATGCCACTGCCACTTAGTGGCGAATGGCGGTGGTTGTTGTTGTTGTTGAACTTCTTTTGCACCGTACTGTGCAAATTGGAGGTTGCGGGGAAATGGGCTGCGCGTATACATTCACCGTGGAAATGGTTTAACTCTCTCCTCGGTAGATGAGAATTTATTTTCTCTTGCGGAAAGACTCCCTGCACCCATGGCAATGCGCAATTTTTGGGGGCTGCGACCGTGGTGACTAGAGACTTTGGCTCGACAATTAAAACCAAGCCTGTATGTTTGTATGTTGAACTTCTTTCGCACCGCACATAGCCACCCGTGCTAACCGGAGGCGCTGCTTTGATCCCTTCTTAGACCAGCACTAATAACGCAGATGCTCATCGCATGACAGTGTCAAATGAAATGGTTGTCGCAAGTGGGTTGATGGATTCACGACAGACCGAGATGATTGATGTGTTTTTTTTTTTACTTATGAACCAAGTGTGTTCATGGATTAAATTTTGATGAGTTGGCATAAACAATGTCTGTGCAACATAATGCAGATATCAAACTCCCGAACACAACCCATTATAAAACATCAGTGCTTTGAACTTATTCAAACGCAACATCAATGTAAAGCCTGCAAGGACAACAACAAAACAAATTGTGCATTGTATAAAAACAGGCGTAAACAGTGAGAGTGGAATTCAACTAAATAGACGCGTACAAACATTTCAATTAATTCGCCTTTTTAATAGCCGAACAATCTACTGCGCCAGATGCTCGCGGTGGCGTCGTGTTGGTCTCCGACGTGTTTTTGGGTTTCGCCGAAAATAATTCGCCCGAAGCTCTCAGGACGCGGAGCAAAACGTCGGACAACCCCCTATCCACAATGCGCACTGCACTGCCCGAACACGCTTGAGGGGGGAACGATCCGAGCGGGGCTCAGCGTATGCCACGGGTGAACACAACTGGTTATTGGGGGTGCTGTGTTTTTCTTTTTGACGTCGGTCAACAAAAACAAAAACTAATGACGGAAAGGGTGAAGGGAACAATAAAAAGATGAAAAGGCTGGCGGTGTAACTGACAAAGTGCCCCTTCCCAGATTCCGTTTCATGTTCGACTGTAAAAAGTTGCGTGGCTAAAACTGAGCGCTGATCAAAAGCGGGCCGAGTAGGAGATGGGGTAGGGAGCTGGGAGATGGGTGGGAGGCAGTGAGTGTGGGGAGGTGGGTGAGAGGCGTGAGTGTGGGGAGGTGGGTGGGAGGCGGTGAGTGTGGGGAGGTGGGTGGGAGGCGGTGAGTGTGGGGAGGTGGGTGGGAGGCGGTGAGTGTGGGGAGGTGGGTGGGAGGCGGTGAGTGTGGGGAGGTGGGTGAGAGGTGGTGAGTGTGGGGAGGTGGGTGGCAGGCGGTGAGTGTGGGGAGGTGGGTGGCAGGCGGTGAGTGGGGGGAGGTGGGTGAGAGGCGGTGAGTGTGGGGAGGTGGGTGAGAGGCGGTGAGTGTGGGGAGGTGGGTGAGAGGCGGTGAGTGTGGGGAGGTGGGTGAGAGGCGGTGAGTGTGGGGAGGTGGGTGAGAGGCGGTGAGTGTGGGGAGGTGGGTGAGAGGCGGTGAGTGTGGGGAGGTGGGTGAGAGGCGGTGAGTGTGGGGAGGTGGGTGGCAGGCGGTGAGTGTGGGGAGGTGGGTGAGAGGCGGTGAGTGTGGGGAGGTGGGTGAGAGGCGGTGAGTGTGGGGAGGTGGGTGAGAGGCGGTGAGTGTGGGGAGGTGGGTGGCAGGCGGTGAGTGTGGGGAGGGGGGTGAGAGGCGGTGAGTGTGGGGAGGTGGGTGAGAGGTGGTGAGTGTGGGGAGGTGGGTGGCAGGCGGTGAGTGTGGGGAGGGGGGTGAGAGGCGGTGAGTGTGGGGAGGTGGGTGGCAGGCGGTGAGTGTGGGGAGGTGGGTGGCAGGCGGTGAGTGTGGGGAGGGGGGGGCTCAGTGCCAGAGCCCAGACTGAGGAATCTGCCGAGCGGTCGCAACTTGAGACTTCTCTCTCTCTGTCTCTCTCTGCGGACGATCCTCCCGCCTAATTAAGAGCCCTGCGGCAGATTGGACCGACTCAGAGGGGCTAATTTGACGCACTTCGCGACTGCCGGAGCTGCGCCCGTCCCGGCGGGCGCAGCGCCAGGCCGCCCTCTGCTCTCGTTAAAATCACGAAAGCGGGCTGCATCGTCAATCAACCTGTTTAACGTTTCGTCTGACATTTGTTTAAAGTTTGTTTAACGTAGACTGTTGTGCCCACCGCCGCCGCCGCTCGCCACAGAGTTTTTGTAAGCCGCCCCCCCCCCCCGCACTTTTAACAAGGTCGCCGCACTACAGAGCTGGCAGTGAGGTGCGCAGGTGGCTTTGGAGGTCAGAGTTCTGATCCGGCAAACGCTGAGATTCCAGATTCCCAGGTTCCAGCCACCTCCCATTGTAAAGCCGGGGCTCTCAAGGTGCAGCGAGTCGATGGTCTCAGCTCGGTCGTCGGTGTGACTGCACCTAAGAAAAGCGCCGAAACATTCAATTAGGAATTTCAATCGGGTTAATTTCAAGTGCCAAGGATTAAAAAAACAAAAATCGGCTCGACTGTCACGTGGCGAACATTTGTCTCGTAGCACGCAGGGCTTGTGGGGGAAGCATGCCCGAGCATGTGGATGGAAAATAAAGGGTGACTTGATGGTATCTCAGAAGTAGTTTCGTGAAATCTGCTTCCAACGGTTCCATTCTCTAAACCCAGTGTGATGACGCCGGCACTGCTCGAGACCCGAAGGGACACTTGGTCTCCTGACAGGACACTGAGAGCCCAATGTGAGTAGAAGGGCACGGGCACTGCCACGTGGCTTAGCAGTGACCCATGACCTTTCAGATCCACAGTTAAACGGCAAAACATTCACGGTCGTCATCGCCACCATCAGCATCCCACCTCCTCCCGAGTCCATCATCATCATTAACATCACCTCGGAAATTGGCAAAACACGTCTCAACATTGGCACCACATTGTGGAGAGTCAACAAGTGTGAGAACGAGTCCCCACCAGGACGTCGAATTCCCGCGTCTGGCTCAGAGCCCCCAACAGTGTCGCTCCGCTGCCCCAAGATATAATTCGAGCATGCAGGCAGTGTCACTTCAGCTCTTCATATATGGCCTGGATAGTACTTGGATGCGTGACCACCGCCACCACCACCACCACCGCCATGCACTTGAGGTATTATAGGCATTCGCATGGCTACGTCGTGGGCAACAGAGGGCAGTGCAGCTAAATATATTGCTGTACTGCACTTCTGTGTTCTCTGGTCGTTCATCCATCCCATTCGTCAACGCACACCTGCCAGCGTGGTAAAGTACGGTCAAAAAACCCTCATTACCGCGTGGTATGGAGAGGCCCTCGGCCAGCAGTGTGCTGACTTCTGGACATGTGAAAAAGATCTTTACAGCTCATCAGATTCCTCCGGCATAAATAAATATTCTGATTCGGCCTGGCACACATGATACAATATCCAGCAGTGTATGTTTGTATGTTGAACTTCTTTTGCACCGTACTTGGCCAACCGTGCAAATGGGAGGTTGCGGTGGAAATGGGCTGCGCGTGTACATCCACCGTGGAAATGGTTTACTCCTCTCCTCGGTAAATGAGACTTTATTCTCTCGTGCGGACAGACTCGCTGCAGCGATGGCAATGCGCAATTTGCATCTCTGTCTCGGCGCTGCCACCACGGTGACTGGGGCTTTAAAATTAAAACCCGTCCTCACTCCCGCGGCTCTCTCTGCCTGCACGCCAGGACTGGAGTACCACAAGCAGCGGATCATGCGCGACGCCGCGGACAGCGACGACCACCTTCCGGCGCTGCCCGAGCACGCCGACGAGCATCACGGCGGCGGCGGCGGCAGTCACCACGACGAGCAGTCCAGCCCTCGCTTCTGCCGCCAAGACGTGACGGCCGACGGCACGCCGGTCCACACGCCCCCGCCCAGTCCCAGGTCGGCCGCTCGCGCCGTCGGCGGCGGCGCCGGCAAGCGGCGGCTCGGCTCCGGCTGGAAGGAGGGCCGCAGCCACCACCTGACGGCGTACGAGTCGGCCACGCAGGGCCTCCAGCGGCGCGCCGGCGGCGCCGAAATGTTCGCCGACTTCCACAGCTACCCCGTCGCCACGGTGACCGGACCGCTGCCCGACGACTTCGAGCAGGAGGAGGAGACGCCGTCGCCGGTGTCGCCGTTCGCGATGCGGCGGACCCCGTCGCCCGTCCCGCCGCCCATCGCCGCCAGCACCCCGAAGCAGGACGACGAGGACGAGGAGGAGGGAGCCAACGAGGTCGGGGTGGGCGCGCCGGACGAGGAGGGAGCGCGGGAGGACGGAGGATCGCCCGCGGAGCAGGGAGCGGCGACGGCGAACGGAGCGCAGCGCCAGCTGCAGCGGCGGCAGCAGCAGCAGCAGGCCGAGGTGGTGACCCCGGATGGGTCTGTGGAGCCGGAGGTGGTGGTGGAGGAGGTGGTTGAGTACGTGCAGTCGGACCAGGTGAGCGAGCGAGCGAGCGGGCGGGGGGAGCGAGCGTGTGCCCGAGTCGGGAGCTGTTTTTCTGTTTCAATTCTCACGTGCATGGCAGTGGTGCTTACCTCCTTCCAATCGTCGCCCAGAGTCAGTCGTGGAAATTGCACGTTCCTATGGCGAGGGGTCAGTTTATCCATAGAACCACGGTTGACCTTCAACAGAACGGTACTCGTTGATGCAAGTTCAAATCCCGAGCGGGATTTGAACTTGCATCCTTCCAATTGAAGGCCACATTTTCTGCCTGACCTCGAGTTTCTCTTACTCGGTTCCTCTCAACCTACCGCGGTGCGTCCCAGCGAGTTTACTCGCTCACCTCCTATCACGTGCTCATTAGGTCGTTGCACGCTGCACGCGCCTGCTGATTGCTAAACACATCCCAAGTGATGTAGAGAGTGCCGATTGAAATTAAGATAGAGGATGTTGCGTACGCGTGCATGCGTCCGTGTGCACACGTGTGTGTGAGGCCCGTGTGATGTGGGATGTGTTTAACAATCATCAGGCACGTGTGGCATGTAATGACTTTGTATTTGAATGGGGGCAAATTGGTGAAGTCGGGAAGATGAATGAGGTTCGAGAAGGCCACTGTGCCACCCAGTCAGTTAGCTCATAAGAGACGGTTATTGAAAATGTTTGACAGCTGCTTGAGATGCAGTCACGTTTAGACGTTACATAAATCCCGCACTTGTGTAATTGTATGAAGTCGCCAATGCTCAAACGAGCACTGGGCGGTGTTCATCACAACAGACAGCATTGACACTGGTGGTGGAAATTCCACATTCCTATGAATTATCATGACCCCCCTCTCTTTCTTAATATAAACAAGATAAAGGTGCAATCCTGCAATTGCCTGCTCACGCCACTGCTGCCAGTAAGACCTCCACTCCTGGAGGGAGCTCTGCAGAGTCTCTGTGGTGTATTTGGCCTATTCTTCCACACTGTCCGGACGTCTTGGAAGAGATTGGAGCGACCCACACTTTTGCCCACCGCATGCGATCTGCTGATTGGCCAACTCTGGTATACCTGCTGGGTGGACACATGCGGTAGGGCGGGCGGAGGTGGGGGGTGATTAAAATTAAGTTGCACAATTGTTTTCACTTCCGCGCCGGTAAATCGAACAAGCGAAAACCTCCGGATCGCAAGTCCAATGTGCTAACCATGGTAACCGACGGCAGCATCTGTCTCTCTGTCGCGTTAATTTTGTTCTGTGGTGCCCTCGCTGCTTCTCTGCCGTGGCTTTGGGGTCACACGCAAAGTGAAAGCCCCTACTAATCGGGAAGTCTGTAAAACTCACAGCAGGACTGGCAGACGTCGAAGGAAACAAAAGCGACCCCGCCTCAACCTGCTCGCACGTGGCACCATGGCTAGCTTACGTCTTTGAACAGATCCGAATTGTCGTGATCTATCCACTGCTGAATGAAGGCCTCCCCAAAGCCGTTTGGCCACCTCGCACGATTGGATGGTTCAGTCTTGCCGGTTTCATTGTCCAGCCTTAAACTTTCAAAATAAATTGTCATCAATCTTTCCATCATTGGTTGGATGGCAAGGGAAGCGGGCAACGGACGATACAAGAACAATTATTTTTTTTTCGGACCGAATTTTTAATTCAGCGACGGGAAATTTGTCGCCCCGGTTTTTATTGCAGTCTACGCATCTGGAAATCAAAATGTGTATTTAGACTGGAGGAATTCGTTGAGCTATGAAGATCTTTTGTCCACAGATGTCCAGTATGGTTGGGTAAGCATCCTTTTTTGCTCACTGGCGGAGACCTTAAAATAATTCTAACCTGCACCGCTTCAAAAAGATTACTTCTCTTCATGG
Source organism: Lampetra planeri (assembly GCF_965212315.1). Taxonomy (NCBI): domain Eukaryota; kingdom Metazoa; phylum Chordata; class Hyperoartia; order Petromyzontiformes; family Petromyzontidae; genus Lampetra; species Lampetra planeri. The sequence continues at coordinate 2,993,361 of NC_136148.1, forward strand.
AGTGAATATATCAGTGTAGATTATTTGATGGGCTTTACTAAAACGGGCCGAAATTTTTCTCATTCATCTCTTTGTAAAACAGTGAGCAATTTAATATATGAATACTCATTTTGAATATACTGTACATGGCAATTTTACATTTCCCTGGGAAAACCTGGCAAGACCCTCAGGCAAAAGTCATGAGACTCGGTGAGTCTTACCCTGGGCAAACACGCATAATTATAGTGATAACACTGCTACGATACTAAATAAATGAATAGGCGCATGTGAGCCTCTCTCCTTTTCTAGTGCCTAGCAAACTACTTGCTCCAGCTGCATCTTCTGTAGGTGAACCACCACTGCCCCGGTGCCCAAGTGCCCCAGCGAGTCCGGATTTCAGTGATAGACGATGCGAGGTCTGCGAGTGGTCTTCGTCGAGAGGGGGGCGACAGAGCTGAACTCGCTCCGGCGATCTCTCGCCGCCAGATGATTAATAATAATAGTTCAATTTGTAACGCGCGCAAATTTGCGGCCGCAACTCAGAGGCGCGGAGTCAAGCTCCGAGTCGCTCGAAAGCGAAGAAGATATCAGAAACAGAAGAAAAAAAATCGAAAAACCTCCCACCATCTTTCATTGCCCGGAAAAAGTAAAAAAAACTAAAAATTTCGTTAACCGGTTTACGGCTGTGTCTCGTTCACCGGGTGTGTCCGCTCGCAGGGTCCCGCGCCGCTTGTACCGCCCTGGCTTATGAGTGTAGCATCTGGGCTCAGCTCAGGACCCCTAGGTGGCCTGGGCAGGATGGCAAGGCGCCTGCACAGAGGGGTGGCCTCAGAGGTAACGTCGTGGGTCTGGAGGGGGGGGGACACCTTGCACCAAAGGAACTCCCCACCCCTTCCCCCCCACTGTGAAATTTATTTATTTCGCGAATGTCTCATTTTAATTTTCTATCCCCACCGCCACCACTCCCCCCCCCCCACCACCGCCACTTCCATTGAACGTAATTTAATTTTGATATTTATTCGAGACATCCCATTGCTTTAGCTGATGCCTCCACCTCATCCGTCCGGTGCCATTAAGTCAATGCACAAGCCACCCATGTCACGGTTACACCGGCCAGAGTTGGCAAACGTAAGTTATTTAATATTCTTAGGTTTTTTCGGTAAAGTCACGTAGGTAAAAAATTTAAATTAATAAAAGTAAAATAAAAATAAAATAAAAATCACGACGTTTCGGAGGCAACACAAGCTTCCGTCTTCAGGTGGAACTGTCACAGCACGATAGCACGATATCTGTATCAAGTAGGTTACTTGATACAGCTATCGTGCTGTGACGGTTCCACCTGAAGACGGAAGCTTGTGTTGCCTCCGAAACGTCGTGATTTTTATTTTATTTTTATTTTACTTTATTAATTTTAATTTTTTACCTACGTGACTTTACCAAAAAAACCAAAGAATATGAATCCTTGCAGTCACGAAAGCTTCAAATCTAGAAGTAAATTATTTGACTTTACTTTTGCCGGCCGAGTATGTTTCGGTGAGCAATTGCTGCGTCGAAACAACGGCGGCAGGCATTGCTCGTGAATACAATGAGTTAGTTTGAATTAAAAACTATATATATAATCAAAAAGAAACATTGGCTGTTGAAATAGCTGCTTGTGTAGATATGCACATTCCCTTTCTTCCGCATCATTGGCGTTACATTTTAATTATCCCTCTATTGCAAAACTCATTGGTAATGGTAATTATTCCGAAATTGATCGTTCTCCTGGGCCCATCTTAAGTGCAATGCTAGAGGGTGGGGACTTCCTGTTTTATTTTTTTACGTACGCAGCATAAACTGAGAAAGAAAATTCCGAATCTTGTCGCGTAACATCTGCAATTGATTTGAGAAAACATAATATCCACCGTTTATTTAATGAATGCAGACATTGAATCATTCCCTCACGGAGTTGGCACTTCAGATTTTGGGACGACGATTCAAACGCTCTCCGCCGTGGTTAAATTCCACATTGGCCAATTAATTGACTGCCTGGTGATGAGATTCGCAGGGATGGGGCGGCGAGCAACGACCGAACGAAATAGCCGGCGTAATTAATGCCCCTCGACGAGACGCCAGTCCTTGCGTGTCACGGCCGTGCTTTGGCTCAGGCGAGCGTTGGTTACCGCTGCGGCTTAGGGATTGCGCCCCGATTTTTGGACGAATCCAAAACAAATTAATTCTCAAAAATCGGGGCCTAGGCATGACATTTCGAATTATTTTATATTTTTTTGTTCGTTTCTTGTTTCCGATTTCAGCACGAGGTCACAGGAAATTACACAATTTGTACGATACCGCTTCTGCGCTTTTCCCTGCTGATGGAAGCGTCGCGTGGATGTCGCGTGACGTCACTATTGTTAGCACAAAGACACGTTAAATCATTATTACTGAAGGTAAACATTCTTAAAATCGCGCCTACGTACGAAATTTCCAAAATCCTCCCAAAAATCCCTCCCCGCAAAAAATATCCCAAAAATGTTCCTGAAAAAAATATCTAAATTAAAAAAACTGGCATTTTACATCCGAAACTCATCCCTAAGCATGGCGCTACCCAGGGCCACAGACTCTGTGGCGACGACGATGCCTGAGCGTGCGTACGTGCGTACACGTTCACACCACACGCTCACCCACTCTCTGTCTCTCTCTCTGGTGCTCTAACCCGCACGGCACTGCGTCTCGCCCATCGCCGCTCGTGCTAAACATTTTGCATGCCGGCTGACACCGCCCGCTACTACCACCACCACCATCGCCACCGTGTGTGTGTGGTTCGCTTGCGCGCTGGTACGCACGCACGCACGCACGCGCGCGCGCTTGCAGTGTGAAGCTGTGCGTGGGCGCGCGTGTGATTCGCGTGCGGTTCGAAAGGAACGCGACGACGTTTTCTCTGGTCGCGATTCGCGTGGCCCGTTGCCAAGTGCTCGTCGTTTGTTTTTCTGGTCCAATTTTGGCCGAAACGTGCCGATCGCCGCGACACATCAACAGCGGTACCAAATTGCCGAGCCGGTGCGTTTCAGCCGTTCTGCTGACGCGTCAATCCGTCGCTTCGGTTTTTCCGCGCGACGTTAATTGATGACCTGATACGTGGTTACGTAACAGGTGATGGTTGACCTGTAATATTTCAGTTAGAATTCGTCTGCTCCGTTGCATTTGTATGTGTGGGAGGTGGGGGGGGGGGGTGGTTCATTTTGAGGATATTGTGGTTGCGTCAAACAGCATTTGCTCACCTCCCAAATTTGAGATAAAAGCATCTCTCTGTATATGTGTGTGCGCAAGTGTCTTGGACCTCCCCTAGGTCGACTCGGCCTAAAATTAGTACCTGGTGCGATGTGTAAAAATCATCGCCACTGGGGAGACAAAGGCGGTCGGGCGCGGTGCTGGCCACCCACCCCCCCCCCTCGTGTAACGTGCCAGCCTCACTGACAGCACTTGCCCCAACAGGCCGTTCAGGCTATACGGGGGATCTTTGCTTTTGTCTGCAAGTGTGTATGTGTAATTGTATACACGAGTCTGTGTTTGCGTGTGTATTCATGTATTTGTTTATCTACCCACATATATATCTGTGTTTGCATATTTATGTGTAGGTCTGCATATGTGTGTGTTTGTACGTATGCACGTGTGAGTGAGAATGTGTATGCGTGCGTCTCTTTATTTCCACTCGTAGCCACATGCATACGAACTCTGAATCTGACGAACCCTCTAATGGGATCACCCACGATTATAATAATGGGTTTTGCAATGCATGGGGACGGCTCACTTGGAAGGGGTCACGTAAGCTCCGTGAGCGATTAACGCCACTGATGGGATCGCTTTCTCGCCATCGCCGTTTCACGACAAGGGGGAATGAACGAACGAAAGAATGAAATCTATTTTTTTTTGTTAAACCCAAGCCGGCCATTGGCTCGCTCGCCGGCGAGCATCCGCCCTCTGCCCCAAGTGGCGGATGCGGGGTTGCCATGACGACCGCTCTCGGTTGCTGTGGATACGCGAGAGCAGTGATAACTCGTGGCGGCGGCGGCGGCTAATGGGAAGCGACGAGCCGGGGAGCAATGCTCAGAACCACGTGCAGCAACCGCTCCCTCCAGCACTGCTCCTTTAGCACCCACCCCCTCCCCTCCAGCGCCCTCTCCCCTCTAGCGCCCACTCTCTCTCTCTCCAGCACTCTCCCTGTCTCTCTCTCCAGTATTCCCTCTCTCTCCAGCACTCTCCCTCTCTCTCCACTACTCCCTCTCTCTCTCTCCAGCACTCTCCCTGTCTCTCTCTCCAGTACTCTCTCTCTCCAGCACTCTCCCTGTCTCTCCACTACTCTCTCTCTCTCCAGCACTCTCCCTGTCTCTCTCTCCACTACTCCCTCTCCCTCCAGCACCCTCTTGTTTTTACGATCAGAGGAAACAAGAAGATGCTCGGTGTAGTCGGCACTTTGATTCGTTCATCATTTCGTTATTTTTTAATGCTTTCATTTATGTTCTCCCCCCCTTCTCACTCTCTCGCTCGCTCTCTCACTCACACTCTCGCTCGCTCTCTCGCTCGCTCTCTCGCTCGCTCTCTCGCTCTCTCGCTCGCTCTCTCGCTCTCTCGCTCGCTCTCTCGCTCACTCTCTCGCTCACTCTCTCGCTCTCTCGCTCTCTCTCGTTCTCCCTGTCGCTACAACAAGTGTTGCATCTGCACGCAGCCCTTCTCGCAGTCCAACGACCTCCGACAGGTAGCTCATATCTGCATTCAGAGCTCTCCATCATCTGCCACTAAGCACACGGCCTCCTCCAGCGCCCACTGCTCCCTCTCGGTCTCTCCACTACTCTCCCTCTCTTTCAAGACGCCCCCCCCACCCTTTCTCCCACCAGCACTTTCCCTCCCTCTCTCTCTCTCTTTCTCTCCAGCACTTTTCCCTCTCTCCTCTGCACTCTCTCTCCAGTGCCCACGTTGTTGAATCCTCCGCCTGCCAGCCCTGGCCACCGCACGCCGTGCCCCTCTCGCCCGGGGGTGGTGAAGCGAAGGTTCGCGTGCGACAAACCAACCTGACAATTAACTTTGCACGGCCCGTGGCCGTGCGGGCGAGGCCTACCGCTCAGGAAAGGGCCCGCAAGCAAACTATATTTATCCATCAGCACTCGCGTCCTAGCCGCACTAATCAGGTACCGGGGGGCGGACTATGGTCGACCTGGCAACACCACCACTGTTTCTGTTTTTAGCACGCTCGGTCACCTGTTGTCTTTCACGAGCAGTTCTGAGCCCCGCTCAGTGGACGCTCACGAGTCCTAGCCGGATCAAATTTTAATGTCAACTAATGCGTGGTCGCCCGCCAAAGGCGTGCGAAAGTGTGACTCGCCCCCCTCCCCCAGTAATGAAAAAAAGGGGGCTGCCCACCTTGGCCAGATCAAACTCAATATCTGCCGGGCACGGACTCAGAACCGTCAGAAAATAAAATGCAATTCAATTTGTTTAAACACGCGAGGGTTCAGCGGTCAAGAGAGATGCCAATCACGGTGTGGTCGACGATAAGCAGGTGGCAGCCCGCTGGTGCGTTGTCATTCGGCTCCGGCTCCGCGACACCGCCACCCCCAAACCGACCCAAAGTCACCGTGGCCACGCCGGCCTTATTTAGGGGCAGGGACGGCGCGCGAGTCCGGGACCCATGGCGTCAGCGGCGGCTCGGGTTGCCGCTGAAAATAACTGGACGTTGTGTCCCGCCCCCCCCCGTCCCCCCCCCCCCCCCCCGACCGGCAGCAGAATGTTCCCTCTCTCACAGTGGCACAGAACCGGCCTCCGGGACCCCCACGGGAGGGGGGGCGGGAAGGGGGGCCGCGGGCGATCAGAGATCCCTTGCGGCAATTAAATTATTCTAATGAGATGTGTGCCGTGATGTTTTTTTTACCAAGTAGATGGGTTAACTAATAGCGAGGGGTTATAATTGATCGGTCGTTAAGTGGTCGATTGATCAGTAATCGCACAATAAATGCGTCAAAAGAGCAATCGGCAAAACCCCTCCTTAAGTGAATCTCCTGAAAGCCGCCGGTGGCTTTCTTGGAGAGAATTCTGTCATAAACGAATAGATTCGTCAATTAAACTTGCACGTGACAACACTAGCTTCCTGCCTTGGCCAGACGCGACTGAATGCCGCGTCGGTCACGAGAGTTATTTGACCATACTTCACCAGTGTGGGTTGGTGACGTGAGGAGCGGTGGTGGGAGACGGTGGCCAGGACAGGACCTGTTCAGATGCCACTCACCACTGACGTTAACCACGTGACAGGAATTAAACTAAGGTCGCCATGGCCTTGGAGGAGTGCGCTTCACCAATGCGCCACCGCTTCACCCAACCCAATTCATATAAATACGAAAATTATTAAGTTTCGCACGCACAATTCGATGTATATATGTATGTTGAACTGTTTTGGGAGTGGTAGTGTAATGGTAAGCTCGCTGCGCTATGAACCCAGCGACCCGAGTTCGATTCCCATTCACGGCCAACGCCGATGACGGTTATCTGAACCGGTCCTGGGACGACTCAGCCTCAAATGCGTACCTAGTGTCACGTGTAAATACTTCACCACTAGGGAGACAAAGGCGACCGGGCGTGTTGCTGGCTGGCCACCCCCTCGTGTGCCATGCTGGCCTTCATAGATGCTCGCTAACAGCACTTTCCCCAACAGTCTGTAAAGCCTATACGGGGAATCTTTGTCTTTTTAACTGCTTTTGCCACCGTACATAGACAACCGTGCTACTCAGAGGTGCAGAGAGATGCACTGTGCGTGTACATTCACCATGGAAATGGTATGCCCATATCCTCGGTACACGAGAGTGTATTCTCTCATGTGGAAATACTGGCTGCAGCCACGGTGTCACGAGCGTAAGAAATCGATTGGAATTGAGAAACCGAATACTTGATCAATTGACCCGGCCACCCCATGAGAAGATCAGCTGGGCCGCGTTCTCCCCGGGCCTCAGATCTGATGGGGCCCTCAGCGGGGACCTTATCTGGCATTTTGCCCCAGGCCTCCAAAAAAATTCCTTGACCCTGCTGTAAGGGGTCACATTTTAGTCGCTGATCTTCGCCACTCTCTTTGATTCCACGAGGCTGTTGGAAGAGGCTGTTCTCACAGTGTCTGTTGTGAGCCGCTGTGTCTACACCGGTGTTCGTGATTATAAAACAAATAAATTATGCAACAGAAAATGTGAGCTCAGTCACTTTGGCAGAAGGCAGCGGGTGGGGGGGGGCAGAGCAGGCAGACGAAAACAAAGACCCAAGTGAATCATGTGACGCTCATGAATGCCGGCCCATGTCACCTCGAATGCACCCAACCTCATCATATCTTGGAATCTAAGCATATTCTAGCTTGGATAATGTTAAACGGGAGACCACCATGCGCCACCGATTATTACGGTTGGCTACGTTCAACATACGTACAGTGCATAGGCAGCTGATGGGGCCTGCTATGTTGATTCATCCTTTGTGCAAACGTCGCTGACCGGAACGGCACTGCCCGACTTAAAACGTCTCTGTACTCCTACAGGCGGGGGGGGGGATTCCTCCACCTTTGATCTTGGAGCCACGAAGTCGAATTCAGCAACTTGTGCTTAAAGCTCAGCGAATGCCTGACGATTGCAAACCCCAGCGGCACCGACCGCCCCCCCCCCACCACCTCGAGCTAAATTTGTGGCTCGCAGAATGTGGCCCTTGTCTCGTCGAGAGCCCCCAAATGCCGCAGAGCCCGAGTTGACACGGCTGAGTGGTCGCGCCTTTCACCGCTTGTCGTCAGATGTTCACGGATCGAATGCGGCTGGCCACCCTGGTAAATACTGTGGGTTTGGCGCATTAATTGTTAAAACAGCGGGTATTGAAGGTCTCGGTGTGCAATCCTGAAATGGTGTAGGTCATGTTTGCCAACTACATTTATCCACATTTTACGATATAGCCACGAATTACCTTGATTACTGAAAAAAAATCGGTTAAAAGCACGTGGCAATATCGCCCCTTACTCGCGGATTATACCCACCTGTGAAGCACAGCCTGGCTAGTGCAGGTCGGTCAAGGGGGGTTGCCCAGGACCAGGCCAGATATCGACCGCCGCTGATGTTAGTCATTTCCGGGAATCGAACTCGGCTTGGGTTGGCTACGCGGCACATTGCGCAATCCGCTCCGTCACCGCTCCACGTACGCCACACCTAACACCTCGGGCTCATTGAAACGGAGCAGTGCCAGTGGGCAATGTGAGAGTATCACAATAAACCGTGACGCTGCAAGTAAAACCAACGTTGCAGGCTGTGGTGCTGACCCCTGGCACGTGTGCGGCACGGTGCGGTTCTGTCCTCAGCAGGCACCGGACGCGGTGCTCGTCGCGCTGGTGGGGCTGCTGGTTCTGGGCCTCGCCATCCTCTTCGTTCACCTCCTCACGTGAGCTCCCCTCTTTGCCGACGAGGTGAGGGAAGCGGCGGTGAGGAGGGCGGCGCCTACTCCCGAGCTCGACACTCCGTGGGCGATGGCACCTGCTGGGGAAGGTCGCCACCTCGAATTTCGCTGCCTCGCCACCACCATCACCATCACCAAGTTCCCCCCCGCCGCCTTGCCACAATGCCCTCATATCCCATGAGCCGACTTGCCGTGGTTGGCGGCGCTGGGGTAACGAGGTGTGAACTTTGACCTCTGCGATCACCGGTGCAACGGAGTGGAGTAACAAGCGTGGACTTTGTCGAGACAGCGAACAAAAAAGTGCTTTTGTCTTATCACGTTGTTTGCTCTCTCGTTTAATTTCTTTTCTGCGTGTGGTTGGGGAAAAAAGTGAATTGGGCATGGCGTGGGTGCTTGGGGGTGGTGGGAAAGCACACATCTTAACAACAACAAAAACGAAACGGTCTTTCCCGTTTAAAAATCGTGGTAATATTTTTGCAGGATGGATAAAGATGAAAAAAAAGAAAAAAATTGAAAAAATAAATGTTGGTTGGTTGAAAGAAAATTTGAAGAAAAATGAAAAGTCGCGAGCAAATCTGATGTCTCAAAACAGCATCGGCCATTTCACACATAGGTACAGTTTCCCAACAGAGACGTTTTCTTCCATTTTCTTACAACTTTCTGCAAAAGTCTATTTTTTTGGAACGAAGAAGTTTAAATATATAAACGATTGCAAATTGATTTCGTATCTACACCGCGTGGCATTTCGGCATGTGCATTTAGTATTTATACAGTGTCCGTGGCGAAGGGACTCTTAGCCGATGTTGTTGTCGGAGTGTGCTCGGTGTTATTAACGTATTATGCATGATGCAAGTGCCCTCCCGAAGCAACCAGCAAAGTTCACGCGTCGATTTACATGAAGTGCCAGTTGTGTGCACCCACGTGCAGTCACGGCTTCACGAGTGCCACCCCCCTCGGTGGTGGCGCCGCCGCAGAACCGGCGGCGCGCTCCTTGTGCTCGGGGTTGCCTCGATGGAGCCGTGCGGGGTGAGGTGGGGGAGCAGAGGGGTGGCCGAGAGGTAGCGCCGGACGGAAAACGTTTTGGGCCAGGCGACACACGTCACGACAAACAGAGATGCGTTCGTGCCTCGCGCGAACCTCTTAATCCTCCCGAGGAGGAAAGTTTCCGAGCTATCAGGGCATGTAACAATTCACCAGCCCCCCTCCCCCCGACCCCCTTACACCAACACCTACCACTAATTCTGCTCCTCCACTAATCCGATCAATTGTCGCGATGCAGGGTAGGCGAATTGATTGAACAAATCAATTAATCATTCTCCCCGTTCGTATCGTCCCAACGTTTCGTGATTTCACCGGCGTACTTTTATTTTGCCGCGATAGGCTAAATATACTACGCGTGCTACTTGCATAAATTTCACGCGGTCGATTTGTTGACGCATGTACCACGAGTGTGAGGATCGACGTTGGCAATCGACTGATCGATGCGTCGTTACGTGCCAGTGTCAATTCACCTCCTCTGCATGCCTGCATTGGCCCTGGCAACAAACGCCCACGGAGTGGTCGGCTCAGTTTTGAATCCTTTCCGTGTTGTTTTGTTGGGTTGTTTTTCTAATCTACGCTCAAAAAAACAACGGGAGAACATTCGAGAGCAGAATTATTGGGATTCTTAGGGCTTCTAAGTGGTTGTGGCGCAGAGTGCCAGGTACCCAAATAGAGCAATAAACAAAACAATACGCATTGTAATGACACAGCATCTGAACTTGTAACTTTACATTCGTGTCAACGTGTATTATTTTAACGGTGCATGTCTATCCGTGTCCCTTGCTCGATTCCAATGTCTGAGTTTTATATTTGAAGGGGCCCTTTCACACTGAATCCTGAGACCAGGTGTTGCCAATTGGACTTCACAATTAAAATCCAAAGTGCCTTCGTGGATGTAGGCGCCACGGTGGCGAGATGTTAAATACCTCGCCTGGTATACAGGAGGTGATGGACTCGATCCTGACCCTGACGCCTGTATATTTGGAACTTGCATGTTCTTCCCGTGGTCGCGTGGACATTACTCCCAGGTCCTCCGGTGAATCTCTCCACATTTATAATCAGTATCACACGTTTAGAGTATTTGGCTGCTATAAATTTCCACATGACATCGTTTGTGGCCAGGTCGCTTCAGAAGAAGAGCTACACAGCATCAGTCTGGCCTTACCTGATCAAAAACAAGTTGACCCCATACCCCTAATCCGGAGCCGCCGGAGGCTTCGTACTGATCCTCCCGGGCCCAGGCCGTCACGAGGCACAGCCGCTGTTCTGCGACAGGGCACCAGGGGAACACGAGACACCGCCCGCGTCCTGCCGTGTCAAATGCCACGGCCTCCACGCTAGTGATGAACGTACCGCAATGTGTGTCCAGAGTTGGAGGCAGCCAGCAGCTGCGAAGAGGAGTGTGGTCGCGGGGGGGGGGGGGGGCAGACGATGATATGAGGTGATTGGGCAGAGAGGTGAGGCAGATCGACGAGATTGTTCTTAAGAAAGTGGCCATTGGCAGTGGGGAGGAGGAAGGTCTTCAGTCTGGACTTGAAGATGCGGTGGGAATCGTCGGCAGTGTAGTTGGCACAGCCAGGGAGATGGAGTCACGGGAGCCACCATCCTCTCTCTCTCTCTAGGCAGCGTTGTTCCATGAGGTCGCGCGATCTCTCAGGGCCTGGAAAAACAACGTTGCGTGGTTCTTGATCGCAAAACGAGAGCCCCACCGGGTCTCAGGACTCTTTTTCAGGGTCTGTTTGGTCATTTATTTGTATTTGTTATTTTTTGTTTCGATCGAAAGGTGCCAATGAGAGACGTACGTCGCGGTTCGCAACACTAATCTGGCAGCGGTGCGTGTGTCAGTACCGTATTTGAAACAAAACAACAACAAAATCTCTTTGTCCGGGACTGTAAAACGATATCCAGCGCGGACATTTCCGCAGCCACGCGTGGTGCAAGTGTTGGTTTTCTGGATCGGGCTACCGTCTTGCGGGCATCTTCAACGAATCGTGTGCTGAAGTCGCCAGCAGCGGGCAGGTGGTGTTAGCCCGAGAGGAGATTTAGGCTCGACGCGTGGCCTAACCCAGAAGGCTCGCACTTGGGTGAGCGTTTGGCTTTGCGATGCCTACGGCCTCGCCGGGTGTTTCGATGGCACTGCAGTTTGTTGCGCCGGGAGCTCTCGTGCAACTTGCGCCAGTAGGATTCTCCTGCCTTGTGCAATCGCGACCCCTGCCCTTCACGATCGCCGACCTCGGTCTGGCTCTGTCATCCCGAGGCACGGCCACTGGTCCCGAAACACCCGTAAGAAAGCGGCGGTCAAGCCGCAAGGTACGGACTCTTCTGGCCCTCGTCGGCCCGTTGGCAAATTTGCTTTCATCCCTCGGTATTCGGTATTGCTGACGGATCGCTCGTACGTACGTACGTACGCGTGTGGGTACGAGCGAGGCGTGTGTTTTGCTGGCGCCGCCCGCGCGTCGAGACTTTCGCCCGCTATGTCTGAACCGCAACAATCACGCGGTTTTGTCGGCGCGGCTGTGCCATCCTCACCGGCTGCACGTGAAGAGCACGTTTGGGTTAACGAGACGCCGGGAAGCGCGGTGTTTCGCCCGTTGCGCGAGCCATCACCTTTTCGGCTGCGTGGCACGTCGGCGCGGAGAGAATAGTGCCAAATTACCGGTGTGCTGCAAGCTGTTTAACACCAAGGTAGCTTTACGGACGGTCGAATTTCCGGCGTTTCGCGTCGGACGTTTAGTCGCACGACAAATTGCATGCTTAGTGCCGCGCCGCGCGGCCAAGAGGACGCGGCGGGTGGTGGCTTTTAAACCGGCGGCGCCCGTCGGCACGCCGCTCTGCGGGCCCGTGAGAAGACGAGGACGTCGCGGTACTAACCCCACGTGCCGCACGCTGCCCTCTAAACGTGTCGCTGCGCACTGGAAGTTGCGGTGGGGCGGGGGGGGTGGCGATGTCTTGCGTTTGAACCGTGCGAAGTGCGAATGAACCTGTGCCAAGACTATTTTGGTAATTGTCACCGGTGGTACAGACGCAACGTTCCGTAGGCGTTCCCCCCCCTCCCTTTTTAAAACGAAGCGTTGCCGCACATCCCGCCAAAAAAAAATGTCACCCGCGCCGTGACGTCCGTTCAGGTCTGTACCGGTTTATATTTTTCACTGCAAGTCGAATTTTATCGAATGCTTGCATCCGTGTTGCTTCTGCTTCGGTTAATATCGCACAGATGCTCACGCGTTAAATTTGATATAGAAACCTTTGCACCGTTAACGAGTTCATGTTAGCTTAAGCAAGTTTTATTATTTAGTGTATGCTCCAGATTATTCTTTTAAATACTGTATATTGGTCATATTTTGACTGACTTCCTCTTAATTGCGAGTAATTAAGGGAGGGCACTACGTGAGCCGAGTATTTGACCTATTTTCCGAGCATTGTTCGTGTAAGTTACATTTTCGCTAAATAAGTGAGCGGTTTCTGACGACGCCTCTGCCTGAACGCGTAATTTTACATCACGCTCCTTGCAATTCGCTAAACTGTTGTAACATTTTTATTTTCCACGTGTTTTTCACGTGGTATTTCCAGACGGTCATGTAAACGCTGGATAAAATGAACGATTTTTTTTTCGTCTTGAATTTATGGAGTTGGAAACAGCATGAAATGTGTTTAAACAAGAGGAAACATACATTTTACATGTACGGTTCACAGAACTAATGAAGTAAAAAAACGCATGGCCTCCTGTCAATCTATTTAATAATTTATGTAATTTAAATATGTACGGACAAAATTATTTAATGCATGCATTATAAATAATAACTATATTTGCACCCCCACTAACCCAATTGGATTGTGATTTGATGGTGTTGGAAATATCGTTGCATTTTGTGCTTAAGTCATTGAAACCCTGCGACTAACAAAAAATAGTTCAGCTGAATTCGTTTTTTGTAAACGCTCATCTGCACCGCACGATATTATATTAGAGAAGTGAGCGTCCCAACTCGCATGGAATTTTCCCCGTAGTAGAAATTCGAATGTGGTCGAAAGCCGGTGACCAAGATTATTTTAGTAATGCTACTTTTTGTTAAATCAAAACTTAGTTTGGCAGTAGCGTATATTCTACTTTTAGAACAAATGTTGTTAAATGAAGGAAATATATTTGAAAAAAATCCAAAAGTTATTTGCTTTTCTTTTAATCTTTTTTTTAAGGAAAGCCCGCGCTATTCTTGACATGATCGTACCCGAGGTGTAATGCACACCTGGGTTTCGTGCGTATTTTACGATTACAATATCTCTCGACTGTCACTTACATTGTCTCCATCGTGACATGCCTTAAATAATTTTCCCCGAATCGCAATGCTTACGCACACACCTCTGAGATCGGTGCCAGCAGTACAGCTTCTGCTTACGATCCAGTTGGTCTACATCGTCATCATCATCGTTGTCGTCGTCATCTCTCTCCAGAGGTCGCAAACGGGTTTTGATTCCTTACCCGTACCCGGCCGCACCAGGGTCGCAAACGGGTACCCGTACCCGTACCCGGCCGTACCCGTACCCTACCTGTACCCGGCCGGGTACGGGTAGGGTACGGGTATCGGGTAGTACCTGATTGCGACCTCTGGGATGAAGCCATGTTGCAGGCGCGGGTGGGTTGATTCTAGGAACTTGAATTGTGAGAAGAAACAAGACGTTGGGAAATGAGTGACAAACAGTTACTCACCAGTGACTCACGGTCTACCCGTACCCGTACCCGGCCGGGTACGGGTAGCCGGGTATCGGGTAGGGTACAGGTATCGGGTACCCGGTTGCGACCTCTGTCTTTCTCTCTCTCTCCGTTAACATTTTGTCCATTCCACGATAACGGAACGACAAGCACGTCGCGGGCAATATCGGACATCACTAGCCGTGGACATTTTCAGCGTCGCACCGTTCTGCTGTATCAGCACTTTGAGACTTCACGAGACACGGCCAAAAGGCCACGCCAACGGTAACATTTCCCTCTCGTCAAAACTTACGCGCCGCCCTGTGCTGTATTGTCGCTGCCGAGGAATTGATCGTCTGCATTATCTTTTATACGCCCGTTTGTGCATGTCAATTTGACCCAGATAATAATCAGTGACACGGACGAATTTTCTAATATTATGATTACAATCACCGGTTTATAAACATTCATATTTAGTGCAGTTGTGCATGGTTTGTTTAACACGTAGGGCTTTCGCGACCAATATTATTCATAATCAACGTTTTTGGGTTTAGATCGCGTTATTTATAAATGTGTCGTAACCCTCCACCACCCGACACGGCCAATCAGTAAAAAAAAAAAGTGTCACGTTGACAAAAGACAAAATAGTTCACTGCTTTAGCCCACCGGTGTGTTGAAGCGTGAAACCAATCTGGCGAATTGCCCGATGATGCTGGATGCAATTACCAGCGAAACGTCGTACTCAAAAAAAAAAATTGTAAATGTTATGGTTTCACGCTTCAACACACCAGTGGGCTAAATCAGTGAACTATCAACGTGACACTTTTTTTTTACTGATTGGCTGTGTCGGGTGGTGGAGGGTTACGACACATTTATAAATAACGCGATCTAAACCCAAAAACGTTGATTATGTGCATGGTTTATGATGCAAGCCAATGTGGGGTTTTCGTTCCCCCTGACGGTTTTACTAATATCTTGATTAAATAATGTTTCGCAGCCCTTTGTCGATCCATCGCTGAATTAAGGCCCTTCCACGACACGTTGTTCGTCGGGAGTTGTTTGACCATACTTCACCATGCTGGTCAGTGCGGGTTGGTGAAGTCGGGGTCGGGGAGGGGGGGGGGGGCGGTGTGGGGGTTGGGGTGGTGGGGGCGGGGTGGAGTGGGGGGTGCCGAGGACCGGTTCGTATGACGGTAGCCACCCACGTGAGTTAGCCGTGGCCCACGAATGGAACTCAGGTGGCCGGGTCACGTCGCGCGAAAAGCGTAACTCACCGCGCCGCCACCGCCGCCGCCGCTGCTGTGCCACGTCAATAATTATCGAGGCGTCCATCACTATCAGGGACACGTCTTTTGGAAACATGTGATTTAAGTGAACTTGTGTTTTTTTTTTACCTTTGACAGCGTAAATAAGTAACATCAATTTTTACACTTTTGAGGAGCGGGGGGTGGGGGGCGGGCAAGAAAACGACCTGAAATTTGAAATTTACCTTAATGTTTTTTTATCTTTCCAAGATAATTTCCACGATAATTTCACCCAACATTTAAAAAAAATATTTCAAAGAAGTCACTGTCAGTCCAATGGCTAAAAGTACTGTTAGGTTTCATGAAACTTGTAAGTGACTCTCTTCAAACTTGAAAAACATAACCCCACCCCCGCCCCTTTTGCATGCAAGATTTGGCCCACAAGGCATACCATAAAATGCCTGTTTCAGGGTTAAATTATTTATTGAACATATGAAACGTTGAAATGTGATTTCTGCAACTCCGTGACGAAACTCTCATTGAGAAGGATGAGGAGGCGTTGTGTGTGATGCGTTTTATAGCCGCGTCAGTAAAAACGAGTGATGACATTGAAACACAATGTACAAACGAAAGGGCTTTTTTTCTAAGTTGGGTCTTGAAGAAACCGTAACATGCATATCGCTAAGCTGTGCGGAGTGGGTCGGAGGGAGAAGCTTTCTTTTTTTTTTACGATCAGTGGAAACAAGAAGATGCTCGGTGTAGTCGGCACTTTGCTTCGTTCATCATTTCGTAATTTTTTTTTTATAATAACTTTGCTTTATGTAAACCCCCACCTCTCGCTCACTCTCTCGCTCTCTCGCTCTGCACGCAGCCCTTCTCGCAGTCCGACGGCCTCCGACGGGTAGCTCATATCAGCATGCAGAGCTCCCCAGTCATCTGCCACCGAGCACACGGCCTCCTCCATCGCCCACTGCTCCTTGAAGGCCGGCACAGCGTGGGTCAGCTTTCAGTTTCTCGGCGACGTTTGGATTGTTGTTGTACGCGTTGTTATCTTGGGTTGTGATGGGGAAGTTGAGGTAGGTTGCCTGATGATCGGAAAGCGAATAGATTGTTTGGGGAAAAGTTATTTTAAAAAATGTCCACCCGCCGATATACATTGTATAAGCGTGGGGGGGGATAAAATAGTACTTTAAAAAATGTCTCCGGAGGTGATTGAAACCAGTGCCATTTACGGAAATGTTTTGGGTATGGAGGGGGGGGGAAATGGTTCGTCATGGTGAAGAGACCAGGCAGAAAAATCACAATCGTTTTTTTGTTTTTTTTGCGTGAATGTAAAAGAACGCAACTGCGAGCGGGGCGACAAAAAAAATCTTGCAAAAAAACAACAACAACGACGCTCGACGGCAAAGGACGCTGCGGCGGGCAAATGCCAAACGCGTCGGTGAGCAAGGTCCTTGTGGGCGACGCGTGGGCAACGTGGGCGAGGTTTGGTTTCACCCTCGTCACACGGGGTGAGCGGGGAGAGGGATCGAATCTCACCGTTTCAATTCCAGAGTTCAGTTCGCTCCTGTCAAATATAGTAGAACCAACCCTGCGCATTCTATCTGCTCGCCCCCTTAACCCCCTGCACTCCCCGTATCCCCCACACCGCACGACGCTAGGCCCTGTCGACGCGTGGCCCCCTGGGTGAGCGTCGTGACCCTTGACCCAAAGGCCCCCCCCCGCCCATCTCGAGCCGGCCCTTGTCGCCAGCGGCCCCGGCAGGCCACTCTCTCGTTGGAAGATGAACGCGACAGCTGAATCGTTGGGGAATGCCGACGGGGCGAAATAAACAACGCCTCCTCTTCTCACAGTTGTCTCTCTGCGCGCAAACAGTAACGGTGGTTGTTTTTGTAACGCAACCCCATCGGCCGCACGGTTAAAATGCCAACTTGTTTACCTTTTGATAACTTTTTTTTTACAAGCGGAAATTATTAAAAGAGAGAGAGAGAGAGAGAAAAAAATGCCCCTTCATGTGGATCATTAAACTTTTTACGAAACCTCCGTACGCGTAAATGCTTTTCGACTACGCCAAGGGCTTGCGGTTCTAATGACTGTGACTCAGAGGATCAGGGTTGTACTGTACTGCCAGAAAAATTAAAACCATGCGACATTTCTTTATCAATGCAAGTGTACACGGAAGAGTTATTGCCCGGAAACCCCACCCCCCTCCCCCCCCCCTTTTTTTTGTTGCTGTATACCAATGTAAACGACATTTTAAAAATACAAAACAAAACAATTATTGTTTTAACCGAGTAACCTTTTTTCTTCTTCTTCCTCTGTATCATATCTGCCATGAATTGTCTCTGTGGTTGTGCGGCGTGAAGCGGGCGGCCCGTCTTCTGGCTGTCACCAGACGGTTTTGGTGCCGAGTGCGAGGATTCTGCACCACGTCGACTGCTCCCGGCACCTGGCTAGCGTTTGCGCGCAGCCAGAGCGGATATCGCGAGCGCTTGCTGTGGTTTGGCCACCTGTTCTGGTTTCCCCGGGCTCTGTGCGAGGTCGCCATCGCTTAGAAATCTGTATGTTCCCGCAGGACATGAAAAGACTCTTTTTTTTTTCTTGGTTCTTTCGGTAAAGTCATGTAGAAGGGAAATAATAAAATAATAAAAATGAAACGTAATAAAATAATTCTCACGACGTTTCGGCTACAACGCAAGCAGCCGTGCTCAGGTGAAGAACAGGTCTGTCGGAAAGACAACGTCTGAATGAAACACCACCAGGCTTGGAGCGTATATTTAAGCTGGGTTGGAGGGGGAAGAGCGCCTTGACAAAATAATTTGCATATCAAGAGGAATTTAGCATATTTATGGGAAATGCAAAATTGGGATTAGTCATTACTTGTGGAATGCGTAGGAGGTGGGCGGGGGGTTTCAAAGTCATAATATGCCCGTGCATTGTGCAGGATTAGCAGCATCAAAGACCTGTTCTTCACCTGAGGACGGCTGCTTACGTTGTAGCCGAAACGTCATGAGAATTATTTTATTATGTTTTATTTTTATTATTTTATTATTTACCTTCTACGTGACTTTACCGAAAGAACCAAGAAGATGAATCCCTGCAGTCACGAAAGCTTTAAATCGAAATTTGACTCATATTTTGTCAATTGAGTTGTCGTAGTAGCAGTAGTAATAATAACAATACACCACTCAAGACATGCATCTACGCACGGTGGCGAGATGGTAACTACCTCGCCTGGTATACAGGAGGTCGTAGATTCGATCCCGACCCCGATGCCTGTATATTTGGAGTTTGCATGTTCTCTCTGCGTGTGGTCGCGATTAATTTTTTTTGGCTGCCATGGTTTTTGCCTCCACATTTAGAATCAACATGACACGTTTAGAGTATTTGGCTGCTATAAATTTTTCCACACGGTAAGCCACTTCGTTGACCCGCCATTTGTGGCCAGGTCGCTTCTGAAAAATACCTATATGGCTCAGTGGGCCTTACCTAGTAAAAGCAAAAATAGCTTAGTTTTTTTGTTGTTTATTTGTCTTCTACCCACGGCACGTCTGAGTTTAGTTTTTGTTTTGTACCTGAGAAGTGGCAACCCCAGTGGTGGCGGTGTTGTGTTTGCCAGCGTGGCTCTGTCCCGGCCGCAGGTCTCTCGCCCGTTGTGGCTGCGCGCAGCCAGAGGGCCGGGTTTTTATTTGGGTTTACAGAAGTGCTGCGATGGAGCGGTTGGTGCTGGTGGTGCCGCCTGCAGTTTTGCTTTTTCTCACGCCCCTGCCAGCGAATGGGCCTCCCTTGGAGGGAACTCGAGAGAGCCTCTACACGGTGATTTTGGACTACTCTTCCACACTGGTCAGACGTATTGGAAGACGTGGAAGTACCCACACTTCACCCCCACAACACGTCACCTGCCAATCACAAGTGTGATGAACACACGCAGCTGGGTGGACAGATGCGGTGGTGGTGGGACGGATTTAAGAAACTTGCACCGTCATTTAGAATCGAACCCTCGGCCCCTGGAATGCAAGTCCAGTGTGCTGACCATTTCATCGCTGTGACAGCTTTCCACTGAAACTTCCCACTGAAGATGTCACAACACGCGAATACCGATGCCAAGTCTCGACAAGAGTCCTTCGATTGATGGCCATTGCGTGGCCCCTGAGTTATGGCCCACTGCGAGATATGTCTCACCAAGACATCAAAGATGCAGATTCGTGAGATGAAAGCGAGGTGAAGGAGATAGATTAGACAACTGTATAGACGAGAGGTAAATATTAGTGGTCTCAAGTTACAGACGTTACGATCTTAGGACCCTATGCCACGGTGTCATCGTGGCCTGCCGGGAAATATAGCCGAAGCTCCCTGGTTGACACAACAGTCCTGCAAACCACGTGACTTGATTTATGAATATAATTTTTGTGCGTGGAAAATCCACTCTCCCTATACTGGCAGATTTAATGGCCCAGATCACCCTTGCAAGTGAGACACATCCTGACCCCCTGATAAACTCGAAACCCGCAACGGTAACACGGCGGTCCTGCGATCGCTAACCCACTTCGGGAGATGGAGCGCGTGAAGCTCTCAAAAGTGTCCTCCTTCGATCCTGTGGGGCTCGGCGGAAAGGAGCGGAGGGCGACGCTGGGGGTCATCACCTCCAGCAGCCACGAAGAGCTCGGAGTCGCCAACCTCACGGCAGAACCTCCTGGAAGCGACGGTCACCTGTCGGGACCTCGGGGGGGGTTCTGATCCGACCGACGGAGACGTTCGCAACTCAAAGCGGCGACCGGGGACCGACGGGTTCCCATGTCGTCGTTTGTTTATTTATTTAATTGCCCCTACACACAAAAACAAAAGAGAATTCCGCGCCCCCTTGGCGATCACACCTGGCTGCGCTCGTCCACGCGGCGCGCACGGCACCTGGCGCTGCCGATCAGTGGAAGTGTCACGTGACCCCCCCCTCCCCGCGGCGATCGACGCCAAAGCCCAGGTCATGTAACCGAACCCCCCCCACCCCCCCCCCACAGCTTCTCCCAAAAATAGTCGGGAGCACCGGCGAGGAGGAGGAGCACGAGGAGGAGGTCGCTGAGAAGCGTCGCAGAGGGGGTCGCCCCGGCGAATTTCGCTCCGTCAAGAAAAAAGAGCGGCCACGGGCTGACCGCTGCGATGGAGCTATCGCTCGCTCGCTCGCTCGCGCAGCGGTCGTGGCGAGGATCGTGATCACATGCGCGCAGCCGCGTCTGAATGCCAACCCGACGAGTGCAGCGACGCGTCGCGCGTAAAACGCGTCCTCCTCGATTCCCCGCACCGTGTGCCAACGTTATCGTCGCGAACGGGAAGAATTGGTTTCCCGCTCACGTGTGCATGGGGCGACTGGTAAAGCCGCAACATTTGTTTTAAACAATTTTAAACAATTACACACTACTTTTTTTTTTTATTTTACCAGGTAAGGTCCACCGGTCTACAAATGACAGCTCAACGAAGTGGCTTATCACGTGGAAAATTATAGCAGCCAAATAGTCTTAATGCGTGTTACTGAATGGAAAAGACCGGAGGAAAAAACCACGCCACCACGGGGAGAACATTCACACGACAAATACACAAGCGGCAGGGTCGGGATGGAACCCACGACCTCCTGTAAACCAGGCGAGGTAGTTAACATCTCGCTAGTTGGCTCTGCTGATGAGCCCTGAAAGGGTGAAACGTGTCTAGAGTTCTGCTTAAACTAAAGTCCCTCGTTAATGTGGTTCGAGCGTGCAACATTTGCAAAACATTAAACTGTACTGAACATTTCTAAAGTGGGATTCACACACAGCGGCATCGTCCACGAATGTGAAACGGCTGCAGGTTGTGTTCGGAGAAACGCAACGCCATTCCCTTCGCGATAACCCTGCGTTGTTAACAATGACAGCGCCACAATGGCAAATGGACTCAATTATCATCAGCCTGAAATTGCCACGAGGCCGATAGACTGAGATGCATATTTTTTTCACGTGGCGATACAGAGCGACCCTTTGATTTGTTTTTTTCTCTAGAGGTTTCAACTAGCGAATAAGTCATTTTCTACGAGTGGATGTTGAGTGTCAATTAAATACTAGCAATGAGGCAATGCCCATCTCCAATGGCAATCCCAAGCCCGTGATTAACAAGTCCACACTACTATACCAGGTGCCAGGCACGGAAGACATTGAACAATGACATAATTGTTTTACAGGTAGGAACAACACTGCCCACCAGGGATTATTTGTCTGTCGTGCATAGCCTCTCCCAAACATGTAGTACACTCCCGGATTGGTTAAAGTGCATCACGTGACCGCGAGCTTTCTGTCGTGCACGAATGCGCTGTCCAACCAAGTTCCTACCTGCCCACTTTGAAGAAACGTGTTTTTATATCCACCGCTAATGGCCTTTTCCCACACCGTGCGATTCGTTATTTGAACCATACTTCACCGCGGTGGTCAGGGGAGCATGAACACGGCAGAGTGGAATACAGTCCTGGCAGTATTTTGTTACACTGCCCTCTGCTGGCCAACGCTGCCCACTGCTCATAATACAGGTTTTTGGGTCAGATCGCGTTATTTATAAATGTGTCATAACCCTCCATCACCCGACACGGCCAAACAGTAAAAAATGTGTCACGTTTTCAAAGGACAAATTAATTGACTTCTTTAGCCCACCGGTGTGCTGGTGGGCTGCCCGATGAAGCTGATTGTAATTATCAGCGAAACGTCGGACTACTCAAATTTTAAAATGCTGTTGATTCTCTCTTCAGCACAACGGTGGGCTAAAGAAGTCAATTAATTTGTCCTTTGAAAACGTGACACATTTTTTACTGTTTGGCCGTGTCGGGTGGTGGAGGGTTACGACACATTTATAAATAACGCGATCTGACCCAAAAACCTATATTATGAATTATCTTGGTCGCGAAAGCCTACGTGTTAAGCTGCCCACTGAGTAAGCCCTGGGACAAGCTGTTTGTGCATGGCAATCGCCCATCCAAACACAGGACCATTTTCAGCAGGCTCAATCCATTGCATAGCTTCTGAGATCTGATGTGCGTACGTTGAACTTCTTTCTCACCGTACGTAGCCAACCGTGCTAATCGGAGGTACGGGGGAAAGACGAACAAACTAAACGCAAAATGCAGTTGTTAAGAAATTCATTTTCAATCTAGATGATTTAGAAGCGTACAGCTCCAGTGGCTTCCTAGTATCGGATGGAAGAGCGTTCCAGATGGCCGCAGAAGCGCATCTGAAAGCGCGCGATGCGATGGCCACCTTTGTTCGATGTCCAGCCAAAAGCTGCGAGGATGACCGCAGTTTGCGTCATGGTGGTTCACGCTCCTCGACGAGGTCAGGGCGCATTCGGGGTGATCTGGTCACGGGGCGCAAATGCGTGGGGTGACGCTGAATATTTGCAGGCTGGAGTGGAAGAGAGAGAGTGACGGAGAGACGTCGCGAGTGACAGACGCAGGTGGTGACATCGTCAGGTCGTGAAGCCGCGACACTCGGTTGCCGATATTTCGTCTACGCGACCGGTCGGAAAGTTCAACGATTACATTGGCCACGTAGAACGAATCGCTTCTTTGTAAACGTGACACTCTCCTCGGGTGGTGGAGGGGTTCACGACAATGATTTTGACATAAAAATACCACCTCGTGTCCCAACCCCCCCAAAAAAAACGAATATGGATCGGTATGGTTATGGGTTCAACAACAAAAACAACAAAGGCATTAAATGCAAATATTAATCCGGTGTCAACGTCTCAGCACTTTTCCCCCAAGACACACACATTCCCCTGGTACGTGTGATTAAATAGAAAGTGCTGAGCGTCGTGAGGAGGAGAGCGTCCGAGAGAGTGAGTGAGTGAGAGAGGGCACACGGAGCGTGCGAGTATTTTCGTACGAGCAGCCCTCGTGCGCAACACGCCAGCTGCCAGCTGCAAGCGGTGCCCCCCTCAGCCCCCCTCACTCGTCCCGAGTGACCCCCACACACACACAAGACAAAGATGAAGATCCCCCGGTGTAGCCTTAACAGACTTTTGGGACAAGTGCTGTTAGCGAGCATTGCCGATGAAGGCTGGAACCGGCACACGATGGGTGTTGGGTGGACCAGTACCACGCACGGCCGCGTTTGTTCCCCCAGTGGCGATGTTTACTTACACACCGCACCAGCTACTCATTTGAGGCCGAGTCGACCTAGGGGAGGAGGCCCAGGACCGGTTCAGATAATCGTCACCGGTGTTCCGTGGCTGTGAGCGGGAATCGAACTTGGGTCACCGGGTTCGTAGCGGAACACGCTCACCGCTGTGCCACCGCTTCCACCACGCACGCACACACACGCACGCATACACACACGCGCACGCACACACACACACGCACACACACACACGCACGCACACGCACGCACGCACACACACGCACGCACGCACACATGCGCAAACACACACACGCACGCACACACACACACGCACGCACACGCACGCACGCACACACACGCACGCACGCACGCACACACGCGCACACACACACGCACACACGCACGCACACACACGCGCGCGCACACACGCACGCACACACACGCGCACACACACGCACACGCACGCACACACGCACACATACACACACACGCACGCACACACGCACACACGCACGCACACACACACGCGCACACACACGCACACGCACGCACACACGCACACATACACACACACGCACGCACACACGCACGCACACACACGCACGCACACACGCACACATACACACACACGCACGCACACACACGCACACACACACATGCGCATACACGCAAACTCTTCTCTCGCAGCCACGCAACCGCACTCCTCCCGTGGGAGCCGGGGCCAGAGCAACAATGCCGACGTGGACTCGGGCAGCGGAGTCGTCGGTGCCTGCGGCTGTGGTGGGATTTAGTCTCGGTGGGCCGTGATTGCGCTGAGACCCCGGGGAGGGGGGGGGGTCGGCAGCAGAGGTCGCAACCGGGTACCCGATACCCGTACCCTACCCGTACCCGGCCAGGTATGGGTACGGGTACCCGTTTGCGACCCTGGTGCGGCCGGGTACGGGTACGGGTAGGCCGTGAGTCACTGGTGAGTAACCGTTTGTCACTCATTTCGGGTAGGGTACGGGTAGGGAACGGGTACCCGTTTGCGACCCTGGTGCGGCCGGGTACGGGTACGGGTAGGCCGTGAGTCACTGGTGAGTAACCGTTTGTCACTCATTTCGGGTAAGGTACGGGTACGGGTACCCGAACCCTGGTGCGGCAGGGTACGGGTAAGGAATCAAAACCCGTTAGCGACCTCTGGTCGGCAGCCTGCGTCTCTTTAAGCGCCACTCTGTGCCGTTATTTATTAAGGACCAGCACCGTCTGATATTTACCACGCAGTGCATTGCGGCTCTTGATATGTTGAGGTGGGGGGGGGGGTTGTTTTACCGAATTCGAGCAATAAAAAACAAATGTCTCGTCTTGTTATTTTTGGTTGTCGACACCCCTGGCTTCGACTGACTGAGATGGACAGAGCTGCCCTCTAGGGTATGACGAATATGGGCGACCGCCCCGGGCCCCACGCTTTGGGGGGGGGGGGGCGGGTGGCGGTGGACCACCACGCTTCAACGTCACGGTATCAGATGTAATAGTTTGAAGGCGTGGGTTGTGATAGTTTGAAGGCGACGGCCCTCTGGGCGGTATTAACGGATCGTCTCAGAGATTGCCACGAGAAGTCTGCGACGTTCTACGCATTCCAACCACTCGCAATCCTCGTCGGAGCGTTCGCGTAGCGCAAGACCAGCCGCGACGGCGAGTGCCGTGTCGTCTGCGGTTGATTTCACAGTAGGGGGGTGATGCTGCTACTGCCGCTGTGTGGTTTTACCCATAGGGGGAGTTTGACTTCTATATTGGGGCGGGGGGGGCATGTCATTTATTTGAATATTGATTGTGAACTACTGAAATAAAGTAATGAAGGTGCACAGTTTGGACTGTGATGCTGGCTGTGAAGAAGACAAATTAAGATTCGTCTTTTTGTCCCAATATCCATTGGGCTCGTACCATAAACCTCTGCAGCAAGCGCAACCTTGTTCCCGCTGAGCCACGCGACTGCCCCGTGAAGTTGACTTCGTTTCTCAATCCCCGTTATGCAAATTCAAGTGGCAGCAATGCACATTATGCACATTACGAGGCAGTGGTCATCTCCACGAAACTGTGATGTCAAATTTCACATTCCTATGACAGTGTATGGGACAGCCACTCTTCTATTCGTGTGTATGATTGCAAGATGTTCAGGAGCTAAATGGGTCCGACGACTCGTCACGACAAGAGGGCACCAGGAGAGAGGTTTTTGTGTCGTTTTTCTCTTCCTCCATTGCAGCACAGACTACAGTGGTTTATTTTATGGCCCATAGAATGAGTTGCATGGCCATAATCGCACTGTTTCTTGTCTTAAATGTATCTCTATGGGTCACTATATATATATCTGAGTCTCTTTATACATCTATGAATCTCTTTATGTGTCTGAACGAGGCTCTATATATCTCTGTGTCTCGATACGTTCCCTGTAGGGCCCATAGTTTGTGTTTCACGGTCACAATCGCATTCCTGTGACTTGGAATTTTCAATTTACGGAATATGAGATGCGCACATCTGCCTGTTGATGTACCGTATGTATGTTGTATGTATGTTTTATGTATGTTGTCGCTGCCGTAATTCAGGGTCACGGTTTGATTCAGAGAATCAATCAATTACCTTAAAACTGCCGAGTGTTAGCGGCCTCTAAAGGAGCCAGCAAGCGGCACATATGAACCCATTAAAAGTGTAGTGACATATAATGGGTCACTACCGCTCCTAGCGCCATCTACCGACAGATAAATGGTGGGTATAGTCGCTCTCTCTGCCAGCAGAGTATATGATGTCATGGAAGAGGTCTCTGGGGCTGGCAGCGTAGGGGGCCATTGAGGACGTAGTAGCCCGATTGGCCGGCAGGGGCACGTGACGGGATGTAGGCCAAAGGTGGCAGAGGGGATACGTGATGTAGGGCCCAGAACCTTCTAGTGAGTTCCCGAAGGGGGCGTTGCCGAGGGCGGAGCCAGGCAGGGGACACGTAGAGTACAATACAATGGTCATGGTATAAAAAAACACTTTGAAAACAATTCTCATTAACCACAAACGTAAAAAATATATTACACTCAAGTTTCTCATAACTTTAAATGCATGCACCATGAGCGATAAACAGACCAATTTTTGCAATTGAAGCTATAGATGTTGCTACACTTTATAACAGCTGGTTTATAAACCAAAAATAAACACACTAAGCCCTTACTGTGAGATTTATAGAAAGTATATTAAAATCATTGTCATAATTCTGAGAGCAATATGTTATTATCGAGTTGTAAATTTAGTTTTCCAAAAATTGACTAAAACTGGTATAATCGGTCTGTTTAAAAGGTATGCAAAGGTGCAGCGCTGAAATTGCCTGCTCACGCCACTGCTGAGCGCAAGAGCCTCCAGTCGAGAAGGAGCTCTTGCGAGGGCCCGTCCTCTAGTGGGTAAATTCTCTTCCACGCTGCCCAAACGTCTTGGAAGAGTAACACGTTAGACCTGCCAATGAATTGTGGTGTTATTCATACTGCTGGGCGGACAGAGGCGGAAGCATCCCTTAATCAAACTAATACGGCAACAACATTTATTCAGCATTCTCCTCTCCTCTCTCCCTCTCTTTTTTTTTAGGATCAGAAGAAACAAGAAGATGCTCGGTGTAGTCGGCACTTTGCTTCGTTCATCATTTTGTAATATTTTTTTTTTAAATAATAACTTTGTTTTATGTAAACCCCCACCTCTCGGTCACTCTCTCGGTCACTCTCTCGTTCACTCTCTCGGTCACTCTCTCGCTCACTCTCTCGGTCACTCTCTCGCTCGCTCACTCTCTCTCTCGCTCTCTCTCGTTCTGCACGCAGCCCTTCTCGCAGTCCGACGGCCTCCGACGGGTAGCTCATATCTGCGTGTAGAGCTCCAAAAATATGGAACGCTTCACGAATTTGCATGTCATCTCTCCCTCTCCTCTCGTCTCTCTCTTTTTTTTAGGATCAGAGGAAACAAGAAGATGCTCGGTGTAGTCGGCACTTTGCTTCGTTTATCATTTCGTTTTTTTATGCTTTGCTTGATGTACCCCCCCCCCTCTCAATCCTCTCTCTCTCCTCTTTCCCTCTCTCTCTGGGTAGTAAGAGGAGGTCGGAACCCCCCTTCGTTCCGCGCGTTCCCCTCGACGCGACCGCCGCCTGTCCCCAGCCCACCCCCGACGCGTCCCGGCGCGTGGCACGCCGAGCACCCCAAGTGCGTCGTGACACCAAAAAAAAACATTATCTAAACGAGGGATGGCGAGAGAGAGTGAGCGGGAGGGAGGTAGGGAGGGGGAGCGGAGGGAGAACGCTGCTTTCTGCATTCTGCTGCTACTGCTCGGGTCAGGCCATGCAGAATGACGCCGTCGTCTGCGACAAATTGACAGACGCTATGAGACCTCCTTTACCAGTGGCAAAATATAGTAGTAGGTTTTTACCCTTTCAACTGGTACAAAACTGACACCTTTATACAAGGGATCATGTTTGCAATAACCACAACACAAGCAGTCAAAATGCAAACAAAAAGAAAACAACTCTGATGATGATGATATGCACTGTCCTTGAAGTTGATTGGTCCACACCCGAGACAGCTTTTCTTAGAGCCTAGTCTCCATTGGTGTTGGACCAGATGACGCCCAAAGGCGTACATGCCATTATCATTATCAGAGTTGTTTAATTTTTGTTTGCATTTTGACTGCTTGTGTTGTGGTTATTGCAAACATGATCCCTTGTATAAAGGTGTCAGTTTTGTACCAGTTGAAAGGGTAAAAACCTGCTACTATAAATTGACGGACGTTATAAATGCGTGCCGTCCTTGTGGTGCGGGAAGCCAACCCGGCACCGCGGATTCCGCTTCTATCTGGGACAAGCGTGCAACCCAGTGCCCAAAGATCTGCAGATCCAGAATTGGGACAACCTCACGAGCCACCACCAAACCTGACGGACGTCCTCCTCGACGACGATCTTTGGTGACAACGCAAATGAAATTGAGGGCATCCAAAAAAACAAGAACATAAAACAAAGCCGCATTGATATTTAATTACGTTACCGTTCCCACCGATTGCGTTCCTACCGTGCTGTCGATAAATCGTTGTCGCGTCGCGAGGCGGAATACTCCATTGGGGTATCTCGCAAACGAGTGGAGTGCAAATATCTCGGCGTTAGAGAACGGTCCGCGGAAGTGGATATAACGGAGCTGCATCTGAGACTGTGCGAGAGCCCCGTGCCCGCAAATGATCGTAACTGGTCCCGACTACATTGGTTTGCTGGGTGATGACCTCGCATTTATAATCTCCGTACTCACAGTAAGAAGCAGCACGTCTTAATAAAATATTTTTTTGTTTTTTTATTCGCAGTGTGTGTCATTTCGCCATATTTCCTGCGGAATCAAATTATCATGTGATAGGGGTTTTGTGCGTGTGCATTAATTGTTTACCAGGTTGGTACCACCAACTCACGACGCTTAGAGCACCCTAGGTTCGAACCCAGGACCTCAGCAGTGTCAGCTCAGCGCTCTGACCTCTGAGCCGTTACAGCTACCTGCATTATTTCTAGATTTGAAGCTTTCGTGACTGCAAGTATTCATATTCTTAGGTTTTTTCGGTAAAGTCACGTAGGTAAAACATTAAAAAAGTAAAATAAAATAAAAATCACGACGTTTACTTGATACAGCTGTCGTGGCTGTGACGGTTCCACCTGAAGACGGAAGCTTGTGTTGCCTCCGAAACGTCGTGATTTTTATTTTATTTTACTTTTTTTAATGTTTTACCTACGTGACTTTACCGAAAAAAGAATACCTGCATTATATTTCTCAAACTAATACATCACAGCTTCACTGGAACAAACTCTACACAATTCACTTTTGATCGTGAAGAGTTGTTTTCATATCATGTCCCCAAGGATGGCTGCACAATGAACTTAATAACTCGGCCTTTTAAACCATTTAATCTGCCCACTCTCAGCTCAAAAGCCTACTTTCTGGACAATGGTATTTTTCCACGACGCCCCCTCAATAGCATAGGATTGGCTTTTTTTTCTTCCTGAGAGCTATGGGTGAAGCGGGGGACGGCGCTGGAAGGGATGATGACCAATGGTCATGGGATAATAATAATAATAACTGAGTGGCAGCCAAAGAATGCAACGCATCTGAGTGGAGTCTATCGTGGAGACGGAACGAGGAATCGGGTCACGTGCAGATCCTTGGTGTGGTTTAATCATGGGGGGGGGGGGGGGTGCCGTTCTTGGGGGATGCCTTCATCCAGCAGTGGAGTGACCATGGCTGATGGGGATTTCGTGAAGGAAAAGCAATGCCGCTCATCCTATTAAAATAAATACACTTAAAAGTACCAATGCAAACAAGATGCTTTTATTATGCTTTCACTTAAGCATATCATTCATATTAATAACACTGGTGTACATATGTATATGCAAAAGATAATGTATATATGTTGAACTCCTTTAGCACCGTACGTATCCAACCGTGCTAATCGGAGGTGCGGGGGGAAGAACAACGAACGAAAACACGACTACTTTAGAGATAGAATGGATGATGCCTTCCGGCAACGTGCAATAAATACAGCAGAATCTCACCGACTCGGCCCACAACGCCTCATCACCGCCACCACCACCACCAACCAAACCAGCGTCGCAGCAAAATCGGTGAATGGTCACAATTTGAGGTCACGGTTTGATTCGGAAAATCGATGAAAACCCGTGGCGAGTTTTAGGCGTCTAAAGGAGCCTGCAGGCGGTCCATATGAACCTATTACAAGCAGATGCATGCGAATCGATGCACACATCTGAAGCTTGGAGGATCGATAGTATGTATGTACGGTGTGTTGAACTTCTTTCGCATCGTACGTAGCCAACCGTGATAATCAGAGGTGCAGTGTTGAGTCTATGGGTAGTGTTGAGTCTATGGGCAGTGTTGAGTCTATGGTTAGTGTTTGTCTATGGGCAGTGTTGAGTCTATGGGTAGTGTTAGTCTATGGGCAGTGTTGAGTCTATGGTTAGTGTTTGTCTATGGGCAGTGTTGAGTCTATGGGTAGTGTTAGTCTATGGGCAGTGTTGAGTCTATAGTTAGTGTTAGTCTATGGTTAGTGTTAGTCTATGGGCAGTGTTGAGTCTATGGTTAGTGTTTGTCTATGGGCAGTGTTGAGTCTATGGGTAGTGTTAGTCTATGGGCAGTGTTGAGTCTATGGTTAGTGTTTGTCTATGGGCAGTGTTGAGTCTATGGGTAGTGTTAGTCTATGGTTAGTGTTAGTCTATGGGCAGTGTTGAGTCTATGGGTAGTGTTAGTCTATGGGCAGTGTTGAGTCTATAGTTAGTGTTAGTCTATGGGCAGTGTTGAGTCTATAGTTAGTGTTAGTCTATGGGCAGTGTTGAGTCTATAGTGAATGTTAGTCTAAGGGAAGTGTTGAGTCTATGGGTAGTGTTAGTCTATGGGCAGTGTTGAGTCTATGGGTAGTGTTAGTCTATGGGCAGTGTTGAGTCTATAGTTAGTGTTAGTCTATGGCTAGTGTTAGTCTATGGGCAGTGTTGAGTCTATAGTTAGTGTTAGTCTATGGGCAGTGTTGAGTCTATAGTTAGTGTTAGTCTATGGGCAGTGTTGAGTCTATAGTTAGTTTCGATTTAAAGCGTTCGTGACTGCAGGGATTCATCTTCTTGGTTCTTTCGGTAAAGTCACGTAGAATTGTTCTATAGTTAGTGTTAGTCTATGGGCAGTGTATATTCATCTTGAACTTCTTTCGCACCGAACGTAGCCAACCGTGCTAATCGGAGTTGCGAGGGAAGGACAACAAACTGAATCGATGCATCACCCCCACGACCATCGCCAAAAGAGAAATGCCACCTACTCAAATGAGCGTTGAGTGGATGCTGATCCGATGACGAGGTTCCTGACCCATTGGTTGAAATTCCACGTTCCTGTGGCAGGGATCCATTCTCCGCATAGGACAACCGCTGTTGACCTCCTGCCGAAGCGATGGTAATATTTGTTGTCAACTCTGGATGGCTGCTGGTGATGCTGAGAACACGAGTGAGGCTTCTGAGACTCAACTAACCGAAGTTGCCTTCAACATCTGACGCAAAAGAATAAAAAAAAGTGTAACAAGTATAACCCGTAAAAACAAAGTTTTTCACTATATATCCTTTATATGCGTGGCGGCTAGCGTCCTCTCGTCCTCTGGCTTGAGATGGCTGCCACCTATGGGTCAGATGATTGCATGGCAGCATTAAGCAATTGGTAATTAAATATGATATTTTTGTCCTAAAAAGTGTAAAATTTTGGAAAAACATTTTCACGAACATTAATTGTCACGCACAACGAGTCTGTGTGGAAAATGTCAGCTCGATTTGATCACGGGAAGTGGGTTAAAAAACGACCGAAAGATTTTCACGGTCGTAAGCAAGCAAGCAAGCGCGCAAGTGAACTTAATATAAAGGATTTAAAAAGGCTGTGGACCGATGGCAACTTTCCCACAACTAGCGCACAACCAAGGACAGAAGCGTCCAGTGCGGTGTACGGTTAAGGCGCAGCCCTGCAATTTCTTGCTCTCGCTCACTGCCGGTGGAAGGGACTCCTCAAAGAGAGGCATTCGAGAGGGGATTTTGACTCGTACACACTCGCCACATGTTTTCGAAGAGGTGGGGTGGGGGGGGTACGCACACTTTACTTCACCGCGCGCGAGCTGCTGATGGCTTTAGTGAATGTGGTGAACCAATTGATGCTGCTGGGTGGAGACAGTGGTGGGGGGGGGGAGAGAGACTTGAGACACCGGTGACCTCTAAATTGCAAGTTCAACGTACTAATAGTTACACAGTGGCATCTTCCAATGTACAAAGCATAAAAAAATAAGCGGAACAACATCAACAATAATAATAAAACGACGGCGATGGCGAGCATCATCCAACTTCTCACGCTGGGCGCGAATCGGCTGGCGTCCATCGGCGAAGGCAAAAAAAAACTCCAAAAAAGTCCTCGGTGTTGAAAAAAATCAAAAGCGACGGCACGGAGAGGTACAAAAAAACCGACGGTGGAGGATTCGCAGAGTGGTGGGGGAGTGATGATGGTGGGTGGGTGGTGATGGTGGGTGGTGATGGTGGGTGGTGATGGTGGGTGGTGATGGTGGGTGGGTGGTGATGGTGGTGGGTGGGTGGGTGGTGATGGTGGGTGGGTGGTGATGGTGGGTGGGTGATGGTGGGGGGTGGGGGGTGGTGATGGTGGGGGGGGGGGGTGGTGATGGTGGGGGGGGGGTGGTGGTGGGGGGGGTGGTGATGGTGGGTGGGTGGGTGGTGGTGGTGGTGATGGTGGGTGGGTGGGTGGGGGCTTCACTCTCCAGCCCTCCGCGCCACCTGCAGCCCCAGCAGCAGCACGCAGCACAGCACGGCCGCTTCGGCGGAGGTCGTGGACCTGGCGGTGCCCCCGTTGGGCTCCGAGCTCCGGGCGCCCCCCAGCGAGTTGGAGCCCGCGGCGCCGGCTCCGGCAACGGCGGCGGCGGCAGCGGGGAGCTGGGACACCTCGTGCAGGAAGGCGGCGAACAGCTTGATGCCGTTGATGTAGTTCGCCCTGCGTTGTGTTGGGGCGGGGGGGGGGCACAGCGGCGCTCGGCTGTTAAAGCGTCACGATTTGGGTTTTTTGTGGGTCGGTGTGGGGGCACGGGGGGTGGGGTGGATGGGAGGGGGTGGGTGGGTGGGTAGACGAGGGGGGAGTGGGGGGTAGACCGGGGGGAGTGGGATGGTGTAGACGAGGGGGAGTTGGGGGGGGGTAGACCGGGAGGGGGAGTGGGGTGGGGTAGACGGGGGGGAGTGGGGGGGGTAGACGGGGGGGAGTGGGGGGGGGTAGACAGGCGGGGGGGAGTGGGGGGGGTAGACGAGGGGGAGTTGGGGGGGGGTAGACCGGGGGGGGAGTGGGGGGGTAGACAGGCGGGGGGGGGATCAATGGAAGGGGTGGCGGGATAGGTGGGGACAAATGCAAATTTCTCTTTAGACTTCAAGAATATATTAAAACATCCTCCACATGATCACAGCTAAGCTTAAGCACTGGGGCCCTCTGCTGGCTGATGACCGCAGTCCTATGACTCGTGGGAATGGCTCTGAGCTCATTGCCGTGCAACGACTTAACACAGTGAATGGGGCAAATCAATGGGATGAGCTTGGAGAGACACCCAATCTGGAGGGAGTGGCATCACACGAATCCTTGCAAAACACGATCCCGCAGTGAGCTGTGATATCCGCAGAAGAGGCTTTCTCCCGGAATCATCGCACCCATGGGTTACCGTGTGGGTTAGACGAGTATGAGCCTATACGGGTCTCTATGTGAGACTATGGGTCTCCA
The DNA here is from genome assembly GCF_965212315.1 of Lampetra planeri. Lineage (NCBI taxonomy): Eukaryota > Metazoa > Chordata > Hyperoartia > Petromyzontiformes > Petromyzontidae > Lampetra > Lampetra planeri. Next base: position 3,027,194 of record NC_136148.1, read on the forward strand.
TGTGAGTCTGTGGGTCTTTGTGCGAGTCTATGGGGTTCTCTATGTGAGCTTTAGAGAATCGAGCTAACCTCACACCATGGGTCTCTGTGTTAGTCTATGGGTGTCTATGCGATCCTGTGGGTCTGTGTGAGATTCTATATGGGTGTCTATGTCAGTCTGCGTAGGTCTTTGTGCGAGTCTACGGGGTCTCTATGTGAGTCTTAATGAATCTAGCTAGCCTCGCACCATGGGTCTCTGTGTTAGTCTATGGATCTCTATGCATGGGGCAAATCTTCACTGGTTATCACCATTGAAACCACGAACGGCCAAATCGATCAATTTGACATTGTGCGAATGGAGTAATCAAATGTTATTGAAATATAATCAGCCTCTCTCCCTGTCTCTTGAGTTCTCTACCCATGGACAGGCTCCATGGTTGAAGCTCCTTCCATCCCAGCTCAGCCCAGTCCCTCACCATCACCTCGCTGCGACACGCACCGCACTTGAGCCTTCGTGAGCCACGGGGAGTGAAGGAATGGGCAAGCTGGCTTCCCCTTGACTCCCTCAATGGCGTTGTTTGTAGGTGACACCACCACCAGATGCAGGTTAACGTCATAGCCGGGACGTGATGCATAATTGACTCCCGAAGCATGTGATGTTATGGCACCAAGGGACAACCGATGCAGTCTTTTCATCCTCTCTGGTTCTTTCAGTAAAGTCACGTGGATAGAAAACATAATAAAAGAACACGACACGTCGGTCGCAACACAAGTGTCCGTCATCAGGTGACGCTTGTTTTGCGACCGAAACGTCGTGTTCTTTTGTTCTTTTTTCTATCTACGTGACTTTGCCGAAAGAACCAAATTGTATGGATTTCTTCAGCCACGAAAGCTTCAAATGAAGATTCAGTCTTTTCATATTTCACTTAAATTAATCGAGCTGAATTTGTTGCGGTTTCAGGCAATATGATCTGCAATAGCTCATGGAAGTTATAATGCTTTACGCAGCAATAAAGATAGAGAAATACAGCCGTATGCATTTGCTCGTAGTTTATTTTATAATGGCTTTAATGTCCACAGCACATACAAATTAACATGACTCGACTCGATCCATGGCTTGCTTCAGCGAGTCCCAACCAAACAGCACCGTCACGGCATATACGGTATGACGCACATCATCATCATCATCATCGTCACGATCCATGGGCAGATAGCCTGTAGGTCCATAATAGAAGTTTTGGGGTTATATAAATGTGTCGTTAAAACCCGCCACCACCCGACACAGCCAACTAGTAAGGGTTGTCACGTAAACAGAACGTGGCCAATTCGTCACTAGTACAGCACACCGGTGTGTTGGAGAGCCAAGCCACAACATTTACAAACTGATTCCGACGTTTCGCCAGTAATTACAACTAACGACACATTTAAATTTTTACGCGATCTAACCCAAAAACCTCTATCATGGATGGTCGCGAAAGCCTCCTACGTGTTAAACTGGCGTGTAGGTGTCTACCGTACAATTTGTTTCCACTTTCCTCTCTCTTGTGCCAATATGCTCAAGTAGTGGGCACATATTTCTCGCACCAATCTCTCATGTCGTCGCAAAAGCCATTCCCTCTCTGCATGACGTACAGGCGGAGAAAATGATTCGATTGCACAGAAGCACGTGCCCTCTTGAGATCAAATGCAAGCCTCATTTCGCTCAAAGAATTACCACTGCCGCCTGCTGACTCACACGAGCGCTGCTCACAAACCTGTCAACCCCTTATCAGCGCCCTCCTTATTACAGACCAATTCAAACCTTGTTGGGTCACCCCGTGCCCCTTATAATCTCAACGTTCATCCTCAAAAGTCCCATCGCAAGCGAGAAACGAACAAATAGGCAAAAAAAGTTTTGCCCATATTGAAACGGCTGTACGCCATATGGACCTGACAACTCAATGTCCCTGTACAAGAATACGGAGTAAACCGTATGGGTTGACAGGAATATACCCAGCGTGCGAACGGCAGTGTGCTTGGTGGGAACCCGCGTTGCTGCACGAGACAGATCTTTTAATCGCAACCTTCTATGAGATTCCCAACCTCTATGCATCTGAATTTTCTATTTTAAAAAGTGCAATAGATTATATTATCTCGAAGGGAGTGGTGGTAAAGTGAATCGCGCACTGAACTACAAGCCCGATGACCAAAATTACATTCCCGGCCATGGCTAATATCAGCGGTGAGTAGTATCTGAACAAGTGCTGGGCTTTCCTCACTTCACTAACCCACATTGACCGGTGTTAGGGGTCAAGTAGAGTCAAACAACACCTATGGCCCCCCAGGATGTAGTAGAGAGGCCCTCATCCAGCAGTGGATTGACACAGGAGGCTGTACTCTCGCACGTTTCTCATTTGAAGGTAATCCAAGCTTTGGTAGGTTCATCGCAGCACACGCAGCGTGCAATTAGTTGTGTAATTGTACAGAATTTCGTCGAAATGAATGGCATGGTTGTGAACTAAAAACGGGGGGCACTCGTTTTCTCACCGACGGCCCATCACTTTACCGACGTCAGCAAGAAAGTCTTCACACCATGGTCATAACGTAACGGGCCGAAATCACGTTGGCAATAAAACATAGTCATCTCTCGATTGTCCGTGGGCATGCTACCCGGGTTTCTGATTAACCGCGCTTATTAAAAAAACTAATAAAATGTATTCATGCAGGTGCCGGTGCAATCATGAGCTGCTCATAACTCGTTGAGGGTCAGTGGCTCAGGGCCCACGTGACCTCAGACCAGGGCCGGATCGTCGCATTGCTGGGGCTCTAAACCACCGCAAGCTTAAGAGAATCTCATCAAGGAATGGCTCTAAATTTTTTTCATATTGGAATAAATATAACTCCTTTATTTTTCAACCAATTATATAAAACTTGAAACTTTGAATTATTTTTAGTTTTTGGTGTTTTCCGTATTTGGAGGCCCCACGTAACATGAGGCCCTAAGCCGTGGCTTACTTAGCTAAGGCCTAAACCCGGCCCTGCCTCAGGAATTCCGCGAGGAAACATAAGTGTGATTTTAACAATGCAAGAACAGTGCTCTCTGCAACACCGTGCAAAATAACATCCTCGTCCTAAGTCTTCGCTCCCATTCCACGTGGGGTATTGATGCACACGCATAAAAAGCCGAATACACTTTTATTTATTTTTTATCTTGTATCCTTTTGTTTTATCTGGGTCAACCGACTCGACCATTACCCAGGATAATCGAGAGCTGACTTAATTGGTAGTATTTATTTTAATAAAAATGTGCCAATATATTTTGGAATTAACGCCAAAGCTACTTTACCGCCCACGTACGGTGTGAAAGAAGTTTAACATACATACATACTGATCATTCTTACCAAAATCAAGTGGTTTCATTTCCAGCTTCCACACGGCATTTGGAAGCGTTACCGAATTGTTCTTGTCAAATAGATACGACAGCAAAAATCACCTGCTAAAAATTGCAAATTATCCTCCCTATCCTTGAGAACGCTCGTGTGATCTCGTCTTTAGATTTCGTAGTTAATTGCCCTGTGCAATTACTGAGTGGGCGGCACATCCGAATTCCCAACATCCTTTGCAGCTGGCTCCCGCGGAAGCTGTTCCACCTCATGCAGGAAAGCGGCAAACACTTTGATCCCATTGATGAAGTTTATCCTGCATTGAGACAAACAACAAAGCGGTGCACTACATCAAGCTGGCTAGCCATGCATGCCGCGAGCACTCACTCAATCACTCTGCCCAGTCAGTCACTTGGCTTAAAGGCGTCCTGATTTGGTCGGAACAGTCCCCTGGTGGTTTCAGAAAAAGTTGTCCGAGTGTATCCTGTAAACATTTGCGAAAAGTGGAATACAGGGAGTCCTCTACTGACGCATGAGGTAGGTTCCAGAGTTTAACACGTAGGCTTTCGCGACCAATATTATTCATAATAAATGTTTTTGGGTTAGATCGCATTATTTATAAATGTGTCGTAACCCTCCACCACCCGACACGGCCAATCAGGGCAATTCGCCCGATGATGCTGGATGCAATAACCAGCGAAACGTCGTACTCAAAAATTGTAAATGTTGTGGTTTCACTCTTCAACACACCGGTGGGCTAAAGTAGTGAACTATTTGTCTTTTGTCAACGTGCTGATTGGCCATGTCGGGTGGTGGAGGGTTACAACACATTTATAAATAACGCGATCTAACCAAAAAACGTTTATTATGAATAAGTTCCAGAGGTCTGTTCGTAAGTCGATTTGTTCGCAAGTCCAACTTTACTCCTGTCAATTTAAAACGTGTTGTACGGCGTGTACACTAAACACGGGGAATGGCTTTAAAAGTTGTATAATCTCCTTTAGATGTAGATGCTCCTGGTTCTTCGGGTTCTGCATATGTAGATGCCACTGGTTCTTCAGGTGCTACATATGTAGATGCCACCACCGCCATCTACTGTGCGGCGGTTGAACTTACGACTCTCGATTCGAACAGGCAACTGAACACATGGACGGGTTTGTTCGTATCTCTGAAAATTCGTAAGTCGAATGTTCGTAAGTAGAGGAGTCCCTGTATTTTTCCGACGGCCTTATGCCCAACTCATAATATGGGCAAAGGAGGGTGGAGCTACCTGAGAAATGGGAGGGACTATCTGAGTCAGAATCAGAATATGTATTTATCCTGGAGAAATCCGATAAGCTATGTCCAGTAGGGGCAGGTAGGAAGTTTACAACAGCAAACAATGACAGGAGTGCAACGAACAGGGATGGTCACCAAATCACTCCAAAATAAATACGGAAAATAGATGAAGTATATAAGTTCAAATTGCATAAGTATACCAATCCCCAAGGCTGGGCAAGGCAGAAAAACAACAGCAAGAGCAGTCCCAGACCACACCAAGGCAACACGCAGTCCCTCCATAAAATTGCACATAAAAATTAACTATGAATCCATGGGTAAGGATGAAAGTTACAAATCACATTTGCAAACGCAGTTGTATCCAACACTAGTCTTCTAGTTCAACATATATATATACATATTTTAAAGTAAGATTTAGGACATTAAGGGTGCAAACAACGTTGTTCCAAAAACGTTGGTGCTTCAACGGAAAAGTCTCTGTCACCTTTGACTATGAGTGGTGGGCGGAGATACCTGAACAGTAGGCGGGGTAGCTCCTCCCACTTCCTGAACAGTGGGCGGTGTCGCTTCTCCCACTAAGTAGTAGGCGGGGTTGGTAGAAGAGTGGGCAGGGCCTATGAGCAGTGGCAGGGGCCAATATCAGAGAGGCCGTTCACTGTGTGGGCGGGGCTAGTGGCCGAGCGGGCGTGGCTACGTATAAGCAGGCGGGGCTGAAAGAGGGAGTGGGTGCTAGCTAGGTCACCACGTGTCCCGATTGAACCTCCCAGAAATCTGGTCCCTTTAAACTTGAGCCGGGCGGTCCGAAAGCGAGTCAGTAAATCGACGGCGTCGCGCCGCACGCTGCTCACCTGTCGACCTTCTCGTTCTGCGAGTGCGGGGCGTCGTCTGCGCCGCCAATGGGCAGCAGCACGACTCCCTTGCCGACCACCCTCTCCAGGTCTGCCACGATCGGGATGGTGGCGCCCTCGCGGATAAGGTCGGGTTCACGCCCGTACACTTGCGTTCCGGAACAGCAAATAAAAAAAATATTCAACACAATTTTTTTTATTAATCAACAAGGAGTCTTGTGCACTAAACCGCACAAGCAAGTTCTCACTGAAGTGGCCGTTCGATTTCTATCGGTCGTCCGTTATCGTTTTGAGATGTAGTCAAAATGTGGGCAGTGACCACTCGTACTGTATTACTTCTCATGGACGAGTCACAAGAATGTGCCTGATCTCGCCAGATCTTGGAAGCTAAGTTCAGCATGATTGAGTTTGGACGGTGCTTGGATGGGCAATGACTACGCGTAAAACAGGTGCTGTAGACTGTTGCACAGAGAAATTGTCAGAAAAGGGCAGTGCAGTGCAGTCCAAATTGTAATGTACAGGAAAACCTTGGATTGCGAGCATAATTCGTTCCGGAAACTTGTTTGTAATCCAAAGCACTCGTATATCAAAGCACTCGTATATCAAAGCACTCGTATATCAGTTGTGATCACGTGACGCTCGGCAGACAAAGCGTATACACGTACTACTCGTATTGCAAGACCTCGCTCGTTTATCAAATTAATATTTATTTAACATTTTTGCTCGTCTTGCAAAACACTCGCAGACCAAGTTACTCGCAATCCAAGGTTTTACTGTATTATGTCCCAACGCCTATGCCTCCTGCCTTCACCCACCCACACTTACCGGCGCGGTGATGTACGGTCAACTAACACCCACGAACCGGACAGCGTGAATGCCGCGGTGGCGAGATGCTAACTCCCTTGCCTTGTATACAGGAGGTCGTGGGTTCGACCCCAATCCTGACACCTGTATTTTTGGAGTTTGCATGTTTTTCCCCGTGGTCGTGTGGAATTTTATCTGGGACCTCCTCCGGTCTTTCCCTCCACATTTATAATCGACATCCATTTAGAGTATTTACCTGCTATACATTTCCACGTGATAAGCCACTTTGTTGAGCTATCATTTGTGGCCAGGTCGCTTCTGAAAAAGAGTTATCTAGCTCAGTGGGCCTTACCATGTAAAATAAGAAAATATTTTATGTTAATTTTTATTATTTTATTATTTCCCTTCTACGTGACGTTACCGAAAGAACCAAGAAGATGAATCCCTGCAGTCACGAAAGCTTTAAATCGAAATTAAAAATAGTTTATAGTGGGGGAGGTCCTCACCCAGCAGTGGACTGACAAAAGGGCGGCAGTTTGTACTGTGGCAGCCGGTACCGCCAACTCTGTGGCACCCACCTGCTTGAAAGGCCCTGCGGCCAGCCGTGTAGAGTGGGTCGGTGACGTTGGCCACCCAGGGCTTGGCCTTAACCTCGGTCCACACCCGCAGCTTGTTGGGGCTTTTGCGGCGGGCGAAAACGGCCTCCAGATGGCGCCGCACCTGTCCAGAGATGCGGAAAAGCAGCGGGGAGCGCAAGGGTGAGCAGAGTTTCCAGAACCTCCATTCCTCGTGACACGCCACCAGTGACAGACTGGGACAAAATAAATCGGCCCAGGCATTTGTAAACACACGTGGCGCCAAATTGCCGTACAGGTCTCATTGGCCCATTTGGGCTGGGTTCGAAAACCACAAATGGGCCCCGTGGGGAAGAATCTTTGGAGCTGCCGAATATATGGGGGCTTAATGCTGACTGAGAGCGTAAATAAACAATGAAGTGTACACATTAGAGGTAATAAATTATAATACAATAAAATGTTACTCTGATCACATTTTCCATTGACACACACACAGGCCGGCCCATCAGCCCTCGGAATGGACCGGCCCACCGGGCATTTGCCCAGATTGCTGCCCTATGGCCCAGTCCGTGCCTGCTCACCACAGTGCCGTCATTGCTAAGTTTACCACTTCAACAACAATATTTGGTAGGCTTCACCACGCCGGTGGGCGTTGGTTGAAATTTTGTCCCGGTTCAACCTAGCTTTCACCTCGTTCTCAACCCACAATGCTTACGAGCAGCAAGCGACGCCAACGACGGAAGGAGCGAGGAGGAGGAGCCTGTTCACTTTGTGTGAGCAGGGATAGTAGCGGAGTGAGGCCGTATATATTTAAAGTGGACAGGGCTGATATATTTAATTTTTATTTTACCAGGTTAAAGTCCATTGAGCTATTTAGCTCTTTTTCAGATGCGACCTGGCCACAAATGATACCCAACGAAGTAGCTCATCATGTGGAAAAATATAGCATCCAAATACTCTAAATGCACGTTTGTAAATGTGGACGGAAAAACCGGAGGACCCGGAGAAAAATCCACGTGACCATGGGGAGAGAGAGACGTGCAAACTCCAAATAAGTCACGTAGGTAAAAAATGAAATAAAAACTAATAAAAATAAAATAATAAAATCACGACGTTTCGGAGGCAACACAAGTCTCCGTCATCAGGTAGGACCGTCACAGCCAGATCTGCTGTATCAAGTGAAACGTTGTAGCTCGAGGATAAAAAATTAACCCGTACAAACAAAGTTTTTCACTATAAATCCTTTATATGCGTGGCATCGGGGCGGCTAGAGTCCTCTCGTCCTCTGGCTTGAGATGGCTGCCACCTATGGGTCAGATGATTTTCTGGCAGCATTAAACAATTGGTAATTAAATATTTAAAAAAATTCCCTAAACAGTGTAAAATTTAGGAAAATTTTTTTCACGAAAATAAATTGTCACGCACAACGAGTCTGTGTGCAAAATGTCAGCTCGATTGGATCACGGGAAAAAAAACGACCGAAAGATTTGCACGGTCCTAAGCAAGCAAGCGAACTTAATATAAAGGATTTAAAAAGAGACGGCGCAAGGCTGTCCCACCGCTCCCCCCCCCCATCCCCGCAGCCACAACGCCGATGACTCGCCTGGTCCTCCACGACGTCTGGGTCCATGTTGGGCACGATGCGGATGGAGAACTTGCCGAGCACGCGGCGGGGAATGACGGTCTTCAGGCCCGGGTCGGCGAATGCCCCCTCGATCCCGTGCAGCGAGAGAGCCGGGTAGCGCCAGCGGTGCATCAGGATTTTGTCCTGCCCGATGAAATTTAATGGAGGATCAGCAGGTTTATTTATTTATTTAGCGAACACATCTTTTTTTTTTGCACGCGACTGTCATACGGTTAGAGCACCAGATATGCAATAAAATGATGAAATGTCTGTACATGTTTGTCGGTGTTTTATATTGTGAGTGGACGTTAGCCCCCGTAGCCACAGAGCCATGTGACAGCCTCCTCTTGCGGCACGTGCAGGGCAACAACATAAGCAGTGGTAGCTCGTTATTGGCAGGCCCGATGAGTGAACAGTAGAAAGGAAAAATTATTTTTTATATATTTCGATTTAAAGCTTTCTCGACTGCAGGGATTCATCTTCTTGGTTCTTTCGGTAAAGTCACGTAGAAGGGAAATAATAAAATAATAAAAATTTAACATAATAAAATAATTCTCACGACGTTTCGGCCACAACGCAAGCAGCCGTCCTCAGGTGAAGAACAGGTCTGTCGGGAAGACAGCGTCTTCCCTTCTACGTGACTTTACCGAAAGAACCAAGAAGATCTTTTTATATAGTTAACTGCTAACTATAAAGATCACATAATACTAACATGCTCCCCCTCCCTTCTCCTACTCCCACTTCCCTCTTACCCTCCCACCTCCCTCCCACCCCTGCAGCTTCGGTCCCAGACAAATACATTTACCTCCAGGTCGTTGCTGGGAGGAAGAGAATTGGCAGCTACCCGACCGACGATCATCAGACTGATAATTATTCAAGCAATCGGATAACAGTAAAATAATGGGATGGCATCAACGTTGGCGAGGCCTTCATCCCAGTAGTGGGATAGACCAAAGATGAAGTAGATTATGATGACGATGACGATGACAATAATCGGCACGGTAAGATAATTAGGGCGTCGGGTCCCGGCGGGCCTTGCCTTGGTGGGGTAGAGCAAGGCCGGTGCCTCAATCTCCTTGCGAAATTCCTCGGGGTCAAAGTGGATGTTCTTGTAGATCTCCTCCTCTTCCTTCGTGAGCGGCGCCACCGAGTCATAGAGCCCCGGCACCGCAATGTTCCCGGCGCTGCTCTCGAGGCTGCCTGCAGCCGGCAAATCAATCAGAAGGGAGGAGAACCCTGACAAAACCTGTCGATCAATGAGTGGCTGGGTGGGTGACTGGGTCAGTGGCAGTGGCATAGAGTGGTTAGCATGGGCCCTCTGGTGCGTGAGCCCCCCCCCCGCCCCCGCACCCCCCCCCCCCGGTGCAGTTGCACTGCCTGCACACTTGATAGCTACATCACTGGTCAGTGGGTGAGTGAGTGGTTAGGTCAGTGAGTTTGTGTGCGTGGCCTTCACAGGTGCTCGCGAACAGCACTTGCCCCATAATAAAGGTTTTTGGGTTAGATCGCGTTATTTATAAATGTGTCGTAACCTTCCACCACCCGACATGGCCAATCAGAAAAAAAAGTGTCACGTTGACAAAAGACAAATAGTTCACTGCTTTAGCCCATCCGTTTTGTTGAAGAGTGAATCCACAACATTTACATTTTTTGAGAACGACGTTTCGCTGGTAATTACATCCAGCATCATCGGGCAATTGGTCGCGGAAGCCTACGTGTTAAGTACTTGCCCCAACTGTCTGTTAAGGCTATATGGGGGATATTTGTCTTTGAGTAGTGAGTGATTGAAGGATGGCTGGTTAAGTGAGTGGGAGTATGAGTGAGAGTGATGGTTTGAATCGGAGTGAGTGACTGGGTGTTGTGGGTGGGTAAATAGGTGTGTGAGTGATTACATGAGTGGTTAGGTGAGAGTGAGTGGATAGGTGAGTGAGAATGTGAGTGAGTGAGGGCAAGAATGAGAGTTGTAATTATTGAGTGAATGTGGGTGTCGATTGAAAGCTTTCGTGACTGCAGGGATTCATCTTCTTGGTTCTTTCGGTAAAGTCACGTAGAAGGGAAACAATAAAATAATAATAAAAAACATTTTTAGCTTATTTTATTATTTCCCTTCTACGTGACTTTATCGAAAGAACCAAGAAGATGAATGTGGGTGGGTTGACGTATGAGTGAGTTGTGAATGATTGAGTGAGTGGTTGCATGCGTGAGTGGCTTTGATGAGTGAGAGTGTGACTGAGTGAGATCAGGAGTGAGGCCTTTTGAGCTGTTGAGCGAGTTGCGGGCGGGTTTGATACGCGATCGGTTTGCGAGTGAATGATTGCACGATCGAGTGGTGGGATGAGTGATTGCGCTGGGGGTGGCGGGGCGGGGGAGGCGGCTACTCATTAAAGCGATGAGATCCCCCAGGGCCTCGTGGACAGAGCCTCCGTACGTCCCCGAGTGCAAGTCCTTGTTCGTCCCCGTCACCTGTGCGAGGGCCGCAGTGAAGAAACCACGAGGAGGTGTGCCGTGAGAAAAGGGAGCCGTGAGAAGGAGGAGGCTGACTTCTCACGGGCGACTGAAGCCCGACGTTTCGACGCCTCGACCTCCGACAGGACCATTGGAACCTCATTTGCCAGTAAAAATATGATAATTGGTTTTTTACCCTTCTATCTGGCAACAAAACTGACACCTTTTTTTTACAAGGAGTCATGTTTACATAGACCACAATACCTGCAGTCATAATGCAAACAAAATACATAACTCTGATAATGTAATGGTAGGTTTTTACCCTTTTAACTGGTACAAAACTGACACCTTTATTCAAGGCATCATGTTTGCAATGACCACAACACAAGTAGTCAATAAAACAAAAAAAGAAAAAAACAATGATAATGTATGCACTGTCCTTGAAGTTGATTGGTCCACACCCAAGACAGCTTTCCTTAGAGAATATTCTCACATGGGTTGGACCAGATGACGCCAAAAGGCGCACAACTCAAAGACAATGCACCATCAGAGTATGAGAGCTCGGGGCAAGCATCTACACTATGGGAACCTCATTTGCCAGTAAAAATATGATGATTGGTTTTTACCCTTCTATCTGGCAACAAAACTGACACCTTTTTTACGAGGAGTCATGTTTGCATAGACCACATTACCTGCAGTCATAATGCAAACAAAAAATATAACTCTGATAATGTATGCACTGTCCTTAAAGTTGATTGGTCAACACCCGAGACAGCTTTCCTTAGAGCCTAGTCTCACATGGTGTTGGACCAGATGACGCCAAAAGGCGCATCCGACAGGACGTCTGCGAAAAATAGCTTTGTAGCTCGTTGGATTTCTCCCAGGATAAACGAAGATTCTGATTGCGTGCTAATGTTGTTATACGCAATCAGACACAGGAGGAGCACATCTATGCGCACAGCCTGAAGTAATGTATGCAACGTCCTTACTGAGAACCCTTATATAATATCGCTATGTGGTCAATCTAATGGGAGATATGGGCCTCCTCATGCCGTACGGGCCATTTAACTTTACTTCAGTACGCTGGTTAGTGCGGCTTGGTGAAGACAGGGTACATCGACAAGGAAGGTGAACAAACTAAACACAACAATAACTGCTTTTTGTGTTTTTGATTTGAAGCTTTCGTGACTGCAGGGATTCATATTCTTGGTTCTTTCGGTAAAGTCACGTAGAAGGGAAATAATAAAATAATAAAAATATAAAAAATCTAATTCTCACGACGTTTCGACAGCAACACAAGCAATCATCATCAGGTGTGAAATCCACAGCAATAAAATTTTCTCCACAGCAAGAACATTTTCTTGCAAGAAAATTTTCTTGTTGTGGATTTCACACCTGCGGTTTTGTTTGGGGACATTCTTTCCCGCCACCCCTCCACCCCTATCCCTCTCCTCCCCCCCCCTCCCAAATATATGCCAAGTTCCCGAACGTCGCCCCTACGTTAGTAGGGCAGTGAGCCCAATCGCTCATCCATTTTTTTATTGTTATCTTTTATTTTTATTATTTTTTATTTTCACCTACGTGACTTTACCGAAAGAACCAAAGAGTATGGATCCTTGCAGTCACGAAAACTTAAAATCTAGAATCCCTTTCCCCTATCCCGTGGGCACGTGTCCTCGGGGGCTAATCGTCCGCGCAACATCTGCACCCCTTCCCCCCGTCGCTCGTGCTTTGTACCGGGCTCTTATAAACAACAAAATTTAAAATATATATACACAGGTACACAACATGCCGAGTGTCAGGCTGGCCACGTGACCGTTCGCCCGGGCGCTCTCACCTCCGCGAAGAAGTAGCAGTTCCCGCGGAGGCCGTAGGAGAGTGCGGGCACCCCGACGCTCAGCCACTCGCTGTCGGACACGCACATGTGCTCCACGTCGCGCAGGAAGGTGTGACGGTGCCGCGCCAGCAGCTCCGCCAGCCCTGTGGAGCCCACCTCCTCCAGGCTCTCAAACACCAGGCGCAGGTTCACGGGCAGCGGCTGGTCGTGGTGGTCGTGGTCGTCGTGGTGGTCGTGGTCGTGGTGGTGGTGGTGGTGGTCGTGGTGGTCGTGGTGGTCGTGGTCGTGGTGGTCGTGGTGGTCGTGGTCGTGGTGGTGGTCGTGGTCGTGGTGGTGGTGGTCGTGGTGGTCGTGGTGGTCGTGGTCGTCGTGGTGGTCGTGGTCGTGGTCGTGGTGGTCGTGGTGGTCGTGGTCGTGGTGGTCGTGGTGGTGGTCGTGGTGGTCGTGGTGGTCGTGGTCGTCGTGGTGGTCGTGGTCGTGGTCGTGGTGGTCGTGGTGGTCGTGGTCGTGGTGGTCGTGGTGGTCGTGGTCGTGGTGGTCGTGGTCGTCGTGGTGGTGGTGGTCAGGAGGAGGAGAAGCAACAAGAAAGAGAGCGGGGAGGCACAGGAGCACGATGGCGCGAGCTCGGGTGAGACTGCGAGTGTTTTTGAAAACCATTGTTTATCTTCTTGGTTCTTTCGGTAAAGTCACGTAGAATGGAAATAATAAAATAATAACAATAAAACACAATAAAATAATTCTCACGACGTTTCGGCCACAACGCAAGTATCCGTCCTCAGTTGGAGAACAGGTCTGTCGAGGAGACAGAGTCTGAATGACTCTGTCTCCTGAATGACTGTCTCCTCGACAGACCTCGACAGACCTGTTCTCCACCTGATGACGGCTACTTGCGTTGTGGCCGAAACGTCGTGAGAATTATTTTATTATGTTTTATTTTTATTATTTTATTATTTCCATTCTACGTGACTTTACCGAAAGAACCAAGAAGATGAATCCCTGCAGTCACGAAAGCTTTAAATCGAAATTTAACCATTGTTTATTTTACCGGGAGCAGTAGAGACAAACTGAGCTGTGTAGCTCTTTTGTTCAGGAGCGACCTGCAGGCCCCACGGTGGGTTATCGCGTGTACATTTATAGCAGCCAAATACTCTGAAACGCACCTGCGATTATCACGGTCGGCTGCGTACGGTGCGAAAGAAGTTCAACGTACATCCGTACAATTCTAAGTATGTAGGGAAAAACCAGAAGACCCGGAGAAAAATCTACGCAACCATGGGGAAAACATGCAAACTCCCAAATGTACAGCAGGTGTCAGGGTCGGGATCGAACCCACGGCCTCCTGCACACCAGGCGAGGTAGTCAACATCTCACCACCGCGACGCTGTATGGTGCGGTGACACCAGCCGAGCGGTGGCACATTCGCCGCTCGTTGCGGAGGGTTCGCAGTGTCAGCCCGGCGGCCGCCTCCGATGTGATTGCCGCGATGGGTGTACTGAGCTTAAAGGTAACGCGTCGTCTGCTTCACAGTGAAAAGTTATAAAGATCTCAGTGACGTCATTCGGAGAATATTAAGTCCGTGTGTGTGCGTGCTGGCATCACGGTCCAAATCTTCCAACGCACACCAGCACTCGGTCACGTGGCTGTCTGATGATGATGATGATGACGAGTCTTCTTGGTTCTTTCGGTAAAGTCACGTAGAAGGGAAATAATAAAATAATAAAATAAAACATAATAAAATTCTCACGAGGTTTCGGCCACAACGCAAGCAGCCGTCCTCAGGTGAAGCACAGGGCTGTCGAAAAGACAGCGTCCGAATGATGACGAGGTTGTGTGTGCATCTGCGTGTACGTATGTTTGCGCATATACGGTCGGTGCTGCTCTACGCCATTGACTCCGGTGATCCAGGTTCGAACCCTGGCCAAGTCCCTCAGCTTGCATCCCGTGTTGCAGCTTTAGGGCCGTTTAGAACTCGTGATGGGGAGACATCAGCATGGCCAATGGGAGCCATCTCACCTGCCCGATGCTACGGAACGCCTCGATGCTGTTGAGCCAAGCGAGGACCGGCGTCTTGTTGTCAGACACCCCACGTCCATAGAGTTTACCTGCGAAAAGGCGGCACGGCGCACCTTAGCTGCAGACCAAATACAGTGCAGTAACCCGGTTTACATCGGGGATGCCTTCCTGAAACGATGTAAATTGAAGCAATTTTACAGGGTAGGTGGTGGAGTTGGAACAGTTTTGAACAGTTTCTTTAGAATTGCCCTGTGAGCTAAGTGTTCGTGAATCGGGTTTCATCAACAAAACAGAAAAACTGTCAAATTAAAAACACAACTTTTGCAACAGGTCGCATAAAAAATATAAATACAATAAATACAGCAATGAAAACAGTCAACAAATAAAAGTAAAATATATTACTTAATTATAAATTAAATATTTAACTAAACTTAACATTAAGATTCGAGAAACACATTGCAAAATAGTGCATCCAGAGTGAGGAATGAGATTCGATAAAAATATTGCAATACGAGTAACAGAAACGCCTTTGGTCAAATCATTTTCCCGTGTGAGAGGCCACGGATAACGAGAAGGGACCGGACCATGCTGTCAGGCGACGCGAGTGTGCGGGTTGAGGCGACGCAGATCGGGTGGTGGTGTCAGTAATGACGTTACGACGGATCCGCTTAGGTCGCCGGGTCCGCAGCGCCGGCACGCCGACTCACTGTGCCGCTACTCCACCCTGATCGTGAAATAAAATAGAAAATCGGTGCCGTCTCATCACCGCCGCCACCATCATCCTCAATCTAATCTTAGATGAGGGCTTCTCTGAGCCATCACTCTTTCTCACATTCCTGCAATGCAATAGCGAGGAGCTGCACGCGAGCCTGATTTCATCGCTCCGTCTCCACGGTGGGTCATTTCTGTTCCCTCTCCTTTGGCTGCCATTCTGTCGTTAGTCTCGACCAGTGTCCTTCAACCCTTCCCGGCTCCGTGTGCTGTCCCTTCTTCAACCCTGCGTATCTTCTTGGTTCTTTCGGTAAAGTCACGTAGAATGGAAATAATAAAATAATAATAAATAAAACATACTTAGATTATTGTATTATTTTATTGACTTTACCGAAAGAACCAAGAAGATGAATCCCTGCAGTCACGAAAGCTTTACATCGAAACCCTGCGTATGTTCTCTCATCCACCTGCTCCTCTTTAACTCTCTCTCTCTCGATGTGAATCGTCCCCAAGTGGGATCACACGTACAGCGATCCCTCGTCGACAGCACTTGGGGTTATGTTTCCCGTAAAAGGCCGCGGCTGTCCAGAAATTGCTGCACCGGCATCTGGCGTTGTAGCCTGGCAGGACCCCTGCTGAAAAATAATAAGAGTCTTGAGACTCAGCGAGGCTTTGCCGGGTGTAAAATTAAAAAAAAGTCAACTTTTCTGATGAATACGTCACGGCGGGTAGTTTACCGATTGATGTCTTTTTGCCATCTTCGGGGTCAATACCAAATGTCTGATTCCGCGCGAGGACTCTGGTGACCCCCCCTCCCGCCCCCCCAACCGCGTCGTCCAATAGGAATCAGCGGCACCAAGTCTGGCACGTGTGTGCCGGTGCATGTCCACCACATGCTCCTCCGCTCCGCTGGTAAAGCGAGACGTCCCCCCCCCGCCACCCCCACGCCTCAACGCAGTTTGCACTTCGTGGTAATGTATTTATAACCGCCCTCAATAAATATAGAGCGAGCAGACGTGACGAAGGGCCAGGCTGAGGGTTTGGCAAGGTTCTGGCTGCCCACGCCCCACGGTGCCCACATTCCTCTCTTCGAGCTCGGGGCCAACCCGGACCGCACGTGGACTGGTGCCAAACTGCTGAGTGCAGCTTCCTTGTAAGGGGGGGGTGGGGGGGGGTGGGATTCGTTCGCGTGTTCGCCCCCCACCACCACCTCCGTAGGTGGGCAAAAGGTGCGGCAATGCCATCGCTCGCTCGCTCGCTCCACCCACTGGGGGGTAAAAGAACAAAAGCTTCGTAGCTCATCGGAATTCCTGCAGTACAAATCAATATTCTGACGTGGCGTTGCGCAGTACAACGCTCCATTTGCACGTGTGTTCCATTTTACATTTTGTTTGCACCGGACGTAGCCACCCGTACAAATCTGTAGGTGCGGGGAAGGACAACAAACTTGACACGCAAAAAGCAGTTATTTGTGTGTTTAGTTTGTTGTCCTTCCTTGTCCCCTGTCTTCACGAAGCCGCACTAACCAGCGAGCTGAAGTGTAGTTAAATTACCCCACATGGCCCGCACAGCATGGCAAGGCCTTCATCTAGCAGTGGATTGACCGCAGAGAGACATTATGTAGGGCTTCTCAGTAAGGACTTGTGTATACATTACATGAGGCTGTTCTGCACAGATGTGCTCCCACGTTCCATTGTGTTTAACATATATCCTGGAGAAATCTGATGAGCTATGAAGCCCTTTGTTTTTCACGGATGACTCCCATTAAAACAGGAGCTCTGGGGAGTTCCCCTCATGAGGAAACGAGAGCCCACTATTCCACGATGACCAGGCGACTTTGAAAGAGGTTGGGTGGAGGCACCCACAATATTAATTGGCAGCGTACCCATTCATACCGCCCGATGGACACAGGCAGAGAGGGAGGGGAGGTAATTGGAGAAACTCACACCATCGTTTCAACTGCCACGCCGGGGGCGACAATCAGACCGGCGGAACCTCTCGATTGCAACGTCCGGTGTGCTAACCATCACATCCTACAGGCATCAGCTGCGCCTGCCTTAGCGGGAGAAGTTGAGCGCGTTTCTCTCAAGGTGGAGAATCTGTTCAAACTAAAAACTAAAACAATGTTTTGGTATTTTGCCGGGTAAAGGCCCACTTGAGCTTCATAGCTCAAATTTTTCAAAAGCCACCTGGCTATCACAAATGATAGCTCAACGAAGTGGTTTACCATGTGGAAATGTAAAGCAGTCGATACTATAAACACGTGATGTTGATTCTAAATGTGAAGGGCAAACCGGAGAAAAATCCACACGACCGCAGGGAGAACATTCAAACTCCAAATAAACAGGAGTTACGGTCGGGATCGAACCCACGACCTCCTGTATGCCAGGCGTGATACTTAACATTTCGCCACCGTGGCGCCCCTTAAAGTATTTTAATGCCCTCGATAGCATTCTTTTTTCTTTCTGCAATGATATTGTACCAACCGCTTATCATATTTCTATTCTTAGGTCTTCTAATTCAGCAACGCTGGCCTTAACCTTGGCGTCAAAGTCAACGGTACAATATGCAACGAAAGTGCCAGCGTGTTATGTAACCCGGACTGAATTGCAATTATTGACAAGACTGAAAACTGCGAGAAACCAGTTTCTGGGACAATGATTAAGCCTATGACTAAATCATCTGGAAGGTGCCCAATCCCATCAGATGTCAGAAGCTAAGAAGGCTTGAGCCTGGATAGTGCTTGGACGGGCGTCCACCGTGCAAGCAATCGCTACTGCAGGCTGCTGTGGAGCTACTTTGTCATCGGGGGGGGGCAGTTCAGAAAATTGCAGTGTTGTACTGTACTTCCATGCTCCCACGTGTATGCTCCCTGGCCTTCACCGACCTGCACTGGGCAGCGTGGTGAAGGTTGGACAAATAACACGCATGGCTTGGGGGGCCCTCACCCAACAATAGATTAGCAAAACGGCTCTGCATGTGCACATATTTGAGAGTGAATGACATTCTATAATTTAGACCCTCTTACAATAAGACAGAATGCTGGTCCGCCCGTTCCCGAAGACGTGCGCGTACGCCGTCGGAAACGGAAAGAAAAAGCTGGCGACGCGCACGCTGTGCGTACGTACGTCATTGGTACGCGTGTGTACGTCGTCGGAACAGGAAAGGGTTAGCGAGACGCACCGTCCTTCTCGGTGAGCACGTAGGGGTCGCTGTCCCAGCCGTCGTCCATGCGGGCCGGCTGCACGTCGAGGTGCCCGTACGCCATGACCGTCGGCTTGGTGGGGTCGTCTCCGAAGGTGCCGAGCACAACGGGTGGCAGCTGCACCACCTCCCCGTCCGGTGTCTGGGACCAGAAGGAGGAGCATGAGTTGGCGTGGTGTGGATCGCGATACACGGCGGCGGTGGTGGCGCCTGGCGTGTGGGTTCGGTCCTGACCCTGCCGCTCTGTATATTTTGCAGTTTGCATGTTCTTCACGTGGTCGCGTGGATTTGTTTGCCACGTTTTCCCCTCCCACATTTATAAACATGTGTTGGGAGTATTTGGCTGCTATACATTTCTACGTTATAAACCACTTCGTTGAGCTATCATTTGTGGCCAGGTCGCTTATGAAAAAGGCCTTATCTGGTAAAGAAAAATTATAAACATGTTTTTACCCATAATGCTCCACAACAATGGATACGTTTGTACACTATATATTTTTTGTGTTGAATTGCGGGGCCCCCATCGTTTATATGGAATGTGCTTTGCCAATAACGTCTTGCAACCCAGCAGCAATTGTTTGATCAAGCCTCACTTTGCTGGTGAGGCCCAGCAGAAGTTTGAAACGGGTGTCAGAGTTTGATTTACTTAAATAAATACAGATGAATAATATTCGTTTGAATAGCCTACAGGCCAAGAGACTAATCACCTGTTTTCTTTATACAGTGATAACCCAGTTTACGTTGGGGATGCGTTCCTGAAAGGTGCGACAACGAATATCTAAACGACGTCGATCAAAGCGGTTTACATGGTAGGTGGTGGAGGCGAAAGCTGGGACGACGGATATGAGACAGGACGGATGATGCTGTCAGCGACGATTGGCACGGTTGTCTTCGTACGGTGCGAAAGCAGTTCAACGTACATACGTAAGTGTGGCTTGACAGGACGGAAATCGGGTCGCGGAATTCATAAAGCGACGACGTACTTGCAAAACGACGTCAAAAGGCAGAAGACGTAAATCGGGCTATTACTGTAGGTACGTTTTCGTATCACCGCTGAAGTACAGTACAACATTCAGACCGGCCAAGCTCGTCCGCAAGCGAGAGCTGGCGCTGGTTACCGTGTGGTTACCATGTGGTTACCGTGTGGTTACCGTGTGGTTACCGTGTGGTTGCCGACGCCCGCCAGCTCAGCGACCCCTCCGAGGGACCGCACTCGCTCGGCCGCCATCTCCGCCATGCGGATCATGTCGGGCCGGCGCTCGGCGAAAGCCGACACGCTCTGCACCGCCACCCACTCGCGCAGCTCCTGCACGGGCATCAGGCACGACGGGGGGGGGGGGCACTGTGTGAGCAGCTGACACGTGACCAGGGCTGCCACCATTTACTACGGTGTCCTTCGCTAGTTTTCACTTTCACCGAGAAGACATCGTCACTATGAGACCTCCTTTACCAGTGGCAAAATATAGTGATGGGTTTTTACCCTTTCAACTGGTACAAAAAACTGACACCTTTATACAAGGCATCATGTTTGCAATAACCACAACACAAGCAGTCAAAATGCTAACAAAAAGAAACAACTCTGATGATGATAATGATATGCACTGTCCTTGAAGTTGATTGGTCCACACCCGAGACAGCTTTTCTTAGAGCCTAGTCTCCATTAAATGCTTACCCCGAGCTCTCAATACTCTGATAGTGCGCTGTTTTTGAGTTGTACGCCTTTTGGCGTCATCTGGTCCAACACCAATGGAGACTAGGCTCTAAGAAAAGCTGTCTCGGGTGTGGACCAATCAACTTCAAGGACAGTGCATATCATTATCAGAGTTGTTTCTTTTTGTTTGCATTTTGACTGCTTGTGTTGTGGTTATTGCAAACATGATGCCTTGTATAAAGGTGTCAGTTTTTGTACCAGTTGAAAGGGTAACAACCTATCACAAGCCATCGTCAGTTCGAGGGCCGCCGCGCATTTGAAACCATTAAGGTTTGACCGCAGCACGACGATGACGGGGGGGGGGGGGGGTGTTTTCCCTATTTGTGTATTGTCGGGGGGCTGCACTGAAGGCCAACAGGGGTCAGGGGTCAGGGTAGAGGAAGAGGTCAGGGGTGACACACACACGCACGCACACACATCAGTCACCTTCGTCACTGCAAAGAGACCCTTGCAGCGAGCGACAGATTTGATTGAGCTCGCAAAAAATGAGAAGTACAGCGCTAACAAGTCCAAACGATTCCCCTCTGGTGTCCGATTAGTGTGGCCAAGATGCTTGCAGCGACGACGGATAAATATCGTTTGGAAGTGATGGGCCTCGTGTGACCACGGCTCTTGTGAAATTAAGCCATGGGCCATACCACCGTCTGTGAGCCGTAAGCCTTCCCCAGTCATGCTTTATGGTATTAGAGGAGACAAATTTTACCGCTGCTCCTCCGGATCGAGAGCAGCCAGTTGGAGGTAGTTCGGGCACCTGGTAAAGGATGCCCCCCGATAGACTCCCCCTGAAACTCTACCGAGCAGCAGCAACAGCAGCAACGTCCCACTGGGCGGAGTCCCCGGGGCCGGCCCAGGACACGCTGCTGCTGCTGCTGGTGGGACTGTGTCGCTCGGCTGGCCTGGGAATGCCTGGGAATTCCCCAGGAAGAGCTAGAGTCTGTGTATAGTAGTGTGTAGTGTAGTGTATAGTAGTGTAGTGTGTAGTGTAGTGTATAGTAGTGTAGTGTATAATAGTGTAGTGTGTAGTAGTGTATAGTAGTGTAGTGTGTAGTGTATAGTGTAGTGTATTGTAGTGTAGTGTATAGTGCAAGTGTGTAGTGTATTGTGTAGTGTATAGTGTAGTGTATAGTAGTGTAGTGTATAATAGTGTATTGTGTAGTGTAGTGTATAGTGTAGTGTATAGTAGTGTAGTGTAAAATAGTGCCATGTGTAGTAGTGTATAATAGTATAGTGTAGTGTATAGTAGTGTAGTGTATAGTAGTGTAGTGTATAGTGTAGTGTATAGTAGTGTAGTGCTGGAGTCTGTCGCCAGGGAAAGGAAGGTCTGGACTGCCACTACTCAACACGCTTCAGCCGCGACCCTCACCAGGACCAGCGGACTGGGAAACGAACGGATACATTTTACCCCTCATTGATATTTTAACCACTCCTGAACTGCGCAACTCAAAGTTCAGGTTACTCATTGTTTTACTGCTTGGCATAGAGTAGCTAAACGTAGCCGATATGATTTATAAATGCTGAGTGGGAGAAAGCATGTATTTTAACCTTGACTTTGCAGCAAACAAACGTGGTTTATTATGATAAGTACCTTTGCAGATCATGAAATATTAACGTGAGATTACGAAATAACGACGAAATCTAAACAACACAGACACAGACAAACCTAAGGCTTATAGACGATCACAGCTCATACGCAAACACAGGTCCCATAGATGAACAGGATACACATGACCCATAGACTAACATATGACTTTAGATGAAAATAGCACCCGCACCTCCAGTTAACAAGGTTGGCTACGTACGGTGCAGAAGAAGTTCAACATGCATACGTAAAATTTAAAATAGAAAACATAGACTTATCTAGGACCCATAGACCATCGATTTACACAGGGCCCATAAACCTGAATAGCATCCAATAGACCAACATAGGACATAGAGACCTACTTGGTGCCTATCGACCCACACAGCATCCATAGACTAATATGGTCCATTGGACCCGTACACTATCATGGCTCAATCCTAACATAGCACCTCTCAATTAAAATAGGATCCATAGACGAATATAGCAGCACCCATAGACATCGGACTTACAAAGGGTCCATAGACTTGAATAACCTCCAGGAGACCAACACAGCACACGGAACTTACAAAGTGTCCGTGGGCTTTACACTCCATTCAAAATTCTACACGGATGACCCAACGTCCTGTCGGCTGGAGCGAGAGCCAACAGCAGACTTTTGTCCTGGTGGTCTCCTCTTCACGCAGCCGTTGCCACTGCGCGCCTCTCACCTGCACGTACTGCTCTTGCGTGGCATCGACGTGCTTGAAGAGCTTAGCCATGTACGACTCGGAGGAGGTGGCTCGGAGCGGCAGGGCCATCACGGCGATCAGCAGACAGATGCCGAGGCGTGTCTGCCACTGGGGAGCGGAACAAACGGGGTCAGGAGAAAATCGTCACGCATCAGCATTGTCCTCCTCTCAAGCAATTCATTAGCAGTAACAGAAGCTGACCGAAACTAGATGTGAAGTTTTCGTGACTGCAGGGATCCATACTCTTTGGTTCTTTCGGTAGAGTCACGTAGGTATAAAATAAATTAAATGACGACGTTTCGGGCGCGACACAAGCGTCCGTCATCAGGTGGGACAACCACAGCAAGAAACAATTTCTGGAGTGGGAATCGAACCCGTGTCGCCGTGTTCATAGCGCTGCAATTGTTTCTTGCTGTGGTTGTCCCACCTGATGACGGACGCTTGTGTTGCGCCCGAAACGTCGTGATTTCATTTATTTTATTTTATACCCACGTGACTTTACCGAAAGAACCAAAAAAGCTGACCGGTAGCTTTCAGAGCAACATGTGTTTTTTTTTTATATTAGTGAAAAGTCATTTTAGCCTGGTTTGTGTCTCCAAATTTTGAGCAATTTTTTGGCCAATTTAGCCAATTTTTTTTCGGGTAAGTGCCTAACAGCAACACCTATTTATGCTCAAGTTTGGTTCATATTGGATCATGTTTCCGAGCATTAATGTACACAGACACCCAACCCCGCTACCCCCCTCCTCTCCCCGTTTCGGATGAATGGACAGAAACAGATAAAGCACGAACAGTTTCAAACTAAGTTGGGAAGCATTTACAAATGCAGACGGGATCGTTAACATGGCAGGTCAGGTTGAGATTGCCTCGCCTTGTCTGACTGGCTGGCTGTGTGAACTATTGATGTAATCGATGGATGCATCGATTCATCGATGGCCTTTGCTGCCCGAGCTCCCAATACGTGCACGGGTTCATGTTTTGTAAGAATCTCCTGGACTCCTTCAGCCAACTCACGAGCCACCATGAAATCTGATGGACGTCATCCTCGAAACCCGAGGAACTGCCGACATCGACGATGGTATGTCATGGGTTTCGTGCATTTCCCACCAGCCACTAGATGCCGCTAGATTCACCGCTAAATATACAATAGTTATTTCTTAATCTGATTGAAACCATAGCTTGCCAACAGTGAGGGTTGGGGGGAGGGAGATTGTAAGATCCCTTATTGTAGCCCATCAGCCTATAAGCATTACAGACAATGATTTCCAACGGCACTTGTTCCATCAAAGAAGCACTGGACCGGTTTCCACTACCCCAATACTCATCAGCAGTATGTAGCCTGCTGAATGAATTGCTGCTGGCTTTCCTGATGTTTAGGCAATAGCTCTACATGGACATGGTGGGGCCCATTCAGCACAGTCGAACAACATTGTACAACGTTTTATTATGGGTCACTGCGGTGGATTTGTTGGTAACAAATCGGCATAAAAAGGCAAGTGCCTGACCGATTTTGATTTCTCGAACAATTTTAAAGTTCACAAACGACCACCTGTAGCTTAATGCGGCTTGCATTAATGTAAATGTATTTCGGTTACTGTAAGACGCGCAGATTTTACGAATGTATCCATGACTAATTGGACAATGTGCTGGCTAGCGGCTGACAGTGGGTACATCGGGCGGGCAATATGCTGTAATATTCAATCTCTGTGCTCTTAAGCAGCACCGAACATGGGGTCACGGAAAAGGTGTGGAGCCCCCTGAGTGTTTAGAAAAAAACAGCAAAGAGACCTTCTCAGATTCCCCCTCCTTCATGGATAAACATTTAGTTGTAAACAGATCATATTTCGTTTACCAAGAAATGTAAGTAACGCTGCCAGAACGGCATCTAAATGCTCAGTCACAGTGCATGGACCCTGTACCAGGGTTTCTGTAACTGTTAGGCCCTGGCCAGTGGATGTGGTTAATTGTCCTCATTAAGAATGATCTCCGTTTCAAAGTAAATTGGTTTTTTTATCACTGCGCACGTCCATCAACCGCATGGCTTTAAAAATAAGAACAGCCCGCTATAGTGTGCGTGGCTGGTTGTGTGAACTCGCATTCACACGCAGGATACATTGCACATTTCTGAACCCTAAGGATGTACATTTTAAAGTATTTTTAGAACCGCCTCCAGTACTCACTACCAAGACTGTCTCCCATCCGAGCTCTTCGTAAAATACCGTATGCACTGGCGGAGCGAGTGGAGTGGGATGGCACGTGCCCCCCCCCCCCCCCCAATGATCCGATCGAAATCTCTAATTTCGATCGGATCATTGGGGTTTATTAGTAATAATTAGTAATACATCGGCATTTTGCGACCCCCACTGCCACTGTGTAGCATATTATTACGTGCCAGAGACTCTATGAGATGATAGGACAATAGTCTGAGTCCATAATTGGCAATAAGTGACGGCAAAGCGGTTATAAGTGACTCACAGAATTGTGCGCAGTTGAGTATAGAGTACAGTACTTCCCTGAAGGCATTAACACCTTCAGCAAGCGCGATGCCGATCACACAACGCGGTTCGAATTCGACCCTCGATCGATGGCTGCGCCATCGCCGCACACGCGTCGAATAAAAATCAAGGGACAAGTCCGTACTTACTAACAACTATCATTTTTCATTGCTGGAGGGGTTGCCCCTCCTACCTGAAAATCCTGGCTCCGTCATTGACCGTATGTGATCATTCGTGATCATTAATCACTGCTGGTGACAATGTAGGTGCAGACTCAGTTTAAGTTTTCAGTTTAATTTCTTTGGTATAGCCCTGTGAGCCATTCGGCTCTTGAATCGGGTGCAACCGCAACAAACAAAAGACAAAAACATGAACAAGAAAACATCTTAAAGTGACTAAGTAAGCTTGGCGAGTTGTGGCTCCGTAACCCGCTTGGCCTCTTGTTGCCCAGATACCCTCCTTGAAGGCGGTCACCGAAATAAATATTTAGCGCACGAACCGACGAGGGTGAACACCCTTCCAACCCAAGAGGAACCCATCGCTCGACACGACCTCATTCTGGGGTCACGGCGTGACCGTCTTGCGGGGGAGGGGTTGATGAAGAAGCCAAAAGCCCTTTAAGCGACACAGCCTCAAAAGTGAAAGACGGGCAAGGCGAGCTTGCGCGTCAGTCGGTGAATTTTGTGCCTCTATCGCCAAAAAACAAATTAATGAATCGGACCGGCATCCCGCGCGCCTCGCTGTGATGACATTTTTTTTTACAAAACGACCACTGGAAAATTGTTGACATTTTAAAACCTCGGCTTCCTAAAAGGTACCTTCTGCGTGGCCGGTTCTCCGTCCATCGCGGCAGACGATCCGGCTTCTCTTGTGCGTGGGTTCAGCGGGCGCATTGGCTCCGGGCGCTACTGTGAATCTGCCGGCCCCCGTCCGGGCGCGTAAACAGATATTCGCTGGGCTCTGTGGTCATTGCCAGATGTGTCCTTGATCCGCCCACTCTTTCCTCCACTACTTGCCTTCGGCTTGTGCACCACCCACCCCTAAGCGCCAAATAGAACCCCGTTTCTCCACCCCCTCGCCTTCCCTATCCCTTGTATCCCACCCACTGGAATTCCATGGTGTCGAGTGTAAAGTGTAAAACACGGATCACGTCCTCGTCGCGGGGCTGAGCCAGTGCCAACACGAGTTATATAATATACAAATTAACACGCTAATTGTATTTAATTATTTACGGAGCATAAAACACATTTGTTCCCAGGGTTTAGAGTATTGAAGAATAGGGAGGAGATGGGTAGTTAATGATTCATTCACATTTAGAAATATTTGAGCATTTGGCTACTATATTCTTAGGTTTTTTCGGTAAAGTCACATAGGTAAAAAATAGAAATTAATAAAAGTAAAATTAAAATAAAACACAGTCACAGCACGATAGCTGTATCTTGATACAGCTATCGTGATGTGACTGTTCCACCTGAAGACGGAAGCTTGTGTTGCCTCCGAAACGTCGTGATTTTTATTTTATTTTTATTTTACTTTTATTAATTTTTCTTTTTTACCTACGTGACTTTACCGAAAAAAACCTAAGAATATGAATCCTTGCAGTCATGAAAGCTTCAAATCTGGAATTATTTGCCTACTATACATGTCCACATTATAAGCCACTTCATTGAGATATCATTTCTGGCCAGGTTGCTTCTCAAGAGCTACATAGCACAGTGGGCCTTACCTGGTCAAATAAAACTTGAGTAGTTAAAAAAAAAGTAGCAAAGATGCCGTTTTATGACTAAATGTAGAATAAACTAAAGAGTGTCAACTAGAGTAAAATACTACAGTCATGGAAATCATGACCGAGATGTAAGCAAACTTTGCATTTAAAATATAAACACTGTACTGCAACCAGCTAAAACATTAAAATCAAATTCATTGTCATTTTGAGATATTTTTTCTTGCTGTGGTCGTCCCACCTGATGAGGATTGCTTGTGTTGCCACCGAAACGGTGTGATTTTTATTTCTATTATTATTTCTATTATTTTATTATTTATTTTTATTTTATCTACGTGACTTTACCAAAAAAACCTAAGAGTATGAATCCTTGCAGTCACGAAAGCTTCAAATCTATAATTAGTTCATGATTGTGGAGGCTCTGGTTACAGATTGCCGTTCTGTGTTCAACCACCACACTGCAGGCCAAAATTTGTTTTTCTACTTCTTCACTGGAACTTACTCCACTTTAAGAATTCCATCCAATCGTCTCTTTCCCAGATTCTTCAAGAGTTGCATGAGCCCGTATATCTATTAATACACCTTCCATGGTGTTGTTTGTAAATTGACACTTGGTGCTTTGGGGGCATTTGGGCCCGTGCTCAACAACAAATAAAAGAATACTTTTGCCTTTGAATAAAAACAAACTACGTCTTAAAATGAAGCCACCAGTTGCTATTTTTTTTAATTCCAAATGCTTTGGCAACTTGTGCAATTGTATATATACCGTACAGTTCTGCATGAAGCTCCAGTAGGGACT